>NC_089493.1:242312073-242917404 GCF_036850765.1 Saccopteryx bilineata
GAGCCCAAAGGTCACTGGCTTGAAGCCCAAGGTTGCTGGCTCAAGCAAGGGGTCAATCGCTCTGCTGGAGCCCCCTGGTCAAAGCACATATGAGAAAGCAATCAATGAACAACCAAGATGTCACAATGAAGAATTGATACTTTTTATCTCTCTCCCTCCCTGCCTGCTTGTCCCTATCTGTCCCTCTCTCTCTCTCTCTCTCAAAAAATAAAAAATAAGAAAATAAAGTACTTTCAGAGAATCACAGTAATCAATTCATTATCTTGAAAAATGTTAAATAAATGAAAAGAATGAAGTATTTATTCTGCTTTTCTTGTATGAACTATACCATTGTTTTAACAAATCATAAATGGACACTGTCTCTTGATAGCCATAAATAAGAAAAAATTAGTAACTAAGGAGGAAATGGAAAAAATAAAATATTATGATTTGTAAGTCCTAATCAATCAATGAACTTGGGCACTGAGTATCAATAGCTGCTAACATCACAGAAAGAGAGATAACCAGACATTATGTGCTGCTTAGTGAAAAACAAATACCCTGTAAAGTCACGTCCAAATACCCTGTAAAGTCACGTCAAAGGGTCTGGACATGACTCCAACTCAGCCTCTGGATCCAGCTGCTTATTTGCAGGAAATGCGAGGGACAGAGAAACATGTGGAACTGCACCCTGAGTGTGCAACCGGCAACACCCAGACTGTGGGAAACTATAGGTCAAGTGGACAGGTTTTCACAGATTAATTATAAAGCAAAGAACAGAGGAAAAACCTGTAGTTTAAGAAATTCAAGGACACAGTTGTTAAACGGGTAAGATGAAACTCTATTGTCTACAGACTTCAGTGGGGAACTGTAAAGGCACAGGAAGAGACGACTATAAAAGTCATGGCAGCGGCCACCTTTGTGGGAGGGGACAGTGGGATTGGGATGACTGGCAAATTCTGTATCTTGATCTGGACATTGATTATGACAATGTTTGCTCATAAGCTATACTTTGTTTTGTGGGATGTTCTAGATTTAAGTTTCATCTCAAAATAATTTTTAGAAAAAAGTTCAAAGTGGCCCTGGCAGATTGGCTCAGTGGTGGAGCGTCGGCCTGGTGTGCGGGGGACCCAGGTTCGATTCCCGGCCAGGGCACATAGGAGAGGTGCCCATTTGCTTCTCCGCGCCCCCCCCCCTCCTTCCTCTCTGTCTCTCTCTTCCCCTCCCGCAGCCAAGGCTCCATTGGAGCAAGGATGGCCCAGGCGCTGGGGATGGCTCCTTGGCCTCTGCCCCAGGTGCTAGAGTGGCTCTGGTTGCGGCAGAGCGACGCCCCGGAGGGGCAGAGCATCGCCCCCTGGTGGGCGTGCCGGGTGGATCCCGGTCGGGCACATGCGGGAGTCTGTCTGACTGTCTCCCCGTTTCCAGCTTCAGAAAAAAAAAAGAAAAAAAAAAAGTTCAAAGTCTCTCCAGATCCCTTACCTGTGCCTTGGCCAATTTCTTTTCCAGAAGGTCCCGTTCCCGCTCCGTTTGCTGCAGACGTTTATTAAGCTCCACTATATCTTCCTTTAGCGATGCCAGGGCGGCCAAGTGGAGCTGCAGGTGACAGAAAAACCGCAGCACAAGGTTAGTCCCCTCAGCAGAAACTCATTTCCTTCCTTTCATTCCCTGTAATTAGTGTGTATCACCTCAACCAAGAGGCTCAGGTGTCATTAATCTCAGGGGACAACGGACATAAATCAGGGGTCTTAGAGGAAGCTGGGTTGGATGGCCACCCTAAATGTAATGTGAGAAAACTGTTGTGCGTGGGCAGTGAGGCCTCATTTTGGATGGTCAAATCCGAACAGAGAGCAAAGTTCCGCATTCTACGGGCTTTCCCTGAGTTCTTCAGCATGGATGATAGTAAGGGCTGGTGTGGGGCTGCCTGATTTTAAACATAAGCAGCAAAGATAAGGCAGAACTGAAGTAGCTTTTTCCTTTGGAAAAATATGCACACTGAATACGGCAATTCAATTATTTGCAATTCAGTCACCCGCATTAGCATGTGGCCAGCAGACTGATCAAGGGGCTGAGTTTTAAGGGGGAAAAAAATGGGAGAGCTCATTTCTTCCGATGGCCTCCTCTTCCAGTTGGCCTATTCTTCCTCCTCGTCCCCCAGCCAGATCAGACTGACTGCACCAGCAGGTCCTCTTGGAAGCCAGGGGTCCGGTAAATGATGCTATGAAAAGACCGACCGAGACTCCCATCCAGACAGCTTTCCCTGGCCAACTCTCTCAGGTCAGCTGGAGCTAGAAGGAATATTCTTCACCTGATTAACAAGGGGTAGCATGCGCTTCCAGGATCTTAAGGGCTCAACTTCCAAGTTCTGAACACTGAGCTTCAGCTGCACATACACCCGCCATACACATACATGCCTTCGGGGGCTTTCTGGGGCTTTCGAGGGCCTGGACTAGTCCAATGGACGGGACTAGATCTAAGGTCCATTCAAAACACTAATCCCAGAGCAGTACTACCTTTCAGCCTGGCACTGAGTCACTACATCTTATCTGACAATTCCAGGTGGAGCTCAGACCATTCCCTAGTGCAGGGGTAGTCAACCTTTTTATATCTCCACCCACTTCTGTATCTCTGTTAGTAAAATTTTCTAACCGCCCACTGGTTCCATAGTAATGGTGATTTATAAAGCAGGGAAGTAACTTTACTTGATAAAATTTATAAAGCAGAGTTACAGTAAGTTAAACCATATAATAATAATTACTTACCAAGTACTTTATGTCGGATTTTTGCTAAATTTGGCAGAATAAATCTTTATAAAACAACTTACTACAGTTAAATCTATCTTTTTATTTATACTTTGGTTGCTCTACTACACCCACTATGAAAGCTGGAACACCCACTAGGGGGCGGTAGGGACCAGGTTGACCACCACTGCCCTAGCGGGATTCCACATTACAGCTGGGTGAATGACTAAATCAGAACAAACCCTCCCTCTTTAGAGGTGTTTTTGTAGCTTCTGCCAAGACAGAGTCAAATTAAAGAGCGAGCAAATAAATAAATGTGATCTTTAAAAATGGACACAGTACAGCAGTATGTAATTCAACTTTGAAGATTTTAATTTCAGGTTTAGAAAAATGCTCTTTTCTGCCACGGGCCCCCTCCATGCTGTGTGCTGTTGGCTGGTAGGCTTGGGGTGGGGGGGGGGTGTTGGGAGGGAGGGAGGAGACAGGCAGGGACTGGGCTTTCAAAGCAGTTGTTTATGTTAGACTGTAACAGCAATGAAAACGACTTCACTTAATTGCATCAGGGCTGCAAACCAACAGATCAATGGCCGATTTGAAATCAGGAATGCTTGAAATTTAAAAAAGGAAATGTCAGGCAATCTGGCGGTGTTTGCCTTCTCATGTAGGGCTAGGGCCGCTCAGAAAAGGTCACTATGCGTTTCAGATACAAGGTTTTGTCTGATGAATTCTCAGCACAAATACCACAGTGTTCTCATTGCACAATCTCTTTGAGGCCGTTCTGCTTCCCCTATGGTGGAGAGGGACACAAATTCACTCCCTTAGCAGCTGGGGTGACCCCTCCCTACGAGCTGTCACCCTGAGGATTTTCCTTCAGCGTCAGACACTGTTCCCTGCTGGCACTGGTATGTCGAGTCTCCGAGAAGAGTCTCCACCTCACTTCTGGCGGGAAGGATAAGCACATGGAGAGCTGAAATGTTCCTTAAGAAACAAAGGAGTGAGAATAAGGACCCTAACTGCGCTGGCCTCGTTTCCTCCCTTGTAACAACAGCTTTCCACCTAGTTCTCGGGAAAAGGGTCACCAGGAGGAGCTGGGGAAGAATTAGGGGGAGTGCTGCCAGAGGAGGCTACACACTCCACATCAGCTTCATGCACGGGGCCAGCTGGGGAGACGTGCGAGCGTTAGTCCCATCCCAGGGCACAGCAGAGAGCGGCCAGTGTGGACCACTGCCATTGAGGAGAGCACTGGGCTTGGCGCTGGTGACACTTTCTGCCTTCTTGCTCTCCAGACTGGCAGGGAGATCCACAGGATAAGCACAGAGGGCCAGTCCCTTCACTTTGCTGGATGGAAGGTGCCTGTCCATCAAGTGAGAGTCTTAACCTTCCTTGGGTCACAGATTCCTTAAGAATCTCATAAGTGTGATGGATCCCTCTCCTACAGAAGAGTATAAATTTGGGGTTCACCCATGTGTTCAACCTAATTATGGTGATAACACACTGTGGGCTCAATTCTGAGCCCCAGATTAAGAAACATCTGGACTAGATGCCAGCTCTGTGACGCTGCATTTTGTAGATTGTTTCATGTGTCATAACATAGACGTCTGAGTGAGGAAAAGGCCCTGGTACTTCGTATCTCCCACTCCCACACTGATGGGGGAGCACTGAAACCCTCGCTTCACCAGGGCCTGAGTGCCCTTTCCTCACTACATGGTGTTATATGTGACAGGGATTTTCAGGGTGGCTTTTTTTTGTGTGGATAAAATTTTAATTTAAAATATTTCCCTCTAATTATTAAAAAAAAAAAGAAAGAAAAAGAAAATGCAACAACAACAAAAAAACCCAGAAAGATATTCTAAACTTAGGGTGATGTCTGGGTGATTTCAAACTATTTTTGAGTACTTGCTTTTGTAAAAGAGAACGAGGATTTTGTATTAAGGAAACAACGGAGTTGTGATTGTGCTTTCTGCGCGTGTAAGCTGTAGTATACCAACTATAAAGCGTTATTTTCCTTCCTCACTACATCTTTCTTCCCACCCACCAGCTTTTCTGATAGAAGGTAAACATTTAAATATGAGGTAGAATATACACGCATCCCCAAGATGTTACTGACAAGTACTCAGCAGAAGCCTTAATGCCAGAAGGTGGGAGAAAGTGGGGAAAAGGTTTGCCCGCAAGTCACAGGACATGCTGCTTGGAATCGAGCTGACACCCCGCCCCCATGACTGGGTGGCAATGAGCTCCCACCACAGGGCGCGCTCCACATCGCCTGTGCATTTCAGTTCAGCAGCTCTCCTTGTCCTGCCTGTCAGTAACTCAGTAATCCTCCCTTCTTTTTGGGTCTCACCCCCTCATTCTGCCAGACCTGGTGGTATCTCTGCAAATGCATCAACTAGAGAGTTTGTGGACAACACTACTGGGTAGTGTGAAGGAACCTGTGTAACGTTAAAAGACAGGCATTAAAAAATAAGTATGGAGGTCTTGCTGGGTAATTTTATTATTTTTTAATTCAGTGAGAGGAGGGAGGCAGAGACAGACTCCTGTACGACCTTTGACCAGAATCCACCTGGCATGCCCACTAGGGACCATCTGGGGTGCTGCTACATTGCTCAGCAACCGAGCTCTTCTTAGCACCTGAGGTGGAGGCCATGGAGCCATCCTCAGCGCCCAGGCCAACTCACTCCAATCGACCCATGGCTGTGGGTGTTGGGGGGAGGGGAGGAGAAGTGAGAGGAGTAGGAGAGGTGGAGAAGCAAATGGGTGCTTTTCCTGTGTGCCCTGACAGGAATTGAACTTGAGACATCCACATGCCAGGCTGACACACTACCACTGAGCCAACCAGCCAGGGCCAATTGCTGGGTAATTTTTATAAGAAGTGACAGTGGGTATAAATCTCAGAAAGATAAATTTACCAAAACAACCAAATTGACAAATATCTATAAATAGGAAAATTACATATGTATCATTTGGGGGGTTCTTTTAACTTCTATTCTGATTTCTGAAATGGCCTCCAACTTGAGTCAGAGCGTCAGTCACATGAACTAATAAGTACCATTAGATGAAGATGTTTCACTAACTAAGGGGAAAGAAAATATATGATGTTTGGAGTCTGTCCTAGTCTTTTCCACAATACATTTCTCTCTTCATGCTCAGGAATGAGACCTTGATTTTTTTTTTTTTTTTTTTTTTTTGACAGAGAGAGAGATAGAAAGGGACAGACAGACAGGAAGGGAGAGATGAGAAGCATCAATTCTTCATTATGGCATCTTAGTTGTTCGTTGATTGATTGTTCATTGATTGCTTTCTCATATGTGCCTTGACTGGAGTGGGGAGGCTACAGCAGAGCAAGTGCCAGTGACCCCTTGCTCAAGCCAGCGACCTTGGGCTTCAAGCCAGTGACCATGGGGTCATAATTATGATCCTACGCTCAAGCCAGCGACTCCACACTCAAGCTGGTGAGTCTGTGCTCAAGCCAGCAACCTCGGAGTTTTGAACCTGGGTCCTCCACATCCCAGTCCAACAATCTATCCACTGTGCCACCGCCTGGTCAGGCATAAGACCTTGACTTTTAGCTGGCCAAACTGCAGCTCGGCTACAATGTCCCAGTTCTCAGCTTCCCCTGCAATTGGTGCTTGATGTAGCCATGCGACGAAGTTCAGGCCAAAAAGATGTAAGAAGAACTATTATGTGGGAGTTCTGGGAAAATCTTTTTGAAAGAAGTTCTGCCCTTTTTCTCTCCCTCCATTCCTGGTGCTTTGTACATTAATGTGATACAGAGCTCCAGCAGCCATCTTGCTTCACAAAAATGATGTCTACCTGCTAGGGAGCCGAAAGGTGCCTGATCCCCTAGTAGCTTTGTAGAGCTACCCTGTCACCTCTGACTGGCCATAGCTTTCTGTAGAGCTACCCTGTCACCTCTGACTGGCCATAGCTTTCTGTAGAGCTACCCTGTCACCTCTGACTGGCCATAGCTTTCTGTAGAGCTACCCTGTCACCTCTGACTGGCCATAGCTTTCTGTAGAGCTACCCTGTCACCTCTGACTGGCCCAACTCCAGACTTGTGTAACAGAATAGGAAGAATCAGGCCTCTGTTGTCAAGACCACTATTATCTTGAGGTACTCTGGCAAATGAAGTTGATTTAATCTTAATTTATAAAGAATCAGATAAACCTGGGCTCAATCTCTCTTGGGCCATTTATTGGTGGGTTGTCTTTGGACAGTGTACTGAATCGCTTTGTCACAGGGTTGCCTGAAGGGCAGAATGAGACAGCTTCCAGAGAGGGATCAGCACAGTGTCTGCAATCAGGGAAGCATTCCTCTTTTCCAGCCAAGTTTCAAGTCAACAGCCTCCTCAGCCTAAGGCCCATTAGGGGAGTGAGACGATCACTCGGATGAATAAGTAACACGGTCCGGTCCTGAGAGCACCTTACGACTGGGTGGGTGTCACTCAGGACTGAGAGGCCAGAGCTGCTCTGCGGGGTTGCACTGAAATCCCAAGGCTTATCTTAGGGAGATGACTGGCAAGGCTCCTGATTCTCTGTGAGATTGTAACCGAGGCCTAAGCAGGGTTGGGATGGGACCCTGCCACTTCCAGTACAGATGCAGATCCAGTGCAGAATGATATAAATCCATACATTCCTCATGTCTGGAGATAAAAGGCACTAATTCCCTAGGCTGTTTTCAGCCCTGCTTCACATTTATTTTATGGTGTGCTTCCAAAAGAAACTAGACCACCTGTAAATTTAGCTACGAGATAACTGTCAAAATGGTTGTTATATTTGGATGAAATATAACTTGTCTACTATTTCATTGTTCAAGTGGCTGTAAGGATGACCTCCTTTAGCCTCTGACAGATAAAGCGCCCGGAGGTGCGGAGGACAAGTGAGAAGCTAGCAGAGCCTTTGTGACAGCCTGTCCATTGGTTCCTCCTGTGCCAAGTGGCTAAATGTCACGGTTACACATCAGCCATGAGACACATCCTAAGATGCCTTTTTCAGCCAGCAGCTCAGTGACTCAGATGGGCCTCGAGGAGCACACCGAGTATTCACAGTGACAAGGTTCTTCTCTATCTTGCTCTGCGGGCAATAAAACCAGCGAGCACACGCAGGCCGCACAGCCCTGTGTGCGCGGCCCTCTCTCACGCATCGTTCCCTCAGATCTTCACCCTCGCCCCACAGCTCGGGTCTCTGAGCAGCGCTGATCCCCAGGTCGCCGAGGGACGAGCTCTTTTCCCCAGGACCACAGTGGGTGAGGGGGGTCCAGGACCTGAGTCCAGGCTGCTGCACTCTCAAGTCCACCATTTTGCTTATCTTTCTGAGACTCAGATCTGCTTTTTAACAGCACTCTCTTCAATGGGACCACTGGCTTCCACAGCCACACCCCAGACAGAGGAATGAGTTCATCCCGAGTCTCCATTGAGACGGGTCCCGCGGGGCACCAACAAGGCGGCTGCTGAGCCAGCCTTACCCGCTCTCTCGGCAGGCAGGTTCATCCGGGGCAAACTCGGTTCGTTCTCCTTCCTTCTCCTTTACTCCATCTGGCTACCTGAATGGCGCTCCTGTAGGCTCTGCCACTCTGCCGGGTACCTCTGTTGCCCTCCCATTCTGTCCTGACTGAGCCACTTGCCCTCCAGGTATAATGGGTATAGTTTTTCTCATGTTAGAATGATGCCATGGGCAGTGCCAACTTCTTTCACCTAGTGAACTGTTCTCTTTGTTAAAGGGGAAGAAACAAATGCAACTAAACTTGACCAAACACGTACTCTTCGCAGGTACAACGCTAAGTGCGCTCTATTCTTTAATCCAATCAGCTGAAGAGGGGCTGGAACTCAGCTCAGTGTGTATTTGGGAGAAAGGCAGTGTCACAACCCCAGTGCCAGCCTCGGGAATATTTTGAGAATTCTAGTCAACCTGATAGTAATAGTAAAAATCACAATGTTAGTATTTACCATTTGCTTAATGTTTAAAGGGTACCAGCTGCTTGGGCCAAGCCTATTACATGCGGTACAGCACTTAATCCTCACCACAACGTTGTAAGACAGGTATTATTACCTCCTTCTGACAATGAGGAAACGGTGGCCCAAAGGAGGAACAGGAAATCAGCCCAAGAGCAGAAAACTAATCAAAAGCAGAATAAATATTAACACACAGCTACTCTGTGCTCTGATCTTCTGTGCTGCGCGCTCACTAGCACCTGCAACTCAACATGCCACTGCTCCCCCTTGCTTGTGGGACGCGCGCGCGCGCGTGTGTGTGTGTGTGTGTGTGTGTGTGTGCGCGCGCGCGGGCATGCATGTGGGTGGGCGTGGAGTGGGCGGTCGGCTGTGTGCATCGGCGGGCGGAGGCATGGGGAAGGGCAGGGAGCAGCCGGAGGCGGCAGGGCAAGCCCTCTGCAGCAGCGACGACGCTTGGGGCTGGAACTCAGCTCAGTGTGTATTGGGGGGGGTTCTCTTTAATTTTCTGTGCTTTTTCATTCTTTTGAGAAGGGTTTATTCCAAATGGCCCCACTCTTGAGTTCTGTGTTTGGGGCTTTGCGGAGTTTATTTGCCCACTGGTCTCAGAAAGGAACCGTGGATGCTCACCCCCGAAGGAAGCTTTGCTGTACAGAACTGATCAGTCAAGATCTCTTCCTTGAAATGGAAAGCACACTCAGAATCGCACACAATCTTATCACTGGCGGGGGAATTGGAGAATGTCTAGTCCAGTTCCCTTCCTGTAAAGACATGAAACAGACCCAGAGAAACAAAGCTCATCAAATTCCGATTTCCTCTCTCCCTGTCCAGAGGCCTCTACTCTCCCACAAGGCAATCCAGCAGCTCCTGGGCAGTGAAACGTGTACGTCCCAGCCCCGGCCTTGGAAACAGCAGAAGACATCTGTACACCAGAAAACAGCCTCCTTCAGCTTCCTTGCCAAGACTCCCTACACCCCAGGGGCTCTAATTCAGATACATAAAGAACAAAAATCCCTGGCAAAAGGGTAGCGGTCCCTGCCAGATGGACACAATCAGGCCTGTTCAGTGGCTTCCAGGACTGGAACATTCCTATTTACTGCTAGTGTTCCTGCTAGGGGCACCTGCTGTGTACTATTTCAAGAAAGGCTGTTCATAGCCTTGAAACTTAAAACTCATTAAGTATCATCTACAAGATTGCTCACTGTGTGCGAATCACTCTTTGCAGCCCTAGATCAACCCAGAAAGCAGCAGCTTTTGTCTTTCACTTTCCTGGTGATTTCACTGAGAAGTCAGGGGTCCCTGATTTACTTCTGTAACCTCCATTAAATTCAGTTGTTGAAAACAGCATTTTAAGGCCTTTGCAACATGGCAGCACTAGAATACCATCTATACACAAAATATTCGACCCCATCCAAGGGTACCTGAGATTGGTGATGTCAACTCACAAAGCAGCCATGCCATCAGCCCTAGGACCCACCTGAAGAAACTCCTTCCTTGCCTCAAATGTAATAGGAGATGACTCCCAAGCAGGGAGGTGACTCTCAAGGATGGGAGGTCACCAAGCCTGACTCCTGTGGGATTTGAAGATGACCCTCAATCCCACTGCAGACATATGCTCCCGTAAAAGGAAGTCACGTAATTGCACTGGAAATAATATTAATTAGCACATAGGTGCTTACATGTGCTGGCTGCTGTACTGTATTCAGCATCTACCACTTTCTCATATATTCTTCACATAGCCTTATGACCTGGAGACTGGTTAACCCCAACTTACCTTATGACCTGGAGACTGGTTAACCCCAATTAAAGAAGTAGGAATTGAGGCTTAGAAGTTCTGTAACTTGTTCAACTTGTAAGTGGCAGAGCTGGAATGAAAGCCCAGGTCTGTCTAACGCCTCGCAGGTTCCTAACCGCCACGCCTCAGGCTCTGCAGCAGAGCACAGAGCATTCCCCAGACCCTTGCAGGAAACTGCTGAGGAGATAAGGTCTCCTTTTATGAGAGGGGAAAGTAGGGGAAAGAGTACTAATTATCTAAAACTTCTAAACTATCTAAAACTTAGAAATAGAAGACCATGCAGCTGACATCAGACCCAGGAAGGAAGCAGAGAAAAATTAATCTCCAGCTATTTCCATATCATTTGAGGGGAAATTAATGAGGAAAATATGGCAGTGGAGGTGGAAAAGCCCTTAATTGTGCTAATTAAATAGTACATGGGAGGAAAGGTCCCTTTAACTACTAGAACTTAAAAAAATAAAATTTAAACAGTAGACTAAATGTATATATTTTAAAATTTACTATACAAATGTTATAATACAATAATTGCTCTAGTAGAAATAAATCACTTGGTATTTTCCACTATCAAATAATTTCTTACTTTTTTTGCAGTGTTATTTGGTTTTCTAGGGAAACTAGAATCACATGTGTAGACAAGGATATATGTAAAGAAACACAGGCAAAATAGAACACTGCAATAAACCAGCAGCATCCACTTAAACTTCAAGGTGGGTTGCATCCTAATGACACATCATGAAGGAGATGAAGATGTAACAATTAAATCCTGCTAATCAGTGGACATGAATATTTCAGCGTGCACTAAATACTGATGTGATCTCTGAGGCAGAAACTCCCACAGAGAATTATATGCACAGGAGTAAAAAGAGTTCCTGACAAAGCCTGCATTGTTCATAAATTTTTATATTGATCCAATTCAGCACATATTGGATTCCCCATTCTAGAGAAACCAAGTACCTATAATGGTGAAATAGTCAATAAACTCTACAGATTAGGAAAGGCCACGTTATTTTGCAGCAATAGTGGAAGAACCCGTTTTTTTGTGTGTTTTTTTTTTTGTTTTTACTGGATTGAGGACAATGTTTTTTTTCTTTGGGAAAAGGACTGAAGATTTAGATTTGATTGTGTGTACACACACACATACAGATTCATACATATATACATTCACATGTATTAACACACACACATATAAACTTGATATAGAAACTCAAGGCACATACTTTCAGACTTATTAAAACACAGAAGATAGTCAAGTTGTTGACTATTAAGATATTCAATAGTTAGAAAAATTCCTGGGCGACTGGAATGGGGAGACAAGATACTGTGTCCCCCCAGGTATAAAAACGCACCTTTTCCCGAAAAATTTGGGGTCTAAAAACTGGGTGCATCTTATACAGTGGTTGTGGCATTTCAAATGCCCCTAGACAGAAATGAGGACGAGGCAATATATGAAGACAGTGATTCATCATCACACACAGATGAGGACAAGCTAATGGATGGGAGTTTTGAGAGTGATGAATTTTATGATGAATAAAACGAGTTCAATAACTTTAATACTTGTTTTTTCAAATTTCAGGCCACAAAATTAAGGTGCATCTTATACATATGGGAGAATATTATACATGGGGAAATATGTTAATTAAACAAAGCCAAACGAATGACCAGTGTACAGCCAGCAAATCACAGGACCTTATCTTCCCCAACCAAGGACACTTGAGAGCAAACGGTTTACACCTCACCTCCCTGGCCAGAGAGTAAATAGCTTGAATCACCCTGGTCAGGGGCAGAGAGGACAGAGACCCAATTAATGCCATTCGTGCCAGCCAAACCCAAAGATGGATGAAGTCAGGGTAACAAATAACAAAAACCCAACTAGAGCCAGCCAGACCCAAGATAAAAGTAAAATAAAATAGTAAAGCCGACCAAAGAATAATCCCAAACTCCCTTAAATGCTCATTTTGATGCATCAGCATACTAGAAATGCACCTGGAAAGCTGATGAATATTCTGATACTTTCTCCTCCGACTCTCCCCCACAGAGGAGAGATAAAAATGCTCAAGACAAAGGGTAACAGAGCAGGCTCACTCCGGAGCATGCCCGGGCCTTCTCCCCAGCATGAACTTACTACTTCCTTTCTCCTAAACGCTAAGGGTCCCCGCGAGACCGGCAAGCAGGGTTGCAGCAGGCAGCGGCAGCCTGTCCCGGGCTGACAATCTGAACCAGTCTCAAAGGCCCGCTTTTCTCTGACTTTCCAGTGAGCTCAATTTTTTGCTCACCCCTTTCCTATGTTTCTAGGGAGCCAAAGCAGAGCACTGCCTCAGCTCTCTCCTGTTGCTTCTTCTGCCCTGGGCCCTTCCTTGTTTCACTGTCTCCAGCTTTAATAAATGTACTCTCCACATCACCTGGACCCATGTTGTGAAATCTCTCCTACATGAAGTCAAGAACTCACACACTACGGGCTGGCCTAAGGCAGACTGGCTCTGGGCTCAGTTCCTGTCCGGTGACACAATCGTTTTTAAATGCCTTACTAACTTTTAAAAGATACTTTAACATGCACTATTTCATTGAAAAAAAATAACTTTAAAATGTCTGATGCCGCCTGACCTGTGGTGGCGCAGTGGATAAAGTGTCAACCTGGAAACACTGAGGTTGCCGGTTCAAAACCCGGGCTTGCCTGGTCAAGGCACATATGGGAGTTGATGCTTCCTGCTCCTCCCCCTTCTCTCTTTCTCTCTCTCTCTCTCTCTCTCTCTCTCTCTCCCCCCCCTCTCTAAAATGAATAAATAAATAAAAAATTAAAAAAAAATAAAATAAAATGTCTGATGCCATAAACAAGTTCCCGTTCAGTGAAAGCACAGGCAGGCCGTGGAGTCTCCTTTCTCAGCCCAGGGCTGCTGCCTGGACGGGCCCCTGTACCACTTACTGGTTCATCTAATCTAACGCACCAGGAAAGGGTAGAAGAGACACATTTCAAATCTGCTCAACGTTATCTTCCGTGAGGGGCCCTGATGACTACTTCTGAGAACAGTGTGTTTAAACAGAAGAAAAGATCTGAATCTTCTCTCCTTTCCAAATCGCCTAGCCCAGACAATTCTAGTCCTAAGTGGGATCGTCCTGTTCCCTGAAAAGGAATAAAATGGGAGTGGGAGTAGAGGGAGAGAAAGTGATGGGGTAAATTCTTTAGATAAGGACACAGGCTATCACAAAACAGAAATAGAAACCCCAGTCCTGAGTACCAGGTTAGCCTTGGTCAAGCTGTCAAAAATTTTCCGGCCTCAGTTTACTTACCCTGTAAAATGGAAACAATAGCCATACAGAATTGTGAAGATTCAACGAATATACTGCAGGTAAATCACTCAACCACGATGCTGTCTGGCAGTGTTAGCCACATGACCATTATCACCTCAGTTATGATGATCACCATGCCATGCTTTGTGCTTGCTGGAACGTGTCAAGATAGAATTGGGCCTTTAAGAGTGATGGGTTATTCCTATCTCCTTGTTTACACAAACCCTGATGAAGCAATCAGCAGGACTCATCACATGGAGGCTCACATCATAGTAATCATAGCAATCTACACGTGCAATGGAATCCGCTGCGCCCTGCACCTCGGCTGGGCCTGCAGGTAAGCAAGCAAAAACAGCCAAGAAATGGAAGTAGCCTCACACCCAGTCTGTACCCCCACTTTCTGGCTCTCCTATCACAAGGTAAGAGAGGATCAAGAACCAAATGAGATTATGTATAAGTTCCCAAAATTAGTTATCATAAAAACGCACCTAAATGGTAAAGCTTACTATGAGCAAAGATATGCACAAAGATTAGTGCATAAGAAAATGATTAGGTGAATAAATTGTATGATAGACATAATATACTATGTTGTCAACAAAATTGAGAGCTATACATAACAATGAACATGGTATCATAACTTCCCATATGAATACTCACTCCCTTAATTCATCCAGGCCACCCCCACCAACCACCTGGAGAAAGTTTTCCTTTCCCTCAACCCCCCTTCTCTTTCCTTTTACTCCTCTTTATTTTTAAAAATACTTATTAATACCTGACAATATATCATACAAGGTTTTGGTTGATTCATCCCCCCCACGAGACTATTAGTTTCAAGAAGGCAGACATGTCAAGAAACTGGGAAAACAGCCAACGAACAAGATGAACTGTGCCTGGCACATGGTGGAACTTCAGACCGTATTTGTGGAACGAATAAATTCAGAAAATTAGAAAATTCAGATAAAAGAACGTACATGATCCTACCCCACCATCTAAAGATCACATCACTAAAAAAATCTCTGTCAGACATTTTTCTAATGTAAAGATACTTACAATGGCTTATGTGAAACAATGTGTCTAACGTAGTCCTCTCTTCCATACTTCAAACTCTTCTAATAATCCACTGTATTAGCACCCCCTATAAGCTGTCAGACCTCTATAACAATCCTCCATCCTCCAGTGGCCCCTTGAGGATGTCAATGTCCCTTTAGATCAGGGGTTGGGAAACTTTTTGGCTGAGAGAGCCATGGCCGCCACATATTTTAAAATGTAATTCCGTAAGAGCCATACAATGACCTGAGTACGTTATGCATTATCCAATAAAAATTTGGTGTTGTCCTGGAGGACAGCTTTGATCGACTCCAGCTACCCGCAACCATGAACATGAGCAGTAGGAAACGAATGGATTCTAATACATGAGAATGTTTTATATTTTTAACGTTATTATTTTTTTAATTAAAGATTTGTCTGCGAGCCAGATGCAGCCATCAAAAGAGCCACATCTGGCTCACGAGCCATAGGCTCCTGACCCCTGCTTTAGATAAGTGCCAGCCAGAACCAAGCATAACATGCCAGGTGAATTCTGGCCAGCACACTTCCATGTGCCAGGGACCCTGCCAATCACCTTCCACACGTTTTCACGGGATTCTCACCAAATAAGGTAGGCACTATTATTAGCTCATTCCACAGACAAAGAAACTGAGGCAGAGTCTGTTTTTCTAGTACCGAAACCCCAAACTCCCAGCCTGACCTATGCCATTCCCCACCACTGCATCTCATTTACCACGGGTACCGGGGTCACACACGTGCAGCACACACGGCCTGGCGTGGGCCAAGGGCGAGAAGGTGAGGAGTTAAGATCGCAGACTTGGATGCTGCCCCGCTCCAGATGGTTTGTAGCAGCACTGCTCAAGTGGGAAAAGCCCCGTGTCGGTGTCGGAGGGAGTGGCAGTGGGACCCCCTGCACTTGCTTTGACGGTGTCTGGCACCGGAGGGAAGAAGCTTCGGCAGGTGAAGGGCACCACAAACTCTGACCAAACAAACCTATAAAGATCCTGATCCTGCAAGTGAGCCATTCACCCACCAAAGCAGGTGTGTCCCCCGCCCCACCTGCCAGCACCGCCGGCAAAGGCCGGGTGAGGATTGTGCTTCTCCCCAACGGCTCCTGCCTCTTCGGCTCTATAAACCAAATAGTAACTCGGTTACATAACAACTCAGCACTATTTTAATGAACAAAGCCTCCCCTTTTCTCCCACTACCTCTAAGGAACACGTTTTATCCCAGATGCCTTGACAATTTTCTCTCTCACCGTGCGATTTACTCCCCTTTCGTGCCCCCTCCATTTCACGGGCTAATATTTAAATTCATAAAGATCTGGGCAGGGGACAGGGTGGGGGGGGGTGTGGCAGAAGGCACTGATCACAGATGGGAGCCATGGACAACGTGAGGTCTCCCTCTGCATGCCGAGGGTCGTGGGTCTCTCACACACCCTTGGAAGAGAAGCAGCAGAAAGGATCAAGAGGAGGCCAGCCGGTGGGCTGAGGAAAGAAGCGTTCCTCTGGGAGCATGTATGATCACCTGGTTCGGATTTTCTCTAAATTGAAAGAACTTCCGTGAGGAGGCACTGTCCTCCAGCCCATAATGTGTGGCTCCCAACAAACGCAAGCAGGGCTCCCGACCCAGCTCGGTGCTGAATGCTGGGACCAGAGACAGTTCGGCTGCTCAGGCCGGTGGGAGCTTCAGGGTCCTCACCAACAGCAAGCAGCAGGTGTTCTTTCATCGTGTACTGTGGATACGGCCCTGTTCCTTTCCCATGATGTAGGTTCATTGGCAAAATAAATTCCTCTGTGCTTATAAGGGCAGAACCGTACAACTTCCCAAGCTCAGAGTCAGGCTTCCTCATTAGTTCAAACAGCAAAAGAGGTGACATCTAACCCCTGAGTGCCTGGTGATGCCTACCTCCACCCAACACCCCTAACCCGAGTGCCTGGCGATGCCTACCTCCACCCAACACCCCTTACCCCTGAGTGCCTGGCGATGCCTACCTCCACCCAACACCCCTAACCCGAGTGCCTGGCGATGCCTACCTCCACCCAACACCCCTTACCCCTGAGTGCCTGGCGATGCCTACCTCCACCCAACACCCCTTACCCCTGAGTGCCTGGCGATGCCTACCTCCACCCAACACCCCTAACCCCTGAGTGCCTGGCGATGCCTACCTCCACCCAACACCCCTAACCCCTGAGTGCCTGGCGATGCCTACCTCCACCCAACACCCCTAACCCCTGAGTGCCTGGCGATGCTTACCTCCACCCAACACCCCTTACCCCTGAGTGCCTGGCGATGCCTACCTCCACCCAACACCCCTTACCCCTGAGTGCCTGGCGATGCTTACCTCCACCCAACACCCCTAACCCCTGAGTGCCTGGCGATGCCTACCTCCACCCAACACCCCTTACCCCTGAGTGCCTGGCGATGCCTACCTCCACCCAACACCCCTAACCCCTGAGTGCCTGGCGATGCCTACCTCCACCCAACACCCCTTACCCCTGAGTGCCTGGCGATGCTTACCTCCACCCAACACCCCTTACCCCTGAGTGCCTGGCGATGCCTACCTCCACCCAACACCCCTTTCCTTTCCCTCCTCGGAGACACAGCAAACAGAAAGATGCCCCAAAGCTGCCTTATTTTGTTTCCTGAAAGCAGAAAGGCGGGGAGCAGAAATTTGTGTTAAAGATTTCTAAGAATAAAACATTTCTAACATACAGTTGTCAAAGGATATCCTAAATCCGACAGCGACTAGAAATACTGCAGATTGAACACTGTAAAAACCAAAATTTCCCCAAACTATTAAAGCCAAGCTTCACTGCTAAGAAAGTGATACCGTCAATCGTTAGGCACAGAAGCAAATACAGGGGTGGAGAAGAATCTCCTGGTATTGGATGCAGTCTCCTTAGAGGCCTGAGTGAGTTGCCCTGTGAGGTCAAAATTCTGAAATGCTAATTATGAAACAGTGCTGGTGATATTCTAGTTTAAACGCAAGCACCATTCTGAGATGGATAAAGAGGATTATGAGACCCAAAGACTCCGTGAGACAGTCTTCCCATCAATTTCAATCTAAGGCATCATTTATCAAAAATATTGAGCTTATTGCTGGGCTCCCAGAAAAAAATATCACAAATGTGAAATGGGATTACTTGGCTCTGAGGCAAGAAGGATGACGGCAAATGAGCACTAGCTGACAGGCATACGATGCGCTCCTCCAGGGAGGGCAGCCGCAGCGTGCACGGCTGAGATAATGGGTTTACTCTGCGGCAGGAGGGCTCACGTCTGCTCTGCAAGCCTCCCTGACAGTGAAGCTTGTTAGGTCTTACAAGGTGCAGCACAGGCTGTGGGATTCTTCTCCGGAAAAATCTTTCAAGACAGGGGCGAGTCTCATCTCTGTGGGATAGTGTAGTCCTGCCTGAGAGTTTAGTCTACAGCCTCTCGGAATTCACTCCAGTCTGAGGGTTCTCTCATTTTACACCAACAGATGCAATGGAGCACAACAGATGAGTCAACATCCAGAGTGACTATGCGGCAAAAACCGAAACAAAACAACCCCCCGAGGTGATGCCAAGGGAAGCACGGGCACCTCAAAGTAAGCTTTTGCTTATTTGGTTGTTTTTTTGTTTTGTTTTTGTGACAGAGAAAGCAAGACAGATAGGGACAGACAGACAGGAAGGGAGAAAGATGAGAAGCATCAATTTTTTGCTGCGGCACCTTGGTTGTTCATTGATTGCTTTCTCATATGTGCCCTGACCTGGGGGCTACAGCAGACTGAGTGACCCTACGCTCAACCCAGCGACCTTGGGCTCAAGCTGGCGAACCTTGCTCAAACCAGATGAGCCCGCGCTCAAGCTGGCGACCTCAGGGTTTAGAACCTGGGTCCTCTGTGCCCCAGTCCGATGCTCTATCCACTGCACCACCGCCTGGTCAGGCGCTTGTTTGTTTTCTGAGTTTTTAAAAACCCTAGCAATAGCGGTTCCTAACAGAGTATAACCTTTACAAGGAGAGCAGGATTTGCACTTCATTCCCTGTTGCGCTATGGCCACGGCATTTACACGCCTGCAGGGCCAAGGGCTGCCCAGAAAATGAATGCAACAGAACTGGATGTTTATTTAAAATGATTACTACATAAAGGAATAGCTCCTCCTTCTGCCCCACCCAAAAAACAGGCTAGAGTGAAAAAGGCACAGAGAAAGGCCACCTTAGGCTTGCAGTGGAGTGGGTCTAAACTCTCTCTA
The DNA here is from genome assembly GCF_036850765.1 of Saccopteryx bilineata. Classification (NCBI taxonomy): domain Eukaryota; kingdom Metazoa; phylum Chordata; class Mammalia; order Chiroptera; family Emballonuridae; genus Saccopteryx; species Saccopteryx bilineata. Next base: position 242,331,097 of record NC_089493.1, read on the forward strand.
GACCTTTTAAACAGCCTTTCCAAGGGCTGAGAAACCTGATCTACAACTACCAACTTCCCCTTTCAATTGACATCGTAAATCAAAATTATTCAAAAGTTGCCAATTGTCTCAAGATTTTAAAACTTAAAAATGTATTCTGCCTCACTCCAGATATTTACATTCTTTTGGGGGAGTGGATTTATGTTCACGAAAAAAAGGGGAAACATATCACATCATTTCCTAGGGAAAACACAGAGCTGAGAGTATGCTTGTAAAGCCAACGAGGTTATGCTCTATTTTTTTTAGTCATTCCACATACCTAGTACAATATTAAACCACAGGCACGTCACGGTGAGACTACTGGAGCTCATACACTATTCATCTTGCACCAACATGGCAACTAGAGAGCCTTAAGGAACTGATAATTTAAACGTGGAGTGTTAAAATTATGCTGAAAATGTGTTCTTTTCCTAATAAACTCCAGATGTTAAGTACCTTCATATCCATTTAGACCATTGCTTACATGATCTGTTCTTTGAAACCGTCTAAAAACATATACTTGCAATTTCTTTCTTCCACTGTATTTTATGAACAAAAATGCAGTTATTAAAGTACTTATTAAAACACTTAAAAAAAAAGATTAGGTCTGCCCCATACGTTAAATGATTTCCACAGAGGTATGTTAATAGAGTATACAGAATGATAAATGTATGCTATGAAAGATGATAATAGAAAGCAGACCTCCCCTATGGTGAGTTCAAATTCCAGAATATACCACATGCACAAAACCTGCAGTTTATGGAATTCTGAATCTCCAAGTTTAAATAGTGGGTGCAGGCAACAGCAACCTATGCCTTTGTGTTATGGTTTTTTTATTAAGCCCTCCTAGTGGGTGGGGGTTGAAGAGAAGTGGGTGAACAGAGTGCTGGGGGCGGGTGTCTGGGGGGCGGGTGTCTGGGGGGGGCGGCGGGTGTCTGGGGAGGGCGGGGCACAAGACCGGGGCAAGGCTACGTCCACATGTTGCATTTTGCCCCTGACAGTCTGTAAAGCAAAGAGGCCCTGGAATCAGGCTGGACCCATAGCAACAGCTCAGGCAGGCTTCAGCCCCCATTGTGTCCACTGGTGCTCCTGCAGACATCCAGCAAAAGCAATCAATCCATGTAAAGATGGTGCTGGCGAGGCAGGCAGAGCTTTAAGACAAGCCCCTTGGTCTCCTCCTTCCCAGAGCATCCGCCTGCGTAGAAATTTTGGAACTGTCACTGTCCCAGATGTCGGCCCTCTGCCCTGGGGAAAGGGGAGGAAGAGACACTGACTTGCACCACTCTTGCTGTTCTGTGGTTAAGAAGGGAAGGAGGGCCTGACCTGTGGTGGCGCAGTGGATAAAGCGTCGACCTGGAAATGCTGAGGTCACCGGTTCGAAACCCTGGGCTTGCCTGGTCAAGGCACATGTGGGAGTTGATGCTTCCAGCTCCTCCCCCCTTCTTTCTCTCTATCTTTCTCTCTCTCTCCTCTCTAAAAATGAATAAATAAAATATAAAAAAAAAAAAAAAAGAAGAGAAGGAGGGAAGGGAGAAGGAATTAAACCAAAGGCTAGGAGGAAAGGAAAAATAGAATAGATACACTGTATGCCTGAAGGCAGCCATTAATTCTACAGGAAGCCAAGAGACTCAGAAGGAGAAAGGAAAAGAGAAGATCATAAAGAAATTAGCATTATAGGTTTAAAAAGAAACACGTGAACCCTTTGAAAGGCTTCTCCTCGCAGGACCATTTCTGTACCTCAGTGTGTCGAAGTCTTCATCTTGCATCATCTCCCGTAATGCCAATCCCACACCCTCTAAACAAACACACTCAGGAGCATTCATGCTTAGATAATTGGGCAGAGTTGAGCTGTGGAATGAGAAAGAGCTGGAGGTTGTTTTGGAAAAATAATTCTCTCATTCAGACCCAGTCAAACTGCTCAGGTACAGAGCAAAGGGGTTAATGTTCAAGTTCAGAAACACAGTGCAGGTCACATTCTGGCCATGGGGAGACACAGGGTGGATTTCTTAAAATGCATCGACTTGCCCTCTTCCCCGTGACAGGTCACCTTTTGAACTGCTGTGGGATGACCTGGGAGAAAAATAGAAAGGTCTGCAGCCAGGCACTCCCATGTGAGTGCAGGGAACAATCCGAGGGCTGTCTAGAAAACAAAATGCCTTGTTTCTTTAATAGTAGCTGTCCAGGCAGCAAGAGGCAATTCAGAAAAGGGCACTGCTTGGGAGATCAGCAGAAATGATACGTTTTTATTCTGCTACGGCACTTATGCAATGCTGAACCTCACTTTGGTTAAATAAAATGCTTTCTTCTGGGGATGGCAAGTACATAACTCAGCTATAGCTAATGTAGCTATAGTAGAATTAGATGGATCTACCCCACGTATCTCAACTCCAATGTAAAATTCTTAGGATTTTAAATGAGATGCATTTTTTTAAAAAGTACAAGATCATCAGTAGGTCTCGTCTTCATGGAAAGAAAGTAACGAGTGTGTCTAAATTCAATTTTTTCTTTCTTTCCAGCAATTATGTCTTTTAAACGAGAACAAAGAGAGCTGTAGTATGTACCTCGTTCCATTATTTCTTTCATCGTTTTCCCCTTTTCTTCAATGGACTTTACTTCTACCCTATCACAGAAATAGCCTTTTCTTGTGGCTTTGGGCAATATCCCATTGTCCCATCACCTGGACAGGAGTTCAGAAAACTCCTGATAAACAACCACTACAAGAATGATGGGAAGCTTGGATGCTTTTCTGTGTGTGTGCCTGTGATGAAAGCACCTCACGGCCCAGCTTCTGTCTGTCCCCCAGCCGCTCCTGTTCCTGTATCTGTTCTGTGGCAGTTAACATCTAACCTATGCACTGCCCAGGAGTACTGGGGAGATGGGGAAATGCTTATGTAAGTGTTGCATGTTAAAGGCACTATAAAAATATTATTTTCGCCCTGGCCAGTTGGCTCAGCGGTAGAGCGTCGGCCTGGCGTGTGGGGGACCTGGGTTCGATTCCCGGCCAGGACACATAGGAGAAGCGCTCATTTGCTTCTCCACCCCCCCTCCTTACTCTCTGTCTCTTTCTTCCCCTCCCGCAGCCAAGGCTCCATTGGAGCAAAGATGGCCCGGGCGCTGGGGATGGCTCCTTGGCCTCTGCCCCAGGCGTTAGAGTGGCTCTGGTCGCGAAAGAGGGACGCCCCGGAGGGGCAGAGCATCACCCCCTGGTGGGCAGAGCGTCGCCCCTGGTGGGTGTGCCGGGTGGATCCGGGTCGGGCGCATGCGGGAGTCTGTCTGACTGTCTCTCCCCGTTTCCAGCTTCAGAAAAAAAAAATTATTTTCAACATATATAACAGTTCAAGGTGGTTATTTATGGACTTTTATAACTCCCCTTACTTGGGTCCTTAAAATTAATCTCTAACACACTTTACTGTATTTGCCTCTGTGTGTAAGATTTGACAAGAAGTCATGTCGCAGACTGTATCCTCTTTGCTAATGGGGTCAGCAGTGCAGTATGAGCAGGCACCTCAGACGTGTTCTGCTCCCGGCAAAGGAGCCACAGGGAGAAAACTGATTATTAGGATAAGACTTGAAGTTCGAGGGTCAGGATCCATGTATTGCCAAATCACTCTCCATATCTTTACTCTAATGGAAGTCTCCTAAAGTAAAGAATGAAGATATGGCTCCCAGTCCCGGGATTTCTGCACCCTGAACTTAGGGCTTCCCTGTCGTGCTGGGTTTGGGTGTCCCTAAAGTGCTGGCTTCAGATATGCTGGGTGCTCTTGTGAACCATTTCTGTTTCTCAGGGGATTTGGTTATAACCTCATCAAATCAGAGAGACTGAATTCCTGGAAGGTCAATTCAGATAGCCTTCACTACAAAACCTCTAAATGACAACTGTGAGTGTCTGCAAAGAAGTTCCTGAGACAGATTTTGCAGAGCTTAGTAACAGCATGGTATAAGATAACTTCCCATCGGACAGGGAGCCATTTTCTTGACTCTCAAGACTTTAAAAGGAAGCACAGAAAACAGAACTAACTTTTGTCACACTGGTCCCTGGAAACCTGCACTTCTGCCCAATGTGCTGCGCTTCAGTCTGGCAATTAGTTGACAAAGGCGAAAACGCACAGACAAGCAAAAGGTGAAAACCCCTTTAACCCAGAAAACATAATTGGTGGCTCTGTATTCCCTATTGTTTCACAGTGGGTACTGAACAACCTCCAAGAAAAAAAGAGCAGTTATAGTGAAGGAATCTCCAGAAATTGTAAGGTTTCAAGACACAGAGAGAGCTTCAGAGATATCTGCTTGTCACACCAGGAAGTCCCGTCACTGTTTCAGGAAGCCTCACGCAATGAAGGCTCTCTTTCTGCCCCCATGACCCATCTCCCATCAGTTGAACTTTTCAAATTTAATATGAGAAGTATTTTTGTTAAGCAAAGAAACATACACTGCTCATAAAAAGTAGGGGATATTTTATCGCTTTACATATTCATTTTTAAATATCCCCTAATTTTTGTGAGCAGTGTATGAACAAGTAAAATGGAAAGCTATCCAGATGTTGTTTGACTCCCTTTAGGCGCTGTGGGGGTTTTGGGAAAGAAAAGAATTATTATTTTAGATAAAGGATTCTGCATGAGAACACATAGGACACTTTTTTTCCACTCAAGGAGTGGAAAAACAAAGACACATACCAGTAGACAGTTTACATAACACAGTTTACATAATTCAACTCAAAAAATCCAGGTATCTGGATTAATACCAATGACCAAGTTTCACCTAAAAACAAGACGGAGCTCAGAGCTGATTGGCACAGCTTCTGTCCATGTGAGCACAAAACAACATAAGTAAACATCTCAGGAGTCAAATTCGCCTCTTTAAAGTTATTTCACAGCCTAGGTAAGGCTTTGGAGGTCACTGCACTATTTAGCTTCTTCAGCAATTCATTTGATGACAGAACACGGTTCATTTTCTTTCACGACAGGCAGTTAGCTACTTCCTACGGCTTAATGGTTGAGAAATATTTACTTTCCGTGTACATCTATTCCAAGTAACATTATTTGAATGAAGAGGGGTTAAGGGTGGCAAATATAAGATTTCGCTCTTGCCCCATACCTTTTAAACATTGTCAAAACCAGGCTACAAGAAAGAAGAGATCATGAATGGCCATCTGTCCATCTTAATATAATTACCTGTGGCCTGGATGTACCATAATTTAACCAACAACCAATTACTGTATGTGTAACCAATTTTCCTTGGGTGATGCTGTTATGAAGAGCATTAGGAGAAATTCCTGGAAATGGAATTATTTGACCAAAGCTTCTGAGTGTGAGATTGTCCCCTCTATATTAGCTATTGTAGCACATATTTCTGTCAGCCATTGCTGTCTTGCTTTACTCTCAACAACTCTAGATTTATCATTTAAATACTTTTATTTTTAAAATTATTAATTTAGAAAGAGAGGACGGGAGAGAGACAAAAAACATAGCATTGTTTCTGTCTGTGCCCCAACCAGGGATCGAACCTACCTTTGCATATCAGAATGAGTGACAACCAATTGAGCTATTTGGGCAGGGCCAAATACTTTTTTTTTTTTTGCCCATATCATTCCAAGATGACTTTCAGTTTTTATTTCCTTGGTTATTTATGGTCAAATTTCATAAATTTAGAGCACATGTGACTTTATTTTTTAAATTGTTCATGTTCTTTGCCCATTTTGACAAGATGTTGACTTCTTAGTGTTTGATGTGTATTCAAGATATTAACCTTTCCCCATATGTACTGCAAATACTCCTTCCCAGTTGGCTATTCACTTTTTAATTTATATAGCACTTCTTGACATCTGTATTTTATATTTTTATGTTGTTTCAATAAATATTTTCCTTTACAAATTCTTCCCTCTGCTTTTTGTTTAAAAAGTCCTTCTTGCCTGACCAGGTGGTGGCGCAGTGGATAGAGCATTGGCCTAAGATGCGGAGGACCCAGGTTCAAAACCTTGAGGTTGCCGGCTTGAGCGTGGGGTCGCTGGTTTGAGTGTGGGATCATAGACATGACCCCATGGTCGCTGGCTTGAGCCCAGAGGTTGCTGGCTTGAAGCCTAAGGTTGCTTGCTTGAGCAAGGGGTCAATCGCTCTGCTGTAGCCCCACCCCCTACTCCAGTCAAGGCACATATGAGAAAGCAATGAATGAACAACTAAGGTGCTACAACAAAGAATTGATACTTCTCAGCTCTCTCCCTTCCTGTCTGTCTGTCCCTATCTGACTATCTCTCTGACTCTGTCTCTGTCAAAAAAAAAAGTCCTTCTCTACTACATTTTTCATTGTGATTTTTTTAAAATGTCATTTTAAAGTCTTTAATCCATTTGCAATTTCATTGTATACATAAATTAAAAATGTAACTTGTTTTTATTTAGTATTTATCCTATTAATGAATAATTAAACCCTTTCTCCTGTTCCTACACAAAGCCATTATCATGTAGCTAAATTCCTTTTTTATTACTAAAATTACAGTATTATAATGTTTAATGTTTCATTAGTACAAAATCTCCTCTTTGTTTTTCAAAAACATTTTAGCTATTTGTTCATTCTTCCAAACAAACATAGAATTATTATGAAGGTTTAAAAAATCTCAATGGGTTTTAGATTAGAACAACAAATTTCCATTCTCCTCCTGGTCCGTGCAGTCATGTGTAAGACTGAATCCCACCTAATAACACGCACATTCCATTAGTCAACTGTAATGTTCTTGATAGTAGCATAGTAGCTCTCCTATCCTAGACTCAAATTTTTTTTTTTGTATTTTTCGAAGTGAGAAGCGGGGGGGGGGGGGGGGGCGCAGACAGACTCCTGCATGCGCCTGACTGGGATCCACCCGGCATGCCAACCAGGGGGCGATGCTCTGCCCATCTAGGGTGTTGCCCCGCTGCAACCAGAGCCATTCTAGTGCCTGAAGTAGAGGCCATGGAGCCATCCTCAGCGCCAGGGCCAACTTTGTTCCAATGGAGCCTTGGCTGCAGGATGGGAAGAGAAAGACAGAGAGAAAGGGGAGGGTGAAGGGTGGAGAAGCAGATGGGTATGTCTCCTGTGTGCCCTGGCTGGGAATCGAACCCGGGACTTCCACATGCCGGGCCAATGCTCTACTGCTGAGCCAACTGGCCAGGGCCTTAGATTTAAATATCTTAAGGAGAAACGCCATGTCTATTTTGCTCCTCAGTTTATTAGATTCCTAACATAGCATAGTGCAAAAACACATAGAGTTACTAAATGAATTAAATCAAAGTGATCTAGAAAATTTATCTTAAATATCTAACTTAGGCTCTCTAACTCCAAATACCTAACATAGCATGGTAACTCTGAATGCATTGGTGTGTATAAACTGAGCATAGGTGTCCAGGGGATTTCTAGGCTATTTCTCCCAACTCTGACCAATGGCATAACCAACTGCAAAGATGGAGACCTCCTGACTTCCTGCAATACGAACACAAAGGGCAGGAGAAAGTGGAGGGTAGCACTGGAATAGATTACTCAATAACAGTTACTGAAATGAACAGATTAGAAATTCACACTTCACAACTACAGAAACTTTACTGGACAGAATTCTTTTTATATCGTTGCCATGGAGGAGTAGAGTCACCAGCAAAAGACTTCTAAAGAGTCCTAGACCCAATCCTCAGGGAGATTTGGGACATTTAAAGAACAATGGCCCAAGACAAGAGTGGGCAGAGAGAGAAGCATCCTAAGTAAAAAATATGGCCTGAATCAGTCTCTCTGATTAGTCTTATTTCCAACACTCTGCTGAAGGGACTCAACTGATTAAAATCAGTCTGTTGGGGGAACCCGGAAGGAATGCGGGCATGTGCTGGTTTACTGGGGAGGACCCCTGCATTACTTAGGACGCCTAGGGAGCACCTCTTGTGATCTAACAACTGATAAGCTTTAAGATATATTTACAAAGGTATTTGTTATAGCGCTATAATGATGACAAACGGCAGACCAAACAAATGAAGCACAAATGCCTATCAACAGGGGAGGGAATAGCTGAACTAAGGCCCATCCCTGTTTTACAGCTATAAAAAAGAATGAGATCTGCTGGAGATATTAGCAAAACCCCACAATATATTAAGTTTTAAAAAAGAGTTAAGGTTAGGATGTATCTAGCCTGAACTATTTTTTATAAAAATGTTTACCACATATCTAAATATTTGTGTATTTTACATGAGCATAGGTGGGTATTAAAGAATAAACACACCAAGTTTTAACATGGGTTAAGTAGGGAGACAGAAATATATGGGGGAGGGGAGGAGCCTGACAGTGGTGGCTTAGTGGATAGCATGTTGACCTGGGATGCTGAGGACCCAGGTTCAAAACCCAGAGATTGCTGGCTTGAGAGAGGGTCGCCAGTTTGAGCAAGGGGTCACTGGCTCAGTGGGAGCCCTCTGGTCAAGGCACATATGAGAAGCAATCAATGAACAATTAAAAACGTGATGCAACTACAAATTGATGTTTCTCACCTCTCTTGCTTTCTGTCTCCCTGTCTCTCTCTCAGAAAAACAAAAAACACCACCACCACCAACAATATATATATATATATAAAAGAGACTGACATGGCTTTTTCATGGTTTACATCTATGTCAACTTGTTACAATGGGCATGCATGGCTTTTGTTCTTGAAAGGAAAAGCTAACAAATTATTATTCTAGAAAATAAACAGATGTGTCAACAAATTTTGAAAAATGGACATTAACAATGCAAATGTAAAATTATCTCAGTTATCAAATGTAGAACAAATAAAATAATGAGCCCCATTAAAACATGCTTGAGACAGTCAGGCTTTGATGACTCAAAGTTGAAAGAGGTGCTACCATTAGTTTTCCTTTGATTTGAGGAACTTATTATTCTGCTTATCTCCAGACAGAGCTAACAGACCAAATGGTTTTGAAAGGTCCGAAACGGTTCTCAACATTTGAGCATATTCCAGGAAGACTAAGTTAATTTAGCTATTCACAGAGTGGCACATTCGACAGGGAAAATGCAAATCAGATTACCGTAGTTAGTGGTCGATTAGCCCCTCAAACTGGAGGGGAAATAGTGACATCAGTAGAGATGATGCCACAGCTGCCCTTGTTTATTTGACTTTTGAAAACTTTGTTCGACTTACTCAGGAAAATATTTAGGAGGTTGTATGAGATTTGTACGAGACCGCAAATATTCTGTGGAGTACGCCAGGGGCCAAAGTAAAGACCAACCACATGATATTCCTTATAATATACTCTGAAATGTAGTCCATTCTAAGGAAGAGATAAAATGGTCTCCAGTCAACCATCCCTGGAGTACTTTTTATAAAATACTTTCAACCTGTCAGTCATGACTCATAAATGAGCCCAGAAGTAAATTTAGTGTGCTGTGCTCACCACAGGACTAGATTACAAAACATTTGCAAACCCTGCCTTACATGCTGCCATTTCTCCTGCCCCTATGGCTACACCTTCGACTCCCAACCAGCAGGAACAAAGCACTTCCTCTCATCTGTTCAGCCACACCCTGTGCTGATTTGCAAGGAGCTGATTCTGTCATTTAAAAAAGTCAAGTTCAAGTGACTAGAAAAAATTTAAGAGATAATTCTATTTTCTCCAGCTCTCAACAAAGTGTCTGTTAGAAAGGGTAACTTCGTTATAATGGCTTTGCCTTTGGATGTCTCCCTGAGAAATAGTTCCTAAATTCTTTTCTTGTATTTTGACACACCACGTAGGAGTACGGAGGATGACAACAATAAGGTTATAACGCTGGGATCGGGCTGAGTTCCTAAGGATTTCATTGACGCTCAGCATCAGCAGCGCGGAACAGAGAGGACATGTGCCCTGAGTGCAACAGCTAGTAAACCCTTCAATCTGAGAAGTGACTTTTTGCAGCCATGCTGCTGGTATTTGGAATTCCAAAGACTGTTGTTGCCAGCAGAATTCTCAGGGTAAACACATTTACTACCGAAGCTCTAGCATGTGTCTCCCACACGGAAGAATGACACTAATCTCGAATCCAATAGCCCTGGATAACAGCTCCCTTGTGCTCAAGACCTACACATTCAGCTGCCTCAGATCTCTGTACCCAGAGGGACGCATTCAACATACTCCTAACTCAACCTGCCTTCTCCCCTTGCGAGCCGCCCCGCCCCACACACCCACCATGCTCCTCTATTGCCCCCGTCAACCAAAGGAACTAGTAAGTGCCATGAGCCAAGTTGCACATGCCCACTTGCCTAAGCCAGAGACTTGGGCATCCTTTTGAATTTTTCCTCCCCAATTCTCATTTTTATCATTAATTTTTATTGATCTCTCTGAAAACTGTCCACCCCTCCCCATGCCTGCTATAATTATCCTCACTCAGGATACTACTGCTCACCGGGCCTGAGAGAACAGTGTTTTAATTGGTTTTCCTGCCTCTAGCTTTCTCTCCAAACTGTTCTCTAAAACCAGCACCAACACTCTAAAGTGCGATTCTGAGTACATCCCTTTCCTTGCTAAAGGTAACTAAAAGTGCCCTGGCCGGGTATCTCAGCTGGTTGTAGCATTGCCCCAATACATCAAGGTTACAGGTTTGATCCCTGATCAAGGCACATGCAAGAATCAATCAATCAACATAGAAGTAAGTGGAACAACAAATCGATGTTTTTCTCTCTGAAATCAATTAAAAATTTTTTTTAAATAACTAAAAGTAATCAACAGCTCTTCAATAGCCATGGAATAGACACTACCCTCAGGTGGAGTTCAAATTTCTTAATGTGGCTTAAGTGTTCTCCTACCCAAAGCTATTGCTCTGGCCATACTGAACCAACTGCAGTCAGTGATAAATCACAACACCCCCTCCCCCAATTCCACTGAACTCCACCCCTCATTCAGGGAACCTCTAGAAAGACTTCTTGAACCCTGGTTGCAAAACTCCCACACACCCTTTCTCATTTATAACAGCATCTATCAGAGTACTTCTATCCTGGGTCTCCTCCACCAGGCCTGCAAATTCCTTGAGGAGTGGGATTCTGTCTGACTGGTTTACCACACCCAGCAATGTACCTGCCATAATATAAGCATTGAAAACATATATGTTAAAGGTTAACATGAATCAATTTCTCTGTATGGGGCAATGGGAACTCTGGAAAAGCTAAACCAGGCACTGAACTACACAATGTGGACTTTCAGCGGTGGTTAGGAAACCATAAAACCTCTGAGATGTACAAGGATGGGAAGCCTAGAGGTTGAGGGTTATGCAGTGACTCTTGGCCACACAACCTAAAAACAAAAGGAAACATTCAAATCAACTACATAAATCTGCTTATGAGGATACAATGTCAACATTAAGTATATTTTACCTTAAAACCACTTTATATAAAGACATTACACCCCAATCACTATTGTAACAGCTATTAGAATTCTCCATGGTTCTTCCCAATTTTATTCATATATTTTTTGTTTTTCTTTAAATGGCTGTAATCAGAACACGCACCTATTGCTAAGTCAGTCTTATTCTGTACAGGTTTTCTGAAGTGGCCACACAGTCTTCATATACATTAATTTTAATAACTGAGTCAATGCTCCGAGTAAACACAGTATGTATAATTTTCTTAATCATACTTAGGTAGTTTCTAAGCTGTACTAATTTAAATAATGCTTGTAACATACATCAAACAAGTACATAATTTTTTTTAAGTTAGAACAGAATTTAATTTTTCATTTTAGAGAATTATTTTAGTACCCAGAAGAACCTACAAAAAAAATACACTGTCCACATGAGCAATATTCAAAACCGTGGTGGGTATAATTACGAAAAAAAGGGGCTTGCTAATCAAAACCCATGCCTGGTATACAGAGTGAGCATGACAGGCAGCTGCCAGCGGGGATGGCAGAGAATGGAGAAGGGAAGAGATGCTGCCGACCGACCCGGAGAGAAACAGGAATCTAGAGGGCCAGGTGCCAGGGGAGCAAGCGCCTGAGAGACCTGAGGAAAGCAACTGCAGGGTTACTGCCGGTTCTCACACAGCCACCGAGACTCCACACCCTTCAGCTGTCCCTGTTCAGAAACAGGGCATCACAGCAGTGAGTGGACTATCCTGGTATCTGAGAGTACAGTGGCTTTCCCAGTAGGGTGGTTAGGCACCAGATTTTAACATTGAGAGTCATGACTGACAGCAGAGGATTTTGCTGTTTTTCTAATAGCTGGGAGACTAGGAGGCAAGAAGAGGGAAAACAGATGTGGGGGGGGGAGGCTCTCGGGGCAGAAAATTTGTGGGATATTGTCGGGAGCATATCTGAAGGAACAGTAGAATCTATGCCCACGACAATTGGTCACTCAATGGTACTCCTTCTTCACCAACAGCCTCATTCCTTCCTCGGTAAGCTTCCTATAATTAAAATTTGATTCAGCACTCATGTAAATATTATCTCTCACACACCTGTCATCTTCTATCATTCTTTTGCTAACCTCAACAATTCTCCCATTCCGCTTCCACTGTGAAAGAATAATAAAATCCTTCTAGACATCTCCTTCTTAATATGCTGTTTTCTTTTCCTCCTACCCTAGCACCATGGATCCCGCTCTGACAGAGGGCAAAGGGATCTGAAGTCTCCCTGCAAACCCAGAGCTGTGGTCTCAAGTCAGTACAGTCCTATTTCTGCTTATGTCATTTATCAAGCAACATTTATAACACTATTTTTATATCCTTTAAGAAGCCAGATTACTCTTAAGCCTTGAATTCAGCAGAGCTTAAAAACAAGAGGAAAAAAATGGTCAACAAGCCATACTTCACTGTTAAAAATGCTCCATATCTCATGCACCATTCCCCACCCCCACGCTGCTTCTGTGCCTCATTCAGCACCCTACAGAGACCCTTTAAGAACACAGTCTGTGCTTTCAGCAATAACTGACATCCCTGTAAATCCATGTAATGTTCAGAAAATAAATCCAGTGCTCTCTGCTGCCATAGAGCAACATTAATCTTATGAACAGTACTACAGAGCACCTTCCCCCCTCCCTGCCTTCCCTCCCTCCATCTGCTTTAAGTAGGGCAAGTACTTTACTCATGTTAATTGTTCTGACAGATGAGGATCAACACTGCTTTAATCCATTTGCAGCCTAGCACTGGGAACATTTGTCTTCTCAAACGCTGCCGTGGGTAACACGAGAGCTACCTCAGGCAAAGCTCAGTACGCCTGACGGGCTTTACTTCCCTTGTAGAGGAAATCCAAGGGAAATTCTTCCCCAAACTGGTTCAAGACTGTTTGCTTCCCACTGTGGTTGTGTTTTGAGCCTTTGAAAACAGCAGGTAGTAGGATTTTATTAAATTAAGACAATTTGAATCGATTTCTATTGATCTCCTTTTAAAAATGTTAGTATCTTCCCCTTTACCAGTTAATCGTACACAAGTGTTCTGCAAGACCAAAGGATACAGGCAGATTCAGTAGGAGTTTGCTATAAAAATTGACAGCTCAATTAGCAACCATGTGCATTTTGCAAGGATATGCTGCCTATTTATAACTCACGCTGGGGAGTGTTAGGGCCAAGGCCTGCCAGTGTTGACAAGAGCGTAGGAACACCTGGGTTCAAATACCAGCTCCACTAGTGGGCTCCATGCCTGGCTACCATAGACACTTAGTTTAAACCACCCTAAACAGACAATCTAGACAACTGCCTGAAATTTAGATAGATCTGATTGGAAGCTTTGATTTCCAAGGAGCAGTTTTCCTGGGTCTGCTGCTAACAGCACATGCTGGATGTACTCGAGCCTCTTCACGACCACACCAGGCACACACTAGACCAGCATATTCATCAGAATCCCATGAATGGCCATGAAACGTCCTGGTAAGAATTTACAAATGGATTCTGATGAACTATACTTTTATTTGGTCTTAAAAAATTTAGGATGAAGAACCGCGATACTGAGAGTAATGGCGGAGTAGGAAGCGATACCGATAAATCTCCCCCAAAACTCAACAAGATCTTCAACCAGAAACAGAAAAACCTATACTTGGAGCTTCCAGATTCTTCGCAATACACCCAAAGGTATGATTGAGTGAAAAATTGGCTAAATATATAACCAAACCCCGAAGGAAATAGGGAGTAAGAAATGCTCCGCCTTCCTCACTAACCTAAACAGGGCGGCTTTCTCTGGTAACTGTGAATATAGAAACTGAGGCGGGCAAAGGGGGTGAATAGATCCAGGCCGCCGCAGCAAAAACGGCCGAACCAGGCTGTGGCTCAGAGATCCAAGCCGAGGAAAATCTGATCCTGTGGCAACCCGGGCAATACAAGCTAACACTCGCGCCAAACCCAAACAAAGAAAGACAAGCGGAGCGGCCATTTTACCCGGTCTCCTGGTCGGTGCGCAGTTAGTGGAAGAGAGATTTCTTCCTAAGCCGCGGAAGTGGGTGCCCGTGTTGCCCCACGGAGAGGCAGGGTCAGAGGCCTTTCTGTGGGCTGAGGGCAGAGTCTCTGGGCAGCCCCAGCGCCCTGGGAAAGCCACGCACGGGAGGGAGTGAGAACTAATCCCAACGGTGGAGATTTTCCGTGCTGGAGGCTGTTTCACTCAGAGGGAACCGCGGCCGGCCTCATATCCTGGTTTGCGCGCGCAGATAAGGAGTGAGCGATTCCTCTGAGTGCCTCGGCAGTGCGCGCCCGTGTTATCGCACAGAGGGGCAGAGTCAGGGGCCTTTGTGTGGGCCAAAGCGGAATCTCGGGCCGCCCCAGCGCCTTGCAAAAGCCGCACACGGGGACGGAGCGAGACTCAATTCCAACGCTGCAACTTTTCCCTGCGGTTGGGGGTTTTACTCAGAGCGTGAGACTGCTGGCCGGATATCCTGGTCGCAGACAGTGAGTGAGAGTTTCCTCCAAGCGCCCCGGAAGTGGGCGCCCGCTTGTGTTACCGGATAGAGTGGCAGAGCCAGAGGTCTTCGAGTGGGCGGAAAGCCCGCCTGATTATGCTAGCAGCTCTGACTGACTGAGCCTTACCCAGAGCCCTATGCTGAGTGGAAATAGAGTGGGGAGTTGCCAGCAATTTGAGCCTCTTACTATCCAGGCAGAGGCAGCAGCAACCCCATACCTGGACTATCAGGCTACTAATTGAGGAAGGAAAGACTAGGAGAAAGGCTCCAGGAACACGGACTCTCTCACTGTCGGAGCCTATAAATGCTAATGAGCCTCGACTCCCAACGAGAATAAAGCACAATACATGACATTGCCATAGAGACTTATCAACTGCAAACCTCTACCTGAGCGTGCCAAAGGGGCAGAACCCGGGGTACAGAGTCACCGACCAGGAAGAGGGAGAGAAAAGAAAAAGCAAGAAGATAACCTCTCAAAATCAAGAATAATCTGCAGACTTTATAACCTATCCCATTTTATTATATTTGTTCGTTTGTTTCTCTTATCCTCATTCTTGAGACTTTTTTTTCCTCCTCCAATTTGGCCGATTAACTCTCTACCGGTCTTACTCTCTCCTCTCCTTGAACTACACTACCCATAAGTGTTACATCTCCCATTATCATTTCTCTTCTCTTCCTTTCTCTCTATGAGGGTTGCACTCCAAAACCCTTAACTCTCTCTCTCTCTCCTTTCTTTTTTCTTCTTTTAGTGGTTCCCTCTTTTTTTCTCTCTCTCTCTTTCTTTTCTCCCTCTATATTAGTTTCTTCCTTTCTCCTTTACATCTCCTCTCATTCAAACCTCAATAACAAACAAATTATCTTATTTGGGACTCAAACCTATGTTTGTGGCATTTTGGGGGGTTTTTACTTCACCTTTTTAACTCACTAGCAGTGCTCCCATCCCTGGCTCTCCATATTATCTAGTTCTTGTTCCACTAAATACAATAGTAAGTTTTTAATTTGTCCCCCCATTTTTCCATTTTCCTCTTATTCCTCTCATCATAACTCTTAGAAAACCAACACCTAAAAGCAAATCATTCTATTCTTGACCCAAATTTTTTCCTTATTTGCTTTTTGTGGGTCCATACGCTCTTTTTTTTTTCTTTTTTCTTTTTTCTTTTTTTTTTTTTTTTTTTCTTTCTCTCTTTTTTGCCCCTTTATTACTTTTCCCCAATTCAGGCCCTCCATCACAGGCATTGTTTGTTATAACTCACAGTCCACCACAAGATTTTCTCAAGAAAGAGGGGAGAGGAGAGGAGAGGAAAAAAAGAGGGGGGGAATAATTTCCTTTTTTAAAAAATTTTTATTTTATTTTATTTTTCTTTATTTCATTATTAATTTTTTTAAAAAAAAAACAACTCTCTTCGATTTGTTATTTTTTTATTTTTTTTAACTTTTTATTCTTTATTAAATCTCATTAATACTATCAACAAAACCACCCTCAGATGCCATTAAGGAAGAGAAAATCGAATATCATGGATACAAAAGAAAGAGAGGTAACACAGCTAGATGAGGAAAAATCTATGGAGAAAAAATTTAATATATTGGAAACCTTGGAGTTAATGACAGAGAATTCAAGATAGAAATCCTAAAAATCCTCCGAGATATACAAGAAAACACAGAAAGGCAATTTAGGGAGCTCAGAAAACAACTCCATGAACACAAAGAATATATGTCCAAGGAAATTGAAACT
Organism: Saccopteryx bilineata; assembly: GCF_036850765.1. Lineage (NCBI taxonomy): Eukaryota > Metazoa > Chordata > Mammalia > Chiroptera > Emballonuridae > Saccopteryx > Saccopteryx bilineata. The sequence goes on from NC_089493.1 coordinate 242,347,687, forward strand.
ATAAAAACAAATCAAACAGAGATGAAAAACTCAATTCACGAGCTGAAAAACGAAGTAACAAGCTTAGCTAATAGAACAGGTCAGATAGAAGAGAGGATTAGTGAAATAGAAGACAAGCAACTTGAGGCACAACAGAGAGAAGAAGAAAGAGACTCAAAAATTAAAAAAAATGAGATAGCCCTACAAGAATTATCTGACTCCATCAAAAAGAATAACATAAGAATAATAGGTATATCAGAGGGAGAAGAGAGAGAAAATGGAATGGAGAACATACTTAAACAAATAATTGATGAGAACTTCCCAAGCCTGTGGAAAGAACTAAAGCCTCAAGTTCAAGAAGCAAACAGAACTCCAAGTTTTCTTAACCCCAACAAACCTACTCCAAGGCATATCATAATGAAATTGACACAAACCAACAGCAAAGAAAAAATTCTCAAGGCAGCCAGGGAAAAGAAGAATACAACATATAAAGGAAGGCCCATTAGATTATCATCAGATTTCTCAGCAGAAACTCTACAAGCTAGAAGAGAGTGGACCCCAATATTTAAAGTCCTGAAAGAGAGGAACTTTCAGCCATGAATACTATACCCATCAAAGCTATCCTTCAAATACGAAGGAGAAATAAAAACATTCACAGATACAGAAAAGATGAGGGAATTTATTATCAGAAAACCCCCACTCCAGGAATTACTAAAGGGGGTACTCCAATCAGATACAAAGAACAAAAAAAAAACAGAGCCACAAGTAAAAGCTCCAAGAAGAACACAATAAAACCAAATTTAAACTGTGACAACAACAAAAAGAAAGAGGGGAAGAAGACGGAGATTAACAGTAGCAAAGGACGATGGAGTGCAAAAGTACTCACAAAATAGTTCGCTACAATGAACAGGGTAGGGACCCTTTTCATTACTCAAAGGTAACCACCATTGAAAAAACCACCACAGAAGCACATGAGATAAAAAAGATAGCAACAGAGGAAAGATGTATGGAATACAACCAAATAAAAACAAAAGATAGAAAAACGAAAGAGAAGGATCAAACAAGACACAAAACTAACAGAAAGCAAGATATAAAATGGCAATAGGGAACTCACAAGTATCAATAATTACACTAAATGTAAATGGATTAAACTCACCAATAAAAAGGCACAGAGTAGCAGAATGGATTAAAAAAGAAAATCCAACTGTATGCTGCCTACAGAAAACTCATCTAAGTAACAAGGATAAAAACAAATTCAAAGTGAAAGGCTGGAAAACAATACTCCAAGCAAATAACATCCAAAAAAAGCAGGTGTAGCAATACTCATATCGGATAATGCTGACTACAAGACAGGAAAAGTACTTAGAGACAAAAATGGCCATTTCATAATGGCTAAGGGGACACTGAATCAAGAAGACATAACAATTCTTAATATATATGCACCAAACCAAGGAGCACCAAAATATATAAGACAGCTACTTATTGATCTTAAAACAAAAACTGACAAAAATACAATCATACTTGGAGACCTCAATACACCGCTGACGGCTCTAGATCGGTCATCCAAACAGAGAATCAACAAAGACATAGTGGCCTTAAACAAAACACTAGAGCACCTGGATATGATAGACATCTACAGGACATTTCATCCCAAAATGACTGAGTATACATTTTTCTCCAGTGTACATGGATCATTCTCAAGAATTGACCATATGTTGGGCCACAAAAACAATATCAGCAAATTTAGAAAAATTGAAGTTGTACCAAGCATATTTTCTGATCATAAAGCCTTGAAACTAGAATTCAACTGCAAAAAAGAGGAAAAAAATCCCACAAAAATGTGGAAACTGAACAACATACTTTTAAAAAATGAATGGGTCAAAGAAGAAATAAGTGCAGAGATCAAAAGATATATACAGACTAATGAAAATGACAATACGACATATCAGAATCTATGGGATGCAGCAAAAGCAGTGATAAGAGGGAAGTTCATATCGCTTCAGGCATATATGAACAAACAAGAGAGAGCCCAAGTGAACCACTTAACTTCCCACCTTAAGGAACTAGAAAAAGAAGAACAAAGACAACCCAAAACCAGCCGAAGGAAGGAGATAATAAAAATCAGAGCAGAAATAAATGAATTAGAGAACAGAAAAACTATAGAAAAAATTAATAGAACAAGGAGCTGGTTCTTTGAAAAGATCAACAAAATTGACAAACCCTTGGCAAGACTTACCAAGGAAAAAAGAGAAAGAACTCATATAAACAAAATCCAAAATGAAAGAGGAGAAATCACCACGGACACCGTAGATATACAAAGAATTATTGTAGAATACTATGAAAAACTTTATGCCACTAAATTCAACAACCTAGAAGAAATGGATAAATTCCTAGAACAATACAACCTTCCTAGACTGAGTCAAGAAGAAGCAGAAAGCCTAAACAGACCTATCAGTAGAGAAGAAATAGAAAAAACCATTAAAAACCTCCCCAAAAATAAAAGTCCAGGCCCTGACAGCTATACCAGCGAATTTTATCAAATATTCAAAGAAGACTTGGTTCCTATTCTACTCAAAGTCTTCCAAAAATTTGAAGAAGAAGCAATACTTCCAAACACATTTTATGAGGCCAACATAACCCTCATACCAAAACCAGGCAAGGATGGCACAAAAAAAGAAAACTACAGACCAATATCTCTAATGAATACAGATGCTAAAATACTAAACAAAATACTAGCAAATCGAATACAACAACATATTAAAAAAATAATACATCATGATCAAGTGGGATTCATCCCAGAATCTCAAGGATGGTTCAACATACGTAAAACGGTTAATGTAATACACCATATCAACAAAACAAAGAACAAAAACCACATGATCTTATCAATAGACGCAGAAAAGGCTTTCGATAAAATACAACACAATTTTATGTTTAAGACTCTCAACAAAATGGGTATAGAAGGAAAATATCTCAACATGATAAAGGCCATATATGATAAACCATCAGCTAACATCATATTAAATGGCACTAAACTGAAGGCTTTCCCCCTTAAATCAGGAACAAGACAGGGTTGTCCACTCTCTCCACTCTTATTTAATGTGGTACTAGAAGTTCTAGCCAGAGCAATCAGACAAGACAAAGAAATAAAAGGCATCCATATCGGAAAAGAAGAAGTAAAGGTATCACTTTTTGCAGATGATATGATCCTATACATCGAAAACCCCAAAGAATCCACAAAAAGACTACTAGAAACAATAAGCCAATACAGTAAGGTCGCAGGATACAAAATTAACATACAGAAGTCAATAGCCTTTCTATATGCCAACAATGAAACAACTGAGAAGGAACTCAAAAGAATAATCCCCTTCACGATTGCAACAAAAAAAATAAAATACTTAGGAATAAACATAACAAAGAATGTAAAGGACTTATATAATGAAAACTATAAACCATTGTTAAGGGAAATCGAAAAAGATATAATGAGATGGAAGAATATACCTTGTTCTTGGCTAGGAAGAATAAATATAATCAAGATGGCTATATTACCCAAAGCAATATACAAATTTAATGCAATTCCCATCAAACTTCCAATGACATTTTTTAAAGAAATAGAGCAAAAAATCATCAGATTTATATGGAACTATAAAAAACCCCGAATAGCCAAAGCAATCCTAAAGAAAAAGAATGAAGCTGGGGGCATAACAATACCTGACTTCAAACTCTATTATAGGGCCACGACAATCAAAACAGCATGGTATTGGCAGAAAAATAGACACTCAGACCAATGGAACAGAATAGAAAGTCCAGAAATAAAACCACATATATATAGTCAAATAATTTTTGATAAAGGGGCCAACAACACACAATGGAGAAAAGAAAGCCTCTTCAATAAATGGTGCTGGGAAAACTGGAAAGCCACATGCAAAAGAATGAAACTGGACTACAGTCTCTCCCCCTGTACAAAAATTAACTCAAAATGGATCAAAGATCTAAACATAAGACCTGAAACAATTAAGTACATAGAAGAAGACATAGGTACTCAACTCATGGACCTGGGTTTTAAAGAGCATTTTATGAATTTGACTCCAATGGCAAGAGAAGTGAAGGCAAAAATTAATGAATGGGACTACATCAGACTAAGAAGTTTTTGCTCAGCAAGGGAAACTGATAACAAAATAAACAGAAAGCCAACTAAATGGGAAATGATATTTTCAAACAACAGCTCAGATAAGGGCCTAATATCCAAAATATACAAAGAACTCATAAAACTCAACAACAAACAAACAAACAATCCAATAAAAAAATGGGAAGAGGATATGAATAGACACTTCTCCCAGGAAGAAATACAAATGGCCAACAGATATATGAAAAGATGCTCATCTTTTTTAGCTATTAGAGAAATGCAAATCAAAACGGCAATGAGATACCACCTCACACCTGTTCGATTAGCTGTTATTAGCAAGTCAGGTAATAGCAAATGTTGGAGAGGCTGTGGAGAAAAAGGAACCCTCATACACTGTTGGTGGGAATGTAAAGTAGTACAACCATTATGGAAGAAAGTATGGTGGTTCCTCAAAAAACTGCAAATAGAACTACCTTATGACCCAGCAATCCCTCTACTGGGTATATATCCCCAAAACTCAGAAACATTGATACGTAAAGACACATGCAGCCCCATGTTTATTGCAGCATTGTTCACAGTGGCCAGGACATGGAAACAACCAAAAAGCCCATCAATAGATGACTGGATAAAGAAGATGTGGCACATATACACTATGGAATACTACTCAGCCATAAGAAATGATGACATCGGAACATTTACAGCAAAATGGTGGGATCTTGATAACATGATACGAAGCAAAATAAGTAAATCAGAAAAAAACAGGAACTGTATTATTCCATACGTAGGTGGGACATAATAGTGAAACTAAGAGACATTGATAAGAGTGTGGTGGTTACGGGGGGGAGGGGGGAATGGGAGAGGGATAGGGGGTGGGAGGGGCACAAAGAAAACAAGATAGAAGGTGACAGAGGACAATCTGACTTTGGGTGGTGGGTATGCAACATAACTGAACGACAAGATAACCTGGACTTATCTTTGAATATATGTATCCTGATTTATTGATGTCACCCCATTAAAAAAATAAAATTATAAAATAAAAAAAAAAAAATTTAGGATGGCTGTTCTCTTGTTTATAATTGTTGAAGTCAACATTTAAGAAAATAAAAGACAATACACACAAACTCCAAAGACAAAACTGATAAGTCAATGAAAATACCTCACATCTATAACTACCCCATGGAATATAAATGAGAGAAAATGCACAATGGCCTTTGCCATATTCTGACTCTGCATTGCTGTCAGAGGTCTGGTGTCAAATCTGACTTTGTTCTCTGGGTTTCAGCTACAGAATGGGAATAAGAACCAACCTCAACCCCAACCTCAACCCCAACCCCAACCCCAACCCCAGCCCAGGATGCAAAGAAAGGAAGGGAGAGTATGAGTGAATAGAAACAGTAACAAAGTTGACAAATGTGAGGTGTTAGGCTTATAGTATCAACCACAAAGGCAAACCTCAAACCAAATTGAAGATCATCCACCTGGATAGCTCCTTTCTTCACACATCAAAGTCACAGTTGCAAAATGAAAATTGCATTAAAAAAATTTTTTAAAAGACAATGAAACAACCTCTTGGTCTTTGTGCTGAAGTCTCATTACCTGTGACTGCAGCCCCGCCATAGATTCTGAGCCGTACAGTGTCCCGCTGCTGACCACAGTCACCAGGCGGGGAGGTTCCTTTCCTAAGACCATTCCCTGTCAGCTGTGGCTCGCAGGTATCATTGGTTCTTTCCTAACAACCCTGCCAGGGGACCTGCGGCAGCACAGGGCAGAGCAGACTGGGGGGACCTGCGGCAGTACAGGGCAGAGCAGACTGGGACCTGCGGCAGTCCGGGGCAGAGCAGACTGGGGGGCCCTGCGGCAGTCCGGGGCAGAGCAGACTGGGGGGACCCGCGGCAGTACAGGGCAGAGCAGACTGGGACCTGCGGCAGTCCGGGGCAGAGCAGACTGGGGGGACCCGCGGCAGTACGGGGCAGAGCAGACCGGGGGGCCCTGCGGCAGTCCGGGGCAGAGCAGACTGGGGGGCCCTGCGGCAGTACGGAGCAGAGCAGACCGGGGGGCCCTGCGGCAGTACGGAGCAGAGCAGACCGGGGGGACCCGCGGCAGTACGGGGCAGAGCAGACCGGGGGGCCCTGCGGCAGTACGGAGCAGAGCAGACTGGGGGGCCCTGCGGCAGTACGGGGCAGAGCAGACCGGGGGGCCCTGCGGCAGTACGGGGCAGAGCAGACCGGGGGGCCCTGCGGCAGTACGGGGCAGAGCAGACCGGGGGGCCCTGCGGCAGTACGGGGCAGAGCAGACCGGGGGACCCGCGGCAGTCCGGGGCAGAGCAGACCGGGGGGCCCTGAGGCAGTCCGGGGCAGAGCAGACTGGGGGACCCGCGGCAGTCCGGGGCAGAGCAGACTGGGGGGACCCGCGGCAGTACGGGGCAGAGCAGACTGGGCCCTGCGGCAGTCCGGGGCAGAGCAGACTGGGGGGCCCTGCGGCAGTCCGGGGCAGAGCAGACCGGGGGGCCCTGCGGCAGTACGGGGCAGAGCAGACCGGGGGGCCCTGCGGCAGTACGGGGCAGAGCAGACCGGGGGGCCCCGCGGCAGTACGGGGCAGAGCAGACTGGGCCCTGCGGCAGTCCGGGGCAGAGCAGACTGGGGGGACCCGCGGCAGTACGGGGCAGAGCAGACCGGGGGGCCCTGCGGCAGTACGGAGCAGAGCAGACTGGGGGGCCCTGCGGCAGTCCGGGGCAGAGCAGACCGGGGGGCCCCGCGGCAGTCCGGGGCAGAGCAGACCGGGGGGGCCCCGCGGCAGTCCGGGGCAGAGCAGACCGGGGGGACCCGCGGCAGTCCGGGGCAGAGCAGACCGGGGGGACCCGCGGCAGTCCGGGGCAGAGCAGACCGGGGGGACCCGCGGCAGTACGGGGCAGAGCAGACCGGGGGGACCCGCGGCAGTACGGGGCAGAGCAGACCGGGGGGCCCTGCGGCAGTACGGAGCAGAGCAGACCGGGGGACCTGCGGCAGTCCGGGGCAGAGCAGACTGGGGGGCCCTGCGGCAGTCCGGGGCAGAGCAGACTGGGGGACCCGCGGCAGTCCGGGGCAGAGCAGACCGGGGGGGCCCTGCGGCAGTCCGGGGCAGAGCAGACTGGGGGGGCCCTGCGGCAGTCCGGGGCAGAGCAGACTGGGGGGGCCCTGCGGCAGTCCGGGGCAGAGCAGACCGGGGGGGCCCTGCGGCAGTCCGGGGCAGAGCAGACCGGGGGGGCCCTGCGGCAGTCCGGGGCAGAGCAGACGGGGGGGGCCCTGCGGCAGTCCGGGGCAGAGCAGACCGGGGGGGCCCTGCGGCAGTCCGGGGCAGAGCAGACCGGGGGGGCCCTGCGGCAGTCCGGGGCAGAGCAGACCGGGGGGACCCGCGGCAGTCCGGGGCAGAGCAGACCGGGGGGGCCCTGCGGCAGTCCGGGGCAGAGCAGACCGGGGGGACCCGCGGCAGTACGGGGCAGAGCAGACCGGGGGGACCCGCGGCAGTCCGGGGCAGAGCAGACTGGGGGGACCTGCGGCAGTCCGGGGCAGAGCAGACTGGGGGGCCCTGCGGCAGTCCGGGGCAGAGCAGACTGGGGGGCCCTGCGGCAGTACGGAGCAGAGCAGACTGGGGGGACCCGCGGCAGTCCGGGGCAGAGCAGACTGTGCTCCTGTCAGCTCACTGGACTTTGCGGGAAGCATCTGTGTGTGTACAAGGCAGCAGCCTCCTCTGCACTGGGGTTACTCGGTACTCGACAACTGAGTTTCTATATTGGGGGACATCTCCCCAATCGAAATACTTTTACGATTTTACAGGAGAGAAGGGAATACACTGCCTTGTCTACATTATACAGAACCTCTTCAGTCAGTCAGCATTTGCTCAGCGGCTGATGTGACAGGTGCCCTCTCTGGCCTTCCACAGCTTCAGAACGTTTTTCCACTAGAGCCCTCCAGCCAGACCCAGGGTTATAGTGCAGTTGATTGGGCACACATCCTTTTTGCTAACTAGATGGTGAGTGAGTCATCCAATATACCCATACTGGGAACCTGCTGAGTGTCAGGGGCATGCTGTTAGGTGTGGAAGTCCAAGATTGATAAGACACTCCCCAACTTCAAAAGGTTAGAACTCAAAAAGCTCTCTGGAGATACCCACATGAAACTATGAAAGCACTCGATACCTTTCACTGTCTAACATAGATAACAGTGAGTTTTTTATTTATAGACCAGTCTCCATATGGGATGGTCAGCACTTTGACTTACCTATTTCCTGTTCCTAGGATAACACCTGGCGTGAGTTGCTACCCCTAATGTGTTTATCCCATGAGAAGTTTACAATCTAGATAACAGAAAGGAGTATACCCACTAACTGTGCTGCCACAGGAAGCCTGTGGTAAGGGTCACAGTGGAAGCCCCAATAGTGCGCTCTTAGCACAGGACAGCTCCAGGCAGTTCCCACTTGAGGGGATTTAGGAAAATTTTATTGGAGAGTGGGCATTTGGGCTCAGCCTAGAGGTAGGATTTCAACAGACAGAAAGGATAAGAGATGAGAGGAAGGTGTCCAGGTGGGCAGAACAGTTCCAGTAAAAGCATCCTACAGTTTATACAGGGTACACAGCTGCCAGGAGACAGGCCCTGTGTGCTGGAGGTCTGCAGCCCACTGCCCCATCTGCTCCTTATGGTTGCTGCTTTAAAGGGTTAGTGGCTGCTCTGGTCGCCAAAACACAGGTCCCAAAGGCTGAGTTAAACTGAAGAGAGGTCTGAAATTTAAGTGGTGGTATGTGCTTATGTCCGTGTGTGTATGTGGGGGCGGGGGGTAGACTAGACAGAAAGATTTTCCTCAATAGTTGTTACAGTAATATAATGTTATATTAATTAAATATAAGGAAATATAGAAAAATATGAAGGATATATAGAAATAAATTAGGATATAATATTAAAAGCCATTAAGGCCAGTGAATAAGGCTATGTTATCTGGATAGGAATTAATCTAGTGTGCACAGATATGATAGGGAGAATCTGCCTTTCACACAGGGGCCAGTCAGTGTGTGTGTGAAGTTATACATAGATAAGAAGTGGCTTGATGTCCTAACTCTGTAGGTTAACATAAATAAGAAGCTTCCCTAGGTACACCTTAAAGGTGGCTCGATGTGACATTTTGGTAGATTAACATAAAAAGGGCTCCTTGCTAGGAACTCCCAAAATGGTGGTTTGAGGTGATAATCCTGTAGATTGACACCTGTTAGAAGGCAGTTAGCCAGAAAAGGTACTAAAGCTGAAGGGCCCCCTGCTGCGGAAGTCGCCCAGACTCCAACATTGATGTGGACTGTCTCCATGCTGCTCTGACCAAGGACAGCCAAGAGGAGCATGCCGACAGGGCCCCCTTAAGCAGGCACGCCAAAAGGATTTGTGAATAATAAACCGCCTGTGTGATTCTTGCAACTAACTTGTGTGTCGGTTGTATCTTTTCTCCGGTGGCAGTTGGTCTCGGCACTTATCAGTAGCATCCTCATAGCGGCCTCAAGAGTAGTCTTGAAGAGGCTGCCAGCCCTGCCGATAAGCAGGAGTTTCCCGCTGCACGGGGAAGTTGAATCAGGGATGCCTGATCAACGCAGAGCTTGGACTCTTCTGGGACAATATGTTTCTCTAAATTTCAGTGTTTTTAATATATGACTTTTTTCAAATCTATTTTTTTTTCTTTTAGATTACAGGTTGGAGAAAACCTATAAAATTACTTTTAAAAATATTCTTTCCTTTCTACTTAAGAAAAGAGGGTACAGAAGTAAAAAAAAGAATATAAAGAAAAAAAAAAGAGGGTAGGTACACTTATGACCCCTGATTGAAACATCATAATCACAGACAGCAACCTCACTCCCGCAGAACTGCTCCATCCTCAGGAGGGAACTGCCTTCAAAAAAGGGTTTTGGCTCCAAATAAGCCTGGAGGGAGGCACTGCATTAGCTCCCCGGCCTGAGGATCCAATCTCAGCTACATTAATGAGACTACTGCTTCCAGCACAGAGGAGAGCTGGAGTCTCACCACACCCAGAGCTAGACAGACCTCTGGAGAAGTGCGCAGATGCAAAAACCACATCCCCAGAGCACCACGGGGAAACTGGGCCACCAGAGGGATGTGAATACCTGGACACATGAGTGAGGAACAATTTCAGAACTTTCTTATGTTCTGTCTGGGAAAAGACTCCAGGAGAAGGGACGGAGAGAGCAGAGGACTAGCTTCCACGTAGCTCCTTCCACTCTACTGCTGCCTTGGTTACGCTTCCTACCACCGCCCCTCGGATCTTACCCCGTCCCAGTTGTTTCCTCGTTGTGCAAACTGAAGCCCACGGAGTTTAGAGTAACTCTACAAAGTTGCAAAGCTGATAAACAGAATAAATACAGATGCTAAAACTCATCTTCACCCCCTCCAAAGCTCATCAGAGAAGCATTTAATTTTTAGTGATATTCCAAAAACTGTCATTTCTTAATGTTATTTGCTCTTTCAAGATTGCTTCTCCACTTACATTTGTTGAGATGAATGTGGACAATATTATACTTTGGCAGGATATAATGGCACAATTCAGGTCCTTACCCCAAAGCTCTGTTTCTATTTAAGATGGCCTTAAAAAGCCACAACATCAACTTCTAAACCTCTGCCACCCACAATCCCACCAACTCAATTGATTCTCCTAATTACCAGACAGAACTGGAGTTTTTTGTTTAGACTACTTAGAAAGACGCTGGAAGAAAAATCAGACTAACTTGTAACATATTATTTTGCTAATTTGTGGAATAGCCCAAGGCTTTCTTCCTCTGCTACAGTTCAGCTTCTATGATCCTATAGGAACAGAGGTGAACCAAGCTTACTTTGATGAAAAATGTCAAAAGAAGAAATGGACAGGTATCAGTCAAAGGAGCAGGTCTGAAACTGTAGAACACATAATTGCTGTGTAAACTCTAGATTTCACTGACAGACAGACAGCTGAGAGCTCCCACTTAACCTCTCTAGTTCTGGAATTATACTCTGAAACAGACAGGCTGACAATCTTAACTTTATATTAAGGACTCACTGACATACACTGCAGAGAGAGAAAGAAAACAGAAAAAAGAATCTGTCCCCAAATCCAAACCTCCTGTACTCCGTCTGCTCCCTGAACGGGAGGAGAGAGAAGGGCTGCAAAGGCACGTGGGAGAGATCTAATGCTCATCTACAAACACACCCGCTGTACTGACACGGGTCTAAAACACAGAGTCAATGTCAGGCCACAGAAGGCTGATAACCGCTCCCTGCGTAAGCCTCTCCGCCATGGTTGAAACTTCATCTTCTTGAGGAGAGACAATCGGCATAAGGGGCTCACTTCCTTCAAGTCTGTCGAAGGTGTGTCTCCAAGCTGAGGTTCCAATTCTCCAGGCAGCCAGGGGCCATGGGAGGCTGAGCAAGGGTGGCCGTGTCAATGGGAACACAGTGACTCTACAGTCAAATCTTACTTCAGGGGCCATGGGAGGCTGAGCAAGGGTGGCCGTGTCCATGGGAACACAGTGACTCTACAGTCAAATCTTACTTCAGGGGCCATGGGAGGCTGAGCGAGGGTGGCCGTGTCAATGGGAACACAGTGACTCTACACAGTCAAATCTTACTTCAGGGGCCATGGGAGGCTGAGCGAGGGTGGCCGTGTCAATGGGAACACAGTGACTCTACACAGTCAAATCTTACTTCAGGGGCCATGGGAGGCTGAGCGAGGGTGGCCGTGTCAATGGGAACACAGTGACTCTACAGTCAAATCTTACTTCAGGGGCCATGGGAGGCTGAGCAAGGGTGGCCGTGTCAATGGGAACACAGTGACTCTACAGTCAAATCTTACTTCAGGGGCCATGGGAGGCTGAGCGAGGGTGGCCGTGTCAATGGGAACACAGTGACTCTACACAGTCAAATCTTACTTCAGGTGTCCTAGAAGGAAAACTTCCTCTACAGACCTAAAACACTGTGAGGAAAAATAAATAAATAAATGGCTCCAACCGGCAAAGAACACATCAATAGCCAACCAGTGCTCATATAAGAGAGGTCTACACGCAGAGACCATCTGTCTTGTTTGAAATTCTAAAAATTCTGGTTACAGGATTCTGAAATTCCCGGACACATGATTTCCCAACTCACAAAAGATTAGAAGCAGGAAAATAAAAGGCTAGAGACAGCTAGCTACACAGGAAACAGCAAGAATTGACAGCTGACAGGTTAAAAAAGACAGTAATTATTTTTAAAAACAAATATATTTAAAACTCAGCAGCAGTCTAGTAGGACCACTGAGAGGGACAGACACCTTTATAAGTAAGCTTCGGTCGCTCTTGAGTCATTACCATTCGCAAGCATGCTGAAATGATTTATTACAAGTGGAGGAGAGAAATATGGCTTGGTAGCTGGCCATATAAAAGAGATTTAGGGATTCTAGTTCACACTAAGTTCATGGTGAACTAAGCGTGCCTGTGGCTGCCCCAGGGCTCTGCAGAGTTGGGGTCCGGCCACAGAGGCTGTGTGGGGGGTGGAGGAGGAGGTACTTCTCCCCCAGCCCACACTGGTCAGATTAGTTTGTTTCCGGACTCCATGTTTTGAGAAGGAAGAGCAAATAGTGTGCACTCAGATGACAGGCACCAAGACACTGGGATTTGAAAACAGGTAATATGAGAAAGAAGTTTTATTTTTTTAAGTGGGGGGTAGGGGTGGGGAATGAATACAGTATGTAGGATTGAATCAAGCTGCGGCTGCTGAAGCAGGGTAGGGTTCCGGGGATTCCCAGGTGAGCACCCACACCTGTGCTGCAATTGATCTACGCAAGTGTATGAATGACCCAGCCGCTCGTGCTCAGCATCTCTGGCTCAGAGGCTCCGCTTCTCAAACCAGGGGAACCCAGCGTGTAGGCGACGGACTGTGTGCCAGGCGGCACTTGAAGCCACATCGTGTGTGCCCGGGCCGGTGGGGTGGTGGTGGTTTATAAATTGGCCTTACAGATGCCTTGTGGTTGGTTTGCACAATGTCTCTCGTTTGAGCCTATTTTAGATATGAAAGGATTTAACATGAAAATGCTTCCAGATTTCTTTAAACAGCCTGTACTCTGGCAGCCGGGGGCCTGCGGCAGCTGTGGTGACATCGGACTGGAAGGGAGGTCAGCTTTCCCACCTTGCCCACCACTTTTTAAAATTAACAGCCTGGACAAAAACAAAAGCCGAGCAACCTCCAGCCCACTTCATTGATTGAACCTCCCCTGCCTGGCATTTAAGCCCATAAAGCCTGTGCTAGAGCAACACTTTCATTTGATTGAAAAGTAACTCAAAATATTTTAACATTTAAGACCAATAATGGATATATATATCAGAGAACAAAGTGAAACCCACATGCATTTTTAAAAGAAAACTTATATTCGCCTTGAGCTGTTGAAGAACTTTCAAGCTATATACCCTTCCAAGTGTCACCACGGGCTGCATTCTGCTTCCCAAGGGGGAAGTTTCTAATCTTGTGTTATTTTAGGGTAGTGGTTCTCAACCAGGAGCAATTTTGAACACCTGGCAATGTCTGGAGACACTTCTGGTTTTCACAATGGGAGGCGGAGGGGGTAGGGGGCAGAGGCTAGGGATGCTACTGCACACGTACAGTGCATGGGACAAAGAATTACCCACCCAAGATGCTGGGGCCGAGAATCCCTGCTTTGGGGGAGTGTTTGAAGACTGCCAATGGGGTTTAGGCTGTTCTGCGGCTCCGCAACACTGGGCCACATCCAACCATCCCAAAGCCATCTAAATGTTTTCACTCCTTGTCATTTCTTCTCCTCCATTCATCTGTCCCATCACTACCTATCCTTCTTCTACTCTTCACACAGTCAAATTTGGCCACACCATCTCTGATTGTGCTAAAGCCACACCCTTCTATCTCTCCTTCCAAGGTCATTCTCAGTATTACTTCCTCCTAGAAGCTGATCCCAAGCTCTCCTTGCCAAAATCAGATTGCTTCTTCCCGCGTTCTCTTTCTTTTTAAATTAAAAAAACAAAACAAAAACAGAAACACCCCTCCCCTTAATAATATCACAAATGTGAAAAGCTTTGTTGTGTGTTGTTCAGTCTGTCTGTACCTAGAGCACTGCACCGAAGTCTCACAACAATGCTATTTGAAAGACAAGGGCGTGTATTAATGAGGTGGTTAAAAGCAGGGCTCTCGACCCAAGCACATCAAAATTTGGATTCCTGCACCATCTCTCATTGGGTCTGTGACCACGGGCAAGTTTACTCACTTCCTTTTTATGAAACTGGGTAAAGCGTACCCTCGGTGGACTGGGGTGTTGTGAGGATCAGAGGATTCCAAGGTATTTGGGGACTCCGACAAGGGAGTCTTCAGGATTCTGGGGGTATCTTCATGGCAGGTCCGTGTCTAATACCACAGCCGGACTGCTGTCTACGTAGGAGAGATGTCTTGTTTGCTTGGACTAGCTTGAGAAGCACCCTGCCTTCCCCAGAAACAGTGCCAGCTGACCCCAAAGGTAGGATCTCAGAGGATCCAACCAGACACGGAGAGAGTGCCTATTCCTACATAGAGATTAAATAAACACCCAGCCACCCATGTCCACAGCAAAGCGCTTAGCCCCACTCGTGTGTCTGCAGCCACATTTCATGGTGACGCATCCTGTACCATTTCCGTGTAAGAGCATTCCGGGTCCAAGCTGGCTGTGCAGACCTCACCCCCCATGGCGACGACGCTTGGCAGCGCCAAACCTGTGAGGATCGTTTAGTCTAGTCGAGAGCGTTGTACGCTGACCAACGCAAACATGCGCACCCATGGCCCCGAAGAGAAACCAGATGGACTCTTTCTCAAAGAGGTGAGTTATCACACATGTGAGCCACGTTACAAGCCAGGCTCCTTAACATTGTAGCACACACTCAGAACAAATTGAGGGACAAAGACTGACCAGATCAGGGATGTGGCCCGCTCGAGTGTGATTCTATTATCATTCTAGAGAAAGGAAAGTAGGAGCAAGTAAACCAAGCCCTAAATGAGCCTCTCTTACTCCCAGGGCTTTGAAAAGGGGATGTAAAAGGGGCCATGCATTATTTAGAGTGAACGAGGTGGGGACCTCGGATGGGAATTGAAATTATAGCTCATATCAGAGCTAGCCTGTCCACATTACAGGCAAGCCTGTGGTTGTTTCTAGATGCCCCACCTTCCACTGTAAGTTCATCGCGGCCAGGACTGGATGTCAAGCTTTATGAAAAGACAAGAGCCAGCTGACAAACCACACTCATCTCACTGTTTACCAAAAGGAGGCAGAAAACATTCCAATTATTCTAGCCCCATCATGAAACAGGCCACCCCCCCCCATGTGCTCTGCCCCAGAATGCATGCAGTCCAGACTTAGTTTTAAAGGAAATCGCAGTGACCGCCAGGGTACGGCTGAAATGTTTATCCTATTTGATAAGTGTATTTGATTAAGAAGCGGAGTGCTTTACGTTTTCGTAATCATTAAGTAAAGATATATTACAAACAACCCAATAGCGAAGAGGAAGGGGGTAGAAATCAAGACTGAGGGCACACACACTTCTCAGAAGGATATGCTATAAGGGTGCTGACCAACACTTAACCTGAGTGTCATGTACAAAGTACTGTACCCAGATCACCTCGTGTAACCATCACAATGGCCCTTCAGGGAGGGTGCCATTGATATTCTCATCTTACAAGTGCAAGGTAACTGAGTCTCAGAGGCTGATACTCTGTCCCAGGTCACACAGCCCAAAGTCAAGTCAGTGGCAAAGCCAGGAATCAAAATGCGTGGCTGCCCACAAAGCCGTGCCTTCTACTTAGGTCAACTCTAAGCTCAACTAACTTATAAAAACAGAGTGAACAGTTATCAGAAGCCAGTCAGAGATAATGTGGATGAGCAATGGGTACTAAACAAGGAAAAGGAAATGTGAGAAAACAAACACTGTGCTCCCACGGGATGAGGCGGAACCCTGTGTCACAGATTTCCTTTGTGCAAAGCCCAGCGACAGCTTCCCTTGGAATTCAGGCTGTCTCCTGCGCCCTGCAGGAGGCAGTCATGGTGCACAGCACGCAGAGCCTCCAGGAGACCAAAAGAAGCACCTGAACAGAATCCTGACCGGCTCAGACCCTGCCCACTGCTTCCGCAGGCTTCAAACCGGTGTTCGCAAAACAAGTTAATGGTGCACTCTGAGTCCAGCGACAGCCAGGGCCCTCGCCTGCCCGGACACCCTTTCTGCCGAGGCTGACCTCCTACTGTGACCAGCGGTCTACTGTCTCCTGGATAGTGAGGCTGTCAGTTGTGGCTCTGAGAGGACTTGCTATAGATCATGCCCCCCGATGTCACAGTACAGGTAGAGGTGGGAGTAAAGTTTTAGTTCAATTTTACACTTAAGCAGAAGAGATGGACCATGCTGATCTGTCAGAAAATATACCAGCATGGTTATGAGGCAGAGAAATAGCGAGAACGGTTGAGCAACGGCAGACTCGGCTCCACTCCTCTCGTGGCTGTGCTGGGTCCTCCTGGGAAACGTGCCCAGGAAGACAAGCACTTCCTCTCGTGATGTTGCCGCCACTCTTAAACGTTTGCAGTCTTGCTCTGACCGTCACACCAAACTCTCAATTAGAAAACAGCACTGTCCTTATTTATTATCTACCTCACTCAGATTCAATGCCAACTGCCCTTTATTTTTTAAAAGGCCAATTTTCCCTCAAAGGATAAAGATCTGTAGCTACTAAGAGAAGGTCACAACGAGAATGTGCAGTAATCTTTGCAAGAAATTCCAAAGGGCGAGTTCCCCAAATGCAGTCTCTGTGTGTTTCCCGTTATCAGAAAATATGCAGAACATATGTACTGACCACCTCAAATTAGTAAATGTGAACCTTTTGTCATATTTTCTTCCAGACCGTTTAAAAGAAAGTATGTAATAGCTACAGTTAATGCCCCTCTTTGTACCCTTCTGGGTATCATTCCCTTCCTCAGAGATGGCCATGCCACTAATGCTGATGTGACCCTGCCCTACCAGGTTCTCTTACGACGTCACTGACCATAAATGTATTAAACTGTTTATCTTTCTTTGTATATAGTGTTCTCTTATACAGAGCCTTCAACATCTAGTTTTCCTCATTATAAGATCACCTGTGCTGACACAGCAATATTAATAAAGTGTAAATTTTAACTGCTTCCTTTTCGTTAGTTACAATCTTAAGGAAGTGTTCATTTTAACTGCTGTACGGTATTCCATCATGTGACAATCCCATTGTTTGGCAACTCACCTACGGCTGAAGTTTCAGCGGCCCTTAATTTGTTCACTACCCTAAACAAAGCTGTGATGTAGAGTCCTCTACCTGCCTCCTGTGCTCAGGAGCACCTTCGGGATACACCTGGCAGTGAAATTGCTAGACTATCTTCAGTTTTCCAGGAAGCTGCCCAAAGGCTTTTCTAAATGGCGGTGCCAATTTGCACCACTACCAGCGTTGTATAAGAGTGGCTATTGCTTCTCTTCCTCATATAAATCGTACAGTTAGAGTTTAACTTTTGATAAATGAGGAAGTGTGAAAATTTTCCTTTAATATATATTTATTTTCAGTACATTTCAATGTGATGAGGAAGAATCCTGGCTTTTGAGTCAGACTCCTGGCTTCGAACCCTAGCCTTGCCATCTGGCGTTCATGTAACACCGGGAAAGATCCTTGGCTTCGCTAAACTTAGGCTTTCTTGTATATAAAACGGTGGATGTAAAAATAGCATCTTCTTCAGAGGCATTATGATGAGGAAATAAAATAATGTACTTAAAGCACCTACTATATATGCCTGGAATGTAGCAAGTGCTCAATAAATGTTAGCTGCTATCATCATCATCATCGTCGTCGTCGTCATCAAAAAGCAGTCTCAAAGTAAAAGCCTGCTGCTGTTCAGGTTACTGTAAGCCCATTTTACAGGTGGCAAACCTGAGTCTGAGAAGTTAACCGGACGGACTCTCCAGGGTCTCTCTGACTTGCTCAAGCAGAGCCAGGACTCAGATGACTCCAAGCCCTACTACCGAACACTACGCTGGTCTGCCCTGATTTGAGATTTCACAACAGCAGACAGAACAAATCAAAGTGAATGCAAACCACCTGAGCAAACTCCCAAGCTGAGGGCATGATCAGGGTCTCGTGGGATCATGGGTTAAGCTTTGAAAAGAGAAGTACTTTGTGTTCAAGGACACAAATGAGTGCTACCAAATTTAATTTGAAAAATCTAGCCACTTACTTTTTATTAGTCACAATCTTAATTAAACAGTCACCCATAAAGAGGCAGCACTGTAACCACCACCACCACCGCCGCTGCCCCAGGCTCCCTTCTTTGCTGCAGGTGACCACGGCAGCCTCCTCACCCACTGAGACCCTGGCCGAGAGGGCCAGCGGGGGCCGGGACAGCCTGTCTACCCAGTCTAGCCACCTGCAGTCCACCCCCCGCCCTCAGAGTCTGTCAGCATCAATCAGGTGTTCAACGGCCTCTGAGGTCCCCGTACTTCCTGCCTAGACAGCTGCTCTAACCATCTTGGCCGCACTACTGCGGTACAGTGATCCAACCCCACAGCTCACAGGTCGGGCGGGAAGACGTGCGAGACTCCGTCGCCCTCCTGCTTGCACTTGCGAGTCCGCTCCAGTCACGGAGCTAACAAGTCACCTGTTTCCCAACGGAGCTAAAGAGGCTACAGCGGAAGGAGGATAACAACAAACTGGTGACAGGTAATTGTGTTTTCCTAGCTCCAGGAACTCTGGCCAACCTGGCAAGGGCAAAATCGGATGAAAGAGGAAGGTTATAAAATTCTCCAGCGTTAGAAACGTTAAGTGATGCACTCCACAGGGAAAGAGGGGGCTTGGAACACAGAAAAGTGGTGGCTCTGGATCAAAAACAAAAACAAAAAAGCCCCCAAGCCAGGCAGGAAAACCTGTTCATGAATCACAGCAAAAAAGTGTCAAGCTCGTCAGTATTAGCTCTCCCTTCAGCTGATAAAACTAAACAAACAGACAAACTGCAAAATTTAGGGTGGGGTGGGCGAAAGGCAGAAGCTGCTACAATAACACAATCATATCTTAATGGTTAGGCCAAACGTCAGTACTGAGCGGGAGAGGGAGGCGAGGCGGAGGCCAGAGCTCTGTGCCTGCACACAGCAGGTGCGGCCGGGACAGCTGGTCCTCTCCAGATTATAGTATTAATAGAATATGAAAAGAGCAGAAATCACCAAATGCAAAAATTGTGATCACCTCCTTTCGGCATTATCCATCATACTGCGTTTAAACTCCCAAATGTCACGGAGCAGAAGGTGGAGGCCGTTCCCGGCCCATGCTCCTGATGTCGCCCCCTCCAGTCGTGACAAGCGTCAGAGCTGGGAAGGGTGGTGTGCCCCTAAAAAGCCCCCATAGCCACTTTCCACACATTTTTATGACCCTCTTTCTCTGGGCATCTCAGATTTCAAAAACTCTTTGCAAGTGTTTACCCCATTTTCCAGTCCACCCAGCCTGCCGGTCAGCTGTCTAAACCTCTCACTTCATGTCAGCCCCAGGCTTTGCTTCTGCCCCTCTCGAGGGACAGGGAATCCCCCTTTTTAAAAAAACATGTCTCCTTCTGGCCCTGGCCCATGTGGAGCAGTAGCAATCCTGGTCAAGTTTTCCAGACCACACCGCAGGGACCGGAAGCCCGTCCTGGACGTGAAGTCCTGGGACCCAGAGAGCGCCCACCGCCAGGCTGCTGCGCTCCTTTGGAGCCAAGGAAGGACGGGCGGACGGGAGGAAGAGGGTGCGTGAGGGCAGTGAAGGTGACAACCACAGGGCTCCCCGGTCTCATGGGGATGCAGACAGGTTTGCTCCTCATCGCTGGCCGCACTGTCCCTTGAGCCACAGCTCTGTGCACATGAAGGTGAACAGGAAGGAAGGTCATAGGGCTAAGGGCGGGGGGGGGGGGGCAATGCTTTTGAGTTTCTTCTTCGTGTGACTGTTAAAGTGACACAAGTAAATGCAGAAGAGCAACTAAGAAGAGCGGGCTGCTGATGTGTCACGAGCCCCAGGGGCACGGTGCCCGGTGTGTTGGGCCCCTGCAGCTCTGCCCCACCGTTACTGCGGCATGCTCCCGGCTGGCCCTGAACAGGTGCCCACACCTGAGAGCAACCAAAGACAACACCTGGAGGGGTCACGTACGGCCAAGCAGGAGATCAAGGCACCTCCGAAAACCACCTCTGAGAAGCACAGTCTAGCGGCCTCGGCTTCAGGAAAGGACATTCTCCGGCAGACTTTGTTTATGATGACAAATAAATGAGAGGCAAGTTACGAGTCTTCCACTAAGAACTTTTTACCCTTCTCCTGAACACAAGGTTATACATGTTTTCTCTGTTGAAAATGTGTAAGTTATGAAAACAAAGGGAAGAAAATATCACTTATAACCCTAACCAGTATTTATGATTGAGCATGTGTCCTTTGCATACATACACTCATAAGTGAGTTCAAAACACACATGTGTAGGCTCAGGGGCCAGATGGAATCCCAGCTCTGACACTAATGGTGTGATGTGCAATTCAACCATGTAAGCTTATACTTGACCTATTGCAAACATGAGAGTTATACCACCTTCCCTGTAGGTCTGTGGAACTGAGAGAGATGTTACAGGACAGCACACAGCACAGTCTGAACAGAGAAGCCTGGTTAAGGCTCAGCAGATGTCACGAGAAAAGGTTCTCCTTCATTTAGGCTCTGGGCTAGTTCCCATTGCTGCTGTAACAAATAAACACAAATTCTTGGCTTAGAACAACACACACTTACCACCTCACTCTTCTGGAGGTCACGGTCTAAAATGGTTTCACTCGGCTAAAATCAAGGTGTGGGCAGGGCCGGACTCCCTGCGAGGCTCTAGGGGAGAATCTGGGGGCTGCTGGCATTCCCCACTCCAGGCCCCTTCTTCCTCCGTTAAGCCAGCAACCTCGCTCCTCAAATGTCTGACTCTGACCTTCTGCTTCCATAACCACAACTCCTTCTTCTGACTTCCATCTTCCCACTCCTTTCTTAGAAAGACACTTCTGATAATGCTGGGGCCACCTGGGAGTCCAGGGTAACATTCCGTCTCAAGATTCTTACCTGAATCACACATGAAAAGTCCTTTTCATCATGTAAGGTAACGTATTCACAAATTCTCGGGACTAGGACACGGACATCTTTGCAGGAGGCGTTATTCAGCTTACCAGATGCTATTACTATATTAAGCTATTTGAGGATGGTAATATGAATTTGTTGGAAATATTTTCTCCAGTTTGTCTAAATTCTTTCCAGAAAAATAACATATTTGTTGTCAAATCCTGTTGCTCAATTCTTTTGTCACTTCTCCCACTACTTTTAAGGCTAGGGATTCCTTCCATATCCAGTCTAGTACTTGTATACGTGTGCATGTATCTGTATGTATTACTCATTGTTATACACTTGAACAATACAGAAACACATAAAGGAAGAGTAAATTCTACAGTCCACAGGAAATCACGTAAGAGTCGGGTTGGACCCACTCCTCACACATACACATACACATACACACACACACACACATACACATACACTTCTATTTGTGAATGGGGTCAATTTGTATAGGTCTCCAGTCCAACTGGAGTGCTATACACCAAGGAAGTGCTATACACCAAGGAGTTTTTTCTCCAGTTTCTTTTCTAAAAATGGTTAACCAAAGCACTACTCAGGTAGCATTTGCTATTCTCCTATGAAAGGGTGTTTCAGTGCTACTTCCTGTTTGCAGGTACCACTCACTGTTCACTGGTGAAACTGCAGAAATAGCACTGGGGCAAAATTAACCAGTGTTGAGAGGACTCATTTTGTAAAATTCAAGGGCATTAAGTGGCATAAACGTCACATTTCTAGCTTTATTGGTGAGGAAAGAAAGATAGTTATATTTGACAAGTGCGTAAGTCTGCCTTGAATTTGTCACAAAGAAATTCAGAAATTCAGCAGGAGCGCATGATGTTACCTTTTCACTCAGTCACACTGGTATCTCCAGGGCCTTGCATGATTCTTACTGCTCACAAAACACGCTTGAGAACTTTCTGTGGAATGAATGGGGAAAAGAAGTCCAGCACTGGCCCACAGGAGAGAGAACAACTTGATGCTATTTAAAAGGCCTCCTGATACCACTCTACTCACTAGGAAGAGGTCTGCAATCATGAATCCCTTATCAACAGCCACTTCTCCTGGATCCACTGTGAAAATGAATCTAGATGAAGTGCAAAAAGCAAACAAAATAAACCAAACCTATCATAGCCACAAAACCGACAGAGGATGAGCACCGTGCGGCTCCAGGGTCAGGCCTCGCGTCCCTGTCTTCTGTGGCCACCGCCTCAGGTGCTAGAATGGCTCCAGTTGTAATGGAATGACGCCCCAGACTAGCAGAGCATCGCCCCCTGATGGGCATGCTGGGTGGATCCCGGTCGGGTGCATGCAAGTCTGACTGCCTCCCTGCTTCTAACTTCGGGGGAAAAAAAAGAGAGAGAGAGAGAGAGATAATAGCAAAGGAAGCTAGCTTCAAGATCAAGTGAGGACCATACCTGGTGTGAGGAAAGGCCTCAATTAATAATTACCCAGCAGCAGCACTCTCAGCAGAATGTGCCTAGAAGTGGGGGTTAGCAGTGCTTCTCACCATCACCCAGACCCAGGACCTAACACCGGGAAGGCAGAGCATCTCTGCCAGTGCTCACTGGTGGGCAGCAAATTATAAAGATGAGAATCCAGTAAGTCTCATTTAGAGGACTCAACTTGCTATCTGGGCAGAGCCAGACACAAACAATTGTCCAAACCGGTCTGATGATTTAGAGCCACCCCAAAACACGTTTCCCGTCTCTTTGACAGGCAGATTAAACTTTCTAAGTGTTGCCACACCTCTCTAATGCACTTCAAATTGGAAGTGAAATTTCTCACCCGTTCATGGTCTCCGGGCCTGAGGTCTCAGGCCTGAGAATGAAAGGAGACCTTTCTGACATCATTGGAGCACCTTTAGAAGACAAGGGCTTCAAGGGAAAACAGGACGGAGGGTGCACAGGGCATCTAGGCGAACAAATCAAGGGCCATTTCTGCGTTTGGGGTGTTTGCTGCCACAGCTAAAGAAATCTCACTTCTAAAAACTCCTTTTTAAGGGAAAATTGATTTTAGAGAGAGGAAGGGAGAGGGAGAGAGAGAAAGAAACAGAAACATCAATCTGTTCCTGTGTGTGCCCGAGAGGGGATCGAACCAGCATCCTCTGTGTATCGGGACGATGCTCTAACCAACTGAGCTATCCGGCCAGGGCCCTAAAAGCTCCTTTGATCACAATATTCTCCTCAAAAACCTTTGGCAGCTCCTTACAGCCTATGGTCCAAATGCCACTAAGTGGCCTTCAAGGCCCCTTCTCTCTTTCCACCTCCCTTTGCTCCTCCATGTGTGGGTCAAACTGGTCAAGTCACAGCTGCCTTTTGAGCATATGTCACTCCCCCTGGGGAGAAGGGCATTTTCTCCTCCAGATACTGAAATCCTATCACCCTTAAAGAGCTAGGTCTCCTCCCCCTCGCCCCAAGCAGCTCAGCAGAAGCAGAAGCCCTCCCTTTTAATTCTTTACTTGCACCATGAACTTGGCACATATCATCTTTCACCACCGTCAGCCCTGCACATGAACTGCCTCTCCTACTCTGCTGACTTACTATTGGTGATACACATGAATTAGTTCTGTCCTCTGTTTCCCTTGCCCTCCCCCAGCATCTAGTGCCAGTTCTTAGAAGCAGCACTAACTGGATGAATAACCCTCCTTCTTGACACCAGACTCCCATACTATAATAAGGATGCAGCCACAAACTCCAGTGTCCAGGAGGCCGGGCAGGTGAGATACAAGGGAAGTGGTCTAGGTGAGCATTAGGGAGCAGTGGGGTCTATGGCAGGGGTCCCCAAACTTTTTACACAGGGGGCCAGTTCACTGTCCCTCAGACCGTTGGAGGGCCGGACTATAAAAAAAACTATGAACAAATCCCTATGCACACCTGCACATATCTTATCTTAAAGTAAAAAAACAAAATGGGAACAAATACAATATTTAAAATAAAGAACAAGTAAATTTAAATCAACAAACTGACCAGTATTTCAATGGGAACTATAGGCCTGCTTTTGGCTAATGAGATGGTCAATGTGCTCCTCTCATTGACCACCAATGAAAGAGGTGCCCCTTCCGGAAGTGCGGCGGGGGCCAGATAAATGGCCTCAGGGGGCTGCATGCGGCCCGCGGGCCGTAGTTTGGGGACCCCTGGTCTATGGTAAACTGGACAGGGCACGTTCCATTTACCACTGGGCATCTGCTTCTCAACTCCAGCATTCACTGCCAGGTGGGAATGTGGGCCCCATATTGCTAAATGATTTTGTAAGAAAATAAAAAATTTGAATTTTTAAGTGAAAAATATATATTTTAAACTTTTATTTATTGATTTTAGAAAGAGAGGAGAGAAAGGAGAGAGGAGGGGAGACAGGAGAGAGAGGAGGGGAGAAGGGGAGAGGGGGAAAGGGAGAGGGGGAGAGAGGGAAAGAGGGAGAGAGGAAGAGAGAGAGGGAGAGAAAGGGGTGGGGTAGGAGTGGGAAGCATCAACTCATAGTTGCTTCTTGACGGGGCAAGCCTGAGGTTTCGAACTGGCAACTCCAGTATTCCAGGTCAACGCTTTATCCACTACACCACCACAGGTCAGGCTAAGTGAAAGATCTTGCTGTGTAAGAGCTACTTACTAACGCTAATTTTAAAAATGCATGGGCAAACAGAAGCACATTTTGGGTTCCAGTTGCGAGTTTAGGACTGGGATCTAGAACCTTCATGAATTACTTTTCACTACTATTTATTAACGGTGCCATCCTGCTTGTCACAATGAAAACAGTCTCTGCCCTCAGGGAGCTTGAACCCTAGTTATGGACACATAACATGCATATGCAGTAACAGGAGGGAGAAATGGCCATGCATGTTGATATTGTAGAAGCAGGACTTCAGGCTTTTTGACGTGAAAAGGGTTGCCATGGGCCAAGGGGTCATTGTGACGAGCTTCTTTCTCATCAAAAGAGATTCTCATCGCACCTCTTCAGCACGCGGCAGGTCTGACATCTCAAGACTGCAAGTGACGGAGACAATCTCTTTTCTTTTCACCTCCTACGATTTCTTGGGCTACGGCAGGCCATCACAACAGTTAGTGACGGCATCAAATATTGAGAACTCATTGTGTCATATGTATCAAGGACTTTATTTAATTGACTTTAGAAATTAAATTAAGCACACTCATGTCATTCCCTTCTCATCGCAACCTCACCAGGGAGTAAGTAGCACTATCATCGCTATACCGGAAAGAGGAAGGCAGGCACTAAGGAATCTGCTCAAGGTCACAGAGGAGCTGTGAAGCCGGAACTTGAACCCAAGACCATAAATAGGAAGACCTGGGCTCTCTGCACTGTGTTATGCTGCCTTCTGTAAACCGAGGCCGGAGGAGAAGTGAAGGAAGTCACGTGAGGAGAAAGGTAGAGGTGTGCTGCCTGAGTTCTGCGTGTTTCAGCGTGGCTGTGCTGTGAGCTGGTGAGAGTGTGCAGGTGTGAAAGGGCAGAGGGACAAGCTGCTGGCCACGCTGGGAGCCAGTGTGACTCAGGTAAAGGGAAAGTGGGTGCACTTGTAAGTTTGGCACGAAACGGGTCTCCTACCATGTATGGAAATCATATCACCCAAATAATGTGGTTCAACTTGTTCATATCTTTGCTGGTGTAATGACTTGAGTTTAAAAGGTTTGGGCATCTTTTTCCCAAGCTGGATAACAGCAGGGGCTGTTGTTTTATTTCCATCTTCCCTTGTCACCTGAGTGCCAAACACCCAGGAAGTGCTCAGGTATTTTAAAACGAATGAACCATGGAGAATTCAGGTATTTCCAGAGAGGAGTTAGGAACAACACCGTATCCCGGCTAACCTTTTAGAAACGTAGAGATGTGACAAAACCATTTCTGAAATAAACAAGGAAACTTGCACAGGATTCCAGAAGAGGCTAGGCTGGGTTGGACAGGCGGGACTACAGGGGCTGAGATAAATGTTGCCACATTCCAGTTTCTGCATTGGGGGTGGGCTCGCAAGTGCTCTGTTTTATAGACAGAATGGATGGCAGGAGTCCTGCATGGACTGGTGATGAGCATGACAGAAACCAAGGACCACGGTTAACACAACTCTGAGCACCCGAGGTCCAAAAGTAAATAATGAATGAAACTACAAGACACACAGGACACAAGTTAAGGTCCTTCTCATACAATTCACAATAAAGGCTGCAGTAACATAAACTGTCAAGTTTCAAGACAACATGGGTAGAGTTCATGCAAGGGGTCCTTACCCTGGACTTCATGTATTTTGATTAGGACATGCTCAATCCCTTGAAACTGGACACAAAAATGAACATGTGTGTATTTTCTCTGGGAGGAAGGTTTGCAGCTTTAGATGCTTGAAAGAATGCATTATCTAAAAAGTGAAACTTGTGTTAGAGAGGGGAGTCTGGCAGCAGCATCCAGCAGGCGCTGCGTGTCACGAGCCACAGAACCGTCTCAGTATGACTCCAGGGGAAGGGGGGTGGGGTGGGATCCTGCTGGGGCCCCAAATGGACGAGGAAATTACTCCGCCATGGTTGGAAACTTTCTGAAAAAAATGACAAATAGTACCAAGAACAACTTGACAGCTTGCCAAGGCTGACCCCACCTTCGCAGCTCCCCATCTGCTAATTTACACAGGAACAAGGAACACCATTAAAATATCCTGAACTTTGCAAGGACAGTCCCCAAAACCCAAGGAAGGTATTTTCTTGGCTTCCTCTTGGTAAAGGTCATTGATTTTTAAAGATATGTGTGGATGTGGACTATAAAAACATCCATGATGATGCAAAACGGGATTTTTATTTATCTTTTTGGTACAAGGTATATAAGGCACTGGAATCGTGACTCCTAATAAGGTAGAAAGGACAACTCATGAGCACAAGTAGAAAGCAGTTTTGGAATGGACCAAGGTGAACAAGTTTTAACATGAAATTTGGAAAGTGGAGAAACATACTCAGAACAAAGCTAGCTACAGTGGAAGGCAATAAATACTTAGGTTATCTCAGAAGGGGTTGCAAACCCAACAGGAAAAACTGTGAAAGGGAGCTGGACAGTCACATAAGTGTACAGACTCCGGCAGTAAATATCAAGAACCTGAACTTTTGAAGGAAAGGTGATCTCATACCAGTATAGCCTTGGTGGAGGTGATACGCATAGCTAAAGGAAGGTGTTCTATGAAAGCCATTCAGAGCAGGGGAGGGGATAGCAGTTATGTGTCAAGGTGACAAGCTTACAGTCATCTTGACATGGAACCCGCATTCAGTTAGAATAAAAAAGGCTGTGAAGAGGAGGGTAGTGGCAGGGTTCCTTCCAACACTAAGACTTAGTGGTTTAACATAAAGAAATGTTCTTGCATATTTAACTTCCCAGTTTCATTCAATTATGCTAGACCTTGGGTCTGTAGAGCTGACTGTGGTGATATAGGAAGCTCCTTACTCATTTCAAATTATAGAAATGTTGGATAACAATAATAATAATAAAGTCAACTTCATAAGCAAAAGGGTCAATTGCCAGAAACAGGAATTTCAAAGACGGAGCAATGAGGGGGTTTCAAGCTAGACAGCACCGTGCCGGCGTCTAGGTGATACCTGGAGTGAGACCAGGAGACCTCTGAGCTGGTGGGGAACTGGTGCTGTGCTCTGTGGAGCCAGGAGAAGGGAAGGACTTTTGTCAGGATGAATGTTTAAATGTATTTGTATTTCCTGAACACAAACTGTATAATAGACGAAGGGCTAACACTCTGCACTGAATAATCTGCAGGTCATTTGGAATATGGCAGCTTGACAGCAAACATTTAAATTCTCATACTGAACCATTACACATGGAAGAGAAAAAGCTTCCCATCTAACTCTCTAAAATTAAATTGCCATCGCCCATATTTGAATCTGGAATTAGAAATGACTGGCCCCACTGCGATCTTGAGTCCCAGACCTCCATAACCTGGGGTCCCAAGATCGCGGAAGCCCTACTCCAGGGCTCCTTGCTGCTGACTTACAAAACCTAAGAGCCAACTCGCTTTTGTTTTCCTCCCCAGTTACGAATGTTGCTATACAAACTTCTTGCATTTCATTCTCATGTCTTGAACCTTTTATTAAAACCTGAAAGAAATTTAAACCATGTTCTGGGATCATACTTCAACCTCTAATTTTTAGAGGTGCTCCTTTACTTCAAAGCAAGCGATTTAATTATGCAGGAAGGTTAGTTTAGTAAAGGTTCATTAATGCCCAAGACACACATTCCTTTTTCTTTAAAAGGGGAACAGCTTATTCTGCTAGAGGGACCGATTAAACCAAGCAAGTTTTTACACTCGGGCTAATTGAGACCAGGGGAGCCAGGAATGAAATGATTTCCGGACGGGCCATCCAAGCAACAGGCCATCAGACGGGCTACAGTCACCCCAGCCAGGAAAGAGGCGATGGCAGCGAGGCATGACCCCCACCAACCCGGTTCTCTCATCTTTCCTCTCTTCCCTCCCAATCCTTATGTCTGCCAACATAACCAATTAAACAGCAGGCTTTTCTTGCACCAAAACAGGCTTTCCTTCTTCCCTGACCCTGTACCACCTCTAGCCTCCATCACTAATTTCCCCGTTTCCCTGAGGCCACCAGACATCTGCTGCCTGCTTTCCCTGTCTTAGACACCTCTGAACAAATTGGAATTAACAGGATTCCATGTTCAGTGCTGCAAAAAAAAAAAAAAAAAAAGATGGGAGGGATGGAAAGGAGCTCAAAAAATAAAACAACCTTCATGTTCTGCCTAAGTGCACATGTAGCTTCAAGAGGAAATGACTTTTTACTAGTTTCTTATAAATAAATAAATAAATACATAAATAGATAGATAGATAAATAAATAAATAAATAAATAGCCCAAGCAGCCAGTTTTTCTTCTAGATTTGCCAAAATCAATTCTCTGGGACAGATGACTACACTGAGGCAGTGCCAGCATTCAGAGTTCACTTTGAAGGGTTGTCTCCAGCCACCACCAATTTTTGATTCTTTTTCTTTTTTATGTGTGTGACAGAGAGAGGAACGGATAGGGACAGACAGACAGGGAGAGTGATGAGAAGCACCCGTTCTTCGTTGCGACACCTTAGTTGTTCACCGATTGCTTTCTCATATATGCCTTGACCGGGGGGCTACAGCAGACCGAGTGACCCCTTGCTCAAGCCAGCAACCTTGGGTCCAAGCTGGTGAGCTTTGCTCAAACCAGATGAGCCCATGCTCAAGCTGGAGACCTCAGGGTTTTGAACCTGGGTCCTCCCCGTCCCAATCCAATAC
Organism: Saccopteryx bilineata; assembly: GCF_036850765.1. Taxonomy (NCBI): domain Eukaryota; kingdom Metazoa; phylum Chordata; class Mammalia; order Chiroptera; family Emballonuridae; genus Saccopteryx; species Saccopteryx bilineata. The sequence goes on from NC_089493.1 coordinate 242,377,215, forward strand.
TCTATCCACTGCACCACCACGTGGTGAGGAGATCCTTTTTTTTTTTTTTTTTTTACAACACATATGGTCTATAGACTCATCTCTTTAGGTCCTTTTCCAGACGTTTATTAACAGTTCATTTGTACTGCTCACAAAATTTAGGGGATATTTCAAAATGAATATGAAGCTATAAAATATCCCCTAATTTTTGTAAGCAGTGTATTAACGGTCATTCAGATAGGCCTACAGTGTATGTGACAGGGTCACAAAAACACACATGATGTCTCCATCTAGCATGCTGCACACACTCACGCACAAAGGAATGTTAGTCATCTAAGGCTGGAACAAAACTTAAGGCAAAGACCACATGCTCTCTTATCTTACAGAGGTGAGACACAGTTTACTAGACTATGACTTCTGCCCCAATTCCCCGCCCACCCAAATACCTTCTGCTTTCCTTCCAGCCCCAATGCAGACAAAAGTTTGCCATTTCTGAACTTTTTCTGGTGGTATAGAAGCTTCAGATGCTAACGCTAAGGCACCTATGAAAATAACAGTGACTTAACATATTTTCTTCTCACCCATATTAACAATGCCTGCTCACTGACAAGTTTAAAAGTGACTTTAAATTATGCCTAGTCTAGAGAAATCATATTTGACTGCTAGACTAAGTAAAACATATATAATGTCCTCTTTCCTCTTTCAGAACTTAGAGGCACCACGTTAAGAAATCTTGGAGTGATCACCCCTCTTCCCACTTGAATAGAGAAGCCAACCCTCAGGATCAGAAGCCGAGTTGCCCTATGGGGCCTCCCTCTCTCACTATCCAGAATCTGCCCAGGGGTTCTCAACTGTGTCAGAGGTATTGAGCCTCTGAGATAGACCACCTTTTCAGGCTCCTACCTTGTTAAGTGCTGCTATCCTCCTGGCCTGGCATGGAGTGGATTCTTTCCTAACCCAGAGGTGTGGGTGTGGTGGCGGCAGAGCCCGGGGGTGAGACTTGCTGGCCGCCAACCCCTGCTGTAGCTTTTAAATGAATTCCGTGACTCAGCGGCGTCCCCTTCCCCCCACTGGCCTCCCAATCTCACTCCTCTCAATCGCAGCGATGGCCATGTGACAGCATGTTGTCTCCACTGAGACTAATCCTGTATCAATCAGAGCTCTCAGCACCACCCAGACCAGATAACTCTGTCTCACAACCACTTTGCTGGCCTTCCCTGGGGGCCAGAGAATACTCCCCCAGCACGCATACTATTTACAGAAGAGTCCACATAAGTCCGATCATTTGGTGTGATGATTTCACTTCTAAAGTTTGTGGCTTTAACAAAGCAACTCAGCAACCAACATTCAACCACTCAACCAGGCGCTGTGCAAGCCACTAGGAGGAGAAAACAGCACCGGCTTTTACACAGATGCTGATAAAAATCATTTCTGAGTTCTATAAAACACAATTACTACGGCAGAGTATCGTCAATGAGTGCACCATCACCACCACCACCAAATCAAAAGATGACAAATACAGTCTATAAAATAAATGACAAGATGAACTCAAAAATACCAGATTTTCGCTATGAGATTTCTTTGCAATAGATTCAAGGTAAGACAACATGACATTTTAGTCTCAGATGAACTCAGACTAAGTATGATACATTTTTTAAGAATACTAGAATAACCGAAATTGGTTTATAACCAATCCAGTATACACTAATTTTTTAATTGATTGAGGAGAGAGAGAGAGAGAGGGAAGGAGGTGGGAGAAGCATTCATTTATTGTTCCACTTAGTTGTGCATTCATTGGTTGCTTACCATACGTACCCTCAATTTGGGTTGAACCCTCAATTTTGATGTTTTGGGACAATGCTCTAACCAACTGATCTAACCAGCCAAGGCCTAATTCTTTCTTTCTTTTTTTTTCTTTTTTTTTAAGATTTTATTTACTGAAATTTGAGAGGAGAGAGAGAGAGAGAAGGAGGGGGAGAGCAGGAAGCATCAACTTATAGTTGCTTCTTGGGTTTTTTTTTTTTAACTTATTCATTTTAGAGAGGAGCAGCATGCATCAACTCCCATATGTGCTTTGATCAGGCAGGCCCAGGGTTTCGAACTGGCGACCTCAGCATTCCTAAACTAGATAGAATATGCTGGGAAACAGAGCACTAACCAATATCCTCCACTTTCTCATATTTACCAGCAATTTTTATCCCATTCCTAAAGTACCACAACTGGTGAAAGGGAACACTGGTCTCTATCCACAGGCTTTCTGAGTAGATGACATAAATAAGAGGAATGAGCATAGAGCCTACAATCTGTCAAGGAGATAACTCGGTGTTTCTTGAGAGCATACATGCATGTGTGGCGAGAAGGTCTTGAGCTTTTGAAAGAACAATTTCATTAGCATTTTGCACAAGAACAAGAATGCCAGGCCATATAAAAAATTGTCACAAAGGATTTTTCTAGCACTGGTAAGTTATGAAGCCACCTCAATAGCAGAGGCCCTCTGCACATAAAGCTCTCTTCCCTAGAAAAGCTCTACTTCTTGATCTTGAAAGTTAAGGTATTTAATTCTAAAACTGTGATAACAGCTATTCAAAAATTCAGCCTTGACCCTGGCCAGTTAGCTCCATGGATAGAGCACTGGCCCAGCATGTGGATGTCCCAGGTTCAATCCCTGGTCAGGGCACACAAGAGAAGCAACCATCTACTTCTCTCCCCTTCCCTCTCCCCCCTCTCTCCCTCTTCTCCCCTTGCCGCCAGTGGCTTGATTTGTTTGAATGTTGGCCTGGGAGCTGAGGATAGCTTGGTTGGTCCAAGCGTTTGACTCAGGCACTAAGGATAGCTTGGCTGATTCAAGCATCAGCCCCAGACAGGGTTGCCAGGTGAATCCGAGTTGGGGAGCATGCAGGAGTTTATCGCCTCTCCTATCACTTAAAAGAAAATTTCAACCTCTTCTTTAGAAATGTATTAAAATGAGGCAATATGCACAAAATAAAAATTTACTTTTAGTACACTGCTCACAAAATTAGGGTATTATGGAACGTGCAGATATTCCAGTACTTCCAGCCTTTTGTACAGTGCATTTTCACCAATGAAATTAAAGTTGGTACTTTTTTATGGATTCTTGCTGTATTGGCCAAGAGTTTGCTTAAAGGCTTTAATCACTGTAAAAAAAAATAGAAGACTGGATAAAGAAGATGTGGCACATATACACCATGGTATACTATTCAGTCATAAGAAATGATGGCATAGGATCACTTACAAAAAAATGGTGGGATCTTGATAACATTATACGGAGTGAAATAAGTAAATCAGAAAAAAACAAGAACTGCAGGATTCCATACATTGGTGGGACATAAAAACGAGACTAAGAGACATGGACAAGAGTGTGGTGGTTACGGGGGGGCGGGGGAGGAGGGAAGGAGAGAGGGGAAGGAAGGAGGGAGAGGGGGAGGGGCACAAAGAAAACTAGATAGAAGGTGACGGAGGACAATCTGACTTTGGGTGATGGGTATGCAACAGAATTGAATGACAAGATAACCTGGACATGTTTTCTTTGAATATATGAACCCTGATTTATTGATGTCACCCCATTAAAATAAAAATTTATTTTAAAAAGTTGGTTTTGTATCTCATTTGCATAATTGAACAACTTTCTTTGACTTGTTGTTTGCTTTCCTGATGTTCTTGTTTAATAAAAAAATCAAATGCTTTTTTAAAATTGCTTCATATTCATTTTTGAAATATCCTCTAATTTTTGTGAGCAGTATATTAAAATACTTGAAGATGACTCAAGTCTCTGTTCAAACCAAGTGAGCAGATCTGAGGTACTTTGGAGAACATCAGAGAAGAGAAATGGGAGGGGGCGTTAATGGGATGGGGGTGGAGCAGGCCGTGGGCTTCGGAGACAGCTCTCTGGAGAGAAAACGGGAGGGGAAAGCTTGGCTGTCAGGAACCCAGAAGACATTAAGAGGATTCATTCCGAAAATGCTTGCTCTCTGCCCCACAATTCTAATTATTACCACAGGGGAGGGAAATTCCAACTACTTTCTGACCATAATACCTTTTGCAGTTTGTCAGATATTAGGCCTCAGATCCTAGGTGAATTCATTTGGAAAACTAAATTAAATCCATGTTGAAGTCTTAGTTTAACATGCAACAATTAATAAATGCAAATATGCAATACAGAAAATATACAAAGGCCTAGAGTGAAAAGGGGAGCTGCCGAGATTTGCCTGAACCCACGCCAGGGCAGCAGCAGGGGGTCGGGGCTGTTCACGGTATTGACAGCGGCAGAGAATCCGTCATGAGGGCTGCTTCCCTCTCACGGCCAAGGAAGCGGGCGACCACAATGCTGGTCTCGGTCCTTTCCATCTCTTCCTTTCTCCTGCCCTTGCCTTACTAGCATTTTCTTCAGTGAGTCCCTAAAACGTGATGTATCTTATGCTGTCGAGGTGAAGGAACTGCATCAAGATGTCACAGGGCTTGCTGACACGGAAGTCCACAGGTAGTGTGGACAGAGCAGGCCCTACAAGTCAGGAGAGCTGGGTGTAAGATGAGGAATAGACACCCACCACAGGTGCTTGAGCAAGGAGGTTAACTTCTGAGGCTCCGTTTCCTCCGCTGCAATGACAGCACTACCTCCCAGCTTGCTGAAACAGGACCGACCTGGTGCCCGCACTGTCAGGCAGGTGATCATGGCTTTGTATCACCCTGAAGGTGGACTAAACAGGACGGAGAAAACAACGTCTGATCCCCAGCTCTGCCATGCCCCTGGTGCACCTTCCTTCCCCTTCTAGGCTCATCTATCAAATGTGCACAGTCTTTCCTGCTCTGTGTACCTGCCAGTGTCAACATGAAGCTTAAACAATGCACCTGAGAATAAATATGACAAACACAAGACGCTATTAGAGGAATATTCTTACCGGTTTTGAAGAGCTTTCTATCCAAAGACTGTAAAATTTGAAAGTATAAATAGCTCTAAGACTGAAAGAGAACCTTAAGAAACATTTTTATATTGTATTATAGCAAAATATCATATTGATTTAAATAACAGAAATCTAAGTTTGAAATCAATGCATTAGGGGTGGAATTGTAGAGAAGCAATGGGGTTACCAAGGAGGGCAGGTAATAGAACATTCTTCCAATTAGACCGTTGAAGCCAGCACTCAAGGTGTTAGTGACAAACCCTAGCTGAACAGCGCACAGACCAGCTTTGGAATCTAGCCCAGTTCCCTGAGACACAGGGAATCACGGCACGGAGACGGGTCCTCTGTGCTTCAGCCTACGAGGGTCTGCCCAGCCCTTCGCCAGCATGGTGAAAGGTGGAAGGCTGGCAGTGACCAGTGATGGCTACATAGGAGAGCTCAGTCCTGCAGGACTGCCCCAAATACTGAAGTTTAGAATGATAGGTCACTGGATCTTAGTCATTCAGTCCATATATCTTGTTTCATAGGCAGGGAAACTGAGGTCTGGACGCAAGATGAAGAAACTTCCCCAAGAAAGCTAGTGTCCAAGCTCTGCTGAGCACCATGTCGACTCTGCACCCAGCATACGCTCCCCCAGTCTGCGATGCTTCTGCCCACGGAACTGGAATCCCTACTGCTTGCCTATTTGCCTATACGCACATTCACACCATCGGACTTGTTCCCTATCCTCTCCCCGGGTCAAGTACTTTCCAAATATTTAACTATTTCAGGTGCTTTGGAGAAACCTAGCCTTGAACCATTTTGAACTTACAAAATAGGTAAGTCAGGTAATTAATTTATGGATCCTTCATAACATGTCTGTAGTTCCTATGGTTTCTATAAGCTCTCATGTGGCCCTCACAACAACTCTGTGATAGAGACAGGGCAAGGATTCTTCCCCCAAGAGGTTGACCGACTTGTCTGGTACCAGAACTAGAGTTGAAGTAGGTCTTCCAACCATAACCTTGGTCCTTCTCCATTCACTCGCATTAGGAGCCTGTTATACACCAGGCATGGGGGGTGAAGCTGAGGGGATGAAGACGTGTAAAACAGAGTTCAGGTTTCCAGGCAGCTGGCATCTAGTGGACATACATGGAGGTAACGGGGTCTAGAGCGCTGGATTCAGACAGACTCGCACTCGAGATCCGACCCCGCGAGGTACTGGCTGTACGAGCCTGGCGAGCTGTGGGCAAGCCTGTGAGGTGCAGGCTCCTCATCTCCGCACTGCCTCGAGGGTCAGGTAACAGATGACAGGTGTGTCGTATAGGCCCGGTTTATGGGAAGCCTCCAATACACAGGATCTGTTTGTATTAACACTGACCTCCCAGTGGACAGTGACATGAAGGTCATGACTGGGGCAGGGTCTGGCACACCCCCGCTTCGTTCGGGAGGCAGAGTTTCTTAGAGAATGGCTCTAACGAAAGGGTTTTTCATACAAAAGGATCCTGCTTTTCATCTGTCCTTCCATGTAGTTATCCAGGGCCTACTGTGAGCAGAGCACTTTACAAAACCGCTCTCAGCAGGGATCCCCTGGATAAAGGGTTTTCCTGAAATACTTAAAACATGAGCTCCTTTATAAAAGTTACACACACAGGCTGTTCAGAGTTACTCCTACTGGGTGGAATGAGGCAAATCCGGGGCCCATTCTGGTCTTAGCCGGTGGGAACACCTTAAGAGATATACACCTATAAAAAGAACCTCAACAAAATGACGTTTTGCTAACAATACAAAAACTGCTCCCCCAAAGGTCGCATTAGAGAGGCGGCTGAATGAGAACCCTACTCTAACCAGCAGAGGCGGAGCCAGGGTATTTGAGATTTCAATCATGTTGGACTTCCCCTTTCATTTGAAAGAAAAAATTTACCTAGACAAGTGTTTTCTCATGGGCAAGATATGCCTACCAAAGGTAGCATAGCTAATAATCCCATATGTCCACTTTGTACTATGATATCCACTCCCTCTCCATTGACGCCTTTCAACTCATATGTTCCTATAAGCCCAAGGAGCTAAGTGGATGAAGCAGAGATGCAACCAAAATGGGCTAGCCTATGAACTTCCTTCTGAGAAAAGAAAAAAGGTCTACTAAATATAAAAGGGGAAATAAAGCCACTAATATACAAGGTGAGGCAAAAGTAGGTTTACAGTTATAAGTACATAAAGTTTATTCTTGCACTATTATTTATTAATTATTTGATCATTTTCCATACAAACAACTGTAAGTCTACTTTGGTACCACTCTGTATAATAATTCATTAGCTGGATAATTTGTTCAAATTAACCCTTTGCATGGTAAACTTTCTGAGAAGGAAGCTGGCATCTATCTGTCCTTTATCCCGATGGACAACATTAATTCCTTTCTACAAAGTTCCTTCATCTTATGCAGAAAGTACCATCCTTTAAAAACACCTAGAAGGTATTTATGTCTGGCCTCTTGAATGGCCTCCCCTGTCTCAGGCTGCTGCCCTGTACTTAAAAAAGGGAAAGAGAAGGAAGAAATGAAGGAAGGGAGGGAGGGAGGGAGGGAGGGAGGGAGGGAGAAGAAAGGAAAGGAAAGAAACGAGAGAGAGAGAGAGAGAGAGAGAGAGAGAGAGAAAGAGAGAGAAAGAAAGAAGAAAAGAAAGAGGGAAGGGGGAGGAAGGGAGGGAGGGAGGGAGAGAGGGAGGGAGGGAAAGGTAGGCAGAAAGAAAAAAAACAAAAGACTGAGTTATTTACAGAATGATCTTTGCAACTTTCTTCGACTACATTTTTTGAGATAGGGTAAGACTTGCACGCTCATCTGAAATGTGAGGTGAAAATAAACTTGAAAAATGCAAGTTTTCTAATCATAAGAAACAATTACTGAAATGTAACACTAACCTTTCAAATTCAATTGTTCACCTGAAGAAATATAGGGTTATCCATGACTTTACCCAAAGACAACATCACCAAAAACATGATCACAAGATGGAGACAGATTTCTTACTGCTTTTGCATATTGCAGCTCATTATAAAGTGCAGAGGTCTAACACTGAAGTCAGAGCCCGAGGACACTCTGTGAGGGGTTGGGATGCAGTATATGTCGATTACCTAGAGCAGTCAAATTTCACCCAAAGACAGATCCTAAAAATACTTCAGGAAGGGGATTGATACAGAATGCTTTGTATATTACCCTCCCCAAATGTCCTCACTTCCAACCAGGCTTTTTATAGAGCTGTATATTCGATAAAGCAAGAATCTGGGTTTTCCTGACAGGCTCTTACATTCTAAGATTGACGTTCTAAGTAATTCATTAATTCACGCATACAAAAGTCATTCTGATTTCAGGGATTACTTGACATGTTTACCCAAAGTCATAAAGAACAAACTTATTAAAATGCTTCAGAGGTAGAAGAAGTAAGGCTTCAAAAATTATTTTCATTCCCAACATGTTATTGCTCCCAATTGTCATATATCAATGGCTCCCCAATCTGTCATGCTCTGCCTAAGAGCAATGCAACAAAACATCAGACTGAGCCTCTGGCAATTCCACTGGGTTCCTCCTAACAGAGCCCATAAAGACTACAAAAGAAATAGAAAGATGACAGAACGTATATACTTTATTTTAGCCCTATCCCGATTTCCTTTAGGCTTTGGGTACATGACTACCTTTATGGCTGTGATCATTCTACCATAAAGACCCACCACAGATATTTCTTCAGGGAAGGAGTTTTATATTAAGTTGTCAAGCAAAAAGCAAGGTATGTTTTTTTCTCCTTCAGGGACACCGCCATTGCACTCAGAACCAGAAAGGACTTGCTTACAAACATTAAACTGGAGCTCCTGGCGTCCCTCGATCTTTTGACACCCTTCTTCCATGGCCATTCCTGGGGAATCATCTACTTGTCTTACCTACTCTGTGAATAAAAGAAACACTAAGTCTGCCAAAGAAAAAAGAAAAGAAAAGAAAATGTGGGGGAATGGGTGAGGCAAGGAGTAGATACAGCTTTGTTAAATTTTTAAATAGAGACAGAGAGGAAGGAGAGGGGTCTCTCTCTTCCCCTCCCGCAGCCAAGGCTCCATTGGAGCAAAAGTTTGCCCGAGCGCTGAGGATGGCTCTGTGGCCTCTGCCTCAGGCGCTAGAATGGCTCTGATTGAGGCAGAGCAACGCCCGGGATGGGCAGAGCATCGCCTCCTGGTGGGCGTGCTGGGTGGATCCCGGTAGGGCGCATGCGGGAGTCTGACTGTCTCCCCATTTCCAAATTCAGAAAAATGCACACAAAAAAATTTTTTTAAATAGATATATCTAGAGTGTTATTTCATTTTTGCTAATAAAAATGGTGGCCATGCTTCCAGATCTTAGCTATTGTAAATAATGCTGCAATGAACATAAGGGTGCATATGTCTTTTTGAATTAGTGGTTGGGGTTTCTTTGGATAAATACCCAAAGTGGAATTGCTGGGTCATATGGTAGTTCTATTTTTAATTTTTTCCGGAACCTCCAACTCTGTCAGCAGTGATAAGATCTGTAAGACATAGTCTCCTCCTGACTTAAAGGACATATGGTCAAGGGTTGTATTTTTCTTTTTATTGTACCCTCCACAGCTTGATCCACCCCATTCCTTTCATTATACTCTTGCAGCACATATTGTGGCATTAACAGAGGGATAAATTAGGGCAGGGAATATGATCATAGTGCTGTGGCTGGAAAGAGTGGAACTTGCAGCTCTCAACAGTACAACAGAGCATGTTTTCTCCCAGACAAGTGACTCTGATCAGGAATGAAAAGGCCTCTCAATAAACCTTCCCATAATCTGCCCATATTCTCTCTTCCTCCTCCCCAATTCTCCCTCTTAAATACTTACTGTGTTTCATAGGAGTTTGGTGCTCTCCTAAACTGGGTGAGAGTTATTTAAAAATGCATGTAAGGCTTCATCTTAAACCTTCTATCTTACTCTGGCATGTAAGAATATAATGTTAACATTCCCCCTCCTTCACGCAACACACACATAAAACCAATACTGAGTATGAGCCAGCCATGTATCTGATGAACATATGTCCCCAGACTGTATGTGGTTGGCATTCAGAAAGGGGGTGGGGATTAGGAAGACAAGTGTGGTGAGGAATTCGCTGAGGTAAAAAGAAAGAGGACGTCTGGTGCACCATGAACAGAATTCTGCAGGCAAAAGGGAAAACCCGACATGAGTGTGCAGAGGAAGGAGGAGAAACCAAGGCTGGCTGGAGCTCCCCAAATGAGGCGATTAATTTCTAGTAAAGGAAGAGTATATGAATAATTTACTTTAAAATAGTCTAGCAGAGGCAATAGGATAGTGATGTCTTAGTTAATCCCCCCCCCCCAAGCCTAGTGCTCTGCGAATGTGTTAGTTTCAATATACCCTCTAGTGAACAGATCTGCCCTCACACATACTCCAGTACTCCACAAATATTTGGGTAGCGTTTGAAAGATGTTCATTGAAATGCCTCAATCTAGAGGTAAAAACTTCACGCAACATTCACATAAAACCAATACTGAGCATGAGCCAGCATGTATCCAGCTCTTCGCCTCTCTTTTAACACTAAAATCTTCATAAATTAGCTCAATGGAGTTTAGAAAAGATTTCTCATTGGCGAAATCAATGGTTTTAGGATAAGTGAATTGGCTAAATTTACGGTATAAGGCATCCTAACTGAGAATAAAGAGAATCCAACAAGCCCCACTTTACGCTTGACATTTATAGCTCAATTCTAGAACAAACAATCCTGTGTGCAGCCACTGGCTTGGAGTCTTCCTATCACTGATCCTGTACTAGGTTAGTGAATCTTGCCCCTAGAAACATCATATTAGGCCCTGGCAGCTTGGCTCAGCAATAAAGCATCAGCCCAGCATGTGGAAGACCAGGTTCCCAGTCAGGGCACACAGGAGAAGTGACCATCTGCTTCTCTACTCCTCTTTCCTCCTCTCTTCCCCTCCCGCAGACATGGCTTTAATGGTTTGAGCAAAGTTGGCCTCAGGTGCTAAAAATGACTAGGTTGCTGAGCAACAGAGCTACAGCCCAGTGAGGCAGAGCATTGCCTGGTAGTGGCTTGCCAGGTGCACATGCAGGAGTCTGCCTCCCCACTTCTTACTTAATAAAAAATAAGAAGAAGAAGAAGAAATGTCATACTTGCTTCATAGTAACTTTTCACTTGAGGTTCTATCAAAGCAACAAAATATTCAGAAAACAGATGCAATGAGTCTTTTCTGCCTACTTATGCAAGTGTTTGCATATACACCAGGGTTGGTAGGCGTCCACTCTTCTATGTGGGAGGAATAACTGAGGGATAGACTTATATCCCTCAGCTCCCACAATTGATGGAAGTTACCGATATCCACCCCAAACCTCACTTTATCAAAAATAACCAAAATGGCTTAGGGGTCATTTGCAGCACACTTGCATGGAGATATTTGTTTGAAACAAACATATCATAAAAACTAACATTTAGAAGCATGGAAGATGGGAGTAGTAATGGGTGGCACATGCCTGAAAAGTAGAAACTGCGAACGACACTGCATTTTCATTAAAATCAGAACCTAAATGTTAAAAAAGTCAAGGAGCTACAATTATTTTGTTAGAGACAAGGATCAACTTGTTTCTCCACTTAGTTGTGCACTCATTAATTGCTTCTCATAAGGGTCCTGACCAGGGCCCGAGCCGGCGTCCTTGGGGGTGACCCTGTGAGCCTGCCACCCCGGATCAGGCCAGCAACCCTACCGCTCTGGGGCCACACTCCGTCCACTCACTGTGCCGCTGGCCAGGGCAAGTAGCTACAGTTTTTAAACTCATACATTACATGGTTTTTCTAAGAGAATGTCCCTAAGATAGCATAAGATATCATAAGGTTCCAAACGATTCTAGAAAGAGTACATAATTGCAGCTCAGGAAGTGTATTTTACTAAGGTCTGGAAATTAAAAACTGATGAGTATTTGATAACTAAACCTCATCAGATCTTTCTCTTTTTTTTTTGCCTTTTCTGAAGCTGGAAACAGGGAGAGACAGTCAGACAGACTCCCGCATGCGCCCGACCGGGATCCACCCGGCACGCCCACCAGGGGCGACGCTCTGCCCACCAGGGGACGATGCTCTGCCCATCCTGGGCGTCGCCATGTTGCGACCAGAGCCACTCTAGCGCCTGAGGCAGAGGCCACAGAGCCATCCCCAGCGCCCGGGCCATCTTTGCTCCAATGGAGCCTTGGCTGCGGGAGGGGAAGAGAGAGACAGAGAGGAAAGCGCGGCGGAGGGGTGGAGAAGCAAATGGGCGCTTCTCCTGTGTGCCCTGGCCGGGAATCGAACCCGGGTCCTCCGCACGCTAGGCCGACGCTCTGCCGCTGAGCCAACCGGCCAGGGCAGATCTTTCAATAAGAACACATCAGTACATAAAATTGCACTGGCATATTAATTACACATATAACAAATCTTTATCAATTCGTGTATAGTCAACAGGTACCTATCCAATGCTAAAAGGCAGAAAGAAAGCCAATCCCCTTCCTCTGCCAAGCAGTTCCTTCTTGCTCATCTTAAATCCCTACATGTTTTGAACATGGACATTTGTCCCTGACAACACCGTCAGACAGAACTCTACGACCTGACTGCGCTCTAGGGAAGGCCACAGAGAAGGCTTCACACCATCCTTGGAAAGCATTCAATGGCCACGTGTAGCCTGACATTTTATTTTTTTTTAAATTTTCCATTGACCTAGAGATGTTTTCTCTGAACATATGTACCCTGATTTATCAATGTCACCCCATTAATTTTTTAAAAATTCAAAAAAAAATTATCCCATTGATTTGAGGGGGGTAGGGGAGAAGGCAAGGAAGGGGAGAGAGAGAGAGATAGACAGACAGAGACACAAAGACAGACAGAAAGACAGAGAGGGAAGCATCAACCTGCTGTTTCCCCAAGTCATTCCATTTAGTTATGCACTCATTAATCGCCTCTAGTAAGTGCCTGACTGGGGGGTCAAACCTGTGACTGCTGGTGCTTGCCGGGTTGATGCTTTATGCACTGAGCTTCCTGACGAGGGCCTAGCCTGATTTTTTAAAGCCAAAAAAACAAAAACAAAACCCACATTAACGACAGCTTTGCTGTAATGTTAGCATCCTCAGTGTTACACACACACACACACACACACATCAAACTGTAAGCTTCTAAATAAAGCCACCTTTACTTTCCAATGCCAATATTCAAACTCTTCACCATTTCTGGCAAAATTTATCACTACCTGCAATGTCATTCTCTCAAATCCCAGCCCCTCAAAGAAATGAGAAAACTGCTCCTGCTACTATTCACACTCGTTCTAGGCCAAGACCCTGTGTGTGCCGGGCACCGCATGCAAAGCCGGACACACTCTCAACCTGCCTGCCAGGAGCTCAGGGCAGACATTTCTGTACTCTGCACAGTTTCTAAGGCGTCAGCCTCCTCTAACATTGCTGGGGGCGGGGGGGGGGGGGCCCAAGCCACCTGCTCCAAGGTTCTCATCTACCCCCTTCCTGCGGTGCCTCCTTTTCCCATCCAGTTCTGATTCTCCCTTACCTTTGGACTGACTCTCTTTAATTCCTCCCAAGCACATCTTCTCTGTAGTGTCTCCTCTTCCTTCTGAAGTAAACTTGCTTTTCTCACCTTTTAAAACTCTGCTCTGCTAGGCTTGCTTTCCGGTGAAAATGTTCTCTGACCTGTGGTTTAGAATAACCTAACCAAGACTGTTCTCTACAAGATTGTAACTGATTGCTGCTACCATGTGCTATATATCACTGCTGTTTCAATGTGACACTTTGTCCAAGGGTCTCTAACTTACTGACAACCCCACGCCTCCCAAGCCCTCTACTGAGGAAGCCGACCCACGGGCTAGGAACAATCATGAACATAGCCAGCATCCTCAGGAGCTAAGTTTAGCAGGCTAACAAGATCTACCATGAGGCATTACAATATTAAACAGCATGTGAACACTGCCCTGGGAGTTACAGCGGCTTGGACGAGAGCAAGAATAAAATCTGATTTGGAGAAGCCATGTGACTTGTAAAAGCATTAACGTCTCACAAGATTCACGGATGTCAGTAAATGCTTATAGTGACCATGGCTCTTCAGGCAGTTCATAGCAAGCAGTATCCTAATTAAAAAAAAAAGGTGATAAAAGAAGAACAAAAACATAACCTGAAGAATGTGAGGATCCTTAAGAAAGGAGGACAGGCTGGCTACACTAACGAGCTGCCCGTGGTCTTGACAGCCTCCTGTGAAAGCACACTGGGTAAGAGAAGAGGCGAGCCAGGGTCCTTTCAGTACACAGGAAGGGTGGGAGCACCTACTGTGTTTACAGGCTCAGAAGCTGCCTGGCTAAAAAGTAAGGCCAATTTCTAATTCCCGACACGCGCTCTCTTTCAGACACACTCACAGTGCACTGGCAACTTCCCTTTGTTACCCCGTCACTCACAATTCTGTAACTCACTCACCAAAAGCTACTCTGTCAGGAAGAAGACAGGCCAGCTAATCCCCAAATCCTTTTGAGTGCTGAAGCATTTCCCATCAGGGAGCATCATTTATCCCCACCCCCCAACCCCCACCCCCCGCCACTTCCTAAATCCTCCTCATTCCCCAGGTGCACAATATAGCACAAGGGACCCAGGCAGCCAGGTCAAAATTTGTCAGACTGGCCTGCTTTTTGCAGTAGTATTGTTTCTCATGTGTCCCTTCTCTCCCCCTCCCCCAATGTCCCCACCCTTTGTCTTTATAGTCCAGACTTTCTATACAAGGCCGCATACAATGGTGTGAATGCACAAAAGCCCAATGCCACACACCATGCAGCTCCTACTCCAGCCTTGGAAGATGCCCTGGGTTGCAGCCAAGGCCTGATATGCCCCCTGCTCATTCCCTTGGTCCTGCTTTAAAAACCAACAAAAGGGCTGTAAAGCCAGTGGCCACGGCCATGCAGATTCACACTGGATTTGGGCAGATGGTTAAGGAACTGTGGAGCTGGAAATTGGTGGGCCATTCTGTTTATTAGAGTCTTGCAACAGCGGCAGATGAGCAAGCATGCAGGGAAAACTGTTTCCCTCTCTCAGGGCTGCTGAGCAAACAGGTGGGGGGGACCCTTTCTCCGGCAAACAATAGCAAAAATGGCCTTTCCAATGGTAGCAGGCAATCCGCAATCTACAATCTGCTGCCCTGAGGCCAAGCACCTGCAGCCTTACATAGACTATACACATGTGGTGCGTGCTCATGCACCAATCAAGCAAAGTACAAGTGAGCAAGCCTAACACATTTGTTTGCACAACAAGGGCAACAGAGCTGAGGACAGGAGACACTACCACACGCTCAATCCTCTGCCCAGAGGTCCCTTATTGTTGTCACATATACAGAACTCTGATAATTTCCATAATCTGGTTGACCTTGGCTGTTTGTGTTAATACTCCTATACTAGGTGCTATGGATACAGCAGTGAATCCTTCCGTAGCTGATAGTCCAACTTGAGAATCTAAGCAGTAGACACTTAAATACAACATGACGTGCTAGAACAAAGGCAAACATGAGACTCCATAGCAGACTGGGATTGTTCCTCAACTCCTCCAGCCTCTCTGTCCCTCCAATCACAGGTGTTATCAATCCCCGCACCTAAGTCCTGCTGGCTGTCCGCTCTTCTCCAGCTCTGTCCCTCACTCAGTGCAGGTCACCAGCATCTCTCTCCTGGATCTCTTCAGTCTGTTGATGCTCTTACTGCTTCTAATCATATCTCCCCCCAAGCCATGTTCCCACAAGGCAGCCAGGAACATCTTTCAAAGTTCTAATTCTAAGCAGGACTGTACCCTCTGTTGGGCAGATAAAATATATTATGCTCACTTTGTTAAAGATGGCGCTGCCCACGTGGAGGCCATTGCCCAGGTGATATTAATGTGTGTCTCTGTGGGCAGGCAGGATCTTTGTAGCCTGGGGCTTGGTTTTGGGATTAAGCCTTTCCCACCCTTTTTGATGTGGGGTGGTGCAATCCCATCATGTCTCTGATAGGTGACTTTGTATTAGAGACTTCCCTATTTTGTATATTGGATTAAAGATTTTGATTTCTTTACTATAAAATGGAGGCAGAACGGGAGTTTACCCTCTTGGTTCCTGAGATTAGCATGAGAGAGCAGAGAAGAGCAGAGAAAGGCCACGTGGAGTAGGCCAGGAGAAGCAGCCAAGATGGCAGAGTACTGAGAGAGAAGCCAGTTTGGGCAGAGTTTGTGCAGGGATGGGGAACAGAGGTGAATAAGTCTGATGAGCTAGAAACCTTTGATTCTAGGAAACTCGGATAAATCAGTAGCTTTGTAAGCACTGAATGTGAGTGGGTTTTGGAGCCCAGTGTGTGTTTTTACTTGTCCGCCGGGTGCAAGCTAGAATTAAAGGTAATAGCCCATCAGTTCTTGGCTCCGTTGTTTCTTTACCGACTGTCCGAATCCAGTGTGAACCTGCATGGGCCAGGCTGCTCTGATGGTGGCCCTGACTGCTGGCTTTACACCCTCACTTTAAAAATGTATCAGCCAATGGTTCCTCATGACCATCAGAATAAAGCCAATATTGTAATGCCAGTAGTAACCCCTCTGTCTCCCCATGTCCTTCTTGTACCTGGTTCAGGCATACTGAAAAATTCATAGCACCCCCAAATCACCATGCTCAAAGCACCTGCCTAAGGCAGGGACTACACACAAAACATCCCCCTACCCAGAACATGATTCTGTTGTAAAGTGCCAAAAGCTACAGAATTAATATTAATATTTTAGGAAGCTTAAAGAACATTTTGTTGATTTTGGGCTGGGTGAACAGAGAGGTTTGTGGATGACTTCTCTGTATTTGTGTGATTAGCATAAAACCAATATGGCCGATGGCATTGTGTTGTAAATGCAGAAGAGGAAGGAGACTTGGATCTCTGACCTTCCCCCATACCTATGGGGAAAAGGGTGAATAGCTAGCCAGGTACAGGAAGAAAAAGATTAAATTAAAATCTTTTCTTATACTGATGAACTATTTACAGGCATCTGTCCCTATGGAAACTACCCCTCCCCTCCTGAAAGCATGTAGTGTATGTACCTCTAAACAAAAGGTATAAACTTATGCTGTGATGTCAGGTTTTCTCCCCTCCCATGTATAAATAGGAGTATATAAACAGCCCCTGAACTGTTTTTGGGGGCTGCACAACTTGGGTCTGTTGCCCTATGTCAGCCATATGCGGCTGGCATATTTAATAAATTTCCTCCTTTAATAAAACTTTTCAAAAACTTATTTGGACTACGTGCCTCTACGAACACCCACGGAATTGTGGATTTAGTTACTTTACAACAATTCCATCTCCCCCACCCTTTAATCGACTAACTTCTCCAAGCCCTTCAAGTTTGGGTTTAGCTATTTTCTCTAAAACATTGCTTACAATCCTAGACAGGGCTAATCTTTAAGTTCCTGCTATCAAACTTACAACCTTGTATTATAATTGCTTGGTAGCATACCTCTTTCCTTAAGTAGACATGAAACAATGGGGGGGGGCTACAATGGAATCTTCCATGGAGTAGTAAGGTTAATATCTGTTGCAAATAAGAAATCACAGGACAGGCCCTGGCCGGTTGGCTCAGCGGTAGAGCGTCGGCCTAGCGTGCGGAGGACCCGGGTTCGATTTCCGGCCAGGGCACACAGGAGAAGCGCCCATTTGCTTCTCCACCCCTCCGCCGCGCTTTCCTCTCTGTCTCTCTCTTCCCCTCCCGCAGCCAAGGCTCCATTGGAGCAAAGATGGCCCGGGCGCTGGGGATGGCTCTGTGGCCTCTGCCTCAGGCGCTAGAGTGGCTCTGGTCGCAACATGGCGACACCCAGGATGGGCAGAGCATCGTCCCCTGGTGGGCAGAGCGTCGCCCCTGGTGGGCGTGCCGGGTGGATCCCGGTCGGGCGCATGCGGGAGTCTGTCTGACTGTCTCTCCCTGTTTCCAGCTTCAGAAAAATGAAAGAAAGAAAAAAAAAAAAAAAGAAATCACAGGACAGGAACTCTGACTTAATGATGTTTATATCTTTGTCCTTTGCATAATGTGTGACAGAAGCAGGTGATTATTTATTAAATGAAAAGTCTGTTTTTGGAGGTTTCAGTGGAAGACTTCATACAGGAAGGGACCATCTGAGTTTTGAAGGGAAGAAAATGGTTCATCTTAGGTTTAGGAAGGCCCAGGTGTGACCATACTGTCAGTGGTTGTCATTCTGGAAAGATCCTCAATTATAACGAAGGCAAAGCCCACCCACCCATTACCGTCATTCTTCCACATCAATCATGGCTGCTAGAGGCAGGTCCTGTCTTCCACAATACGGAACTGAGTCTTTCATTTTAGTTCCGCAGAAAGATCACTGAGCTGAATTATTAAGACTAATTTTTATGTGTAAAGGTGAGCTGTGGACAACTGCTGTCAATGTAACTCAAACACCAATAGACCTGGTGTGTTATCCTATCTCAGATGTTCAAAAGTAACAACAGCGTGAAATGAAGCACTAACATTCTTACAATTAATAGGAAGTTATTAAAACCACCTCATAGCAACAAATAAATGGGTACTTTGACATTTAAGCCTTAACAAAACTATGGCCATGTTCAGGACGCATCTGTCTGTGCCCTGTGGATAATATATTGTACATATATCCTCAGACTTTAAATGAGAGATCAAAATTTTCTTCAGTGTCAACTACGGCGATATTTTTGGACTCTGAAGTACCAACACCTTCCCTGCCCCACAAAACAAACACAACAGTATGCCTGCCAGGCCCAAAACAAGCAGCCAGTATTATGGGTCCAATTAAAAGTAAAAAAGCAGCTTTCAAACAAAATGATGTTTCTGTTTTGCTTTAGAATAAAACATCAACTAATTTATACATAGTCCATTTAAAATGTAGGTCACAGTCTTACCACCTCCGCCTCTCTTCACTAGGGGACTGTCTCCAGGCTACCTGGGAGCCATCATGTAGGCATTTGACAATACTTACTACATGCCTAAAATACTCAAGGCAGGGGCTGCAAAGACTACACTATCTCTCAAAGTAGCCACTAACTGCTTTGTTCTTCAGTTAAAACAGACCTTCGCAGTCCTACCTTGTCTGAGAACAAATTTCCCTCCTTCCCCTCTTCCTAGGGTCAGGAAACAGGCCCCTGAGCCTAATCTGGCCTGCTGCCTGTTTTCATAAAGAAACTGACTGGAACCAGCCAAGGCCGTTCCTTTACATGGTGACGACTACGGTTGCTTTCATTGCTATAATGGCAGAGTAAGTAGTTGTGACAGAGACCAGATGGCCTGCAACACCTCTCCTCCATAAAAGACGATCTATCTGACCCTTTAGAGGAAAAATTTGCCAAGCTCTGCCCTATCTATCATAACATTTTCCTGTGGGTTTCCCTCCTAACCTTGTGACTGTGTACTCACTCCCTGGCTTTTGTTACTCTGTTGCCTGCGGAAGGTCTTCTCACCTGACACATCCCCCTCCTTCCATCCTGGTTTCCATGGCACCTGAACATCCCTTCATCACACACCTATGGTGCAATGATCTCTGAGCTTATTTGTCTTCTGCAACAGACTAGGCTCCCTGAGGACAGGGCCCATGTGCCACAGCTATAATCCAACACAGCACTAGGCACAGACTCGTCATTCCAAAAAATATCCACTAGGTGGATGAGGATTTACTTCAAACTGTAAAGTTTCTGAGAAAAGTTCAGCCGTGGTTGTTTGGCGAAAAACAAACCATTTGATGCATGTAGTTTTTATTCCTTTATGTCATCAGTTTGACCTGTCTACAGGCAGCATGGGTGATAAAAGGAGAAAACCTGAATAGGGGATGCCTTATCTAGGTAACAGTTGAAAGTCTGACCTTGCCCTATACTAGCTGTGTCTTAGTTAGGGTATCCATTCTTGGGAGCCTCAGCTGCCTCATCTGTAAAATGGAGACAGTAGGATAGGTGGATGTGAAACCAGGACTATGTATAAAATGCCTGCCACCTTGTCAAGCAATTTAGGTGCTCAATAAATGAAGGTTATTATTGTTATGGACAAGTTCTTCTGTTTTAAGGCTCTACGTACATTGGCATTGTACTTGCCTATTATTGTTGTTATCTGTTATAGCATCACACTTTATCTTTTCATAGCAGAAACCCAGTTCAGGAAGTTGCTGAGTCTTATATGAATAATTATCCTTCAAAATAAAACATCAAACTCTAAGAGAGGATTTTCCCTCTCTTCCATAAAACCTCATCAATTAAAAAAACATTAGTGCTGATACTAAACTGAAGCATCAAACTGTCCTGTAAATTGTCTTTTCTTGACAGACTTTACCATGACTTGTTTTGTCTATAACACCTATCTTAGAATTCAATTTACAATTTAGAAAAAAAAATTTATTGATTGAGTTTAGAGACAGAGAGGGGGAGAGAAGGTGGGAAAAGGGGAAGGAGAGAAAGGGGGAGAGGGAGAAGAGGAAAAGGGGGGAGAGGGAGGAGGGAGAGAGAGGGGGGAAGAGAGAGGGAAAAAGGGGTAAGAGGTGGACACTGATATGTTTTCCACTTATTTATGCCGTCACTGGTTACTTCTTGTTTGTGCCCTGACCAGGGATCAAACCTGCAACCTTGGTGTACCGGGACAATGCTCTAACCAGCTGAGATTCCTGGCCAGGGCCCCAAAGCTTCAAGTTTTTAAGAGCAGATTATTTGGTAATCAAAAGGACAATATTGAGTACGTGAGTCTGTAAAGTCTTATTGCAAAGATAGTTTTTTTCTAAATTAATGAAAATATATGAAACTTCATCTTTCTTTAAAGGCAAAAGCATTAGATGGGGGCTGAAACAGAGGTATCTAAGTTTTGCACATGTCACACTATAAAGAGGGAGTAATACCAATAAATTTACCAAAAAAACCCACCCCACAACACACAGATATCTCATCAGTATATTAAAAAATTTGGAGGGTCTGGGAATGAAGGGCACAAAGAGGAGTTTTAAACTAATTAGGGGAAAAGCTCTGCCTTTCCCCTGTATCCCTAAATTGATACTCCCATTGCATCATGTGACTATGATGGATGGCCAGAGCTCTGTCATTTATCTTTTGGAGTGAAACCAGAGAATTCAAGCAGAGCCCACTGAGCATTGCCCAAGGAAGAGCTATCCTTGTCTGCTCCCAGGGGAGAGGAGAAATACTGAGAGGTCAGAAAGGACATGTGTACCATGTGTGTGTCTGCGTTCACGTCACGCCCAAATACTCTCCTCTTCCAACTCAGCGTGTGTCTAGGGGCCGGGGAAGTATGGAGTAGATGTGCAAAACAGAAATCCCTCAGTATCTGCTGCAGCTTAATCTGCCCCACACTGACCAGACTGTACCAATATGTAGTTTCACTTAGAAAGGAGCCACAACTCCTAACTGAGCATCTGGTTCCTGAGGGGCAGCCAGGAGGAGGTCGGGAAGGAGGAGGCAGAGTCCTCTACCAGCTTCTGCAACTCACCAACCCGACACTGGCTGGTAAATGCCTCAATCTTGATAAACAACTTCTGAATTATATGCTAGGAAGGCGGATCCATACCCTGGCTTTTATTAATTGT
This sequence comes from Saccopteryx bilineata, assembly GCF_036850765.1. Classification (NCBI taxonomy): domain Eukaryota; kingdom Metazoa; phylum Chordata; class Mammalia; order Chiroptera; family Emballonuridae; genus Saccopteryx; species Saccopteryx bilineata. The sequence continues at coordinate 242,398,712 of NC_089493.1, forward strand.
ATTCTTTTGCATCTCTAACATTTGCATGTTTTTTAGGATTTGCTAATAGTTTTGTCACTGAACTGAAAGGCTGGGGATTCAGTAGGACAGTGTTTGGGAGCAGAGTGAAAGTCAGGCAAGGGCAAAGGGCAGCAAGTGATCTGCTGAGTGCCTCTGCTCTGTCCTCCTCGTGACAGACATTATCATCCACTCAACCAGGAGGGTAGGAGGTAGGTCAGAATAATCAGCTAAGTGCATGAGGGGTTTTCCCCCTTCTTTCCTGCAAATCCCACGTGGGCAACTAGTGAGGAAATGCCTAAAGGTAGAAATGAACCCTCTAACACAAAGTGTGGGTGCATTTCAATGTACACAACTTGGAAAGTTAAAATTATCCTCAAATACATCGTTAGGAAGCTACATTTTCACATCGTAAGTAAACTACTTTTAGAATATAAATGTCTGCTCAGGCATTTTAAATAACACAGCCTTTGATTTATAAATGTGTTTGACAGTATCTTTTGTGCAAGTCAAGATATACTCAAGCCCAAAGAAATCTCAGTTTTAGATTTTTAGCTACTTAAAAAAAATTTTTTATTTAAATTAATCACTATCCTTCAAAACAGTGGGGGAAACAGTGTAAGGCTTTGGAAATTAATCTAGAACTCAGATTAGCCACAGAAACTTTCAGCATATGGATAACATGTAATTTGTATTTTCTGTTGTTTCTGATAAGAAATCCCTGTATAAGAGAGAACTGTAGTAAAGCAGACGTTTTTAACCTGTCCTCAGCCCCCTGAGAGTGCTTCAGGCTTTCTGCAAACAGTCAGATACTTGCTGTCATCTGACCAGGCGGTGGTGCAGTGGACAGAGCATCGAACTGGGACGTGGAGGACCCAGATTCAGAAATCTGAGGTCACTGGCTTGAGCGCGGGCTCACTTGAGCAAAGAGTCACTCACTCTGCTTTAGCTCCCCGGTCAAGGCACATATGAGAAAGCAATCAATGAACAACTAAGCTGCAATGAAGGATTGATGCTTCTCATCTCTCTCCCTTCCTGTCTGTCTGTCCCTCTTTCTGTTGCTTTCTCTGTCTCTGTCACAAAAAAACAAAACAAAACAAAAAAGATATTTGCTGTCAAACTCAGAATAAAATGCCAAAGGAGGTAACCTATTCAAGGCTCTTATCTTTGTAGTTGTTTTAAGTGTTGGGGGCTGAGATTTCATCTGAACAGAATCCTGTTGCTAAGTAAGTCTGGAAACTGTTGTTTTAGAAGGTGCAGTCCAGGCTGTGCACAGGGAGGTTTCCAGAAACTGTCTTTGGCAATGCACTCACTCCCGAGGCCCTTCTTCAGGGGCCCTCACCTAAGGCCATGACTTCCAACAGTCAGTTCCTAGCATTAAGAATCAGCCATTATCGAATGGTTCAATGGGTGCTGAGGATGGCACCATAGCCTGTCTCAGGTGCTAAAATAGTTCAGTTGCTGAGCAACAGAGCAGTGCCCCTAGATGGGCAGAGCATAGCCCAGTAGGAGCCTTGCCAGGTAGATCTTGGTCGGGGCACATGCGGGGAGTCTGTCTCTCTGCCTCCTCGCCTCTCAAAAAAAGAAAAAAATCAGCCATTATAAACAAACAAACAAACAAAAACCCATGATCAGTTGTTACATTTATTCACAAATGGTTTTTAACATGTTTTCATTTTCAAAAAAAGTTTATTTGAAGAAATAAAGAAACATATCTCACAGAATAGCTCGTTTCTCACTGTTAGTCATAGCACAGATTGATAATCATTTTAAAATTTAAAAAATTATTATAAAAAGGTCCTGGATACGGGACAGTATAATGAATCGCCTTATAGCTATTTTCTCAATTTTTGCACATGGCTAAAATTTTCCATAACAAAGACTTAAGTCCCAGCAGGCCAGAGAGATACTACATTAAAGGCTAAACTTCATGTCTCGCAACCATAGCTGATGGTTTGCCTTGATGACGACGGTATTGACTCCTCTTCAAGCAGCCTGGCCTTCAGCACAGCTCCCACTGTTGTTTCTGTTCTAGACCTCTTTTCTGCTCCATACCACGATGTGCTGTGGAACCTAACCAGCTGGGTAAAAATAACTGGTACACCATATCTTCCCCATCAATGATTAAAATAAAGTCAATCACTTGATCAAAAACCCTTCTGCCCATTTCCTTTCCCTAGGAGACTTTAAAAATAGCAATACAGGATCCCAAGACAAAGTGCCTAGTCATTTCCAACAGAGAAATTCGGAGTACATTATTAAAAAGATCCAGACTCACAATAAATAATTTGTGCTCAGTGTTTAGTCAGGTTTCCTTAAAAAGTAAAAGCGATGACCCCTCCTCTTTCTGTGAATGGCAGGAGAACAAACAAGAGAGGCAGTGTGACTTGGAGATAGCATCTGCCACACAGACTTAATTAATCAACAGGAGAGCTAAGGAAAGTAAAACTGTTTTATGTAAAGGTCAACACTATGGTATCAGTCAGGGCTCTAGAACTCTTCAGGTCTGACTTACTCATCTATAAAAAGCAAAGCTTGTCTTCATATTATTTAAGGTCCCTCTGGGCATAAAAGGCACTGTCAGAGCTAAACCCCAGCTCTATTTTAGTCTTTTCTCCCAGAAACAAATCTATTAATGACAAGAAAAGAAACAGTGGAGCAGCTTAAAAGGAGAGATGGTCCCAGGCAGCACACACTTGAATAGAATGAAGCTGAGACTGTGGAATCTGCAGAGCTACCTCACATTCCTTCCTAGCCCCTCTCCTCCACACCCAACTTTATATTGAAAAGAAACTGGCTTCAGGAAGTAATTAACAAGCACATGTTAAAAGTAACAATGTATTCTGGACAATAGACAAAATCAAAGAAATATAGGTCCTGTCTTTTTTGAGTTTTGAGGTATAATAGTCATATAACAAACAGCAAGTATTTATAGTATACAATTAGAAAAGTTTTGATATTTACATACTTGTGAAACCATGACCTCAATTAAAGGAGTGAACATATCCATGACCCTTAAAAAGTTCCGCACCTGTTCCCACTTCACCAAACTCCCAGCAATCATTGATGGCTTTCTGTCACTATAGGTCAGTTTGCATTTCTATAGTTTTATATTAATAAAATCATACATGTTGTCCTTTTTGTCTAGCTTGTTTTACTCATATGATAACTGAGATTCATTCATGTTGTTGTGTGTATTAACAGTTCATTCCTTTTTGTTGCTCAATAGTACTTTACCATATGGCAGGGGTCCCCAAACTACGGCCCGCGGGCCACATGCAGCCCCCTGAGGCCATTTATCCGGCCCCCACCACACTTCCAGAAGGGGCACCTCTTTCATTGGTCGTCGGTGAGAGGAGCACAAGATGTGGCAGCGCTGCAAAGCGTGGCGGCGGCACTCACGCACAGTACTACTTCCAGTGACGCGGGACGCACACGTCACGGCTCCGGAAGCGTGTCATATCACTTGTTACAGCTAGCAGTGACAAATATGGAACCGGATATTGACCATCTCATTAGCCAAAAGCAGGCCCATAGTTCCCATTGAAATACTGGTTAGTTTGTTGATTTAAATTTACTTGTTCTTTATTTTAAATATTGTATTTGTTCCCGTTTTGTTTTTTTACTTTAAAATAAGATGTGCACACTGCACATAGGGATTTGTTCATAGTTTTTTTTATAGTCCAGCCCTCTGACGGTCTGAGGGACAGTGAACTGGCCCCCTGTGTAAAAAGTTTGGGGACCCCTGCCATACGGATAAAACAATCTGTCTTTTCATTCACTTGTTAACGAACATGTGGGTTTCTTCAGGTTTTGGCTGTTGCAAATAAAGCTGCAATAAACATTCACATCCAGGTGTTTGGAATGGCTGAGGGATACAGTAGATGTATGTTTCACTTTTGCCATCACGGTGTCAAAGTTCCATTTGCTCCACATTCGTGCCCATCCTTGTTCTCTTCAGTGTTTGTTTTTAGTTATAGCCATCCTAAAGAGTATGTAGTGGCTCCAGGATGGTGACCACGTGCAGACACAAGGGGAGTGGCATGCTCAGAGAGTCTGGAAGCTCGATGCCCTTCCCCCATATCTTGTCCTACTATATTATCTCTTCAATTGCCTGATGCTTTGTAGTGTTTGATAGCTTTTGTACTAAACCTGTAATCTAGTAAGTAAATGGGTTTTCTTGAATTCTGTGAGACACACTAGCAAATTAATCAAACCCAAGGAGGGCGGTCGTGGGAACCTCTGAGTTGTGGCCAGTCAATCAGACGCACAGATAACAACCTAAATTTGTGAACGACGTCTGTAGGGGAGGACGATCTGTGGGCCTGGACCCTTAACCTGTGGAATCTGAGTCCAGCTCCAGGCAGATCGTGCCAGAACTGTAGGATACCTTGCTGGTGTCTGAAATTTGCTTGTTGGTCCTGGCCGGTTGGCTCAGCGGTAGAGCGTCGGCCTGGCGTGCGGGGAACCCGGGTTCGATTCCCAGCCAGGGCACATAGGAGAAGCGCCCATTTGCTTCTCCACCCCCCCTCCTTCCTCTCTGTCTCTCTCTTCCCCTCCTGCAGCCAAGGCTCCATTGGAGCAAAGATGGCCCGGGCGCTGGGGATGGCTCCTTGGCCTCTGCCCCAGGCGCTAGAGTGGCTCTGGTCGCCGCGGCAGAGCGACGCCCCAGAGGGGCAGAGCATCGCCCCCTGGTGGGCAGAGCGTCGCCCCTGGTGGGTGTGCCGGGTGGATCCCAGTTGGGCACATGCAGGAGTCTGTCTGACTGTCTCTCCCCGTTTCCAGCTTCAGAAAAAAATACAAAAAAAAAAAAATTGCTTGTTGGTGTCAAAGAACCCACCTATTAGAACTGGGTGCAGAACTGCACTGGGGTAGGTTATAAAAGGGGTCTTTAAAGGAAGACCTCCAGAGGGTATGACACCTGAGCCAGATACTGCAAAGGCACTAAAGGCAAGGACTGTCCCAACCATCACCACAGCACAGTGCCCAGGGCTTTGTTTTCTGCAGCTGCAAAGTAGGACTGCTTTGCCAGGCCAGGGATGAGGAGGTCTTAACATGTATTCCAGGCAGCCAGGACTTTACTAACAGGCACAGGGACACAGGCCTAACGGCGGGATGCAGAAGAAGAGCTACCAGCTGCAGGGGCAATTTCAAGTGTGATACAGAGAGTGCAAGGGGAGACTTACGGAAGACCTCGGGTGCCTAGACTTGGACATTGAGAGCAGAAGTCGCATACCAGCGGCCTGTGAATCTGCTGGCCCACAGATCTGTCTGTGAAACATTTGCATTAATTACCAAAGTTTAAAACTCTGGGGATTTATATACACATTTGGATTTCTGACCTCTTAAGATCTGGCCATATGGAACCCATGCTCCCCAGGGTCAAGAAACATCTGTCTCCCTCGGAACTCCCCTAGTTCATCAAGCTCCCTACCCAGCCTGGTCCCGCATGAGGCATTAAGTTAGTGCAACTAGGTGTTAGATAAAATCACTGTGGTGGCAATACCAGCCCAATAACAGGAAGGTTGGTTGTAGGGACAGGTTAGAAGATGCAGCAAGCCTGAACTAGGGCAGTAGATATAGGAACTGAAGAAGAAAAAGGGTTATTTAAATTTTTTGGGTTTTTTTTTTTAAAGTAAGGATCAGATGGTGATTCACTAAAGATCAGTGTCAAGGTTCCTAGCCTAGATATTAAATTGGCAAAGTCACCAACAAGGGTAGATTTGCTTCTATTTACCTGGCTATCGATTTGCTATTTCACCAAGTATTCTATTTCCAGTAAATCCAGCTTGAAAGCTGGTGCTCCTTGTGAGCCCTCATTACTGGCACTGTCTCCCGGACCCCAGACGAAAGACTCCTGAGTGACAGGTGCTCCTCACACTGCTTCTCCACCTGCAACACTCCCCGAGAGCTTACTATGGGCCAGGCACTCTTTTGTCTTCTACAAACAATAACTCAAGTAATATAGCAATTCTTGGAGTAGGTCCTCTTAACATCTCTCTTACAGATAAGGAAAAGGAGAGATTAGGCAATTTGCCCAAAGACACAAGCTAATACGTGACAAAGATGCAATTTGAATCTTAGCAGTCCGGCTCTACATAGAACTCATGTTCTTTACCAATTTTTACACTCTCAAATAATTTGTAACTGAGAGACAAAAAACTGTGTAGAGCAACTTTCAGCTGATTGGCTAATTGCATTTACAAACATCCCTTCTTTGACACTGTCTAGCCTGGTGATTTCCAAAGTGGGCTTGTCATTTTCTCTTGGAGAACTGTTCACAAGTACAGACATCAAGTTCCCTCCCTAAAGATGAAGTTTGAGGACCTCAACTCGCTTCTTTGTACCACAACCCCACTAGCTCCGTCTCAGTGCTCAGCCTGGGAACACTGGATGTTCCACGGTGGCCCACTCTCTCTGCGAGGGTACTGGATGGCTATACCCTATGAGTGACAATATCATAATTTCTACCTATAGGTCCTGCAAGATGGATCAAGTGTCCCACGAATCCCAAAGAACATATCTAATGCTCTTCTGATGTGAACAGCCTTTAAAAACGTCATCATCTCTACTCGCCTTTTCTGGTTTCCCTTCAAGTAACTTTTGCTTTAGGAATAGGGTCCTTTTTTCTCCAATCATTGTTAAGTATCACACATTTTTTAAGCAAGAGAGAGAGAGAAATAGGAAGAAAGATGAGAAGCATCAACTCCTGGTTGCGTCACTTCAGTTGTTCACTGACTGCTTCTCATGCATGCCGTGACGGGGAAGTGGGGGAGGGGGCTGAAGCCAAGCCAGCGACCCCACGCTCAAGCTGTTGAGCCTTTGCTCAAGCCGAACGAGACCGTGCGCAGGCCGGTGCCCATGGGGGCTTTAAACCCGGGACCTCAGCATCTCAGGTTGATGCTCTATGCACTGTGCCGCCACTGGTCAGGCTGCTTTTGATTGCTCTTCAGTTAATTTTCACTTTCGACATTTAGGCTTTAAATTTCATTGCCATCAACCTAATATTTTAAATAAATTAATAATCTAAAAAAAGACTTGGAAATATTTGTAACAAGTCTTTCTATACATAAGTCAGTTCCCTTCCCTTCTACCTCCATTACCTTTCCAAGTTAAAAAAAACTTATAATAGGATATTCTTTAAGTTGGGTACACCTGTACAATATTTCCTTTTTGACTTTTTTTTTTTAATTTTTGTTTTGTTTTGTTTTTGTTTTTACAGAGACAGAGAGAGAGAGAGAGGGATAGACAGACAGGAATGGAGAGATGAGAAGCATCAATCATTAGTTTTTCGTTGCGTGTTGCAACACCTTAGTTGTTCATTGATTGCTTTCTCATATGTGCCTTGACCGCGGGTCTTCAGCAGAGCGAGTAACCCCTTGCTCGAGCCAGCAACCTTGGGTCCAAGCTGGTGAGCTTTTTGCTCAAACCAGATGAGCCCGCGTTCAAGCTGGAGACCTTGGGGTCTTGAACCTGGGTCCTCTGCATCCCAGTCTGATGCTCTATCCACTGCGCCACCACCTGGTCAGGCTCCTTTTTGACTCTTAATTTCTTCCTCTCCTCTCCACCCTCTTTTTAAAAGCCTCCTTTTATATAATGAATGTATGGAAACCATTTTTCCTTATGTCTGAACTGGAGTGGCCCCAAACTGAAAATGCCTATCTTCCTTGGATGACATATCCTTATCTATAAAATGCTCTAATGGTGGCATAACATTAACATTACATTTTTTAACATCACTGTGGGAAGAACAGAAGCCTTTTAAGGCTTCAGGCTCAGTAAACAGTATGTTTTCTTCTGTGTAAATTCCAAAGTACAGCCACTAATCCAAACAGCAGCTCTTCAAGGGGGAGTAAACAGGAAAAATCTCAACTGAGATCTGAAAGGTCATTGACAGGACCTTTCGGAAGTATAAATGGGCATGGTTGCTACTACCTTCAAATCGCTTACAGATGCAACGAGGGAAATCTAAGTTCCCACTCCCTCTTATAAACAAATTCAACCAGGGACTATCAAGTGGCTCCTTAGGAAAAAGTTTTGTCAGAGATCAATTTACATAGGATACACAGGCTGAAAACTGAACAAATAGTGGAATGTAAGTGACACAGAAGTGGTGGCCCTGCTCCCAGTTTATACTCAGTCTGTAGAAATAGAGAGGCTGAAGAATGAGGCCACATTCACAGGGCCAAATGACAACTGATATATCTGCCTAGTACTTTACTGGTTTACTAAATGAAGTCTTTATATACATCGCCTGTTTTGGTGATAACTTCTGAGATGGGAATGCCAGATTGGTACACAGAGTCAAAGATGCCAATATCACAAAGCTGGTTACTGTCTGCGTTTTGGCCTGAACTCAAGTATCACACTAACGCTTGTTTTTTCCCCTATATTCCACTGAACTAATGTTATCAATGAATTTCCTTCTAAAACTCTTGCCGTGGAGATATTCTGACTGTCACCAATCTAAAGATCTCGGTTCCCACCCACCTTAGGCAGTCACCATTTGAACCTTACACCATTGAGAACTGCTCTGAGAGTGCCATACCAAGATTTCCTCCTTCCACCAAACCTCTTGATCAACATTCCACTAGTCCTACCTTACTGCTATTGAACTTCCTCTATGCCTCAAGAGTTACGTCCAGGATTCACTGAACATTGATACAATTTGGCTAAATTATTCCAGTCTCTTCCTCTGAATACTTGCCCTTACCTACCCCAAATTCTGATGAGCACTTAACTATGAGTCCCACTGAGTTCTTCACCTCCTTGATCCTCTAATACAGTGGTCCCCAATCCTTGGGCCGTGGACCAGTACTGGTCTGCAGAGAAAGAATAAATAACTTACATTATTTCCATTTTATTTATACTTAAGTCTGAATGATGTTTTATATTTTAAAAATGACCAGATTCCCTCTGTTACATCTGTCTAAGACTCACTCTTGACGCTTGTCTCGGTCACGTGATACATTTATACATCCCACCCTAAAGGAGGTCCGTGAAAATATTTTCTGACATTAAACCGGTCCGTGGCCCAAAAAAGGTTTGGGACCCTGTTCTAATATAATTACTCTGAAAGATGAGAATCACAACACAGGAAATCTATGCCAGGCACCTTCTCTGTCCCCGGCTCACTGATGTGTGCTGGACAGTCACAGACACATGCTCATGGATGAGAGTGTCAGGAAGCAGGGAGAATCCTAGCACATTAGAGCTGGAAAGGATATTAAATGACCACATCTAATGCCATAACTACAGTTAGAATGCTAGCAAGCGCCTGACCTGTGGTGGCGCAGCGGGTAAAGCGTCAACCTGGAAACGCTGAGGTTGCCGGTTCAAAGCCCTGGGCTTGCCTGGTCAAGGCACATATGGGAGTTGATGCTTCCAGCTCCTCCCCCCTTCTCTCTCTCTGTCTCTCTCCCCTCTCTAAAAATGAATAAAAAAAAAAAAAAAAAAAAAAAAAAAAGAATGCTAGCAAGCAATAGAGTCTGTGCTAATACAAAGAACCTTCCCAGGAAAAAAAGCAATACAAAGAACCTTCCCAGGAAAAAAAGCAAACTTTTATTGCAATACCTAACAGGGGTCCCCAAACTTTTTACACAAGGGGCCAGTTCACTGTCCCTCAGACGGTTGGAGGGCCGCCACATACAGTGTTCCTCTCACTGACCACCAATGAAAGAGGTGCCCCTTCTGGAAGTGCAGCGGAGGGCCGGATAAATGGCCTCAGGGGGCCACATGCGGCCCGCGGGCCGTAGTTTGGGGATGCCTGAAGAGGTGCCAGGATCGGACCAAAAGCAATGACAATGAGTCCCTCATAAGGGACTAATGTGACTGCAAAGAGCAGAGAAGAACGAGATATGGTCAAATTTTAGTTTGCACGCAAAAGAAAATCCATGAACCTTTCTGCAAAGGGATGCGCCATGATGAAACCTTTTGGAGAGGACTGTTCTAACACCATGCATAGAAGAAAACAGGCTTTTAAATAGTAGCTTTCATTTTCAAGTTAAGTTAGGTGTGTCTCAATGCTACAATATTTGCAAGTAACTACTAATTTAATGTGAGGGTCTAGAGTTATTAAACTACACTTTAGAAGAAAATAGGCTACAATTTAAATAATTTCCAAGTGCTCTTTACAAGCTTTAAGTTATGCTAATTGAACACTTTCTCAAACCAACAATGAACAATATCCCTTAAAATGTTTTAAGTCTTTATCCCTAGGATGCAAAATCATGGGCTAATTTAAATTAGAAGAATTTTTAAAATATTTTTATTTATTGACTTTTGGAGACACGGGAGGGAGAGAGAGGGAGAATCAGAAAGAGAGAAGAGAAATGAGAAGCATCTACTCATAGTAGTTGCTCCCTCTATATGCCTTGACCGGACAAGTCCAGGAATTTGAACCTGGCATCCTCAGGGTTGCAGGTTGACACTTTATCCACTGCTCCACCACAGGTCATGCTAATATTTTAAATTCTAACTTCACAATGTTTTGCTTTGTAGTAAATACTCTTTGCCATCAGGGGAAAACTGTATTAAATAGACTTGGCTTCATTCAGTCCGATGTTTAAAATCCATCTCTGCTATTACCCAGCTGAATAACTTCAATTTGGTAACTTTATCTTTTTTTTTTTTTTTAATTTTATTTATTTACTTATTTTTTACAGAGACAGAGAGTGAGTCAGAGAGAGGGATAGACAGGGACAGACAGACAGTAACAGAGAGAGATGAGAAGCATCAATCATTAGTTTTTTCATTGCGCGTTGCAACACCTTAGTTGTTCATTGATTGCTTTCTCACATGTGCCTTGACCGCGGGCCTTCAGCAGGCTGAGCAACCCCTTGCTGGAGCCAGCGACCTTGGGTCCAAGCTGGTGAGCCTCGCTCAAACCAGATGAGCCCGCACTCAAGCTGGCGACCTCGGGGTCTCAAACCTGGGCCCTTCCGCATCCCAGTCCGACGCTCTATCCACTGCGCCACCACCAGGTCAGGCTGGTAACTTTATCTTAATAATGGTTTTTGCATCTAAGAAATGTGGATAATTGTACTTGTTTTGTGTATTGTTGTGAAAAGTAAAAATGTATACTATTATTTATTAAGGATAAAGCAATACAGGTACGTCAGCTTTATTTAGCAGTAGCAGAAATACAGTCCATTTTCATTTTACTTTCCAACCAAAGTGATAAGATAACCTATTTCTAAAAGAGGCTAATTAAGTAATTTTGTTTAGTGTTAGCATATTATAAAACTTTGAATAGTTAACAAAATTGTCCATAATGTTCTAATGCCCTTTTTAACCTCTTACAATTGTCACTGACTATTCTCTTACTACCTCTAGGACAACCACTATCTATAGTGGTTGAATATCCCAGTACCATCTTCTAAGAATAAATCTGGCCCTATCTCCAATGCACCAGAAAATATAAGCATGCTCAACTTTTGTCAAATAATTTGGTGTTAAGTACTATAACAGACACCAAAACATTAGAAAAAAACCAGAACATGAAACCTCACCAAAAGGTACCACACATATATTGTGTAGTATGTAACCATAGCTTGGAAAACTCAGACATCCATTTTCCAAATACTTCATTCCTGAACTGAATCACCATTTTTTTTCCCCTGAAGCTGGAAACGGGGAGACAGTCAGACTCCGGCATGCAGCTGACCGGGATCTACCTGGCATGCCCACCAGAGGGCGATGCTCTGCCCATCCGGGACGTCGCTCTGTTGTGACCAGAGCCAGTCTAGCACCTGAGGCAGAGACCGTGGAGCTATCCCTAGTTCCCGGGCCATCTTTGCTCCAATGGAGCCTTGGCTGCAGGAGGGGAAGAGAGAGACAGAGAGGAAGGAGAGGGGGAAGGGTGGAGAAGCAGATGGGTGCTTCTCCTGTGTGCCCTGGCCGGGAATCAAACCCGGTACTTCCGCACACCAGGCCAATGCTCTACCACTGAGCCAACTGAGCCAACTGGCCAGGGCCTGAATCACTTTTTATAGCAACTTACATTATCAATCTGGTGCCTTCCTGTTAGGGAACATGGTTCCTAAATTTGACTTCAGCTCCTATCCTACAGTTATGGAGGTTATGTGGTTCATTCATGATACTAAGTTCTGAGCTTTAAGTAAATATGGTTTACAGACTATATCCCCCCTCCCAAAGTCTTTAAATAAAGGTCAAGTTCTACTATTTCAGTAGACAGTAGAACTTAGGCAAGTCTGGAGGAAACAATACTGGGCCAGCACATCTATCTTTCATGGGCATATACTACTTCTATATAACTACAATGGCTATAAAGTAGAAAATAGTTGTCAAACACATTTTGTTCCTATCATAAAGTCAAGTAAAAGGCAGTCATTTTGCCTCTTTAATCTCTGTTATTTTCCATTACCCCCAATATTTGCACCTGTCATGAAAATCATACAGTAAAGAGAATCTGCAAGGAAGACTTCTTTTCAGCTAGGCATCTTATGGTTCACTCCTAGGACAACATATCCTTCAGGTCAAAGGTTGGTCTAGCCCAGTGGTTCTCAAAGTGTGTGCCAGGGTGCACTGGTGAGCCCTAGCAGATTTCCAGGTGTGCCCTATGGTATTCCAGAGAAATATGTGCCTATTGGGGACCAAAAAACCAATAGGGTTTTTGGAGTTTAGATTGTTGGGGTACACAGGTATGGGGAATTGGCTGTTAAGCTGACAGTCTGCCCAACCCCCCACATCACTTGCCTGATTAGGTTGCAAAAGGCTGTTAAGCTGTGGTGCTGGATTGTTTACGCTACCCCCCATATTCCCCGGAAAGACTGGAGGCAAGTTTCTTCTATCCTTTGTTTGGTGTAAAGTTAAGATGATATGTATGGTGGGGATTTTCTGCCCTTGGTAAAATTCTTGGGTTACCTTGGAAACATGATCAGAGACCATTGATTTGCTAATGGCCTCACTTTGTCCTATAAATAGAGCAAGATGAGGTTTTTGGGTGCGCTTTGTTCTTGCCAGCAGCAATTACAGGGCTCTCCTGACCCGTATTTTCTTAATTTCACACCGTTCCCACTCAGGACCTGGAATTACTAGCTGTGCTGGTTCATGGCATGTGCCCAGATATAAAAATAAATATAATTACTGTATTATACCATTTTATTAGGAAATACTGCTCTTTTTGTTAACACATCATTATTATATTTATTATTAACACATCATTATATTATTTTTAGATAAATACACCCAAATAAAATGGATAGATTTCTCAAAAAGAAGTGTGATATTCAAGAATCTGATTCTGGAAGCGAGCAAAGGTTAAGTGTAAATAAAATAGGACTTGAAGGCTGATGGGCAGACTTTAATTTATAGCATTTTCCATCACTTAACACTGAACAATATGATTGAATTAGAAACCCATTCATAGAAGCTTCAAGTGATTTTGGTTTAACATTAACAGAAGAAGAAAAACTGGTAGCTATATCCACTGATTGTGGATTGATTATTTCTATAAAACAAGTATATGTGGCAATATATAAAAAAGCTTTGAACATTTTACTACAATTTTCAACATCCTATTTATGTGAATTAGGATTTTCTACCCTCAACACAAGAGTAAAAAGAGGAATTCTTCAATGTATTGATGAGGAAATGAGAGTTTGCTTTTCAAATATATGCCCAAACATTGAAGAAATCGCTAGGACACCTCAGGCTCATGTTTTTCATAAACACAAGAATGAAAAAACTTAACACATTTGCTCCGGGACCTGCCAAATTTACTAAATCTTACTAAGGATGTATTTATATATATAAAAAGATAACTTTGTGTCATTTTTTATTTTTTAACCCATTTTTTATAAATTCTAAAAAAGCATAATTCAAAAACTGTAACATAAAAATGTTTTTAATGTCAGAACAACAAAGGGAACCAGAGACAAAGATGGACATTTCATAATGATATGGGGACACTGTATCGAGAAGACTTAACACTTCTTAATATTTCTGCACTCAACAAGGGAGCACCAAAATATATAAGACATTTACAACCTGACCTAAAAATAGAAGCAGACAAAAACACAATCATACTTGGAGATTTAAACACACCATTGATGGCTTTAGATATATCATCTAAACAGAAAATCAGTAGAGAAATAAATGCCTTGAATGACACTTTGGACCAAATGGACATAATAGACATTTATAGGATATTTCATCCCAAAACGTCAGATTATACATTCTTCTCCAGTGTGCATGGAACATTCTCAAGGATAGATCATATGTTGGGCCACAAAACTAACATCAACAAATTCAGAAAAACTGAAATTATACCAAGTATATTTTTTTATCACAGGATGTTAAAATTAGAATTCAACTGTAAAAAGGAAGTAAAGAAACCCACAAAAATGTGGAAATTAAATAATATACTTCTAAAAAATGGATCAAAGAAGAAATAAAAGCAGAGATCAAAAGATACATACAGAAAAATGAAAATGATGACACAATATGCCAAAATATCTGGGATGCAGCAAAAGCAGTAATAAGAGGGAAGTTTATATCATTACAGGCTTATACAGTATCAAGAAACTAGACAGATCCCAAGTAAACAACCTATCATCACACCTTAAGGAACTAGGAAAAGAAGAACACAGGCAGCCCAAAGTCAGAAGAACAAGTAAAGATTAGAGCAGAACTAAATGAAATAGAGAATAAAAAGATAGAAAAAGTTAATACAACCAAGAGCTGGTTCTTTGAAAAGATCAATAAAATTGACAAACTATTGGCTAGACTCACTAAGGAGAAAAGAGGAAGGACTCATATAAACAAAATCCAAAATGAAAGAGGATAAATTACCACAGACATAGATATACAAAGGATCATAGTAGAATACTATGAAAGACTATATGCCACCAAATTTAACAATTTAGAGGAAATGAACAAATTGCTAGAACTATACAATCTTCCGGGACTGAGTCACGAAGAAGTGGAAAACCTAAATAGACTTATAAGCAGGGAGCAATTAGAAACTATCAACACCCCCCCTAAAAAACCCAAAAGCTCCAGAACCAGATGGCTACACAGTGAATTCTACCAAACATTCATAGAAGATTTGATACCTATCCTTCTCAAAGTCTTCCAAACAAAGAGAGGAAGAAGCAATACTTCTAAACACATTTCATGAGGCCAACATAACCCTCATACCAAAACCTGGCAAGGACAACACAAAAAAAGAAAACTACAGACCAATATCTCTAATAAATATAAATGCAAAAATCCTAAACAAAATATTAGCAAATCGAATACAGCAACACATTAAAAAAATAATACATCACAATCAAGTGGGATTCATTCTAGGAGCACAGGATGGTTCAACATATGGAAATTGATCAACATAATACACCACATCAATAAAACAAAGAAAAAAACCATACAATCCTATCAATAGATGCAGAAAAGGCATTTGATAACACACAACATCCCTTTATGTTTAAAACACTCAATAAAATCATAATAGAAGGAAAGTACCTCAACATAATAAAGGCCATATATGACAAACAATCAGCTAATATCATACTAAATGGTGAACAATAAAGGCTTTTCCTCTAAAATCAGGAAAAAGACAAGGCTGCCCATTCTCTCCACTCTTATTCAACATAGTTCTGGAAGTTTTAGCTGAAGTGATCAAGCAAGAGAAAGAAATAAAAGGCATCCCATATCAGGAAAGAAGTAAACGTATCACTTTTTGCAGATGACATTATCTTGTATATAGAAAACCCCAAAGACTCCACCAAAAAATATTAGAAACAACAAACTAATACAATAAAGTCACAAGATACAAACTCACTATACAAAAGTCTATGCTTTTCTATATGCCAACAATGAAACTGGAAAACAAACTCAAAATAATTCCTTTTACAATTGCAACAACAATGAAAATAATAAAGCACTTAGGAATAAACCTAATGAAGGATGTGAAGGACCTATATACTGAAAACTACAAAACATTTCTGAAAAAAATTTAAAAAGACATAATGAAATGGAAAAATATTCCATGTTTATGGATTGAAAGAATCAACACGAAATCCCCATCAAAATCCCAATGTCACTTTTTAAAGAAATACAACAAAAAATTAACAGGTTTGTATGGAACCATAAAAAACACCAAATACCAAACAAATCCTGAGGAAAAAGAATGAAACCAGAGGTGTTACACTATCTGACTTCAGATTATACTACAGAACCACGATAATCAAAACAGCATGATATTGGCAGAAAAAAAGACATACAGACCAATGGAACAAAATTGAGAGCCCAGAAATAAAACCACATATATAATATATGAACAAATCATCTATGACAAAGGAGTCAAAACACATACTGGAGAAAAGAAAGCCTCTTCAATAAATGGTGCTGGGAAAATTGAAAAGCCACATGTAAAAGAATGAAACCTGACTTGTTTGTCCCCTTGCACAAAAATTAATTCAAAATGGATCAAAGGCCTAGATATAAGATCTGAAACAGGGGAAAAGACAATATGGCGCTGGAGTAGGCGGACGAAACAACTTTCACCTCCCAGAACCAAAGTGGATTACAAACTAATTTTAAGAACCGTCATCTGGAAAAACCAACTTTGGACTAAACTAAGAGGACTCTTCAACCAAGGAACACCGAAGAAGCCACACTGAGACTGGTAGGAAAAGCGGAAATGCGGAGAGGGCTGCCCAGCTCCCCGGAGCAAACAGCAGCTGGGAGAGACACGCGTGGCGGGAAGTGAGTTTAGCAGAGAGGGGAGGGTCCTGAGTCCCAGGAACAAAGCCCCAGCCTGCAGCCCCAGAGTCTAGAAGAGGCGTATGGGCAGTATTTAGCTGGAAACAAGTCAGGATACTGTTTGTGAGAAAGAGACTGATTTCTCAGACCCAGGATTCTTCTTAAAGGGACCGCGCAGAAAACTTCTCAACCACTCACCTGGGGCTTCAGGGGACAGGGAGAGAGGAGAGGACCGGAGTAGCAGGAAGAGAGTGTAATTTAGGAGGCACAGGGAAAAACATTTTGAGAGACAGCCACCCTAACCACTGGGCTGAATCAATCCCCAAATCTGAAGTGAATATTTCCCCTGGAACCAGCAATACCAAGAAAGGAAAGCAGGACACCAGCCAAACAAGCTCTCCCACGGCACTCAGAGAAGAGTTGCATAGAAGGAGGGAGCTTTTGGGACTACAGTAGTGAGTATTAGGGTCTGAGCTGCAGCGCCCGAACCCACACAGTTGAGGGCTTGCCCGAGGGCAGGTAGCGGTGGGACATGGAAGTGCGATTCTGTCGGCAAGGGAGGAAGCCAGCTGGCCACCACTGAGGCTCAGGTGTGAGCTCAGTCTAGCCCGGCTGGGGAGGAAAAAATGGGCAAAAGTGGTCAAGCCCAGCTGCCTGCTGCCTGCAATCCAGCCTGCGGGGGAAGGCTGGGAGCCCCAAGAGGGGCGAAGACACACCCTTGAGCAAGTGTGCAGGAGCACAGCCTTGCCCCGCCCACGGAACCGAGGCTTGTGGCCTGACTTGGGAGCCAGCTGCTCCCACAGGGGTGGAGCCAAAAGCCCAGAACAGGTGGAATCCCACTACAGGGCGTGGGCATGCAGTCTCGATGAGCCTGTGGAGCCAAGGCTTGCAGCCGTCCCACGAGCGGGCTCCTCCTGCAAGGGCGGGACGAAAGCCTGGAATCAGGCGGAGACCCACAGCTGAGCAAAGGTGCTCACCCCTGCTCTCAGGGCTGAGCATAACGCCACCCGCGGTGGCGGGTGAAGGCCAAGGCACTGAGGCTTGTACACCCAAGCACGTGATCACAGCCACTCCCATGAAGGAGAGGCGGAAACCACAGCAAAAGCCCCAGTGGGCAGGCAACTGCAATGCCCATACCCAAACGCCCTAGGCAGCAACAGCAGAGGGAGTGGCGGGCCTGCAGACAGACCACACCTAAGAAACACAGAGGCCACACCCAGTGGGCTCCAGTGGCCAAAACCTTCTTTTACACAGACAAAATGAAAAGGCAGAGAAATGCAACACAAATGAATCAAGAGAAATCCCCAGAAAAGGACCTGAATGAGTCAGATATAACCAAATTACCAGATGCAGAGTTTAAAATAATGATTGTGGCCCTGGCCAGTTGACTCAGTGGTAGAGCATCGGCCTGCCATACAGGAGTCTCGGGTTCGATTCCCAGCCAGGGCACAAAGGAGAAGCGCCCGTCTATTTCTCCACCCCTTCCCCTCTCCTTCCTCTCTGTCTCTCTCTTCCCCTCCTGCAGCCAAGGCTCCATTGGAGCAAAGTGGCCCGGGCGCTGAGGATTTCTCTATGGCCTCTGCCTCAGGTGCTAAAATGGCTCTGGTTGTGACAAAGCAACGCCCCAGATGGGCAGAGCATCGTCCCCTGGTGGGCATGCCTGGTGGATTCCGGTCAGGCACATGTGAGTCTGTCTGACTGCCTCCCCGTTTCCAACTTCAGAAAGATACAAAAAAAAAAAATAACAATTGTTAGGATGCTCAAAGATATTAGAACAAAAATAGATGATCATTACAAACACCTAAATAAAGAGATAGTAAATATTAAAAAGGACATTGAAATAATAAAAAAGAATCAGTCAGAAATGACAAATACAATATCAGAAATGAAGAACACAATGGAAGGAATTAAAAGCAGGATGGATGAAGCTGAAAATTGAATTAGCGAGTTAGAGGACAAGATAAACGAAGGCACGGAAGCAGAGTAGAAAAAAGAAGAGACTCAAAAAGTCTGAGGAAACTCTAAGAGAGCTCTGTGACAACATAAAGAGAAATAACATCTGCATCATAGGGATTCCTGAAAAAGAAGAGAAAGAACGAGGGATAGAGACTTTGTTCAAACATATCATAGCTGAAAACTTCCCTCAATTAAGGCAGGAAAACATCTCACACGTTCAAGAAGCACAGAGAACTCCATTAAAGAGAAACCCAAAGAAATCTACACCAAGAAACATCATAATTAAAATACCAAAGCTAAGTGATAAAGAGAAAATATTAAAAGCTGCTAGAGAAAAAAAGGTTATCACGTACAAAGGAGCCCCCATAAGGATGACTTCTGGCTTCTCAACACTTGAGGCCAGAAGGGAATGGCAAGAAATATTCAAAGTAATGCAGAACAAGAGCCTACAACCAAGACGACTTTATCCAGCAAGGCTATCATTTAAAATTGAAGGAGAAATAAAAAGCTTTACTGACAAAAAAAAACTCAAGGAATTCACTACAACCAAGAAATGCTAAGGGGCCTGTTGTAAACAGATCAAAGGAGAAAAAGAATATAGCAAAAGAGGAATACAGTTATAAAGAATAAAATGGCAATAAACAACTACATATCAATAATAACCTTAAATGTAAATGGATTAAATAATCTGATCAAAAGATATAGGGTACCTGTGTGGATAAGAAAATAGGACCCATACATATGCTGTCAACAAGAGACACACCTTAAAACAACAGAAGCACATAGACTGAAGATAAAAGGATGGAAATAAATATTTCATGAAAATGGAAATGAAAAAAAAAAAGCTGGGGTAGCAATACTTATATCAGACAAAATGGACTTTAAAACAAAGAATATAGTAAGAGATAAAGAAGGTCACTACATAATGATAAAGGGAGCAATCCAACAGGAAGATATAACCATTATAAATATCTATGCACCTAATATAGGAGCACCTAAATATATAAAGCAGACTTTGATGGATTTAAAGGGTGAGATCAACAGCAATACTATAACAGTAGGTGATTTCAATACCCCACTAACACCACTAGATAGATCCTCAAGAAAGAAAATTAACAAAGAAATGGTAGACTTAAAGGACATACTAGATAAACTCGATTTAATAGATATCTTCAGAACCTTTCACTCTAAAGCAGCCGAATATACATTCTTTTCAAGTGCTCATGGTACATTCTCTAGGATAGATCACATGTTAGGGCACAAAAGCGGCCTCAACAAATTTAAGAAGATTGAAATCATATCGAGCACTTTCTCTGATCACAATGGCATGAAACTGGAAATCAACCACAACAGAAAAGCTGAAAAATACTAACACTTGGAAACTGAATAGCATATTATTAAATAACGAATGGGTTAACAATGAGATCAAAGAAGAAATAAAAAAATTCCTAGAAACGAACGATAACGAGCATACATCAATTCAAAATTTATGGGACACAGCAAAAGCAGTGCTGAAAAGGAAGTTCATAGCATTACAGGCATACCTTAAGAAGCTAGAAAAAGCTCAAATAAACAACTTGACCCTGCATCTAAAAGAACTAGAAAAAGAACAGCAAGTAAGGCCCAGAAGTAGTAGAAGGAATAAAATAATAAATATCAGAGCAGAAATAAAAGACATAGAGGCTAAAGAAACAATACAGAAGATCAATGAAACCAGGAGCTGGTTCTTCGAAAAGGTAAACAAGATTGATGAACCTTTAACCAGACTGACTCACCAGGAAAAAAAGAGAGAGGACTCAAATAAATAAAATTAGATACGAGAGTGAAGAAATAACAACTGACACAACAGAAATACAAAATATTGTAAGAAAATACTATGAAGAACTGTACACCAAAAAACTAGACAATGTAGATGAAAATGGACAAATTCCTTGAAACATACAATCTTCCAAAAATTAATCTGGAAGAATCAGAAAACCTAAACAGACCTATTATAACAAATGAGATTTAAACAGTTATCAAAAAACTCCCAACAAAGAAAAGTCCTGGGCCTGATGGCTTCACAAGGGAATTCTACCAAATATTCAAAGAAAAACTAACTCCTATCCTTCTCAAACTATTTCAAAAAATTCAAGAGGAAGGAAGACTTCCAAGCTCCTTTTATGAGGCGAGCATAATTCTGATTCCAAAACCAGGCAAAGACAACACAAAGAAAGAAAATTATACGCCAATATCCCTGATGAATTTAGATGCTAAAATCTTCAACAAAATATTAGCAAACCAGATCCAGCAATATATGAAAAAAATCATACACCATGATCAAGTGGGATTTATTCTTGGGAGGCAAGGCTGGTACAATATTTGCAAATCAATCAATGTGATTCATCACATAAACAAAAGGAAGGAGAAAAACCACATGATAATTTCAATAGATGCAGAAAAAGCATTTGATAAAATCCAGCACCCATTCATGATCAAAACTCTTAGCAAAGTGGGAATACAGGGAATATACCTCAACATGATAAAGGCCATCTATGACAAACCCACAGCCAACATCATACTCAATGGGCAAAAATTAAAAGCAATCCCCTTAAGATCAGGAACAAGGCAGGGGTGCCCCTTTTCACCACTCTTATTCAACATAGTTCTGGAAGTCCTAGCCACAGCAATCAGATAAGGAAAAGAAGTAAAAGGCATCCAAATTGGAAAAGAAGTAAAACTATCATTATTTGCAGATGATATGATATTGTATATAGAAAACCGTAAAGTCTCAGTCAAAAAGCTACTGGACCTGATAAATTAATTCAGCAAGGTGGCAGGATATAAAATTAATACTCAGAAATCAGAGGCATTTTTATATATTAACAATGAACTGTCAGAAAGAGAAATTAAGGAAGCAATCCCCTTCATCATTGCAACCAAAAAAATAAAGTACCTAGGAATAAATTTAACCAGGGAGATTAAAGACTTGTACTCGGAAAGTTATAAAACATTGATAAAAGAAATCAGGGAAGATACAAACAAGTGGAAGCATATACCGTGCTCATGGTTAGGAAGAATAAACATCATTAAAATGTCTATATTACTCAAAGCAATTTACAAATTCAATGCAATATTGATTAAAATACCAATGACTTACTTCAAAGATATAGAACACATATTCCAAAAATTTATATGGAACCAAAAGAGAACACGAATAGCCTCAGCAATTTTGAAAAGGAAGAATAAAGTGGGAGGTATAACATTTCCGGATATCAAGTTATACTACAAAGCCACTGTACTGAAAACAGCCTGGTACTGGCATAAGAACAGGCACATAGATCAATGGAACAGAACTGAGAACCCAGAAATAAACCCACACTTTTATGGACAACTGATATTTGACAAGGGAGGTAAGAGCATACATTGGAGTAAAGACAGCATCTTCAACAAATGGTGTTGGGAAAATTGGAAAGCTACCTGCAAAAAAATGAAACTAGACCACCAACTTACACCATTCACAAAAATAAACTCAAAATGTTTAAAAGACTTAAATGTAAGTCGCAAATCCATAAGCATCTTAGAAGAAAACATAGGCAGTAAGCTCTCTGACATCTCTCGCAGCAATATATTTGCCGATTTATCTCCATGTGCAAGTGAAATAAAAGACAGGATGAACAAATAGGACTATATCAAACTAAAAAGCTTTTGCACAGCTAAAGACAATAAGAACAGACTAAAAAGACAAACTACACAATGGGATAATATATTTGACAAAATGTCTGATAAGGGGTTAATAACCAAAATTTATAAAGAAGTTGTAAAACTCAATACCAGGAAGACAATCCAATCAAAAAATGGGCAAAAGAAATTAATAGAGACTTCTCCAAAGAGGACATACAGATGGCCAATAGGCATATGAAAAAATGCTCAACATCACTAATCATTAGAGAAACGCAAATTAAAACCACAATGAGCCTGACCAGGCGGTGGCGCAGTCGATAGAGCATCGGACTGGGATGCCGAGGACCCAGGTTCGAGACCACGAAGTTGCCAGCTTGAGCGTGAGCTCATCTGGTTTGAGCAAAAAGCTCACCAGCTTGGACCCAAGGTCGCTGACTCCAGCAAGGAGTTACTCAGTCTGCTGAAGGCCCGTGGTAAAGGCACACATGAGAAAGCAATCAATGAACAACTAAGGTGTCACAATGTGCAACAAAAAACTAATGATTGATGCTTCTCATCTCTCCGTTCCTGTCTGTCTGACCCTGTCTATCCCTCTCTCTGATTCGCTGTCTCTGTAAAATAAATAAACAAATAAATAAATAAATAAATAAATAAAATAAAACCACAATGAGATATCATCTCACTCCAGTCAGAATGGCGCTCATCAACAAAACAATACAGAATAAGTGCTGGCGAGGATGTGGAGAAAAGGGAACCCTCCTGCACTGCTGGTGGGAATGCAAACTGGTACAGCCACTGTGGAAAACAGTATGGAGATTCTTCAAGAAATTAAAAATCAAACTGCCTTTTGACCCAGCTATACCACTTTTAGGAATATACTCCAAGAACACCATAGCATTGTTTGAAAAGAAGAAATACACCTCCATGTTGATGGCAGCATTGTTCACAATAGCGAAGATCTGGAAACAGCCCAAGTGTCCGTCAGTGGACGAGTGGATTAAAAAGCTTTGGTATATATATACTATGGAATACTACTCAGCCATAAGAAATGATGACATCGGATCTTTTACAACAACACGGATGGACCTTGATAACATTATACTGAGCGAAATAAGTAAATCAGAAAAAACTAAGAAATATATGATTCCATACATAGGTGGGACATAAAAATGAGACTCAGAGACATGAACAAGTGTGTGGGGGTTACGGGGTGGTGGGAGGAGAGGGAGGGGGTTGGGGAGGTGAGGGGCACAAAGAAAACCAGTTAGAAGGTGACGGAAGACAGTTGGACTTTGGGTGATGGGAATGCAGCATAATCAAATGTCAAAATAACCTAGAGATGTTTTCTCTGAACATATGTACCCTGATTTATCAATGTCACCCCATTAAAATTAATTAAAAAATAAATAAAGTGATAGCAATGTCATAAAAAAAAAAAGATCTGAAACAATAAATTACATAGAAGAAAACAGAGGTACTAGGCTCATGGACTTTGGCCATAGAGAACAGTTTATTAATTTGACCCCAAAGGCAAGGGAAGTAAAGGCAAAAGTAAATGAATGGGAGTATATCAAACTAAAAAGCTTCTGCACAGCAAAAGAAACTGACAAAACAAATAGGCAGCCAACTAAATGGGAGATGATATTTGCAAACAACAGCTCCAATAAGGGTTAATATCCAAAATATATAATGAACTCACAGAGCTCAGCAAGAAACAAGCAAACAGTCCAATTAAAAAAATGGGAAGAGGACCTGAACAGACAGTTCTCCCAGAGGACATACAAATTGCCAACAGAGATATGAAAAGATGCTCATCTTCACTAGCTATTTGAGAAATGCAAATAAAAACTGCAATGAGATACCACCTCACACCTGTTAGATGGGCTATTATGTACAAAACAGGTAATAACAAGTGGACAGGCTGTGGAGAAAAAGGAAGCCTTATCCACTGTTGGTAGGAATGCAAATTAGTACAACCATTATGTAAGAAAGTATGGTGGTTCCTCAAAAAATTAAGAATAGAACTACCACATGACCCAGCAATCCCTCTAATGGGTATCTACTCCCAAAACTTGAGAACACTGGTACGTAAAGACACATGCACCTCCATGTTCATCACAGCATTGTTCACAGTGGCCAAGACACGGAAACAAGCAAAGTATCCCTTGATAGAGGATTAGATAAAGAAGATGTGGTATATATATACTATGGAATACTATTCAGCCATAAGAAATGATGACATAGTGACATTTACAACAACATGGAAGGACCTTGAGAACATTATAGTGAGTGAAATAAGTAAATCAGGAAAAGCTAAGAACTGTATGATTTCACACAGAGGTGAGATATAAAACTGAGACTTGTGGACATAGGTAAAAGTAAAGTAGTTACGGAGGGTATAGGGGAAAAGGTTGGGAAAAGGGGTAGGGGGTATAAAGAGGGACAAATATAAGGTGACAGAAAATGATTTAACTTTGGGTGATGAGTATACAACATAATCAACAGTTCAAATGCTATAGAAATGTTTACCTGGAACCTATGTACTCTTTTCTTTCTTTTTTTTTTTTTACAGAAACAGAGAGAGAGATCAGAGATAGGGATAGATAGGAACAGACAGACAGGAACGGAGAGAGATGAGAAGCATCAATCATCAGTTTTTTGTTGCGACACCTTAGTTGTTCATTGACTGCTTTCTCATATGTGCCTTTACCACGGGTCTTCAGTAGACCAAATAACCCCTTGCTCAAGACAGCAACCTTGGGTCCAAGCTGGTGAGCTTTGTCAAAGCAAATGAGCCTGCACTCAAGCTGACGACCTCGGGGTCTCGAATCTGGGTCCTCTGCATCCCAGTCCGACGCTCTAATCACTGTGCAACTGCCTGGTCAGGCAAACCTATGTACTCTTATTGATCAATGTCACCCTGTTCAAGTTAATTTTCTAAATAAAATAAGGACAGACGAGAATGCTTCTTAGAGTATCAACTAATAAACTTAAGAGTAATGACAGAAAAAAGAAAATGGCCGTTTGTACAACCATGATAGTAATTGCTCCTGGGAAGAATCATTAATAGATATTTATATGATTGGGTGAAAAAATTTTAGTGGGGAACAGGATGACCACATAGTCTTAAAGTAGCATTTCAGAGACCATTTACTACAAAAGTCGGGTAGACATCTTTAGAATAGGGAAATCTGGTGAATATCATTTTAACGTAATGATTCAGACTGGCATCACCAATAATGAAACACGATGACATCATGTGCCTACTGGTGATATTCTGAGAAGCAAATCACCTGTGTTATCCTCCTAAAATATATTCTCATGATTAACCTTGGATTACACAATCAGACAAATCTAAATTTTTTGAAAATTATACCTGTACCACAGGATATGTAGGAAAATGACCTTGTTCTTAGAAGATATACTCTATTATTATCACTTTTAAATCATTTTATTTTTCAATTACAGCTGACATCCAATATTATATTAGTTTCAGGTGTACACCCCAGTGATTAGACACTAGATAGCTTACTAAGTGACCAACCCGATAAATCCTATGTTATTCTGACACCACCCATAGTGATTAGAATATTATTGACTATATTCCCTATGCTGTACTTTTACATCCCCAATATTATTCTGTAACAACCAGTTTGTACTTCTTTTTTTATTTAAAAAAATTTATTATTTATTGATTTCAGAGAGAGACGAAGGGAGCTAGAGAGAGACAGAAACATTAATCTCTTTCTGTATGGGTCCAGAGGAGGGATTGTACTTCTTAATCATCTTCTCCTTTTTCAACTGTCCCCTCAACCCCCACTCCATCTGGCAACTGGCAACCTGTTCTCTGTAGCTATGAGTCTGTTTTTGTTCTGCTTGTTAGTTTATTTTGTTTTTTAGATTCAATTGTTAATAGATATGTATTTATTACCATTTTACTGTTCATATATTTTATCTTTTTTTTCTTTTAGAAGATACATGCTAAAGCTTTTTAGGCATGAGTGGTTATGATGTCTATGATTAATTCATATGGTTTAGAACCTTTTTGGCTGAGAGAGCCATGAACGCCACATATTTTAAAATGCAATTCTGTGTAAAATGCGACCCGTGTACATTACGCATTATCCAATAAAAATTTGTTGTTGTCCCGGAGGACAGCTGTGATTGGCTCCAGCCACCCACAACCATGAACATGAGCAGTAGGAAATGATTGGATTGTAATACATGAGAATGTTTTATGTTTTTAATGTTATTATTATTTTTTTATTAAAGATTTGTCTGCAAGCTAGATGCAGCCATCAAAAGAGCCACAGGTTCCCGACCCCTGTCCTATCTATTCCCTACGCCTTACAAGGGATTTTCTCATTCCAAAGAGCTATGTCCAGCAGACACTTTTCTGCAGCTACCATGATTCCGTGGGTTGCAGAATTTATGTATTGCTGTCCAAATATTCAAGTACTCATTCTGAAAAGCAATCCTTTTCTTCAAAACTCTTATCTAATTCCAGAAATGTTTCCTCAGGGTGAATAATAATTTCAAGAGCTTGGCCTTTAATCACTGGTGAAAATGACAGAGATCAAATCTTTTTATATTAATTAGAGTATTAAGGCCACAACATTTCCCCGTTTCTATGCTTCTCCCCGAGAGTTTCTCCCCTTCCTTGTAAGAAAAGATTTTCCTTGTAAGAAAAGATTTCCCTTGTCTACGCCATACCACCCTGAACGCGCCGATCTCGTCTGATCTCGGAAGCTAAGCAGGGTTGGGCCTGGTTAGTACTTGG
Organism: Saccopteryx bilineata; assembly: GCF_036850765.1. NCBI lineage: Eukaryota > Metazoa > Chordata > Mammalia > Chiroptera > Emballonuridae > Saccopteryx > Saccopteryx bilineata. Next base: position 242,425,836 of record NC_089493.1, read on the forward strand.
ACAGGAGAAAAGATTTCCCCAGCTTTAGAAATGTCCTAATGTCACACTTCCAACTCTAATTTAACTCAGCTCAGTTTGTACTGTATGCCTTCACATCACCAGTGCTGATGTCCCCACCTAAAAACTACCTTAGCATTCAAGTCTTTAAAAACCAGAATCATAGTTTCTTAAAGTTTTTGCAAATTAGATATTCTTAACATATTTACTTAAAATGAAGATGACCTATTAGTTAGCCAGATCACAGCTCAAAGCATTCACGTATTCACCACCACAGGATATGGCTGATGTTTAACCCGTTAATCACAGGTGACTCCCAGGTTGTCTTTGTTCCTGCAGCCAAATATGCTAATGAGCTTTGTCTCATTAATCCCCTCCTTTCCCCATATCATCTCTGCGCCGGAAGTTTCTCCCAGAAAGAGAAAGCTCACAAATTTTCTTGACAGCCATGAAAGTTATCAGCAATGTGTTTTAGATAATCATGATTATCAATATGTGTGAGAAAAATATGAAAACTATGTATTGAACTTGGAGACAATAAAGAATATTGTGGGTTTGTTGATGTGCAGTGAGTTCTGGGGCCTGCCATATTTATTTCAAGGCCATTTCACACCTCCAGTGTTCCTTGAAAACATCCAAATCCCAGTCTACTTTAATACTCTTCAACTCTATCCACAGGAAGCCCTAGTTTTCATTATATCCAACTATTTATTAACTGACACAAAGTTGTACAGGACCTATAAAGCTTTGAACTTAACCCTCTGGTCATATATTCACTGTATAGCAGGTTAACAAACTATGGAATACAATTACCTAAATAAATTTATCACCACTCCAAGCACAAGGACTGCACATTGTTAACTAGCTTTTACCTTAAAGGAAACAAACAGAAAAACCAAAATAAAGTTTGTCAGTTCGAACACTGGATTTTCTAAACTCCAGGGGAAAAAGAATCAAAAGACACGGTAGGCTGGGCCGATGAGGAAGGGATCTAACACACTCATGAACTCTTTCAGGTTTACATGAATAGTTTCTGCTTAATCCATTGAATATGACTGCATTCCATCTCCCAGTGCTGAAATGCTGGGTCTCAGTGGGTGGATGAGGGGGAGGTGGGGGTCCAGTTAATTGAGTCTTGGAGTCAATTCCCAGAATTAGAGGCCTGGATCTAGCACACAATAACAACAGGCTGTGCGAGTCAACATGTCCATACCTTTTGCCCAAGTCAACCAGCTTCTAGGTGACCCCAAGTGCTCCCTTTGCCTTCCTAGTCTGCACTCACACACCAAAAACTCCAAATGGGTGACACTGGAGAACTGGTCAGTTTATTTGGCAGGTTTTTCACATTAGAGTTCAAAATCATTTTAATGCATGATTATATACATATATATTCAATGTATCACTGCTTCAAATATCTTCAACTCTAATGAAAGGCACTTTGAAAAAATTGATTAAAGCAAGAAAGAAACTATTTGCACATAAGGAAGAAAACAATTGCAAATTAAGTATAATTTATATAACACATGAGACAGGACTTTTATACAGACCTTCAGAAAAACCCATTCTTTTACCTGTGTGCAGAGTGCTTTTAGGGGCTTGGAGCCAGACAGCCTGGGCTTCAAGCTGGGCTCCATGGCTATGTGACCTAGAGCGGGCTTCTAAACCTATTATCTACCCAGAAGAAGAACTAGATTTGGGGGAGCTGATGCTTATAGAGTGGGTAGTCTCTATGACATATGATTGTGTGAACCTACACAGCCAGGCCCTCTAGAACTCTGAAAGTGGCTATGCACGTGAAGAACATCCACACGATACACCCACCTCTACAGAGGCATTATTCGGTACCCATGAGGGTTGGTTCCAGGAACCCCCAAAGGACACCAGAGTCTGTAGACACTCAAGCCCCTTAGCAGCCCTCTGCATCTGCAGATGGCAGACTGCACCCACTGCCAAAGCTGGGCACAGGGATTAAATGAGATGATATATGTAAAGCACTTAGCAACGCTTCCCACATGCAGCTAGCACTCTATAAACTTGACTGTCACTAATATTAGTGAAACAACATTATACAAAAGAGCAAAGGGAATAAGACCATTCACTTTATCTGAAACTATTAGAGCCAAGGAAACAGACTCCTTTGAAACAAATTATTTTGGGGCCAGATGGAGTATTGATTTGTACAGCAAGTTGCCATGAGTTGTAAAGGCTGGAAATACCTGTAATTCAGGGAGAAAAATATTACCAAAATAATTTTGATGTTTTCCTTAGATAACTAAACTTAGAACCAAATGCCTCTCAATGGCTCAGACTAGATTCTTTGAATCCCCAGGTTTTTAAGTCTTGTATTATTCTGAGAGACAATCTAGTGATTGAGAACAGGAACAAAATTGCCATTTCTGTGACTTACAGCTCTGGGGTGATACAAACTTGCTTGTTTGAGCGTTCTCTCTCCCCCTCTGTGCCCCGAGTCTTCCCCCACCCCCACTCCAGCCAGTGTTAACAGCGTGTCTATCACTTTGGGGAGGAAGGCTGAAACATTTACCATTAAATCAACATTTCTTTGAGAATTAGATCCACATACTTCCCAAGTCACCTAAAATATATTTGACTGCCCCAAATCCCTTGATTAGAAATGTTATTTAATCCTAACTACTGTGACATTTGTCAGACTAACAGATGGTGTAGAAAGACCTTGATTGTCAGAACCAATCCTGCTAGTCTGATCATCTCCCGCCACCGCTCCCAAATACAAAAGGATACAGAGGACGCAGAGACACTGGATGGGTAGGTGGGTGGGGTGGGGGGATAGAGAGAGAAAGTGTGGATGCTAAAGATAAGGTTCTTCCACTCTCTACCACAAAAGGCAGGAGAATGACATTCTGAGTCACACAGAGTTTAAACGTAAAGATCTATTCTGACTAGTCCTTGAAAGAATAGGCACTCAGTATTTGCTGACCACTTGTATTTAGTGGTGCTGACTGACTTTCAGGAACACTGTGATAGTTCATGAAATGAAATGGCCTAGTCATTACTTTGACGATGAAAGGCATTTAAACACATAAAGAAACCTATTCTACAAATACTGCCATATTATTGAAAATTACTTTTAAGTAGTGCTGCTTATTTGATTCACAGTCACTTTCAACTTTTAGCCTACATAAGATGAATTCTTGACACTGACTTGGGTTACTAGAAGGCTGAAATCTCTTACAAATAAACATATTTGAATAAAATCCAGTGTTACAAGCTTGCGTAGAAGAGGAGGCCACTGAGAGCAGCAATTCAATAACAGAACGCCATGGAGCTTACCGATGTCTTTGTCTGTGAACGTTCCTGGAAGCAGTGCGTGTGCATCAGATCAGGGTAGAGGAGCACGCTGTAGGACCTTGTACTTTAGGGCGCCGGGGCAGCTTACCCTAGGCAGACTTTCTACAAAATCCAAACCCCTGAACAAGAGGTCTCGATCCTTACCCATAGTTTTCAATTTCCCTTCAAAAAGATAGAAAAGGCTACACTGAGTCCAGATATTATATATAGAAAACAACGACACTTAAAATAGGACTCATCTTCCCGCCCATTTCCTCAAGGAAACTCGCAGCCCCACCCAGCCTTGTACCTACACTCGACTTCTTCATGGGCCCCGGCTCTGCAGACGCCAACACACACAGAGCCACAGGGCTGTGCAGAACGATGAACTCTTCCTTGGGTTCTAGCATTTCAGTCCAGCGGTGCGTGAATGAGACATAAATGCCTCATAAAATGTTATACAACCAAGGGCCAGCCTGATTCTTAGAATTCTCGAGCCCCTGCCAAAGATTTAGGTGGTAACCTCAGTCTTCTGGCTAACTGCCATCTAACTGCATGTTATTACCAACAACATCCTAAAAAGGCTCCTCCCTTTAAGTTCTGCTTCTCCTAGGCTGAGCCCGACAGGTTTCCTGCGATTGCTCAGGGTGAGATGATTCTGCTCTTGGAGCTGCCCAAGATGACAGGTGCCATATAAAGTTTAAATTGTTCCATGATAAAAATAAGTGAGTTCATTTGAAAATCAACAATTTGGGAACAATAATAAATTCTTCTCATTCTTCTTTTCTCTTCACTTTTGGGTTCTTCAAAAGCATGATTTCGCACATGAGAAAATGAGTCAAAGAGAAATTTACTCTAAACAAAAATACCAACTTCCTGTTCACTTAGATTCCACATACATACATACACCATGCTAATTCCTAAAGAGGAATTCCTTCCGAAAAGGAATTACCAGACATCTGAATCTCATTCAGCTATGCAAGTGGATTTGTCTCTTCAACCCACTTAATACGAGAAAAATAAATGATCCTCAGAGAAAATGTATATTTAAATGGAAGTTAGCATTTGCGAATTAAAGATTCAATTGTACTTTTAAGATGAACCGCGTGGGGAGAAAACAATAAAATGGTGAACGTGGATTTTACATTCTTGCCACTTGAGGGCAGAGAACCTGGGATGCTCTCCTGGTCCCCGTCTTTTCCATGATAGAACTACACAAGGAGATTTTAGAGCTGGGAGAAGCACATCTTCACTTTAGGTGTAAAGAAATTTCATTGTGAGTGTATGATTTCTTCTGCAGAAAAACAATTTTAGTAAAAAAAAAAAAAATTCAGAACCTACAGGAAACCAAACCACTTTGAGGCGTCATCCTTTTTAACTTCAACGACATATCCAGCTCTACAGCCCCAATTTCGCAAAAGCAGAATGAATTAGACTGTGAACATTTCCCCTAATTTAGCTAATTTTGATAACGATATCAGGATCTGATAGACTATAGGAGAGTGCAGAAGAAGCCAGCATTGGTGATGCACCAGCTCCCATGTCCTGGGTTTCCTAACCTTAGTGGGCTCATATTAAACTCGAGTGAGTCAAAGGGGCAATTGAACGATAGGGCAAGACACTGGCTTTTCCGGCTTCTCTGATCTACACAACTCAAGAATATGAGATGGCAGCTCACAGGTGTGGCATACTTGATCCTGGGTTTGAAATGACACTGCTGAGTTCACTGCATAAACCAAGAAGGACACCAATAATCTAGAGTGCAAATTTCCACAAATCCTTGAGATGTGGGTAGCAGCTGAGCTTGCGGACTCGTGGTGAGGCTGGGTCGTGGGTAGAAGCACAGGTTTTGGAACCAGACACCCCTGCTTCAGTCTCAGCTGTGTCACTAACTAGCTATTTGACTTTGGACAAGTTCATTTTTCTGTGCCTCTGCTTCCTCATCTGAAAAATGGGGATAATTACCATATTTCCCTATGTATAAGACGCACCTTTCTTTGAAAATTCTGGGGTCTAAAAACCATGTGCGTCTTACAGTGGTTGTAGATTTTTTTTACTTGCATTTCCCGCTTTTTTGCACTTGTTTTTGAACTCAGTGTTGAAGACAGTGATTCGTCATCAGACACAGATGAGGAAAAGCTAATGGATGGGAGTTTTGACAGTGATGAGGAGTTGTATGAATTTTCTGATAAATAAAACGAGTTCAATAACTTTATGTAATACATTTTTCCCCCAAATTTCGGGCCCCAAAATTAAGGTGCGTCTTACACATGGAAGCGTCTTATACATGAAGAAATACGGTATGTCTAAGGTTGTTGAGGTAGTTAAGGATTCATTACATTAGTGAATATCAAGTACTTAGGATAATGCCAGGCAAACAGCTGAGTGCTATACAGTGTTTGTCTTCACTATCTGTGTCACCAGCTACAAATATTATCATTCCCAAGTGAGGCACTCTGAGGACCAGCAAAAGAACATTAAGCTAAACAGTAAGCTTAAGGCAGAGAGATGAAGAGCTAAAATGGGTTGGGAACCTATGGCTCGCGAGCCAGATGTGGCTCTTTTGATGGCCGCATCTGGCTTGTAGACAAATCTTTAATAAAAAAAATAATAATGTTAAAAATTTATATAAAACATTCTCATGTATTACAATCCATTCATTTCCTACCGCTCGTGTTCATGGTTGCGGGTAGCTGGAGCCAATCACAGCTGTCCTCCAGGACAACACCAAATTTTTATTGGATAATGCGTAACGTACACGGGTCGTTGTATGGCTCTTATGGAATTATAAAATATGTGGCGTTCATGGCTCTCAGCCAAAAAGGTTCCTGACCCCTGAGCTAGAAAAGAGTCAAGATCCTTCCCCAAGCCGATCTGACGTTATGTTCAGGGGCCCGAGTGGGTGCTAGGCTGGGAGGCTGAGCCAGAGTGCGTTCCAGAAAGGCCAGGGCCCAAGAGACTTCTTTTCTACTCAACTGAATTTATAATATATACATTAAAACTTAAGAAGTCTGAATGTATACATTAAGAGAAAAGAAATTACAGCTGAAATTAAGTTGTATCACTCTGACAAAAAAAATTTTTAATTGGGAAAGAAAGAGGTAAAGGAGGCTCCTACTGTACTGAAAGTCCTTAGGGTATTTATTCATTAAACACCCACCAATTGACTGAACTTCCCTGTTCAAAGAAAATTTGGAAATGTATGTGCCCTTAGGGAACAATTCCTAAAGTATACAATTCACTTAACATCTTCCTTCTTAAAAGTAACCATACAACACAGTTTATATTTAAGTAACTGGTATCAAAATACAACTGAGTTCACAGAGGCAAAAACGTGAACATTGTATTTCAATTTTTTAATGGGTATAATTTTCCCCATTATGCTTAAAGCTAACACCACAGAAATTTCGGAGTTTCACAGCTCAAAGATATTTTAATACGACTTAGGTACTTTCATCAACCTCATGAGCTACCATAGCGGGGAAATAATTGTGTTCCCATGAAGTTAACAATCAGCTGCTTCTATTGTTCATTTATCTGAATGTTCTTGAAATATTTTGTGGAGAAACTCAATAATAAAACTGCAAACTGGGAAAACCAGTGCCTCTAGGATTAGGAAGTCATAAAATTACTTAACCTAATTTCTGCCCCTACCCCATCCTGCTCCCCCCCCATCCAAGTTCATATTTATTGAAGAGTCATTTACATTAAAATAGCTGTTCACCCAGGGAGGAAAACACAGAGGTCTTCTGATTTAAACTGCGTAAGAGAATAAAGACAAGTTGTATTTTAGAGAAAGCACACATGGGCTATAAGAGATTGTGTTTGAAAAATAAAACCGGGTCTTCCTCACTGATCAGTTTTAGTGTTACTATAATTTTTGACTGATGCAGAAACGTCTTAGGCTCTCAGTGCCAAGACAGACAGGAGTTTTGATGTGTGCTGGCTGGATGCAAAATACTGTTGGTGATTGAATTTCTTCTAAGGCCAGAGCAGTGAAAAACAATCGGGATGTCTCATGCTTGAAGGACCAGAATTGAATTATTTTTCAGTAGCAGCAGAAAAATAATTTCCATGAATTAAGTATGATGGAAGGGGATGGGGGGGGGAAGTTAAGGTAAAACTGAAGTAGAGATTCAGAGAAGGAAGAACGTGTCCTTTGTGGTATTTCCCTTCTTCAACAGTAATAGAGAGTTCAAATATTTCTGGCTGTTAAGACTGGTATCAGACAGACATCAAGAATGCAGCTATATTTAGCTTCTCACAGGGCCTAAGCAGCAGTCAAAGTGATTCATACTCAGCCTCAAAGTTAAATTCGGAAAGTAGGAGATGCAAGAATTACAAAGCTTTGAGGGTGGAGGCACCTGGGTAGTATAGAATACAATCTGTAGTAAAACATCCAGGTGTGTTTCAATGCCTCGCACTGCCTGCTGAGGCAGACATTCTTAAATCAGGCTGATGAGCTGTTGGTGCTTTTAGGAATGACAATAACATTTTGGAGGGAAATTTTTTTTGTTTTGTCAACAAGGCAATTATATCATTGATAACTGGGAAAGAAAGAGAAAAAAGTCACCTATAAGATCATTAATCACAACTAATTGTTAATATATATTTCATTTCAGTCTTTTTATTTTTTCTATTACCTATTTTCTTATTTGGTAGATAAACATGGTAACACAAGAGAAACCAAGTTCAAAATTTTATTATCTCTTTTTTTTAAATATTTTTTTATTGATTGATTTTAGAGAGACGAGAGAGAGAGAGAGAGAGAGAGAGAGAGAGAGAGAGAGAGAGAGAGAGAGAGAGAGAGAGAGAAAGGATGGGGGAGGGGAACAGGAAGCATCAACTTGCTTCTTGTATGTGCCTTGACTGGGCAAGCCCAGGGCTTCGAACCTGCAACCTCAGCGTTCCAGGTTGATGCTTTATCTACTGTGCCACCACAGGCCAGGCTTATTATCTCTTTTTAAAATAATTCTTTACTAAAGCTTTTGTTAAAACAACCCAGTAATTTAAACTAACCAAATTTTGCTCACAGATTTCTCCCAACTTTCTTTCCTGGTGGTAGTTGTTTGTTTGCTTTTAATTTAAAAACAAAGGTTGTTATCCTATTAAACGGCATAAAACTGAGGACTTTCTACCTTAAATCAGGAACAAGACAGGGTTGTCCACTCTCTCCACTCTTATTCAACATGGTGCTAGAAGTTCTGGCCAGAGCAATCAGACAAGACAAAGAAATAAAAGGCATCCATATCGGAAAAGAAGAAGTAAAGGTATCACTTTTTGCTGATGATATGATCCTATACATCGAAAACCCGAAGGACTCCACAAAAAGATTATTAGAAACAATAAACCAATACAGTAAGGTCGCAGGATACAAAATTAACATACAAAAGTCCATAGCCTTTCTATATGCCAACAATGAAATATTAGAAAATGAACTCAAAAAAATAATCCCCTTCACGATTGCAACAAAAAAAATAAAATACCTAGGAATAAACATAACAAAGAACGTAAAGGACCTATATAATGAAAATTACAAAGCATTGTTAAGGGAAATCGAAAAAGATACAATGAGATGGAAAAATATTCCTTGTTCTTGGATAGGAAGAATAAATATAATCAAAATGGCCATATTACCCAAAGCAATATACAAATTTAATGCAATTCCCATCAAAATCCCTATGAGATTTTTTAAAGAAATGGAACAAAAAATCATCAGATTTATATGGAACTATAAAAAACCCCGAATAGCCAAAACAATCCTAAGGAAAAAGAATGAAGCTGGGGGCATTACAATACCTGACTTCAAACTATATTATAGGGCCACGATAATCAAAACAGCATGGTATTGGCAAAAAAATAGACACTCAGACCAATGGAACAGAATAGAAAGCCCAGAAATAAAACCACATATATATGGTCAAATAATCTTTGATAAAGGGGCCAACAACACACAATGGAGAAAAGAAAGCCTCTTCAACAAATGGTGTTGGGAAAACTGGAAAGCCACATGCAAAAGAATGAAACTCGACTACAGCCTGTCCCCGTGTACTAAAATTAATTCAAAATGGATCAAAGACCTAAATTTTATAAGACCTGAAACAATAAAGTACATAGAAGAAGACATAGGTACTAAAATCATGGACCTGGGTTTTAAAGAACATTTTATGAACTTGACTCCAATGGCAAGAGAAGTGAAGGCAAAGATAAATGAATGGGACTACATCAGAATTAAAAGTTTTTGCTCAGCAAGAGAAACTGGTATCAAAATAAACAGACAGCCAACTATATGGGAACTGATATTTTCAAACGACAGCTCAGATAAGGGCCTAATATCCAAAATTTACAAAGAACTCATAAAACTCAACAACAAACAAAAAAACAATCCAATAAAAAAATGGGAAGAGGACATGAACAGACACTTCTCCCAGGAAGAGATACAAATGGCCAACAGATATATGAAAAGATGCTCAGCTTCATTAGTTATTAGAGAAATGCAAATCAAAACTACAATGAGATACCACCTCACTCCTGTTAGATTAGCTATTATCAACAAGACGGGTAATAGCAAATGTTGGAGAGGCTGTGGAGAAAAAGGAACCCTCATTCACTGTTGGTGGGACTGTAAAGTAGTACAACCATTATGGAGGAAAGTATGGTGGTTCCTCAAAAAACTGCAAATAGAACTACCTTATGACCCAGCAATCCCTCTACTGGGTATATACCCCAAAACCTCAGAAACATTGATACGTGAAGACACATGTAGCCCCATGTTCATTGCAGCACTGTTCACAGTGGCCAAGACATGGAAACAACCAAAAAGCCCTTCAATAGAAGACTGGATAAAGAAGATGTGGCACATATACACTATGGAATACTACTCAGCCATAAGAAATGATGACATCAGATCATTTACAGCAAAATGGTGGGATCTTGATAACATTATAAGGAGTGAAATAAGTAAATCAGAAAAAAACAAGAACTACATGATTCCATACATTGGTGGAACATAAAAATGAGACTAAGAGACATGGACAAGAGTGTGGTGGTTACCAAGGGTGGGGGGGGGGGGGAGGACATGGGAGGGAGGGAGGGAGAGAGTTAGGGGGAGGGGGAGGGGCACAGAGAACCAGATAGAGGGTGACGGAGGACAATCTGACTTTGGGCGAGGGGTTTGCAACATAATTTGATGACAAAATAACCTAGACATGTTTTCTTTGAATATATGTACCCTGATTTATTAATGTCATCCCATTACCATTAATAAAAATTTATAAAAAAAAAAACAAAAAAAAAAACAAAGGTTGTTAATGCTAAGAATGAAAAGTAGAGACAAAGAGCCAGGAGGTTAGAAAAAACTCAACATATTCAGGAAGTCAAGTGTACCGTTCAGCACTGGTCCCCCACTCCAAGGGTATGCTGAGCTCCCAATCCCACCCTCGCCAAGGTCTGCCTCAGAGTCTCCAGGGATGCAATATGACAATAGGAAAAGGCTTGGGGGTCTCAAGTTTATAACAAAATAGTAGTTCCAATTATTATAAAGTGGTTTAGAACTTAAAACACATTTTCCAGGGGAACAGTATAAGAAAAGGGTTGGGATATATTTCCAGTTTACTCTGAAAACTCTATTTAAATCCATGTAGTTTAAACCAAAGTCTCACACATAAGGTAACTGTAACAATTCACTGGAGTGTAAGAAGAATATTTATCCGTTTATTTCTCACCTTGCCCTTTAATGCCTAGTTTATATTTTATAGAATACAGAACATTAATACAGTAGAAAAAATACTTAATCTCTAAATATACAGAAACTGGCAATACAAGCTGTAAAAGCTCAAACAACTTATTTTTTAAACAGACAAGTTTGGAGACTATTAAACAATAAGACCAGCCAGTCAACCTGACCAGGTGGTGGCGCAGTGGATAGAGCGTTGGACTGGGATGCGGAAGGACCCAGGTTTGAGACCCTGAGGTCGCCAGCTTGAGCGCGGGCTCATCTGCTTTGAGCAAAAGCTCACCAGCTTGGACCCAAGGTTGCTGGCTCAAGCAAGGGGTTACTCGGTCTGCTGAAGGCCCACGATCAAGGCACATATGAGAATGCAATCAATGAACTAAGGTGTCACAAAGCGCAATGAAAAACTAATGATTGATGCTTCTCATCTCTCCGTTCCTGTCTGTCTGTCCCTGTCTATCCCTCTCTCTGACTCTCTGTCTGTTAAAAAATATATATAATAATAATAATAATACCAGCCAATCAGAGAAAGACAAATACCAAATGATTTCACTCATATGTGGAATCTAATGAACAAAATGAACAAACAAAATAAAGGCAGACTAATAGCAGGCTGAATGCTGTGGGGGCATGGGCTGGTCGGTGTGGAGGGATTGTACAAAAAAAGAGAAAAAACTCATGGATACACACAACAGTGCTGACTGCCGGGGGAGGAGGATGTGGGGGGCTAGATGGTGATCGATGGAGACTTGATGGTTCTCCATCAGTGTGCCGATGATGTGTTCTAGAATTGTACACCTGAAACCTGTATAATTTGTTCACCGGTGTCACCCCAATAAATCTTGCTTGCTACTATATTAATAATTAGATCTCTTTATAAAAACATGTTCCATGTTTCAACTGGGACAGCTATAGGAATAAATTTGTGATTGGAACATCCCATTACACTGTGAGTCTCTTTTAGAAATATATCACGTAATGGGAGTTTGGCATTCCGGAACAAGAACTCGGAGAAAGCAGGATCACCTTGTTTCCAGGAGCACTCGCACAATGCAGTGGTTCTTAATCTCCTTCAGTTTAGCCCCCTCTTAATCTAATAGGTGAGATGGATCTTCTACTCATAAATTTTCGGAGGTTTGATTGATGCATCTGCTAAATCCCATTCATGGATTCCTGGGACCATGATCCCAGGAAACATAATGAAGGCTCAGCCACAACTAGAAAGGACCTCTGTTGTAAAGTCCAGATGGGGACTTCAGGTCCCATACATCAAAGTGTGGTACATTTGTGGCAAATTCTTCAGTGAGAAATGACTTGTGTGGATGAAGCTTAAATCTGGGATGCTTATCTTAGTCAACTATGGTGTATACACTCATTTGTCACATACATATTTGTCATTTGTCAGATTTCCCACAGTGAACTGCCAACTCCTTTCTGGGTGAAATCCAAACACTGCAGAAGACAGATTCCTGGTTCTATGCCAGTCCTACCAGTTTCTGATCACTACCACCTAGCCTCCTATTTCAACTCAGTATATAAGTGATTGACTCAACACATAGAGCTCAGGTCAAGCTAAGACACAAATCTGATCTGATCATTCATTACATCATTAGTGTTCTCCAATGTTTCCTTCCTGCCTACTTTTAGAAGTCCAAATCCTGCTCCTCTCTAGTTTCCTTTTCTGCAAATTAGATCTTCACAAGTGGCTGTACTTTCTGCAAACGAAGCACAGAGTGGTGGGGAGCTGTTACTGCTTCCCCTGTTCCTTGTGGGAAAGGCTCCTCTCCTTTCCGGGTGGTTGCGGGAGGGACACAACTCGAGGACGGACAGTCATGATACCATCTCCCTCCCCAGCACAGTAACTGTCTGGGGTTGGGTCTTGAGTGAGTATTATCTCAGGTCAATATGCACAGGCACAGTTAACAGATGCGGAGAGAGTAGGGCCTGAATATAATACCTGGAGCTCAGGATCTAGCCATAGTTCAAGTTACTCCTGGACTTACAAGTTAGATATTCTAATTTTGTTTTGTTTTAAAGTTAGTTTGAAATAGCGTTTTAAACTTTCAATTGAAATAAATCTAGAACTTCGACCATATTGCACTAACCTGCCTTTGATAGGTGTTTAATATAGGTATTTATTTATAAGGCTATAGAAGTAAATATGTCCAGATCTTTCAACTCAGTGGAATGTAAGTATATCACATGACCCAAGATTTTCACTCTCTAGTTTATACAACTTTATCACACCGAGCTCTTCTAATACAGCTTAATAGGTCATTGGGAGTGTTTACAGCGAGAATAGTTTCAATGGAGATTGCTGGGGTATAACATTTCCCTTCCTCAGAAAGTCTAATGCTAGCTGTAACAAAGTCTCTAGCCCTACAGCCTGCACTCAGCAGAGAGCAAAGTGCGCTATTTCATTCACACAGTTAACACACCGGCAGCTGGGAAGAGCAGATGGGAGTTAGCATTCAGCCAATGCGAGTCTGTGCTCCAGGAACCCGAGCCTCAGGACCAGAAGAACTAGGAACCAGAGCAGGCACCCGGCTCCACTCTGCTGATAAGGCAGGGACATTCCACAGGGATTTCAGTTCTATGGGCTGGCAAGCCTCTAGGTCCATATTCAAGCCTTAGGAGTGAGAGGTACGTGGCTTTCACACGAGGTGTCCTCCCTTTCAGCCACACGCACGGAGAAACACAGAATGTTTACCCTAAAAGTTAGCTTGGAGACCAGACAGACCCTTATAACCAAATAAGGAACTGGGTCCTACAGGGGGAGTAATGAAACTCAGAGCAGCACAGGAGGATACAGGTCTCCCAGTCCCACAACACTGCTCTCCCAGAACATTGTGCAGGCCTCCAGAGCACAAGTGCCAGTGGATGGCCATATTCTCTGGTTGCTCTATAAACTGGCTGGATCAGACACTAAATAATATCAGTAGTTCATTCAGAAATCATTTAGAATTATCTTTCATTTCATAATGATAATAGGGTTTTAATTATATGATACATTGAGATAACTATATATAGAAACTCAACTAACTCTAACTTGCCATCTCTTTTCTTTTGAGTGTCATAATATTGGGCTATGGTTAAATGTTGAGGATCAACCACATATTACTCACCTCTCCTTTCCAAAAGGAAAAGAGGAACAACAAGGGAGAAGTAATTTCAACAAATTTGGGGACCACAAAGCAGACAGATTAATGCCCGACCCAATTTCTTCAGCTCCGCTATAGCCTATAAAATCTGCAAAGGGGAAATCAGAGTAATTTGTCCTCTCAAAAACCCAAAGAACCTCAGGTTTGGAGAGACACTGTGTACCACAAAGAACACAAGTGAGACAGAAGACTGAAAACTGGGAGACTGTCTGAAAGTTTATTTAGAAAGAGATGGGAATCCTCCACCAAGGTCTTGGCCTTAACCCTTGGTAGGTATAGGATCATACAACCTAAACAAAAGAACCCTGGAAAAAGTAAACTATGAGGACTGCAGACCTTGGGCACTTAGGCAACAGGAGTGAAGCTTGGACTGAGGGGGAAAAAGCTGTTAGATAAGCCCTGGCCAGACAGCTCAGTTGGTTAGAGCATCATCCCAATATGTCAAAGTTGCAGGTTTCATCCCTAGTCAGGGCACAATGAAGAATCAATTTATGAGCTTGACCTGTGGTGGCACAGTGGACAAAGCGTCAACCTGGAATGCTGAGGTTGCCAGTTCGAGGCCCTGGGTTAGCCTGGCCAAGGCACATGCAAGAAGCAACTGTTGCTCACTCTTCCCTCCTCTTCTCTCTCTCTCTCTCTCCTCTCTCTAAAATCAATGAATAAAATCTTTAAAAAAAAAATAATTAACAAATGCATGAATGGGTGGAACAGCAATTTGATGGGGATTTTTCCTTCCTAAAATCAATAAATAAACAACAACAAAAAATTGTTAAGCTGTTAGATAAAAATGTGCATTCACAAAACAGTATACTCCATAAAACAGTAACAGGGTCAGACAAGACCATGACAAGTGAATGAGCACTGGCTTATAGGAGTAGGTGGTCGAGTTTCCACTCCCCATTCAGATCAGGATCATCAAATAAACACAGTTAAGCCTGACCAGGCGGTGGTGCAGTGGATAGAGCATCGGACTGGGATGCGGAAGACCCAGGTTCAAGACCCCAAGGTCGCCAGCTTGAGCGCGGGCTCATCTGGTTTGAGCAAAAACTCACCAGCTTGGACCCAAGGTCGTTGGCTCGAGCAAGGGGTTACTTTATCTGCTGAAAGCCCACGGTCAAGGCACATATGAGAAAGCAATCAATAAACAACTAAGGTGTTGCAACAAAAAACTGATAATTGATGCTTCTCATCTCTCTCCGTTCCAGTCTGTCCCTATCTGTCCCTCTCTCTCTCTCTGTCTCTGTAGAAAAAAAAATTTTTTTAATAAAAATAAAAATAAATACAGTTAACAGTCAGATGCCACGTAGAGCAACTCTTCCGTTTCTATTCAATTTACTTTAAAATTTTAAGCCAGAACAACCAGTCAAGTGGTCTACTGATTTCTGAAGCTAGCATCACACCTTCTGCATTCTATATCTTACAATCAATACAGTCCAGAAGCCTAGGTCTAAAGGGCTGTCTCTCACCATGTTTTCCTTTTTCTCTCCTTTTTAACGGGATGGTTATCAAGTACTGGCATGATCTAGAATTTTATGGCAGTTATACCAGTCCTTTCTTGGTAATGAATCATTAGCACATATAAATGAACAGTAAAGAAAAGACTATTTTATTAAAAGAAACAATTATTAACTCACATGGCAACAAAGCTTTGGCAGATACAGAACATTCGTGAGAGCCAAACCTTAGCTTCTGGAAAATAATTCGGTACTTCACTAGGTGTTGGTAAAACCTACTGTTTTTATCCTTATGCTTGTTTTAAAACTATCATTGAGTCTCTGACTCCTGAACTAAGTTACCAACTCCCAACCTGGCAATCAAGGCCTTAGCAATGGGGCTCAGGGCTCCCAGCTTGTTCTATTCACCCCACGTGCAGCTAAGTGACACCACAGTATTTCACAACACATGTAGCATTTCCCTACCTCTCTCCAGCTTCAGGCTCTCGACTACCGCCTTCCTCTGCTTCTCCCGCACATCCACACCCAGCTCCACCCGGACTTCAATTCTATGCATGGTGTTATGCGATGGGTTAGAGCACTAAAAACTCAGCAACAGTGAGCAGATAACGGGAGCTGGGATTCACAGTACAGGCAAAACATACAGAAATCTGGTAAAGCCTTTTGTTTAGATAGTATATATGGAAATGTAAAAATTACTGAAATCTGAATAATTAATTCTGAAAGATCTGGCTTATCTAATATGTAAATTTCTCAATGGCAATACACCTCTGTCACCCCAAATTGTATATTTAATGTGACTGTAATTGTTGGCCTCCATTACTGATGTAACTTTTTTTTTGAGATAGAAAAAGAGAGAGAGAGAGAGAGAGAGACATTGATCTGTTGTTATTTATGCATTCATAGGTTGCTTCTTGTATGTGCCCTGACCAGGGATCAAACCCATAACCTTGGCATATTGGGACAACACTTTAACCAACTGAGCTACCCAGCTAGAGCCCTAATGTATTTTTAATACATGGAATCATCTATAGATGAGAAACACATAAAATAAACACCACAGTTAAGTAATCTACAAGTAGACTTAAATATTAAAACCTACAGGAACAAACACAATGTAATGTATTTTGATCTTTCAACTGTTATATTTCGATTAAAAAATATTCCAATTTATATAATACTTGATACAATCTCTGGAATTGGAGGGAGAATGTGTTTAACATCTGCTCTGAAGTGTACCCTATACATTATGAAACTATAGATGTCTCAGATTAAAAAAGAAAAAAGCTTTAATAACATTTTAAAATACATTTGGCTACTAGCAGTATCTCTTGTGACTGAGAATTTACTTAGTCGGAAAGATGAAATGTCAGACTCTAAAAGGAAGGAAACAAAATTAGTGCAAATCCATAGCCACTCTCTCACTGGAGAAATGATTTCACTAAGTGAGTTCAGTGAGTTCCACTCTTGGAGGCTGGTAGTAAAGATAGCTATGGAATGGGAAGACATGCCTCTCTAAAATAATTAGGAAAACAATGTTTCCCTTTAATACCATCTCCCCAAACACCACAGGTATATTATACTGTTATAAGTGTACATGTGAAATATAAGTCCACTGTGACAACAAATTTGTCAGATAAAAATCTGAGTTTCTCCATTGTCATTCTACCAGCAAGGCTGCCTACTATATGTAAAAGTCAGTATCAATTAGGCAAAGTGGATTAAAAAGAATCCGCATGAACCTGTTAGATTAAATCATCTGGGTAGCTCTTGCGTGCGGAAATACTGTTTTTCCATAGAGGGTCCACTCCACTTCTCTCAAGGACCAAACCAAAGAAAGCCCTGATGTGCTCTCTGTATGTTTTCCAAGTCACCGGTATTTTTCACCCAACTGAACATTTTAAATTGATCAACTTAAATGTGCCAGAGCCATCAGCAATCCAGTTAGAAAGAAGGATTTAGAGAAGGGCTGTAGAACTCAGCCCTTGCTACAGTATCTTTGGAGCAACCAAGGACATAAAGCCAGCAGGAATCATGCCACCAATAGTAGGTTTGGAGTCAGTGTAAAGAACAAAACTCATGATTAATGCTGGCGCTGTGCCCTCGCCCTGCTACCCTATACCCAGGGGGTGTATAGCTTCTCAGTTTCACTAACACATGTCTGACAAAGCCTCTAACTTTAATTTTCATCCCCCTCCCCAAATCATGGAAAATCCAAAGGGATCCAAGCCACAAAGAACTCCTACCGAGACGATTTAAAACCATTCAATCACAGCAACTGCCACTTAGAAAGGAAAAAAAAGTCACCAGGAGTAAGGGCCAACAATGTAACCAACATCTAATGATCAGAAAGTGTCAGGAAGTCTGGGCTTCACAGTGACACTGAGGCCAAGGAGAACAGGGTTACTTCAGAGGTGGGGGAGGGTAGAGAAACATGTTTTAAAGGCTTTGAGATAAGGTCCTAACCAAAGATATATACCAAAGAGAAAATGGGGAACAAAAGAAATGAAGTTTCAGTGAAAAAGGGAGATATTTGGATTTAGTTATAAAGATGGGTTTACTAGAAGATTATTTGATCAACAATTGCAGGGCAAGAGTACTTAGTCGGAATTTCAAGACTCTGTAACGACTCAGACTGTAGAAGTTTTCGGGTTCCAGAGAGAGTTAAAACATGAATCCACTTGATGGCTCCTAATCAGTGCGTTAGTGCTGCTGGGGTTCAACGGGCATCCCCAAGTGTGCCACTTTGGCGTGTAAATTATTTTGAGTTGAAGGCAAGCAAGACCTGCAGGCTTGTGAGAAACATTTAATTCCCCCTGAAAGAATTAAAATTAGGGGCCTTACTCATATTAAGAGTTGTCACCAGAAATAACTTTTTATGACCTAAGTATAGGGCAGGACAAACTTTCTAATTAGAGAACATCTGTTCTTCTTACTGCCCTGCAGTGACCTGCCTCCCCTCTGAAGCCACAGGGGCCTCACCTCATCCAGCTCAGAATGCCACATACACCTCATGTTCCCTTCTGTCTCAACCACTCATGTGTGTGGGGTCTCTGACTCTCATGTATGTGGGGTTCCCACACATATGTATTATGAAATTTGGTTATTTTCTCTTGTTAATCTGTCTCAGGTTGATTTAATTATTAGATCAGCAGAAAGAAAATGGTAAAGTTTCTTCCTCCCCCACAGAACAATGAGATTCCTCCCTACCCACTCAAATATTTTCAAATTCATAAATGAAAAATCAATTCATTCTTCCAAAAGCAATTTCTTGTGAAAAGTAGTCTCATTTTGACTGAGAAGAAGAGGATATAAAGGGGAAAGTTTATTCCTGCACAAAGGAGGGCAGAGATATATCGTGGAACTGAAAGGAATTCAGATTAGGTCTTCCAGATAGAGGAGCAGGGTAGGGAGGAAGGTGCAGATCTCAGTTTTAGAAGAACAGGAAGGCCAAGTGACTGCTTTGCTAAGTGCCTGCTGTTTGCCGATTCAACTAGGAATCTGGAGGAATGGAAAGAGGCGGCTAATCTTATTTAGGACACAGATAGGGGCTGAGAGCCAAGTAAATGAATCCAGAGGAGATACTGTCTTTTGTCAACAGTAGTGAGCTTTTCATTATTTTTTTTTAAGTCGTCTCATCACTTTCTATGACTGTGCTTAAGGAAAAATCCTTCCCTGTTATTTCATGAACTCTCTATATTGTCTTATTAAGTTACACATTGCTTCTATAAAACCACTTTACTCTCCTGCTTAATCAGAGCAGGAATGGGGAGGCTGCCACACAGATAGTGTTTCCAAATCCAATCACTTGAGTCATGTAGAAACTATTAGATATAGGACCCGAAAAATGGTGTCAGCTTCATTGGTATCAACTAAAATGATGCCATATTTAAGCCTGTAAAAACTGAGGACTAGAGAGGTCAGGAGATGTGTCAAGGTTCCCTGTGACTTCTAGAGGCAAAAGTGAGATTTAAGCCAGTGGTGGGATTCAAATAGTTTAACAACTGGTTCTCTACCCTAATGACCGTTTTAAGCATTAAAATAATAATTTTTAAAAATTGATATATTGTGCCTGAGCAGGTGGTGGCACAGTGAATAGAGTGTTGGACTGGGATGCAAAGGAACACTGAAGTCGCTGGCTTGAGCATGGGCTCAACAGCTTGAGCATGGGATCATAGACATGACATCATGGTTGCTGGCTTGAGCCCAAAGGTCACTGGCTTGAAGCCCAAGATCACTGGCTTGAGCAAGGTGTTACTCGCTCTGCTATAGCCCTCCCCCACATCTCAATGCACATATGAGAAAGCAGACAATGAACTAAGGTGCCACAATGAAGAACTGATGCTTCTCATCTCTCTCCTTTCCTGTCTGTCTGTTTCTATATGTCCCCTCTCTGTCTCTCTCGCTAAAAACAAAAAACAACGAAATACCAAAAGGTAGTTTATTATTTCATGCTGTTAATATCTAAATAAGAACAATAAAAGAAGTATACAAAACTAGATATTATAAGAAAGTTTTAAAATATTAGTGAAAAAATATAATACCTGACCAGAAACAATAAAACTGTTATTTAAGATATTTCCATATTGCTCCTTGATTGGAGTCCTCACTTCCTACTGAAGTAACAAATGTGAGGGAATTAAAATGTAGTATTTCATCAAAGGTATAATGAGTTTTATGAAATGAATAAATATTACAACCATGGTTCCATCAAATTTTTTTCACCTACAGATGGAATGAACATTATTATGGGCACTTAGAATATGCTGTTGTGCAGATGAAATAAGGAAGGTAAATTTGTGATTTCAACATTGGGCTGCTGCCCAGGCGCCCACCTTAGAGAGAACCCAGATTCCAAGTGTCATTTTACCAACTGGTTCACCAAACTCAATAAAGAATTAGGTATCGGTTCTGCTGAACTAGTGCGAACCGGCTGATTTAAACCCAGTTTCCCCCTGGCCAGTTGGCTCAGTGGTAGAGCGTCAGCGTGGCGTGCAGAAGTCCCGAGTTCGATTCCCGACCAGGGCACACAGGAGAAACGCCCATCTGCTTCTCCACCCCTCCCCCTCTCCTTCCTCTCTGTCTCTCTCTTCCCCTCCTGCAGCGAGGCTCCATTGGAGCAAAGATGGCCTGGGCACTGGGGATGGCTCCTTGGCCTCTGCCCCAGGCACTAGAGTGGCTCTGGTCGCAGCATAGCGATGCCCAGGAGGGGCAGAGCATCGCCCCCTGGTGGGCGTGCCAGGTGGATCCTGGTCGGGCGCATGCGGGAGTCTGTCTGACTGTCTCTCCCCGTTTCCAGCTTCAGAAAAATACAAAAAATAAAATAAAATAAAATAAAAAATAAACCCAGTTTCCCCCACTTGGTTCACTGTTCAGTCCAGAGCCCTTTCCTTCTACTTTTGTCCTCAGCTGGTTCGATGAGGAGAAAGGTGTTGGACACTGGAGATAAGAGTCTTAAGACATGATCCCCACCCTGTAGTACGGTACAACTACTGAGGAAAACAGGGCTTACACATGAGAACACGCGTGATAACAACATAGTTAGCAAAAAACCCTGTAAGAATACAGAAAGGAAGGGGCCACAGAGGAAGGCTTTGTGAAGGTGGGGGGCATTTGGTGGAGAGTCAGCCACAGGTGAGAGCCAGAAGAAACCATCTTAAGGAGGGAAGGGAGGGGGCATATTCCCATCCCCAGAACACAAAGACATTGAAATGGCTCATGATATATTTAAGGAAACAGAACAGGTGTGAGAAGGAAGGAGACAAACTAGAAAGCCTTCAATGCCAAGCTAAGCAACTTGGACTTTTATTTACCAGACAGCCCATAAAGATTTCTCTTGGCACAGAGAGAAGTTTTAAAAGTAACATATACAAGGCAGTGTTTTTGTTTGTTTGTTTGTTTGTTTTTTACAAGGCAATGTTTTAAGGAGAATAGCTCTGGAAATGCAGTAAGAGCTGGACTGAAGAAAGACTGGAGGAGTCGGGAATCTGAGAGGAGATCAGCAGTCCAGGTGTAGATAATGGGGACTGGTAAACAGAGGAAGAAAGAACAGAAGAAAGAAAGAACCTTCTGAAAGAAAGGTCAATAGATTTAGCCATCAACCGATGTGGGGTCAGAAAGAGAGATGGAGGAGTCAAAGGAAGCTCCAAATCTTCAGGGGTAAATTTAGGAGGGTGTAGTCTCTGTGACCAGAGAGGGAGATGTCCGGAACACCCTGACAGGTGTTGTCGGGGTGAGAGTGTGGTCACCTGAGAAGACGAGATTCAACAGGCAAGTGATCAGAGCCACACTGCAGAAGGTGAATGAGAGCAGGCACAGCACTCCGTTTACCCCGTGTGACCACTGCCTCATGGCCTGGGTGAATACAAAAATAAATTTTATATCTACATGAAGCACATGTACAAAGACTGTGTAAGAAACGGTCTTGCTGCTCCTTGAATTTCCTTAGCATTGAAACCCCAGTCATCTTCTAAGTGCTAAAAGGGACACAGGTCAAGTCTTTTTGGTCCAATACATTCACCAAGAAGGGTTCAAAGTAGTAAATCTACTGCCACCTGCTTATTCCATGGTAACACTGGAGCTCTGGTATAAAAAATATTCTCTGCACCAGGACAGGACCGAACAAAGTCCTCTGGTTCGCAGGCACGCGTGGCAATCTCTCTCGTTTAAATACCTAACTGAACACCACACTCTATGAGAAAGGGAACAGTGAACGATGCAGGGAGGAGCCAAGTCCATGTTGTTTACAATAATTATTCTTCTTCACATACCAATCTCAACAAAGACCCACTAGAACCAAACAAAACACACAAAGATCAGGAGCTCGGCGAAGAAATGAGGACAGTGTGACTTTCCGACTCTAATGAGACAAGTCAGAAGAAAAACAATCTCTCCAGGTCCCTTGCCCCCAGTGTCTGGGCTGCGCTCTTACTCATTCCTTCCCTCATAGTTTCTGGGACGGCAAGATTTCCTTCCACATCTCACAAACCCTACCTGCACTCCCATTCTTTCCAGCCTCTGCTTAGCTGCTGTTACATTAGTTATTTCCTCTCCTTTGTATCTTCTTCCCTTCCTCCTGGCTTAGCCCACAAATGTGCTCAAGTCGATCTGGTTGTATTTCTGTGTGTCCGGAGCACATACAACACACCTGTTACTACCGCTGGCTTCAGGGCAGAAAGCAGAGCTCTGCAGAGCGGCGTGCTTCATCTCAGTCAGACCCACTCAGCAAGGACCAGGGCTGGACAAGTTTAGGAGATGGATGCAGAGGGCCTTCGGGCGCTCTTACCAATGTCCCCTACTTTGGCATCACCATTTACCCCCAACCTTGTGGCACTGCCATCTGCTAACCTAATCCTCTGTGACTCAAAGACTTGTCATGTTAATATCTCTTCAAAACCCAGTCTTCAAGAAGGAAAAATAAAAAAGGTCGAAGAAAAAATATGGCAGAATTGCAGCATGTTTCAATAAGAAACATCTGAAAGAAAACAGAACTTCCCTGACATTCTGAAATTCAGACAGAAAAAAGACAGTTTCCTCACCAATCCAGTCTTGCTCCCCACAGTCTCCAGATGCACCGCACCCAGCAGATGACAATGGTCACTGAATGGCCAGCGTCATCCCTAAGTTACACAAGATACTCTGTCCGTACCTCAGGGAAGAAGTCGCTGAGCAAGATCACTGATGAGATAGTCACTGAGGAGCGTGTCTCCCTGGGACAAGACTAAATAACTGCTCAAATGTCAGAGATGGGAACCCTGCCTGGATGGTCATTGGTTCAACTCCTTAGTTTACACAAAGGAAAGGAGATGAGAAAACTCTGCTCGAAGCTCACACAGCAGGACAGAGACAGATCTGGGACTGGAGCCCATGCCTCTTGAGTCATCACCTCGGTTCATTCTGCTCCCACAGCACACAGCCTTCCTACATCTGTTTTTACACACTGAGACATGTACCTTTATAAATTAATAAGAGTTACTCAGATTACCAGACTTCTTCTGTGATCGTGTGTTCTTGCTATTGGAATCTTAACATCAATCACAAAGTTATGTCACACACTTCCTGAGAAGTGCATGGAACTGTTTACGTAAGCAGTGTGGGGAATTCAGATCAAATATTCAGTGAGTGACTCAAAACTGAAGACAAAGACAGCACGTGGCTTCTTCTAATGGGCTGGGTTCCAAGCATGTGTAACGCCCCTCCCTCTCCTTCCTCTGTTCCAATGACTGGAAATCTTGGGGTTAGTCCAAGGTTGACCTACACACACAAAAGGAACTCCCTAGAATGGTCTTAAAAAACCATGGCTCCCAAAACAAGTAAATTTAGGATACATCATTCCAATAAAGTATTTCAACGGACACTCTTTCCAACTGTTATGTGGCACATAGGATTTATAAGTTTTCTTTACTGACTTAAGAGGCATAAAATTTATCCAGAATTTCTTAGGGTGCTCCTTCAACAAGACAATCAAAACTTTTATTCAGCTCTACTTTCCCGCCTGTTAACACAGCATATTTCCAGATGAAAATAGAGATAGCTGATCCCTTCACTGTGAACCTCAGAAGAAGTTCAGTTATCATCTCACTGCCTTTGTGAATGGTGGAGGAGCTAACCACATCACTGGGATTATTTACTGCAGTCTGGCCAAGCCAAGAGGTATTCGCTTTTATAACTGCTAATCAGTGCTGCCTGCTTTTCTTTTTAAGCAAAAATTTGGTATTGACTAGGTTAGATTTCAACTTTTAGAATTAAAGTTTCCATATTATCCCATTTGTCTGTGCTTAGAGGAAAAGTACCACAACAAAGTGTATTAAGAGAATCCTTAAGATGGAGACAGCTCCTCTGATAATTTGGGATCTTTTTTTTGTTTCGTTTTGTATTTTTCTGAAGTGAGCAGGGAGGCAGAGAGACAGACTTCTGCATGTGCCTAACAGGGATCCACCCGGCAAGTCCACAAGGGGGCGATGCTCTGCCCATCTGGGGCATTGCTCCATTCCAACCAGAGCCATTCTAGCGCCTGAGGCAGAGGCCATGGAGCCATCCTCGTGCCCTGGTCAACTTTGCTCCAGTGAAGCCTTGGCTGCGGGAGGGGAAGAGAGAGACAGAGAAGAAGGAGAGGGGGAGGGGTGGAGAAGCAGATGGGCGCGTCTCCTGTGTGCCCTGGCCGGGAATCAAACCTGGGACTCCTGCACGCCAGGCCGACGCTCTACCACTGAGCCAACTTGCCAGGGCCTGGAATCTTTTACAGTGGGATCTCTATAGCCGGAGTTACTGATGTAGGATGGCAGGGGCCTGACAGGTAACTAACTATGTGAGTCAAGAACCAGGGGTAAGTTCGCATGCAGGTGTAAACTGAGTGGTAGGGGCCGTGGACACATAGAGAAGGTACGGCCCATCCACAGAGGTGGCAATCATTCAGGCTTAGGCGATTACTACAGTGAGAAAGGCCATCTCGGTGTAGCCAGGTCTTAAATCCAGGTTTGGGCAGGGGGAGGTCTCAATTTTTTTAAACGTTAACTCAAATTTTGAACACAAAACAAATTAAAACACTGCTTGTGCCCAACCAGATAGACCCACAGGCTAGCCTTGCTTGCTGAGCTTCCAGTTTGCTACCTCTCTCCTCGACAGAAAGAAGAATGAATGCATATTCAGTGAGTACTGTTTAAATTACTTTAGAATGTTAGTCTCAGAAACCCTTCGGTGTCCTGAGGGAATATATAAAAGTCAGAGGAACGTAGCAGAATCAGCAAATTATTAAGGTTTCGTGGACTGAGGGGAAATCAGAACATTCAGATTTGAACTCCGTCAAGTTGCTGGGTTGATGCGAATCAAGCCCCACCCTTTGTCCACTACAAAATCACCAGGGAGACAGCTCTCTCCACAACGACTCTGCCCCGTTCACTCCAGCCCTCCCTGACATCCTGCCAGCACCCACCTAGTGGCTAGGTCCCATTTATTTCCTTCAAGAACTCTTCCAAACAAGCACGCTGCCCCTCATTCCCATCCCATGCCCATAATCTGCGGTCAGCTCGGCACCTCGGGCTCCAGGTCTTTCCCTTCCTACCCCACTCCAGCCCTCATCCCTTCTGCACACAACTGCCAAAGTGATCGCCCTCAATGGGCACATCATAAATTCTCCGGACAGCTGCAAGAAGCTGCTGAGTGGCTGCCTGTAGGAGGGGACCTCGGTGTAAGGAAGACTTATTTTCCCTTGCATTTCCTTTCTGTACCTTTTGAGTTTCTTTTTTGTATTAGTTTCTCAAAAATATTTTTTTAAAAATGTAATACCCCAGGGCTCCTAGACATCTCCTCATCCCGACCCACTGAGACACATCAATGAACTACACCTTCTGATAAGTGACCAGAGAGCGTAGTGAGACGCTGAGCTGGGGACACAGCCAGGGGAGGGCGAGAGCGCCGGCGGGAGCGGCAGAGCTGTTCCCGGTCTGAAGTCAGATGTCTGCCCTCCAAGGGAGCAAGTCATCTGCCCGGAGGGATCAGCACTTCAGTGGGGACTCTCCTCCCGCACAGAGAGGGGGAACCTCAGCTCACAGAGGGAACCTCAGCTCATCCGCCCTGCTTGTTCCGCCTGGGCACACCTCAAGTGACACCTGGTCTTTGACAAACTATGCCCTCGGTTTCAGAACAGCTGACCCTCCCAATGAAGGAGATGCTCAACAGGGGCACTAGCTGGGTTTTTTTTGTTGTTGTTTGTTTTTTTGTTTTGGGGGTTTTTTTTTTGTATTTTTCTGAAGCTGGAAACGGGGAGAGACAGACTCCCGCATGCGCCCGACCGGAATCCACCTGGCACGCCCACCAGGGGCGAAGCTCTGCCCACCAGGGGGCGATGCTCTGCCCCTCCAGGGCGTCACTCTGCCGTGACCAGAGCCACTCTAGCGCCTGAGGCAGAGGCCAAGGAGCCATCCCCAACCCCCCGGGGCCATCTTTGCTCCAATGGAGCCTTGGCTGCGGGAGGGGAAGAGAGAGACAGAGAGGAAGGAGGGGAGGGGGAGAAGCAAATGGGTGCTTCTCCTATGTGCCCTGGCTGGGAATCGAACCCGGGTCCCCCGCACGCCACACTAGCTGTTTTTAAAAGGAGGGGAATCAAATCAAGTCAGCTGCTTATAGCAGTCGACCTAGTCCTTCATTTGTGACTGTGGAAAGGTAATCAAGAACCACCCGAGTCGAGGAAAGCTAAGGGAATGAGAGAAAGACAAGCACGAAACAAACAGCCAATCCCAGAGAAAACAGAGGTAGAAGGTAGTTCATGAAACAGAAGAGAATTTAAGGGGATGAGGAATGTGAGTGTAGTCAAAGACATTAGAAAAACCATCATCCGTGAAACCAAAAACTAATGAAAAGGAAAAGAGCACTTTGACATTAAAATCGGATGTTTGCAGATAAAAACTCAAACGAAGGGCTGAAACAAAAGGGTGATGAAATTCCCACAAAAGGAGTTGGGGGAAGAAGAGATGACAGATAATTTAATAAAATAATCTAAAAATTAATACAGGAGGTCTAACATCAATTTATTGAATTTCAAAGGGGGGGGGGCGGTCAAGAGAGGGTAGTAGAAAGAAGTGATGAAAGAAAATAAGAGAAAAACTAAAAATATGTTTAGAAAGAGAAATCCAAGAAAAAGGGGAATTAATCCAAGAATAAAAGGAAAGCCCTGGCCAGACAGCTCGCTTGGTTAGAGCATCATCACGAAGCACAGAGGGTGCTGGTTCCATCCAGCACGTATAAAAACAGATCAATGTTCCCATCTCTCTCTCTCTCTCCCTCTCTCTCTTTTCCTCTCTCTCTAAAATCAATGAAATAAACAATTTTTTTTTAAAGAATAAAAGGAAAAGAAATTTTAGGATGACAGTGCTGTAAACAGGTCCAGAAAGTGGTTAGTTGATAAAGCATTCAAAAAGAAAACTGTAACGCTTACTTCCGCTAGTAAGAAAACAGCAATCAGAAAGTTCAGGAAGAACAGGCTGTCACGGTTCAGACATGAAGCAAACAAGTGTGCCACGATCCTAAGCAAATGATCATGCCTGAAGAGGAAATCTGACTTAGATGCTCAGAACATCTCCCTTCGAGTAACATCAGGTTCTATCTTTATGATTCATTCACATTTCGGATACTACTTTAAGGGACATATCTAAGCCTCTGAATCCAACCAAGGGAAAAAAAGGAAACCATCCCCTTGGGTTTTTCCTTGGAGTATAAAAGGTGGTGTTAGTTGGCTGAGTTCACCTCCAGTTCCCAGCCTTGATTTTCAAATGTCCTTTGCAACCTGACCACCTAAGAGCCAGGAACCTGGGAGCTACCAAAGCCCTTGGATACACGGACCAAGGCCAGAGGTGGATTTAACGGTGGGTGCACCGGGCGTGCGTCCTGGGCCCCGACTTCTGAAAGGCCCTGCAAAACCTCAACTTTACACTTTTTTCTAATGTAAGGGGCCCAATATTTTCTTCTGCGCCCAGGGCCTCCACCAACCTTAACCTGCCTCTGACCAAGGCGTGCTAAAGAGAAAGCCTTGCCCTTTTCCCTTCCCCATTTTTCCTGCCATGTTGTGACTACGATGAGAAAGTCATATAATAAGAATGGTGGAGGCAGCAGAGTATAGGATCCAAAATGACTTCCATGAGTCCCTCTAGCAGCCTCGGATAGACTGCCTTCTTGCTTCTTGTTAAAAGAAAACTAAACCGCTTGTCTAATTACAATGTTAGTTGCATTATTTGCTCTTGGGGAACACAATCCTAACTAAAACAAGGAATCAATTTCCCATTTTGAATGAAATCCAGTTTGAGTTGGGTTTCTGCCATCTGCAAGCAAGAAAAATCTGACTAATATATATCCACTTTCTTTACATTTTGCTCCAGAGGAAAAAAAAAAGTCACAGAGGCCACATCTTTTACCTTCATCCTTAGAAGGAATATGATGTTGGGTACGGTTCTGCAGAACTTTCATTCAAATACTTCCTTGGCTCCAACCACTAGCTAATTCCTGTGCTAACAGGAGACACCAACCTCACAAGATATACCACAGTTGCCCTTGGGGGCCCAAGTAAAATGGGGCGGAGAGTTTACAAACACATGAAATATTGTCAGTGTGGGATTGTGTCATTTAGAACCATGTGGTAGTATTTCAAAGCATAGCAAATTCTAAAACTCAAGAGTGCTTGTTTAGTTTAAATTAGACACACCAACATTTTATTCACCAGTCAGTAAACTCTTATTTACTGAACAATGGCACAGATAAGCCAAAATAATATTTGTCTTGAGTAAATTTATATTGTAAACTGGGTGTGTGTCTGTTGTTTTGGGAATCACCATACGCCAGATAAATTTAATCCAAATGGGAGGTTCTAATTTAAAAGAAGTCAGCGTGTTGTTTAGCCAAGTCGATCTTCTTTTCTTTAGTAGAATTATTTCTAGTTCTCCCCAGTTTCCCTGAAAGATGCACCTAAATACCACCACTCTAACTGAATCAAATCCTGTCATCCTAGCACTGCTTAGTTCATTCATTTAATAATAGTAAATGAACACCAATAATGTCACATGCTGTGCCAGATGCTGTGGATATTCTAAAAAATAAGAATATCTGCAATGTCCAGTTTGCTCAGTGGATAGAGCGTCCACCAGGCATATGGATGTCTCAGGTTTGATTCTCAGTCAGGGCACACAAGAGAGGTGACCATCTGCTTCTCTCTACCTCCCTCTTCCCCTTCTCTTCCTCTTCTTCTCTGGCAGCCAGCGGTTTCGGCCTCAGCCCTGGGCGCTGAGGATAGCTCAATGGGTTCAAGCGCATCAGCCTCACGCACTAAAAATAGCTCCACTGATTTGAGCATCAGCCCTAGATGGGGGGTGCTGAAGGTCTTGACGGGGGCACATGCAGGAGACTGTCTCACTATCTACCCTAAGAGAGAGAGAGAGAGAGAGAGAGAGAGAGAGAGAGAGTACCTGCCCTCAAAGGGCTTATGTCTACTGAGGCTAGTAGGGTAGTAAGGTAGTAAGGCTAGTAGGTAAAGTAAGGGTTCAGACAGGGAACAGTCACCGAGCTATCATAATATATTATACTGAGCCAGAAGAAGGAGAAATTAGAGAGTACTGTGGAAATTTCAGAGCAAGGATTTAGAAGGTGTATAATTGGGGTAGGTTCTCCAGCATATGCAAAGTTCTAGAGGCAAGATACAACATGACAGTGTCAAGGAACTCGAGTTCAAGCTCATGGAGGTTGTCTACCTGTACATTTAGGTAGACAGGTTGTATCATTATTGAAATTAAGAACTCAGAAGAACAAAGGTTTAATGTAAGGCATTCCAACAGGACTCCAGCAGGCAGTTACATAGGTTAAGAGGTATACAATCACTGCAGACACTGCCACTCAAGTCTTTCAACCTGACGCAGACACTTAGTGTAGCTTCAATTCTGAGAAAAGAGCCACTGTGGCCTTCAAATCCAGGTTAATGCTTTATTTCTACACCGTAACAGCTTTTTGCTTATTTTGCAGAAAATGCTAGTAAAGCAAAACTCAAGTCATTCTGAGAGCCGGATTACAACCTTCCTTGATCTCTCCAAGGTGACAAATTTAAAATCATATTACTCAACAGGAGGTGAGACCTAGCAGGAGACTGTCATGCTTTTCTACCTTGTGGCACCAAGTAGTGTAACAGCTCATCCGCTCTATCTTCTTGGTGGCAATTACCAGAAGTGTGTGGTGTGAAGCTACGAAGGCAACTGGGGATTTGTGGGGCTGAGCTTGCTCAGTTTTAAGATTCATGGACTTTCGGCATACACGCCAACCACCACTTCCATCATCGTGGCCCAGCATGGAGTATGGGACCTGAGTCCAAAGAGTGCTGTCGAGAGCACTTGTGGAGAAAGGAAACCTCTTCCATTAAGGGAGGGAAAGAGGACAGATAAATGAATGGTATCAGGGCAGAAACCTGCATGTTGGCAACAAGCTGAGAAGTTATAATTCAATGGCCCTTTCTCTGTAAAGCAGGGGCCAGGGCATCTGCAACAATTGAGAGAAGTGATCAGATGTGAGAGGAGAAGACAGGGATTATTAACCGCTGTGGGGAAGAACAAAGAGCTGCCCAAGGTAGTCTTTTTCAATGAGTTGGTTGTAAGGGGTCCTGAAATCAATATATTTTAAAAAAGGAGTAAAGGATCGAAGCACACTGCATAGAGTAAAGGTAATCATTGTTTATAATAAAATTAATATATCCTGTTTATGGTGTAGTGAATCATGATGTAAAATGTTCTTTCTTGGGTGGCAGTCAAAACATTTGGAGGCCAACAGACAAGGACAAATAGAAGGAATCACTTAGAAGCCTGGGGACTCAGGTGAGATTGGAAATAATCTAATTTTGGTGGCACTAATCTACATTATGATCTGTGTCTCACACCTGGCCTAAATTAGAGGAGGTAATTAAATTGAAAGTCTCCTATTAAATGCAGTGACTCAAGAAGGGAATGCATATAAAAAGACATAAAGGAATGTATCTTACCATTATCCTACTTAATTATGCTAATTAAAACTTTTAAAGTAATTTGACAATAAATTAAGAGACTGTATTACTCTGCTTGACCACATAATTATGCTTTTTGCTATCCATTATAATTCTTATACCAAAAAATCTTTAAGTGATCTATTTAACTTGTAGGATATATTATGCACTCAGAAGAAAAAGGTTAAAAAGGTGTTTTATTTATTTATTTTTTTGTATTCTTCCAAAGTTAGAAGCGGGGAGGCAGTCAGACAGACCCCCGCATGTGTCCAACCGGGATCCACCAAGCATGCCCACCAGGGGGCGAAACTCTGCCCATCTGGGGCGTCGCTTGTTGCAACCAGAGCCATTCTAGCGCCTGAGGCAGAGGCCATGGAGCCGTCCTCAGCGCCCAGGGCAACTTTGCTCCAATGGAGCCTTGGCTGCTGGAGGGGAAGAGAGGGATAGAGAAGGAGGAGAGGGGGAAGGGTGGAGAAGCAGATGGGTGCTTCTCCTGTGTGCCCTGGCCGGGAATCGAACCCAGGACTTCCACACGCCAGGCCAATGCTCTACTGCTGAGCCAACTGGCCAGGGCCGGCATTTTATTTTAAAACCACTCATATTCTTACGATTTACAATAGCAAAAAGACCCCTCCCCAACACAAAACCTCATTCTTGTTAAATACTTTTTAACAACTTAAGCTAAATAAATTCTTAGAAAGCTATCGCACCACCCCAGAGGAACCAGAAAAGTGACTTCCATTGTAGAGAAATGCATTTACTTCCCATTCTCAGTCATTTGCAAGGTGCCCCATTCTTACAGACAAATCCCAACTGAAACAGTCAAGAAATAAACATTGTCATCTTTCTTATACAACCCAAATCACACACTCTTCAGAATCAAGACTGTCCTTCAAAATCATTAAACCCTGACTTCTAATTTCAAATTATTTTGACTTATGAAATTTCAAAGAAGACAGCCTTTGAAAATACAGACAGTTGTCAGATCATGGACTCCACCCTAACCCCAAAGTCATTTAATAGACTCATTATCATTTATTCAGGGAAAACAAAATTAATTGGAAAGTATATTGCTCTTTATATGCTTCAAAAGTCACTTGCAAAGATAGCTGTGAAGCCCTTTGTTTATCTCCAGGAATTGGCTTAAACTTGGTGGAGAGAGGACATACGTGGCCATCATTTTTCCCATCAAGATGATTCCAATTCCTAGGGTACATGAATCACCCCAATCAAGTGAAGCTATTTTATATGTGTGAGAATGTCCTAGGTACCACAGAATATAATACTTCCCTCAGGTAAATATTTATTTCTGAGAAAAGTCAAGCCTCAACTTGACCAAAATGTATAAATAAACTACAAAAAGACTCTAGGCAAGACAGAAAAAGATGAATAATTTAGTTGATGAATGAACACAATCTTTCAAGGTAGCCTGAATTCATTACAAATTCAAGAATAGAAACAGGAATCAACAACATCCAACTTTGGAAAAAACCCTTTAAACACAGAAATTCATCTAACCCACTGGTATGCAAATTTTTGGTGTCAGGCAACTTTTACATGCAAATTCTTGAGGATTTCAAAGCGCTTTTATGTGGTTACATCCACTACTATTTACTACAGGGGTCCCCAAACTTCTTACACAGGGGGTCAGTTCACTGTCCCTCAGACCGTTGGAGGGCCGGACTATAAAAAAACTATGAACAAATCCCTATGCACACTGCACATATCTTATTTTAAAGTAAAAAAACAAAATGAGAACAAATACAATATTTAAAATAAAGAACAAGTAAATTTAAATCAACAAACTGGCGCTGGCCGGTTGGCTCAGCGGTAGAGCGTCGGCCTAGCGTGCAGAGGACCCGGGTTCGATTCCCAGACAGGGCACACAGGAGAGGCGCCCATTTGCTTCTCCACCCCCCCCCCCTTCCTCTCTGCCTCTCTCTTCCCCTCCCGCAGCCAAGGCTCCATTAGAGCAAAGATGGCCCGGGCGCTGGGGATGGCTCTGTGGCCTCTGCCTCAGGCACTAGAGTGGCTCTGGTCGCAATATGGCGACGCCCAGGATGGGCAGAGCATCGCCCCCTGGTGGGCAGAGCGTCACCCCTGGTGGGCGAGCCGGGTGGATCCCGGTCGGGCGCATGCGGGAGTCTGTCTGACTGTCTCTCCCTGTTTCCAGCTTCAGAAAAATGAAAAAAAAAAAAAAAAATTAAAGTAAAAAAAAAAAAAATTAAAGTAAATCAACAAACTGACCAGTATTTCAATGGGAACTATGCTCCTCTTACCGACCACCAATGAAAGAAGTGCCCCTTCCGGAAGTGCTATGGGGGCCGGATAAATGGCCTCAGGGGGCCACATGCGGCCCGCAGGCCGTAGTTTGGGGACCCCTGATTTACTACATTCAAAATTAAGAAATTTTAAAAATATTTACTCATTTAAAACTAACTTTTAAAAAGTACATATTAACTTAAAAACTTTATGAAAATTATATTTTCCAAAAGAAAAAAAATAAAGTGAGAAAAATAGCATTGTTTTGCATTTTGGAAAGGTTTAATAGAAAAGAGTCTCATGCCTGCTTCCATGTACAATGCATTGTGAAAGTGTTTAAGCTGAAGGATTTTAGAAAAACCTGCCCTCATACAACTATGTAGTTGGAAAATGAAGGTATATTCTAATGGCCTTTTCAGATAATTATGGATATTCTTCTACAGTACTTCCTTAAAATTCAACAAGCGGTAGGATTTTTCCCCCCATTTGATTAAAATATGATTGATACACAAAAAGCTGGACACATTTAATGTATAGAACTTGATGAGTGTATACAGTCTGCTGAAGGTAATTTCTTAAAAGTTAACTTCAATGTGAAATCTGAAACAAACACTCTGTATTCTGTTATCTTAAAATCTAACAGTCCATCTTGCACTTTGAAAGAATCTTTCACCCATGCATGGTTTTTGAAAATTCTGGTTCACTGAGTTATGAAGATATTCCAAATGCCAACACATTTCTTTAGAAAATATACAAAAAAAAATATCACATTCATTAACATAACCATAAGTTTTATCAAAAAGATCTTGATCTTATTTTTATTAATTTTAATGCAGTGAAATTGATAAATCAGGGTACATATGTTCAGAGAAAACATCTCCAGATTATTTTGACATTTGATTATGTTGCATACCCCTCATCCAAAGTCAAATTGTCTTCTGTCACCTTCTATCTGGTTTTCTTTGTGCCCCTCCCCTCCTCCACCCCCTCTTTCTCCTTCCTCGCCCCCTCCACACCCCCCACCCCACTCCCCATTACCATCACATTCTTGTCCATGTCTCTGAGTCTCATTTTTATGTCCCATCTATGTATGGATTCATATAGTTCTTAGTTTTTTCTGATTTACTTATTTCATTCGTATAATGTTATCAAGGTCCATCCATGTTATTGTAAATGATCCGATGTCATTATTTCTTATGGCTGAGTAGTATTCCATAGTATATATGTACCAAAGCTTTTTAATCCACTCATCCACTGACGGACACTTGGGCTGTTTCCAGATCTTCACTATTGTGAACAATGCTGCCATAAACATGGGGGTGCATTTCTCCTTTTGGAACAGTTCTATGGTGTTCTTGGGGTATATTCCTAAAAATGGGATAGCTGGGTCAAAAGGCAGTTCGATTTTTAATTTTTTGAGGAATCCCTATACTGTTTTCCACAAAGGCTGCACCAGTCTGCATTCCCACCAGCAGCGCAGGAGGGTTACCTCAAAAAGGTCTTTAGGTATTGGAAAGCTGTCAAGCATTAGAACTGCAAAGACAAGTTTTCCAAAATTCCAATTCTAACTTTTCACTTGACAACTCAAATTTTATTCTAGACAACATATACTATCAGGTTCTTTTCTTGAAGTGATAAACTTCTCATTTATTTCTGAGTAAAAATCAGGGGGCTTAAGCACTCAGAAAAAGATGTTAGGATACATCCTTATGAAGAATTATGTGGCCATTATGCTGTTTACAAATAATTTAATGAAATAGGAAAATGCTTATGATATAATCCTAAACAGAATACAGCAAAAGGACAAAAATTGTATATATATTATGGTATGAGCTATACTTTAAAAGCTTGCACATCCTTTCCTGTGGTTTTTCTATATTAGACAATGCCACAAAACCAAAAGCAAACATTCTTAAGCAAAATACATACCTGTTTCTTTAAAAAATTTATAAATAAAGACTATTGTTAATACCAAATATTACACTGATGGGAAAGCCTGACAAATATTATCATCTACTTTTAAGTTAGATTTTTTTTAAAGAGTTCAATGTCACCAACACAAACAAAAAATGGATGAAATACAAATCCTATTCTATTCCATCCCACATGAAAGTAATGAGTCTTTTGGCACAGCAGGTATGCATTTTTATACATTCTTTCCCAAAGACTGGTTTTTTTGAGAGTTTGTAGAACAAATGGGTTTTGTCCAAATCTAACACATTATTCTAAGCACTTTTTTATTACAAAGAGTCCATGCAATGCTGTATAAAAACCAAAAGCTATTTTCAAAGTGTGATGTTACTGGAGTATACAAAAATCCACTGGGTTATTTAAAAAAAGTTCCATGCATCCATCTACCCATTTACTAATAAAGAATTCGGAAGTATATTTCTGTAAAATCAAGGGAAAAAAGAGAATTAGAAAGACTGGTTAAGCAATCCCTTATCAACTCAAAAGCATTAACTTTCTCATGTATGACTGCAGCTTTTTAAAGTACAAGGTCCATGTAAAACTGAAGGCATATTACCCTCATGCTCCCTGAAACATAGCCCCCTTTTGGATGTCCTGCCCTTTTGGGCTCGTGACTATGAGCATAAAAGTAATCTGAATTCCATGACTGTAGGCACATTACTACTTCTACTTTCTTCAACTATCATGCCTCTTATCAGGTAGAAAAGGGGGCAGGGGAATCGAGGAAAATACCTTTGGCTTGGGTTTTGTGAGAAAGGCTACCATTTTTTTTTTGTCAAGTAATCATTTATATGTAAGTCATCTCTTCTCACTGCAAACCCTTCAGGGCTGTGCCCTACTTTTATGCCTTTATCTTTTCATTGTGAACCACTGCCTTTTAAAAGATGGTACCACATACCAGCAGTTACTCTTTACTGAGTACTTATGTGTGAATATTTACATACTTCATTGTAATCCCCACAATCACCTTGAAAGGCACAGATGGTTATCACTTTTTTATAGAAAGACAGAAACTGAAAGAAAAGTAACTAGTCCCCACTTAGCTTCTAAGAAACACAACCAGGATCCAAGCTCAGGTTTGGCAATGAACAAGTGAGTGACTTTCGAACTCTGGTGTGCATCAACAAACTGGCGGGCCTGATAAAAAAAATTCCTGGGACCACCCCATGATTTTCTAACTCAGTAGGTCTGGAGTGGGGCCGACAATCTGCATTTATATCCAGTTCCCCATGATGCAATACTGTGGGTGCAGGGACCACACTTTGAGATCTATTGCTCTAAATAACATCAGTCAACATGACCTTGCAGAAGGTTCAATGTGAATGCATGCAGAAAGCCAATGAAGGCTAAAACAGACACCAAGTTCACATGGAACAAAAAGTTTAGAATTCTGACACATTTTTAAAAATTCAATTTGAGAAATCTTTCCCTACCTGTGTATGTATCTACTCTCTCCCTAGGACCTTCGAGAACACTTGCTTCAGCCTTTTTGGTTTGCCTTGTGGCACCATTAGGGCGTCTGCAGAGCAAACACCATTCTGTCTACCATCCTGGCAGAGAAGAGTTGATAATAAACCCTAAGTCTCCAATTCCTTGCCTGGGAGATGGGGAGCATTCTGAAGTTAGGAAAGTATACGAGGAGATCGACCCCAACAACTGAAGTGTCAGTGTCTCTTCCCGGCTGATCCGACAGTGGAGCAGCATCTGCAGGAGTTGGGGCAGACAGCTTTCTGGCCTGACTGGTTAGGGGAGACTGCACTAACGCTAAGTTACTTATGACGGAGAGGACCTTTAAAGCGGATGGAAGCTGAAGGCAAATGACCAGGATATAGAATATGCGAGAGAAGACATCATCTTCGTGCACTAAGTCTGGATCAGATTTTGGCTCCCACACCAAAAAATCATAGCTGGGTTACTATTGATTAATCAATAGTGGCCTTGATTCACTTGCACAGCTGAACAGCTATGGCTTCAGTGTAACAACCTTCTGCCTAGTAAGCTGCGAAATTGGCGCTGTTAAAACATGGCTCTTTCAAATTGTTTAAAACGCTCCCACTGAGAGGCACATTTTCAGCAACATTTCATTTCTTAGAGTAACATAACTGAAGAATCGGGCAGAGAGACTGCAATAATTTTATTCCAGGGAAGACACTCTGAAAAGTAAAAGCTGTAATACAGCTGTTTCCTAAGGGGTTATTGCCAGGAGCATCTTAATTTTCCTGAGACATTCAGGGGCTGCAGAAAACAGCTTGAGTCTCACATACCAATTCCACACAGATCATGATGCAAAACTCACATCTCCACACAGCAAAAGCAATATAACTGGAGGAAGTAAAAAGGAAAGGAGGAAAGAAAACCAGTGTGCTTACATTTAAAGGGAAAGAAAAAGAAAAAGACAACCATGGTTAGAGTGGGAGCCAAACTTTGCCTAAGACATGCATTTTGTTTGGTCCTTTAACTCCTCATTTTACAGGAGGTACTGGGTGTTAGTGCTCTTTGGAAACAAACAGTAAATGATCCTCAGGATGTGAGTTTCAATATTTATGGGCGTTTTATAAGGTAAATGAGCACTGACACTGGCTTCCTAAAACCAGCACACTAAATTGGTGAAGATGTGGACAAATCCTCTTACTGCTGGTGGGGATATAAAATGGTACAACCTCTTCAGAAAACAATTTGGGAGTTTCTTAAAAAGTTAAACAATTTCCCTGTGACCAGTTATTCCATTCCTAGGTTTTCCCCTGGGAAATGACACATAAAAATACCAGGTCCATAAAAAGACTTACACATAAATGTTAACAGCAGCCTTGGTTGTAATGTCCAAGAAGCGGAAGCAACTCAAATGTCCATCAACAGGTGACCAGATAAACATATTGTGGTACATTTCTATAACGGAATACTACTCAGCCACAGAAGAAATGAATTGATACGTGCAACATAGATGAATCTTAAAATCAGCTGAATGAAAGAAGTCAGACCAAAAGAAATGTAAGACTTATTTACATAAAATTCAATAAAATGAAAACTAATCTACAGTTAACAGAAAGCAGACCAGTGATTGCCTAGGAAAGAAGAGAGGCATGGGGAGATGGGGAGGGGGGGAGGGGGAGATGAGGAGAGGGGGAGAGGGGGAGATGGGGAGGGGGAGGGGACTGAGAGGAGGGTGGGGGAGGAGGAAGGAAGCTTTGAGGTGATGCGTATGTTCAGTATCTTGTGGTAATGGTTTCATGGGTACATATATAAAAAATCCTCATATTATATACCTTAAATATATGTAGCTCATTATCACCTATAATTCAAAAAAAGTTTTAAAATACAATACACATCTTTCAACTGTTGAACAAAGGAAAGTGTAAATTTCAGTGGCTAAAACTACAGATAAGAAAATCAAACTCTCTCATTCTAATCTGGGAATCACATAAAGCATTTACACAATATTCTAGGGTTTAATTTCTCTATTTGCATGTGGAAACAGCATCCGCTCCCACTGGGGACGATGGACACAGGACCTCAGTCATGGGTCAAGCACCTAGAGGACCGCTCTGGTAATTATTAGCTCCCAGTTCTAAATCTAGCTCATTGATCTTAAAACCTTGCCTCTATCCCACAGGTTTGTTACAACACTAACCTGCTATCCTAGAGGTCTGGTGGGGTTAGTGAAAAGGCTAAAATATTCAAGGAACATCCTCCATGAAAGCTATCTCACCCGCCGGAGCTACTGGAAAAGCACACAGGCCCCTTTGCTTCCATGGTCTATTCTGGGTCTGCAAACTAGAGCCCAAGGGCCAAATCTACCTCACTGAATGATTCTGCATGGCCTACAAGCTAAAAAGAATTTTTAAATTTTAAAAGGTTGAAAAAAACTAAAAAAAAGGCTATTTTATGACATGCAAAATTTACTGAAATTGAAAATTCATATAAAGTTGTACTGGAACTTTATGCCCAGTGGTGGGATTCAAATAATTTAACAACCGATTCTCTGCCCTAATGACCATTTTAGTATGAAAAGTCGATACACTGAAAGGTATTTTATTATTTCATGTCTTTAATACTTATATAAGAATAAAAAAGGTACACTAAAACAGACTATGTTATAAGAAAGTTTTAAAACATTAATGAAGAAAAAAATTTTTTTTTTTTGTATTTTTCTGAAGCTGGAAATGGGGAGAGACAGTCAGACAGACTCCCGCATGCGCCCGACCGGGATCCACCCGGCATGCCCACCAGGGGGCGATGCTCTACCCCTCTGGGGCGTCGCTCTGTTGCGACCAGAGCCACTCTAGCGCTTGGGGCAGAGGCCAAGGAGCCATCCCCAGTGCCCGGGCCATCTTTGCTCCAATGGAGCCTTGGCTGCGGGAAGGGAAGAGAGAGACAGAGAGGAAGGAGAGGGGGAGGGGTGGAGAAGCAGATGGGCGCTTCTCCTGTGTGCCCTGGCCAGGAATCGAACCCAGGACCCCTTGCACGCCAGGCCGACGCTCTACCACTGAGCCAACCGGCCAGGGCCCATTAATGAAGAAATATTAAATAATACCTGACAACAAACAATAAAACTTTTAACATACTTCCATATGGCTTTTTTTTTTTTGACAGAGACAGAGTCAGAGAGAGGGACAGACAGACAGGACAGGAGACAGATGAGTAGCATCAACTTTTCGTTGCGGCACCTTAGTTGTTCATTGATTGCTTTCTCATATGTGCCTTGACTGGGGGCGCTACAGCAGAGCAAGTGACCCTTTGCTCAAGCCAGCGGCCTTGGGCTTCACGCTCAACCTTTAGGCTCAAGTCAGTGACCATGAGGTCATGTCTATGATCCCATGCTCAAGCTGGTGAGCCCGAGCTCAAGCCGGGGACCGCAGTGTTTCGAACCTGGGCCCCCCATGTCCCAGTTTGACACTCTATGCACTGCACTACCACCTGGTCAGGCTCCATATTGCTTCTTGATTGGTGTCTTCACTTCCTACTGAAGTAACAAATGTGATGGAATTAAAATGTAGTATTTCACCAAAGGTATAATGAGTTTTATGAACTGAATAAATAAATATTACAAGCATAGTTCCATGAAACTTTTTCACCTATGGATGGAATGAACATTACTATGGGCGCTTAGAATACGCTGTTACGCAGATGAACGTTTAAAAAAAGTAAGGAATATAAATTTGTGATTTCCACATTGGGTGGCTGCCCAGGCACCCACCTTTGAGAGAACCCTGATTACAAGTGCCATTTTAACAATTGGTTTTCCGAACTTAACAAAAAATTAGATATCGGTTCTGCCAAACTGGTGTGAACCAGCTGGATCCCACCACTGCCTATGCCAATCTGTCTACATGCATCTATGACTATGTTTAACCTCCCAGGACAGAGTAGGTGCGCCAGAGGCCATGTGACCCACAAAAGTTAGAATATTTACTAGCTGGCCCTTTACAGAAAATGTGTGCCAACCTCTGCCCTGGGCCCAAGTCATACACGCATGCCTCTGAGTATTCTGAGACCTATAGAAAATTAATCCTGGAGACAGACAGCTGATGGAAAAACAACACCAGCCTGCCCTGTGGTGGCGCAGTGGATAGGGCCTCGACCTAGAATGCTGAAGTCGCTGGTTCATAACCCCGGGCTTGCCTGGTCAAGGCACATATGAGAAGCAACTAATACAAATTGATGCTTCCCATTCCTCCTCCTGCCTTTCTTGCTCTCTATCCTTTCTCTAGATTTTTTAAAATTCATTTTAGAAAGTGGGGGGAGAGGGAGAGAAGGGGGATCTGAGCAGGAAGCATCAACTCCCATACGTGCCCTGACCAGGCAAGCCCAGGGTTTTGAACCAGCAACCTCAGTATTCCAGGTTGATGCTTTTATTCACTGCGCCACCACAGGTCAGGCTCTATCCCCTCCTTAAAATCAATAAATAAAATCTAAAAACATTTTTTTTTAAACTACAACTCTTCCTTCTAAAAAAAAAGAAATTAAAAGCAGCACAGTGGTCATGTTAGCCCAACCTGGTGCCTTTAACACATGCTTCCTTCTAGTTCAGAGCAAGGCTACGGTGTCACAGGAGGTGACACCCCCCACTTCAATGTCCGCCATCAGGGAAGCATAGAGCAGCTCTCCCTGTGGGACCATTTTCAGTAACACAGCCCCCGGCTTACTCCCTCTACTTCAGTGGTCCCCATCCCCCAGGCTGCGGACCGGTACCGGTCCGTGGGCCATTTTGTACCCGTCCGCAGAGAAAGAATAAATAACTTACATTATTTTTGTTTTATTTATATTTAAGTCTGAACGAAGTTTTATTTTTTAAAATGACCAGATTCCCTCTGTTACATCCGTGGAAGACTCACTTTTGACGCTTATCTCGGTCACGTGATACATTTATCCGTCCCACCCTAAAGGCCGGTCCATGAAAATATTTTCTGACATTAAACCAGTTCGTGGTCCAAAAAGGTTGGAGAGCACTGCTCTACTTTACCTTGTAATTAATGTAACAGGTCCTCGTGGCAGCTATAAAAATCTCAGGCTGCTTTTAACTACTGCATTCCTTAGTTCCCTTTGGTTACAGATTCCCCAGACCACCTGAGATAGTTTAGCAAAAAAGTGAACTTTTTATTTGTTATAAGTACAAAAGGGTGTCCAGGAGCCTGTGGACACGATGCAGGAACAAAATTTGGGCAGATCTCCTGATTTTTCCCTTCTTTGCAGACCCTCCTTTCCAGTTCATATACCAGAGCTCACATCTCCTGCGTTTCAGAAACACCGGGCTAAGAGTGGGAAACACTGGTTCCAAATGCCCAGGGGGTGGTCGGGTCACGTGTACGGGGCCCAATATAGCAGTACAAACAAAGTACAGGGGGGTCCCTAGAAAATGAAGAGGGAGACCTAGATTACCAATATTTTAAGTATCTACTTTGTCCTCTATAATATAAGTGTGCTGATCAAACCATATACATTTTGGAAAAGAGACAGTAAGTCTCCTTTCAAAGACAAGTCTAAGGCTCTCACAGTATGGGTGGTCTCAGATATTTGATTTCAACTTTTATTAAGACTCTAAGTCCTATAGAAACTCCAGAGAATTTTGATGGGGCTTTTTGGTTTGTTCATTTTTTCTAATGTTTAATTTTTTATGTTTCCTCTTTACTTCACTCCTCCTGGAAACCTAAATATCAATATATCTTCCCTTCTGGGTCCAACCTCAGGTGACCACCACCTCCACCCGTCATCTGCATTCCTTTCTCCTGGTTCTGGTTTCCCATCCCACCTTCTACACACACACACCACAACCGCCCCACACATACACCTACCATTAACCACTACCACCACAAACAGAATCACAACATATTCCAAAAAATAAAAAACCTGCACAGTCTGACCTGTGGTGGCGCAGTGGATAAGGCATCCTCCTGGAACGCTGAGGTCGCTGGTTCGAAACCCTGGGCTTGCCTGGTCAAGGCACATATGGGAGTTGATGCTTTTTGCTCCTCCCCCCTTTCTCTCTCTGTCTGTCTCTCTCTCCACTCTAAAATGAATAAATAAAAATCTAAAAACAAAAACAAACCTATACAGGAAAAAATTCAGACCAATTAATGTCCACTCTCCCAAAGTGGGGCTCTTGTGTATTCTGCAACCATTAATTAGACCATTTACAAATGTGTTACACAACATAGCAGAGCTTTGGGCTTCTAACAAACACAGCCACAGTGAGTCCCAGGGAATCCCCAATATCTTACATCTGGCTTTATATGTGTTTATTAGGGAGAGGGATGGGCAGCAGGTGGGATGGCACCACTTCCTTAAAGGCATCTTAAATTCTTACAAAGTGTGTTTGTACACCTTGATGCACTTGAGGTGATCTTCAACATCCCAGCAGGGAGCTAACTATCAATATCACATACAAAGAAAACCTAAGGCTCAAAGAAATTAGGCATCAAGCTCAAGCCAACATACCAGGCAGTGGAATCTTGGCCCAGAATCCAGGTCACAAGTCAAGCCCAGGGCATTTTATTATTTTATTGTTTTGTTCCACTTTGTTTTTTAAATAAGGGCCTAAAGTTACTGACCAGTGAGCAAATGGGCTTGGGTGAATAATAAATTGGGTCAGAGAATCCTGCACAGACATGACTTCGCCACCAGTTAGCTAATTAGGAGAAGTTAGCAATGATTGCATTATTGAACCATTTCAGCAGAACAGGTTTAGTGCTCCATATATCCTAGGTGTCTCTCCTCTCTCTCTCTCTCTCTCTCTCTCTCTCTCTCTCTCTCTCACACACACACACACACACACACACACACACCACTAGAAATCTCTTCTTCCTGCTTAGAAGTCTTTCCAGATGTGCCGCCTTTATCAGCTTCCCTTGACCACTGCCCCGCATAATGGTTCTCATAATGGTTCTCTAAACACCTGGCGTTAATAGTCTGTATGACGCACTTGACACTACAATAATGAGAAGACAATTTGTGTTCTGTCTCTGAGGGTCAAAGGCAGCTCAGGCAGGAAGAGGGTGTTACATCTTCCATGTCCCCCCTCCATCCAGCAGGCCTATACTACCGTTATAATGCCAAGTGTCACTAAATTTGCCAACTATTATCAAAGACCATGAGCTCCTAGAAATAACAGTTCACCCGTTTACTGTCAATATAAACACTCCAGAAGGTGTTAGTAAAAGAAAAAGTTTTTAGTTTGTGAAGTCAAATTTTTTTAATCATCCATTAATCTTTGTTATCGGAACTAGTCTTAACTGGCTTCCAAATGGTTCCAAATACTGGTTCAGGGGAGAAAAGCATCAGCTGAAACAGATCGGCGTGGAGAAGCCAACAGTTAGAACCAATGGTATCCTGGTCGGTTAGTGCACCCCACAAGAACAGCAATATTAACATTGACTGGCTTTTCTGTCAAGGCCAGACTGTTTTTCTCAAAGGTGAGAAAGCAGGGAAGGAGCAAATGATACAAAAAGG
This sequence comes from Saccopteryx bilineata, assembly GCF_036850765.1. Lineage (NCBI taxonomy): Eukaryota > Metazoa > Chordata > Mammalia > Chiroptera > Emballonuridae > Saccopteryx > Saccopteryx bilineata. Next base: position 242,470,164 of record NC_089493.1, read on the forward strand.
ACAAAGGGAGAATGGCAGCAAAGACTAGGCTCTGTGAAGGTAGCAGTGAAATAGCAGAGCTAGAGGATGGGTGAGCACCTGACAGAGAAGACAGGGATGAAGAAAGCAGAGTCAAACCAGCTTTGCAAGCTGGAGGGAGACAAAGCAGAATTACTCGCTGCTTACGAAACCGGGACACCGGCAGGCTAGTTCTTCTCCGGGCGTCAGGGCTCTGTGATCTCTCTCCAGTGGAGACAGGGTCCTTTGACTCCAACAGGCTCTGCTTTGAGGAACCAGAGCCAAATGAACTCTTTGTTAAAAGCTCTTTTGAAAAAAACCCTGGAAGAGTCAAGAATGCTTGTGTGTAAAACTCCTATTGAATGTTACTACTGCAGTGATAACACACCATAAAAGCACTTCTTCCTATCTTTGGAATAATGTGTTTTTTTTCACATTGACATTGAAACAATTATTAAATTGCGGTAGCTTTCTAAATCTGATTAATGTTATTCAGGGACTCCCACAAACAGTTTGCCATTTATTACACTTGCTAATTAGGAGATGTAAGGTCTTATCTTCCCCAACCTACAGTCACAGGCCCAGGATGGAGCTCTGCTAAAAGCAGGACTCCTGGCTAATACTGTTAATGAGTTTAGTACTGCCAAAATGTCAATGGTTTTTTATTTGGTCAGAAAGGACCTAATTTATCTAGTCTGCTGCTCTCTGTAATTTTCAGGGAAATGTCAGAGCAGCAATCAGCAGAAACGAATGGCAATAAAGATGATTACTAGAAGGGTAGCAAGAACATCATACTAACAAACAGCTTTCAATCTCCTTTCCCCGCTGCAAGATTTAGTTCAGTGATACAGCAAGGGACTACACGGAGCTCAATCCAAAGCATACCCACATACTTTGTCTGAAATAAAATTATACTTTTAAAATTATGAGAGATATAAGAAGCTTCACTGTAGAGGGAAAACAGCCTACCAACATGTTTCCAGGGAAGAGATGGGGAGAGCAGGGCTGTTTTAACAAAACTTGCTTTTGGTCACCATTTAGGATGCTAAATAAGAAAAGGGTACCGGAAGGAGTTGGATCCAGAAGGCTTTAATCAGTTTTGCACTAGAAAAATATGCTTGCAATTTCAACACAAAATATAGATTCCTTCTTTAGCAATTTTCCATTCATTCTTTCTTAAATAAGCATAAGGTATTAACAAATGTCATCATTCTAAGGTCAGTAATAGATAACAGGGCTGTTTACCTTTAGGTCATTGGTGTTCAGAGTCTGAGCATGGAAGGCATTCACTCTTAAGGTAATTGCAATGGAATGGGGTGTGTGGGGAGAAGAAGCTTATGCATGTGTGTTGATTTGAGGATTTGGCCTTTCACTGACAGAATTTCAAATTTTACCATGGAAACACATCAAATTCATTCAGATTATGAAAAAGGGAATGACACAAATAAAGGATAAAGAAAATAAAGCTCTTAGTCCAGTTCCCAACGGCTGACCTCATATGGAATAAAATTTCCAGGCTCCCAAGGTATTATTCTGTCAAAATCTTTACACCTACCCCACTCTCTCTCCGACTCCCTTTATCCCACATAATGCGACACTATAGCAATGTTTCGTATTTTCTGAGGCAAGGCCCATTGTAACCTTTCAGCTTACATGACGAAGCAGAGAATAAGGTAACAAGGCCTCTGCTTAGAAAGTTGGGAAAGGGAAATCCCAAAACCGAACTCCACAAACCCTGAGCTACCCCCAGCCTCCGTGCATGCTGTCTTCTCAGTACCAGTCTGCCTTTGCTAAAGAGCCCAAATTCTACCAGTATCCATGCTAGAAAAACCTCTGGCGTAAAGATAACTATTTCACTTTACCTCATAAATTTCCCTGCATAAAATAAACAAATATACAAAGTTGGCACAGATAAGCTTAATTTAATCTTTCCTTGCGGGAAATGAACAGTTTAAGACAAGGATAAAAATATTTGCTTCATTACATTTTCTACCAATTAGTCTAGCTTAACTAAGCAATTTAACCAGGTCACTGATTGTAGCAGTGCTACTTAAAATTGGACCTTTATGTGGTTAAGTATGTTTAAGATAAATGGAAGGAGATATTTCTATCTAGAGGCCTGTGTTTACATTTCCAAGCACCGACTCACCAGGAGGCCTTGCCGTTGACTGGGCCGCTGTGGATTCCTATGGCCGTAAGAAATGCTTTGCTTTTCTTTGACTCCGTTTTCCAGCCCTACCCAGAACATGATATGCACAGATGCACAAATTATTAGTCAATTTATACAAAGCAATGGTCTCCAGGCTCAAATCCAAAACAAAATGGACAAAAACCCACAGACAGGAGACTTAGCTGATAAAAAGAAAAAGGTTTCTTCTGATCAGTCAGTCTTGCTTCAATTCCTACAGTAAAATTAGAAACAAAACTTGCTGCCTACATCAGAGATAAGGTGACCAATGACCAACCCAGTTGCTCAGAACTATTACAGCCCTTACAATGAAATTCCTGGGTAAACTAGACAGTTGGTTACCTTCACAGAAATTGAAATGAGTAGAATATTTGCATAATCATAAATGATTGATCAGCTTAACAAATATAGTTACCTTAAACTCAATGCTCTGCGTTAAACAACTAGAGCTTGATTAGCTTCTAGCTTTAGCTTGGTTATATTTTTATCTTTTTCTTGATTTTTTTCAGACTCACCAAAGGAAACCAGGAACAGGGTAGTTACCTGAGGCTCTGCCACGTACTCTGTGACCTTGGGCAAGCTATTTAACCTGTGCCTCAAGTTCCACATCTTGCCAGGCACAGCAGTAAGCACTCAAACGGGAGCCAGCACGACTATCTTAGTACTGTAAGTCTAGTGGTATGACTGTATTTGTTCTGGTAGTGATTTTTAAATATCACCCATCATCTCTATGAATACTGTGGATTTTCTTTCTTTTTAATCTCAGAAGAGACTTTAAGGTTGATATGCTCTCTTTTTATCCTTCCTTTTCCCTGACAGACCTACATTAAAAATAAAGAAGAAACTTAATTTCCTTTTTCTATTTAAAACCCGGCTCTACCACACTCATTTTAGCATAACTCTTAGAAAAATCTTTTAATGACAAAATATCATTCTTTCTTTCTTGATAATTTCTAATTACCAGGATACACTTGCCTACATTAGGATACATTCTTTTTTTCCAACAGCTAACCTAGAAATGGGAATAAGCTTATTAGAATTCTAGCAACACCAGTAACAAAATATAATTAGCTTCTTGGAATTTATGAGCCTATTCTTTCAACAAAACACAGTAATTATTCTTTTAAAAAGAATAGATAATACATGGATTGCAAAGAAACACTTCAGTGAATGAATTATGGGACATTACTCTCCTATCATATCTGAGTAGGCTCCTTTTACTTTGTTGTCCTATATTCATTTGAATTTCCAATCTCCAGCTAATAAAACCACTGACTATCAAGTGCGTAGGCAGTACAGAATCACAAAAATGTAATAATGTTGATAAGGTAGCTGCCGATTCGATTCTCAGGGCTGCCAGCAAAAGGGACTGTAGAATGAGGCAAGGAATAGTTTAAAGAAGTTACTATTATTGTTTCACCAATGTGAAAACATTAATGAGATCAGGAGAGAGAACTATTAGTCCCATGACAGTAGAAATGAAAATAAAAGAACCTCTTACTCTTAACCAACATATTTATTAGAACAGTACCTGAGGGGCTGAGAGCGACAGTGGACAAATTTTTGGAGTGGAAAGAGAAAAGAAGTATTTCCTTCAATGCAGGGAATTGACGTGTTGCCAATTACTGAATCAATGCACAGTTCCTAACAAACAGTAGGAATGCCATGAATGTGCGTCCTCTTCCCCTCTGGCAAAGTTCCATTATCAGCTACAGCACATGATGTGAGGGGATCAGAGGTTTCTGACTTGCTCAGGGTTTTCTTAAAGCCACCTGCAGGGAAAAAGCTGTCGATGAGCAATGAGATCTTAGGATGTTTATATAAAGCTGAGAGTTGAGGATTCTGTGCACCATTTTGAGTCTGGCCTTCGGAAAGCATGGCCTTTCTCAACTGGATCTTCTTTGATTTTCCCATTCGGTATTAAGTATGACAGAGGGACAGCAGAAGAGTCCTGGGCACTCCCAGTCATGGGAGGTGCTAACAAGCTCATAGGGGAGGAAAACGTTAAGTGCGAGAAATTGGAGGAGGCACATTTTAAAGCACCTAACGTGTGCAATGCAGAGACTAAATGCAATAGGATTTTTAGAAAAGAGGGGTGAGGGTAGGCATGTGGTGGAGTCAAGCAGAGTTAGCAGGACTAAGTAAGGGCATTTTCATGATTAAATTGGATTAGGTAAAGAAATGCAAATAGCACTATGCAAATAGCCATGGTAATAAAGATCAGGGCTCCCCACATCCCTAATAATAAGCTGGATGATGAAAGAAAGCCTGAGTAATATCAAGGGCAGATAGGTTAATAAGCGCTTCCTCCATGAAATGGGCTCTGCTGCCTGTTTACTTTCTTCATCCTCCCAGTTCTGCTGATCCAGTGATAGCCTTAAATTCCACTCCTAACTATGGGCTGCTCTCTGTACCAGTAACATGCAGAGGAAGAGAGGGTTTCATCTCTGCACAGAGAAATGCCAGGTTCTCCAACACATACAAACTGCCAACATTGTACACCCACCAGCCATAGGAAGACGGGCGGGAGAAGGTCACTGAAGGTCACACAGAATTTACTTCAGTCATGCTATGGAACAACATGGACTTCCTACGATAGCCTCCATGCTTGTTACAATGTGTAGCATAATTAGAGCACAGCATAAATCAGATTCTGGCCATTAGAAACTTATCAGTTCCTTCCTCTACTTAGCTAAGAATGTTGTAATTCTTAGCAAACCAACTTCCTCCTAGGAAAGGGGGAAACCAGTAGAGAAGCATCTGTACTAGGCTGGGATCATTTAATTTGGACTAATGATACTTGGAAAGCTGATGACACGGAGACCAGCCAAGCACACTGAAAGTTATTCGCAATCATTCCATCAGTCATGTTTCTACTACAATCCTTTGATGAGACAAATACTGAGCTATTGGAATCTCCAAGTACAAAGGCTTTCATCATCCAAGCTTCCAAAATCAGCTCTATTTTCATAGTACTCATTTATGAATGAATGTTACACCTTATGCTTAAGAAAATGTTTGCATTCAGTGACATTTCTGGGTAGGAAACCCGGCACTGACGCCTCTCCCTCCCCCTGCCTATGTTCCCAGCTTGACTTTCAGCACGCCAGAAGCAGGGAGAGGGATAGGAGGAAAGGCCAGCTTGCAGATGGATTCACTAACGCGGCCTGCAGCCTTCACTTCCTAAAATCAGCCAAGACCTAAGACCATCCTAGCAACCAAAGCCTTAGGCCAGTAGGTCATCCAGGGTGGGCCACTGGATTAATGAGCTCCTTATAAGAAACAAAATTAAAACAAAAAACTTCAAACCACCCTGAAGCTACAATCCGGCCCTTGTCCATTTTGCTAAATTAGTTACTCTCCTCCCAAGAGCTAAACTGATTACACAGCATAGTTTGCCAAGCCAGTGGGTTAAATGTTGCTCTAGAATAGCATTTTAGTCATATTCACTTTACACAAAAATCAAATAAAGCCTTTAACTGCAGACTTGTACTTAGCAAGAAAGTTCAACTTAGGGATTTCCAGGTAATAATTCTGTTGTTATTTATAGGAAGTCACCATTAAAAGAGAAGTACTAGCAACTCATAATGGTAATACTTTGGCCAGAAAATAAAATTCAGCAGCCCCTAGGATTAAAAAGGACTCCCCTGGGCCAAAGTTTTAAGCTTCCTACAATTAGATTTGTTCACAGGAGGTTTTGTGACAACAGACTAACATTAGATCATGCAGAGACGGGTAAATCTCAATGGATATATAACAAGGGGGTAATACATTATTTGATGTTCCAGTGAAATATCATTCTTGAAAACATCATTTTAAAATTGGTCTCACTAGGTTGTTAGAAGTAAAAAGGGCAGGCTAACTCACCTCCCCCACCCCACGCCCCCGTAGATCAGAATGTCAAGGCCCCAGTGGCCACAGTCATCGAGGGGAACCTGTATAAAACTGTGCAGCAGCCCAAACTGGTTCTGGAAATAATGCCCCCTTCCCGGTCTCTCTGCGCCCCTTCCGCGGGGCCATCCGACAGGGCACTCTGTCACCATTCTCGAGGAATGCTTAAGCAGCAAGGGGCAGAGACTAGTAAAGCAGGCCTGGGAAGAACAACAGATGCTCCCAATTTATTATAGCCTGTGTATTTGGTTTTTTAAACTGACCTTTTTAGTCTTCGGATTATTTTACAAAGACTGCCCCAGAGCCTCATAGTTGTTTTTCCTTAATATCAGACACCAACGCTGCACAATACACAGCTCAGTTTCTCTATCTGTACCCATTCTCTCTCCCCCCGCCGTCTGCCGAGAGAGAAGGAAACACAGAGTTAGACAGATATATTGCTTATATGAACAAAGATGGAAAACCTAAATATTTATTCAATCATAACTGTATTTTATGGTATATAATATAAATTATTCAAGTTATTAAAATTTAAGTTTTTAAAAAGAAAATCTATATCACCCTGGCCAGTTAGCTCAATTGGTTAGTTTCGTCCTGAAGTGCAGAGGTTGGCTGTTCGATCCCCGGTCAGGGCACATACAAGAACAGATCAATGCTCCTTTGTCTCTGTCTCTACCCCCTTACTCTCTTGCTAGAATCATTTTTTTTTTAATTAAAAAATATATATCAAGGAAAATTTGATAAAAAGAGCTAATACTATAAAACTCAAGTATACTTTTAAAGAACTATCAAAAAATAAAACAATAAAAAATAAAGTGAAATATTAGCTGACAGTATAAATTATAAGATGGGGGCTGACCTATGTATTTTCCAAATTTTGTATGTACATGCATTACTTTCATGATCACACTTAATATTGCTTACTCCCTTCCCTGCCATTTCTTTAGGGAGAAATCAAAGGTGAAAATGCTTGTGTGATGTGATGAAACGATCAGATTTTTCTTAAATTTAAAGAACCATGACTTAAAAAGCATAACCTGTTTCAGTGAAATGACAGATTCTGAACCACAAACCCGAGTATCTATTATGTACACATAAAATGCTAGTAGGCAGAGACTGAGGCCCTTTGACCTGCGCTGAGTACACAGAGTAGCATTCGGTTGCTTCACGCTGCTTCTTATTTATATAGTTCATGAGGTAGAGGGTCTACTGTGAAGAGGCTGGATGAGGACCTACTGTGGAGAGGCTGGATAGAGGACCTACTGTGGAGAGGCTGGATGAGGGCCTACTGTGAAGAGGCTGGATGAGGACCTACTGTGGAGAGGCTGGATAGAGGACCTACTGTGGAGAGGCTGGATGAGGACCTACTGTGGAGAGGCTGGATGAGGACCTACTGTGGAGAGGCTGGATAGAGGACCTACTGTGGAGAGGCTGGATAGAGGACCTACTGTGGAGAGGCTGGATGAGGGCCTACTGTGAAGAGGCTGGATGAGGACCTACTGTGGAGAGGCTGGATAGAGGACCTACTGTGGAGAGGCTGGATGAGGGCCTACTGTGGATAGGCTGGATGAGGACCTACTGTGGAGAGGCTGGATGAAGGCCTACTGTGGAGAGGCTGGATAGAGGACCTACTGTGGAGAGGCTGGATGAACGCCTACTGTGGAGAGGCTGGATAGAAGACCTACTATGGAGAGGCTGGATGAACGCCTACTGTGGAGAGGCTGGATAGAGGACCTACTGTGGAGAGGCTGGATGAGGGCCTACTGTGAAGAGGCTGGATGAGGACCTACTGTGGAGAGGCTGGATAGAGGACCTACTGTGGAGAGGCTGGATGAGGACCTACTGTGGAGAGGCTGGATGAGGACCTACTGTGGAGAGGCTGGATGAGGACCTACTGTGGAGAGGCTGGATAGAGGACCTACTGTGGAGAGGCTGGATGAGGGCCTACTGTGAAGAGGCTGGATGAGGACCTACTGTGGAGAGGCTGGATAGAGGACCTACTGTGGAGAGGCTGGATGAGGACCTACTGTGGAGAGGCTGGATGGGGACCTACTGTGGAGAGGCTTGATAGAGGACCTACTGAGGAGAGGCTGGATAGAAGACCTACTATGGAGAGGCTGGATGAAGACCTACTATGGAGAGGCTGGATGAAGGCCTACTGTGGAGAGGCTGGATAGAGGGCCTACTGTGGAGAGGCTGGATGAGGACCTACTGTGGATAGGCTGGATAGAGGACCTACTGTGGATAGGCTGGATGAGGACCTACTGTGGATAGGCTGGATAGAGGACCTACTGTGGAGAGGCTGGATAGAGGGCCTACTGTGGAGCGGCTGGATGAAGGCCTACTGTGGAGAGGCTGGATAGAAGACCTACTATGGAGAGGCTGGATGAAGACCTACTATGGAGAGGCTGGATGAAGGCCTACTGTGGAGAGGCTGGATAGAGGACCTACTGTGGAGAGGCTGGATGAGGACCTACTGTGGAGAGGCTGGATGGGGACCTACTGTGGAGAGGCTTGATAGAGGACCTACTGTGGAGAGGCTGGATAGAAGACTTACTGTGGAGAGGCTGGATGAAGACCTACTATGGAGAGGCTGGATGAAGGCCTACTGTGGAGAGGCTGGATAGAGGACCTACTGTGGAGAGGCTGGATGAGGACCTACTGTGGAGAGGCTGGATGAGGGCCTACTGTGGAGAGGCTGGATGAGGACCTACTGTGGAGAGGCTGGATAGAGAACACCGTCAGCCGTCAGCTAATCTGCACTGAGAGTGAACAGCCGTGAGGATAAGCAGTCCCAAATCCTGGCCTCTTTCTGAGCCTTATTATCTTGCAAACAATCGCACATTTCCATTGAGATGACCAACAGACATCTCCAATTCAGCATGCCCAAACCCAGACTCATCACCCGCCAAAACTGGATTTTACAAGAAACCTAAGCTCACCTTTCCACACAATCCTCTGAGAAACCTGGTCATCATCCCCAGTGCCTCTCTTTCCTTTCCACCTATCACTACCCAACCACCCAGGTCCTAACAGATACCACTTCTAGAGGCCACATCTATATGGTCCAAGAAGACTATAGGCCTTGTGCAAATATCAGGGTCTTCTGGATTCAGACAGTTTAAACTTGGCCCTGTCACCTACTAAATGTGTGACCTTAGACAAAACCCTTAATCTGCCTGAGTTTCCTTTCCCTCACTATCCAATGCTTTTAAAGATAGGACCTGTTGGTCCTATGGAACTGCTACAGGTTTAAATTAAGGCCATTCACTCACAAGGCATGTTGTATAAACAGTGGTGAACAGCAGCCACTCGGGTAGGACACACCATGTCTGAAGCTAGTACAGTGTAGTAAGTGCTGTAACTCACAAATGGCCAATGCCATCGGAGCACAGGGGAGAGATGGGATCTAGACCAGAGTGGAAATGTCAGAAAACATTTTCACGGGGAACTGACACTTAAACTAAGTCCTATGAGATGAGCAGGAGGCAGATAAGCCAAGTTTGAGAGTAGAGATAGTAGACCAGCAGAGGAAGAGCAAATGTGTGATCCATAATGGTCAAGAGACCAACATGTACCTTGAAGGTAATGAACAATTGAGCTGCCTGGAGACTAGCATGTCAGGGTGACGTGGCCAAAGGTACAGCTGGTGAGGTCAACGGGGACTCAGGCTTTGGGTACCCAGAAATGACGGGTTTTAAGCAGAGAGATAACCAAGAATGCGTGCAGAGTGCTTACACTTTTGAGTGCCGCTCTGGAGCACTCTAACCGCCTTCATTTTTACCACTCTATAGTCTGGTTTATGCTGTCTAGGAATTGGTAGTCTATGTATTTTTTCTTAAGCTGGCTGCTTCCTAATAATTTTTAATATGTTAGCGTATTCTTTAAAAAGCAATTTAAATTTTTTCTTCAATTCACTTGGTAAATTCAAGGCGGGAATATAAAGGGAAAAGCCCATCAGTCTCCACCTGAACTCCTTGACAGTCAGAAGAGCAATCAATAAGGTTACTTTCTTCTCTAAGTCATCAACCTGAAAACTCTCCACATAACTAAGCACTGACTTCTCAGTTCCAACTGCCGTGCTAAGTAGTATTTATAAGACACCACTCATCAGCCTCGTCGTTTTGTGGCATAACGTGTGACCATCTTCCCATCCGGCCCATGTAAGCGCCCCTGGTTCAGGACAGTGGAGTCCCCCAAAGCATCGCAGGCTGATCGCTTTGCTGGAAACTTAAATCCTACCACCGAGCAACACTGCAAGTCATGTTTTGAATGAAATCCACCCAGTAACCCCAGGCCTCATTTCAATCCCTTATTAGCTCCATCCCGTAACCTATGAACACTGATATTCATAAAAACCTAAATTAGTGAAGTGAATTAAAATCCTTATCATTCCCACCAAATTAAGAATCATTCACTGAGAAAAGCAATTAACATATTTCTGCCCCTTGCAGATGATTACTAAAGCTTAACTGCAGGGATTTCCCTACCTCTGTGACAAAGGATATCTTTTCGCATGTAGGGCACATTATACATAAAATTATTATCCACATCCTTAATCCTTAATTCCACATATTCATTATTCCTCATTTGGAAAGCAACCCTGATAAGGCTAGAGGCACTAGGTTACATTCTCACGAGTTCTTATAATTTCACTGCAGATTCGTCAGAGCGTCAATGCACAACAGTAATTTCTAACAGGATGCTTGAGGATATCAGAACTGCTATTGTGCATCAATAAACAACCCGAGTTTTGTTGTACCGAAAGCAGCATGTTTTAAAAGGTATAGCTTTAGTCTTTGATATGCCTGAAGAGAAGGAAGGCTTATAAGACAAAAAACAGAAGTGATTTTGTATGATATTGCTTCACTTGAAATACTTCAACAAAACATTAGCATTCTCATCCTTTTTATTTATAATTTCTAATACAATAACACAATCTAATCCCAGATCCTGGAGCTACTCCCACCATCCCTGAAGCAGCACCTGCTTCTAAATGGCCTCTGCTCTGATTACCTCTTTTCCTAAGAGAGTCAATACCCAGAGCCAGCCAGTCTTAGGTGCTTCTGTGAGATTCTCTGCCCCTGGGGACCCAGTGTTTGCCTTCAGAAGGCCATAGTGGGGAGGTAGAGCCAGGATCCAACTTCAGGGAGAGGCAATCTGGGACTCCCCTACTAGTTGGTATAAAAGCAATTGCCCTTTGTTTTATTTTTTCTTCTTAGTCTTATTTTCTTTTTATTTCCTTTTATCATTCTTAATGGACACGTCTCCTGTCAACCACATTGTGAGAATGTACTCTGAGAAGGAAGCATTTTTCTGGCCAGACAACCCCCCACCAGCTAAGTGTCTGAGACAGAGAAATACATAGACTGATCACATTGTAGAGCACTAAGGGGTCGGTCAGAGGAATGAGTAGTGTTGCCAGACCACAGGAGGCATTTGGCACTGTACTAACAAGAAAGGCCTTCTGGAGAAGGTGGCATGTTGTGGGGTCCAAGATGACCTGGTGTCACTGTGCAAAGGAATATCATTGCAGGAAGGACCAACAAAGTTTGTTGTGTTTTGTTTTTGAGGGGTTTTTTTGAGAGGACAGGAGGGAGGAGGAGAGAGAAGAATATTAACTACAAGGCATTTTCACACAAGACCTGTGCTTCTCCTTTTACCTGTTGAATATTCAAATTAGTCTGAGTTGGCGAAAGAGATCTGTGAGGCAACATGTTAGAGGTAGTAGTTTAAGCCGCGGGAATGGGTAACATCACTGTGGGAACGTCCACGGAGATGAGCCGGAAGTTCAAGGGTCCAAAACTTCACAACCAACAAGTAAGATGCTAGAGCCTCAGGTGCACGGCTCCTGTCCGCTTCCTTTCCCTTGCCCTCACGCACACACTGCTCAGCGAGAGACCACACTAACAGCTCCAGAACAGGAGAGGGGATGCCACCACCTCCTCCTTCCTATCATTAGACAAAACCTCAACAAGGTTCCAGAGGCTTTTTAAAAACCACTTTCAAATGAAAAGGTGAGCTGTAAACAGAAACAGAGACCAGCTGTCGCTGCTGTGGGGCACCTCTCAAGCCGTCGCAAACCCACTACCGAACCCACCTACCGAGGCCTCTCTCGCCTTCGGCGGGCATGTCCCTCCACTCTTCCATCTGTCACTGTCATTCCCAAGCACAGCTCCCACTGGCATTGCTGCAACCTTCTTCCAGTTAACAGATCACAACTGGGAAGTGAATGCACAAAGTGGTGCATCTCTAAGAAAACCTTATGCCCCTGAGAGAAACAGTTCCTCAGTTCAAGAACATGGTCTTTTCTCTGCAAGGCATCTTTATCCTGGCACGGGCAGGGCCTGCTGTGCCCTCCCTCTCTCGGGTTTTGCCATCCTAAGATCAGTTTCTGGACACAAGAAGATCTGAAGATACCATAACCAGGACAAAATTCATAAAAATAAACAAAATTAATAAAAATTTAAATGCAAATTAGTATTGCCACTTGTTAGTTCATGAACATTCTGGCTTTGCGAAGCTCAAAAAGGAAATACCCAACTTTCTTTTCTAAGACTTATAATATTTGGAAGACGCTTTTCCCAGGTAATGAACTTTTGGCATTAAGGTCCAGAGAGCAAAACGTCAGCAGGCTGTGAGGATCACAGGGTTCCTGATATTGTCTCCATGACATATGTGTCTCCACTTAGGAACTTGCTTTAAATTATTTCAGTGCTCACTTACAACTGCAGCTTCTAATGTTCCATTTATAAGGTGCGTTCTCTTCTAATTGGTGCGTTCACCGTAGCAAAGTAAGTGCTGCAGTAGCGAAACAACAACTATTATTGTTGTTGTTATCACAGCAGCAAGAGCTAACCAATGGTATCTACCAGGCACTTTGATAAGCACCACACAGGTGAGTCACCAGCCTTCTCAACATTTGTCTAGGGTGGATATTCTTATTAGCATCATTTTCTAACATGGAATGTGCAGCCCGGAATAGCAACTTTCCACAGATCACCTAACTAGGAGAGATCAGAGCCCACAACTGTACCACACATAGGTTTACAGATAGAGAAACTGAGGTGATGAATCAAGGGTCTTGGCCTGGTGGGGAATTAGTAAAGAAGGTGGTCAAAAAAACAGGGACCTTTCCTAGTCATTCAACATATTATTCTGACCCCAATATGTCACCCTTGCTAGCTGGGGACAGTTTAATGCCAAATAAAAAAGATGCCCATCTTTGACACTGCAGAATTAAAGGGTCTGGAGGCAGCTTTATCAGCATCACTTTCTTCAGCAGTAATTACATGTGTGTCCAGACAGCATTTTCATAAGCAGCTCAGAAGCCCAAAATGAGAAACGGTCTTGGAAGTCACTCTATCAATCATTCCAGAAGGCACTATATACATATCAGGGCATCCTGAAAAAGGAGGATCCAAACTTTGAGCTTAAATCCACCCATTCTAAGTTGGAAAGAAAAACTCCTTTTATCCTGGGGTGCAACTCACCTGTTTTCCACGAGGCATTACTAATGCCCTATTACTAATCAGCCCCAGCACAGCAGCCCCGGGCAGTCTCATCCCCACAGTAGTTTTACACGATGCTTACCTCTCATCCCAACACTTAATCAGAAGTGGTCCCAATCAAGCATGAAAATAAATTAGATTTTGGTTTAACTGGGATTAGATTCACAGTCCCAAGAAATAAAGTGACAGTTATCTAATAAGCCAGCCTCAGACTTTCTGGCTACTCTCCACAGGCTCTTCTTGCTAAAGCCCTCTCCTAAAATTCTTCTTTAAATATTGGGAAATCACAGCATGTTGGTAAAGAAAGGACAACTCTTCAAGAGCCAGGAACATAGCTCTTATAGCTGGCACCTCTCTACCACTGCCGAGACTGCGTGTCTGCTCCCAAAGAGGGCTGCCTGGGAACCACGCTCTTACCCCAGGGTGCATCAGAGTGACTTCCTCCAGGACACCGTGGGGAAAGAAGCTTCCTGAGCTTGGGCAGAGCCCGTTTTCCATGAAGAAGCAGTTCATTTTCATGCTGTTTTACATTCACTGTCACTTCATCTAGAAATACCAAGGAGTGAGTGCTGTGTAAACCCTCCAACCATGGAGAAAATCAGACATGGACAAAGGAGAAGAGGGGTGGGGAACTGACATCTAGAAGGTATGAAGGAAGTACTTTTACAATGCAACAACAAAACATTCCCAAACAACCCAATTAAAGAACGGGCTAAGGACTTGAATGGGCATTTCTCCACAGAAAACGGCCAAGAGCACATGAAAAGATGCTCACGTCAGTAACCAACAGGGAAATACAAAGAAGAAACAACAATGAGATGCCACCTCACACCTATATCTGGATGACTATTATTTACAAACAAAAGAAATAGAAAACAAATATATGGCCCTGGCTAGATATCTCAGTTGGTTAGAGCATTGTTCTGATACACCAAGGTTGCAGGTTCGAACCATGGTCAGAGCACATACATAAATCAACCAATTAATGCGTAAGTAAGTGGAACAACAAGTCAATATTTCTCTCTTTAAAATCAATAAATTAAAAAAACTAAAACTAAAAACAAGTATCAGCAAGAATAAGGAGAAATTAGAACCTTTTGCACAGCTGGTAGGAATAATATAAAATGGTGTAGTTACTACAGAAAACTGTGTAAACTGTTATAGAGAAGCAATTCCTCAAAAATTAAATATAGAATTATCATCTGCTCTAGTAGTTCCACTTCTGAGTATATACCCAAAAGAAGTGAAAGCAGGGATTCACACAGATATTTGCATACCCATGTTCACAGCAGCATTATTCACAACATACAAAAGGTGGAGGCAACCGAAGTGTTCATCCACTGATGGACGGACAAACAGAATGTGATATAGGCATACAATGGAATATTATTCAGTCCTAAAAAGGAAAAAAATTCTGATATATACAACATCGATGAACCCTGAAGACATTACACTAAAGGAAATAAACCAGTTACAAAAGGACAAGTATTGTATGATTCCACTTATATGAGGTATATAGATCATATTCATAGAGAGCAGAACGGTGGTTGCCAGGGTCAGGGGATGGGAAGGGGGAATGGAAAGTTACTGTTGAATGGGCACAGTTTCCATTGGGGAAGATGAAAAAGTGTTGTAGATGGATGGTAACGAAGGTTGCACCACAGTGTGAATATATTTAATGCCACAGACCTGTATACTTAAAAATGGTTCGCTCCCCTAATACACAGCTGCTGGCAAACCAGCCAGTGAGCCCGTCTCATCATACCAACACAGAAGAACGCAACCCTGCCCTTTCAGATGCTTCTACCTGCAAGGCCCAAAAAACCCACTGAGAGCAGACAGCTACAACACACCCGAAAATCACAGTTACTCCTAAAAACAAGTTATTCTAATTAATAGCATGATGGTTGGTAATGTCGTTATGTAGACAAGATTTCCTGAAGAATGAGACTTTCTCCTTTAAAAATATTACAGAACATTAGGAAACACGTTTTTCTTTTCTTGACAGAGACAGGGACAGAGAGAAACAGACAGACAGAAAGAGACGAGAAGCATCTAGTTGTTCATTGATTGCATTCTCACATGTGCCTTGACCTTGATTGAGGGGCTACAGTACAGTGAGTGACCTCTTGCTCAAGCCAGTGACCTTGGGCTTCAAGCCAGCAACCTTTGGGCTCAAGCCAGTGACCTCAGGGTCCTCCACAATCTAGTCCGACGCTCTATCCACTGTGCCACCGCCTGGTCAGGCAAAAACATATTTTAGGCCCTGGCCGGTTGGCTCAGTGGTAGAGTGTCGGCCTGGCATGTGGAAGTCCCGGGTTCGATTCCCGGCCAGGGTACACAGGAGAAGCACCCATCTGCTTCTCTGCCCTTCCCCTCTCCTTTCTCTCTGTCTCTCTCTTCCCCTCCCACAGCCCAGCCGAGGCTCCATTGGAGCAAAGATGGCCCGGGTGCTAGGGATGGCTCCATGGCCTCTGCCTCAGGCACTAGAATGGCTCTGGTTGCAACCGAGCAGCGCCTCGGATGGGCAGAGCATCGCCCCCTGGTGGGCGTGCCGGGTGGATCCCAGTAGGGCGCATTCGGGAGTCTGTCTGACTGCCTCCCAGTTTCCAGCTTCAGAAAAATACAAAAAAAACCCCAAAACATATTTTAAACCAAATCCTGTGATATAGAAACAGAGGAAATTGAGGAAGAAGGGAAGAAACATCCCTGAGAATTAAAAAAAAAAAAAAAATCCAAATTCTAAGTTCCCCCCTCTGCCACTAGCCAGCATTATTTAGGCCTCAGTTTCTCATCAGTCATGCAAATGGTATGAATAAGACAAACCTCAAGTCAAAGATAAACTTAATGGCACCCCCAATGGAAGCATCCCTTTGTCCAATCTCACGCTGACCAGGCAACTTTCTGTTCATCAGCTGACTGCCAAAAAACGTCTCAACGAGAAAAAAAAAAAGTGGCCACATTTCAGGATCCTTGATACCATTATTTGTTATAAATCAATCAGCAGATGATAAAGTTAATAAAAATACAGTGTTGAAGGAAATTGGTCCAAGTGAGAAAGGAGAGCCTAGTCTTCCTGCTTCAGACCTCCCTGTGAGTATCCATGCCACTCTGTTCTAAATCATGTCTTTAAAGGGGAAAACAAACTCAAAATACGCTGGAAAAGCCCCCAAATAATTACAGTTTATTTTTATGGAATATAACAATTATTTCTTATAGGAGAAAATGACACAATTTGAAAGTTTGGGAATATGCATAGACTTTAAGGGAGTGAGTGGAGCAAAAAGGGAAGCATTTTGTAACTGTCACTCTAAACTTTTCTGAAAATACTTTCTTTAACAAGCATTTGGGACAAAACCTTCCTGGCTTTTACTTGCTAGTTCCTCCTCCTCTTGACATCTCTCATACTCTGCCCCACAATAAAAAAAAAATTTAAAAAAAATCAGGTATATGTTCAAAACCCTCCAGAGAACCCCTGGCTGTGATACCTAGCCAGATGTTCTCTGACCTCATCCCTTTCCAGACTCCTTGCTCACTCTCCCAGCCACATCACCTCCTTGCTTAAACATATCAAGCACACGCTGGCTTCTGCACCTTGGCCCTATCCTTTCCTCTGCCTGAAATGATCATCCCCTTACACTGCATGGCTCTAACCCTCACTTCATTCGGATCTTAAGTCAAAAATCCTGCAGGGAGGTCTCCCCTGATCACTGTCGTAGAATCCCTCCCTCCTTCATTCCTTGTGGGGTTTTTTTCTTTCTAGCATAGACCACTGGACACACATCTCATCTGTCTCCTTAGGCTGTAAGATCCATTAGAACAGGGACTACGCCAGTTTTGTGTCTGTACCCCCAGTCCTAGGAACAGCACCTACCTGGCATATAAAAGGAACACAGTCAGTATTTGCTAAAAAAAATAAACAAAAGGGCAATAGAGAGTTACAGTAATAGTCACCAACTAAGTCCCTTCAGTGTGCTTTTTAGCCAAAATATAAAAGTGGTCAGTCTATCTGTCACACTAACAGGGCAACTGGGCTTTGGTCCAAACAAGTAACTCTGAAGTTTGTTGATGCCCCACTATGTCACCTATTGACTAGGTGCTGGCAGTACAGTGATGGGTTTTACTCTGTCCCTGCCTTCAAAGACCTCAGTCTCCCAGGCAGGCTAGGGATCGTTACAGAAGTTCTGGACACAGATGAAAAGAACAACAACTAACTTGGGAGGCTAGGAGGAGCCCCGGCAGAACACAGAAGTATGCCTATACATGTGCCACATATTCAATGGACAAGTCCGTGCCACCCCCAGGAAACAGGGACAAGCAACTCCTCCCACTCCTGCCGTGCAACCAGCCAGAGGACTCCACTGCTTTCCTAATTGCCGGGCAATCTTTTTCCATGTTGGCATTCTCCCCTTGACAACGGCTCCAACATTTCTCACAATCAAGCTGAAGTCCTCAGCTGACATGACTGCACACACAGGTTTCATGAAACTTTCTGTTCTCAGGTAATCAAACACTACAGCCTTGGGCTTAAGATTCATTTCCATCTCTGGCCCCATATGTTCGGTCATACGTTCCAGGCGCTGATCAAATCTCATGACTCAAAATATCTGCCTCAAAATATCTTACCAACCAAAGCTTCAAGTAACTTTAGCCACACAATTTTCCCAGCCCAAAAGGCTTTGGTTTCTCATTTGCAGAGTTAACATACCTAAACCTATAGTTTTTTTGTATGGTAGTAGAATCAATAGCTGCTAAGTCTGGATTTTCCTCCTGAAATTTCTCAAGGATTAATTCCTTTGATGGATATGAGAAATATCTTGAAAGATTTGCATGTATAAATTTGCTTTACAATCTCAGTCACTCCTTATAATACTGCAAACCTTCCAAAAGGTATCCTTTCCCCTCTGTGTACTAATTTTGGCTGTTTCTGTTCAGCAAGAGAAAAAACATTTGTTAGAAAAAAAGGATAGCTCTATGCTCCTAGTAAATATTTACTCTATAAATTGAACTGTTTACCTGTGTAACCCATCTCATCCTGTTTCCTTTAAGAGTGAGAGATAGCACTGCTAGGAATCTGGGTGTGGTCAGGTAGGGGGACCAGAAGTTCAAGAAAATAACTGCATATAATTTTTCTCTGCTATGACATCCCCTTGCTGATATTCTATTATCTATCAATTTTCTGAGTCTTTTCTGGCTTGTCTGAGTCTGTTATGTTGCCAACACAAACCCCTTTCCGAGATTCTAGAGATTACTTAACAATGTAATCTTGGTTTTGTGAACTTTGATTTCTTTGATCAGAAACTAAATTTGTAATCTTTGCTCATGAACTTCTTAACTGTACTGCAAAGGCAGGCTGGTCTTACCTTCCAGTTGGTCTGACCTCGGAAGAAGCCCTCCATGTGACTTGCATTTAGGAAACTGGCTTCAGGCAGCTATTAAGACAGGACCCTTGAGTTTACCATCATGTTCCGTACTCTAAACAGGTGCCCCCACTCCAAGCTTTGGCACCCCATATCTGGTCTACACAGTCCTGTAAGTACTTCCTTAACATGAAAAGAGTCTTGGAAATAATTTTAAAGCTTCCCAATGGGCAAAGCACTTCCTCAGAATCAAGGCTTTCTCTTTGCTTTTGGGTCTGTGGCCATCTTTTCCTAATCAGCTGCTGGTCTTTGACTAACCTCCTCTTCTCACACCCCATTTCTCCTTTTCCTTGTCCCTTTGACTAGCCCCTGGTTCCAGCCACACTGAATCCTCTTCCCCTTGCCAGCTGGGTTTTTTTGTTTGGGTTTTTTTTTTTTTGTATTTTTCTGAAGCTGGAAACGGGGAGAGACAGTCAGACAGACTCCCGCATGCACCCGACCGGGATCCACCCGGCACGCCCACCAGGGGCGACGCTCTGCCCACCAGGGGGCGATGCTCTGCCCTTCGGGGTGTTGCTCTGCTGCGACCAGAGCCACTCTAGTGCCTGGGGCAGAGGCCAAGGAGCCATCCCCAACGCCCGGGCCATCTTTGCTCCAATGGAGCCTTGGCTGCAGGAGGGGAAGAGAGAGACAGAGAGGAAGGAGGGGGTGGGGGTGGAGAAGCAAATGGGCGCTTCTCCTATGTGCCCTGGCCGGGAATCGAACCCGGGTCCCCCTGCACACCAGGCCGACACTCTACCGCTGAGCCAACCAGCCAGGGCCTTGCCAGCTGGGTTTGATGCATGGTCTCACTGTCATGTTCTCATGCTTCCTCAGGACCTGGCCTTCAGCTGCTGCCTTGACATTGAGCCCCGGCTGCCAATTCCATTGGGTTCCATGGCTCTCTACAACCAACCCCAACACTCTGAGACTCACAGTGACTGAGTCAACTGTAGTAGGAGCCTAGAGCCCTAACTGCAGGGGTGGAAGAACCCTAATTCTGGCAACACAGGAAGCCTTAATTCTCCTTCTGACCTCTTAAATATCATAGCACTAATCCTTCAGAACCCTCTGAGTGCACACACTGTGGGACAGAGGTCTGTGTGCTCCATCTCCCTTGCAGTGAATAGGGAGTGGGGGGGAAAGTTTTCTTGGGTGAGGATCACCCATTTCATTTTTATTAAAAACATTTATCTAGGCATTGAATAGAGGTTACAATACAAGTCAAGTCAAACAGGCTTATTAAGTAGATTACTCTCTCCTAGGGACATGTGATCAAAAGCTGAGAGCAGAAGCAGAAAGGAATGAAAGGAAACCCGCACTAGTGGTGGACCTGGGCTCAACTCCCAACTCCACCATTTAGTCTATATATCATCCTGGTAAGTTTTTTCACATCTGTATGCCTCAATTTCTGCACCTGTAACATGGGCATAAGAGAATGTATCTCACCGGGTTTTTATATTTTTATTTTGACAATGAAGCATGTTAACACCTAGGAAATGCTTAGAAAGTGTTAGCTATCACAAACCACTCAATTAATAGCTAAAAGACAAAGCAACAAAAACTATTGTCAAGCACTGGGAATTAAGAGACCAGTGTTTTAGAGAAGATTGTCATTTTGTGGCCTCTGGAGTAGATTTAAAATGGTTGCAAATTCTTTGTCACATTCTCCTTGGAGTGGTAAGACCTATTTTCTTCATCCTTTGACCTGGGCTCACACACTGCTACTCTGACCAATAGAGCACTTAGAATCGACCTGGTGCCACTTTCAATCCTACATTTTAAAAGAACTGGCAGCTTCCACTCCCTTGTTCCTGGAACCCGGCTGCCACCCAGAAAAGCAACCCCAACAGCCACGTGGGCAGGCCCGCGAACAAGAGCGCGAGGTGCTCTCCCAGGCCGCGGCCGACTAGGATTTGCCAGCCGTGTGACTAAGCCAGTTTGGAAGTGGATCTTCCAGCTTCAGTCACAGACACAGGTCTTTCCCCTTGAGATCTGCCCAAACTGCAGAGTCTAAGCAAATAAGATTGTCATTTTAAGTCTCTAAATTTTGGGGCAGTTTGTCACATAGCCAAAAAGCCTCTTAAATCGGTTCTTTAAATTCCATATTTATAAAAATGGAAATGAAGAAGCAAGGTGCTCATTCATCAAACATTTCAAGAACACCTACTATGTGGCAGACTGACAGGTCTTGACAGTGCTCTTACAGTCTGTGGCTAAGACAGACATTAAATAGCTCATTACAATGAAGTGGGATTCTATAGAGATAAGAGGATAAAGAAGTATAAAGGGGTCTGGGAAGACTAGGTGATCTCACAGGCCCTTCCAACTCCGCTATTGTATACTTGACAAAGAAGAGTAAGTACATCTGTGAGATGTCCACTTAGAGATAGTCATATAAGATAATCTATCTAGAGAGTAATTTTCTCCCATATGAATAAATCTACTTCTTAATTAGAGAGAGTATCGGTAGAGATGTGGGATTTCAATAGCTACCCAACAAGTAAATGGTGAAAGCAGGGAGTTGCCTCTATAGCCTACATTCAAGAACCATCTTATGAAAGAGGCTTTGAATAATGTGATAAGCAGAGAAGGAAATACAATTTCCAGGGCAACTAAGCCTTCAAAATAAATCATGACAGGAGAATTTTTACTTGTTCATTGTTTAATGTTTAAAGGCAAAAAATAGCCCCGGCCAGGTGATTCAGTTGGTTGGAGCATCATCCCCGTAGGCCAAGGTTGTGGGTTCAGTCCCTAGTGAGGGCACATTCAAGAATCAACCAATGAATGCATAATAATAAGTGTAACAGTGGATCAATGTCTCTGTCTCTCTCAAAATCAGTAAATAAAATTTAAAAGAGTTAAAAGGCAACAATATAATTGCTTCAAACAAAGTATCTTTGAGTTAAGAAAGCCATATATATGAAAATATTTTTTCATTCCCAGAGGTTTTCATGATTGCCAGGAAAAAACAAACCCTTAAAGATAAATCTTTTATTTTGCTACACAATAGGTAGCTGTCTACCAAACAAATGGATCAGGTGCACAGTTATAGCATAAAGACCGGTCAATTCAAGGCATACTCTGATAATGCTGCACCTTTAGACATCTTCTTCCCCAAGTCTGAATTACTCTGAGAACCAAGAGGTATGATTGTGAAATTAGGGTCAAGTACGTACTGGTCCCACAGGTTTTACCGAGACGAACAGAATTAACTGCTAGCTGAAAACCCATGGAGATGAGGAAGAAGATTTAAGAACCTTTCCTCCACAAGGTTTGGGAGAATTTAATCTAATGCACCTGACAGCATGTCCATTCAGCCTCTTGATTGTGAAGGAGGAAGACTGAAAGCCAACCACTTAATTTTCTAAGTACTTTTATTTTGGCTGATGTTGAAGTCCTTCCTTAACCTCCCATTAGAAAAAGAAAACATCCTTTGAGTGTTTGATAGGGACAGCTAAGAGCCAGGAAAAAAAGAATAGCGAATTCGAGCTTCTGAAATTTTCCTTTTGAATTATCTGTTGTTAATGCTAAGGGCTAGTTTGCTTTGATTCAAGTGTTCAAACTTGACATAAACCATTTGTGGTTATGGATAAGTAAAAATATTTGGAATGTCCCTAGGTAGAGGGCATTTTGTTATCTCCTCTAATCATCTCACAGGATCTTGTAGCTATTGTTTCAACTAAAAAAGACACAGAAGGAACACAGTCATGAATTTCCTGTTTTCCATAGAAAGTTCTCACACATGCAAAACACCTCAAGCCAACACCCGGCTCTGTGCCTCCTCTATCCTTCAAACCCAGTCTCTCCTGCCTCTCATAACCAAGCCTTCCTGGGGCCCGGCAGCCAGAGGTCAGCACCTGAATTGTTGACCAAAGCTTGCTGCTCTCAAAAGCAGGTCCAGCACATTCCAACTACACAAGATTCAAATCACTTCCCCTTGTTCAAGATGTTATGAAGTCATTGTCAACAGTACTGTCAAAGAGTCAATGACTCCTATGGCTGCAGGACCCTTGCAGAAGGGTAAGTTCACAAGTCAATGCCAATGAAAGAGGCCTCTTGTTTATAATAACTGGGATGATGCTGGATCCTTTTAATTTTTCCTGTCCCTGAAAAGCCTGGTGAACATCAGCCTGAATCTGACCCCATGGTGACCTCCAGGCAGCACTGAGGCTCCTGGACAATAAGAGATATGGCACTAAAGGGGCCCCTGAGGAATTTTATTAGCTCCGCTTCCAGGTGAGGAGGAACCAACCATCAAAAGAGGATGACAACTCAGCCCCCCAAGACATTAAAGCAAAACCAGTGTTTAAGAGAAAAATCACAGCAGAAAGAAGAACCTCTTCTTTACACCAAACATGTAAAGTGAGAAATACAAATGAATAGTCTTCAGATCTATGGGTTCATATGAACACCAATCTACAGATATTATAGAACACTGTGACGACTATTGCCCATGATAAATTAAACTGAGATTTAGCGTCTACAAGGTATGATGCCCACCTACTTCCTTGCCCTACAAATTCTCTTTACATATACCATGATTTAAAATATGCACAAAAGCTAAAAATATCTACCCTCACAGTCTGTTGCAACTACTCAATCTGCAGAGAAATTTAGGATTGGGGGGATAGAGGGGAAACTAAATCACTGAGCCTGAGAAGAAGGCTCTAAAGAAGGCAAGAAATGACTGAGAGTCCGAGAAAAAAGAAAGGAAATTTGGTAAACGAGATGGTTGAGCCAGAAACTTATTTCCTTAGGGACAAAACTTGATGTCATGTAATGCGGAAATATTATTGCTCCAGCTAATGCAGATGTCACAAAGCACTCTCAACTCTTTAGAAAACTTGTGGCCAAATGAAAGAGTGAATAAACGAGACACACAAGGCACAGGACAGAGAGTGTTTTATAGATAGTCCATCTAATGTACTCTCTGACCATGCCAATACTATTAAAATCAATCCAGGCGTCCTCTCTCTATTCAGCCTTCTAGCCACCTGGGTCCCAAATAGGTGATTCATTTTTAAACAGAGGTAATTGAACAGCACAGGTCAGCTGAAAGTGTGAAAGCTGCCAGAAAGAAATAAAGGATGTGAGGGCCTGGCCAAACCACTCTGCAAGATGTATGTTTTTAGTTTTTTATTTTTAAATGACCTTTGTAGATAAATCAAAGGCTTCTCCTTAAGTAGTGTTAGTAATGGAGCAGGGTCCCAGGTTCTATTTCAAATCTGAACCTCTCCCCACATTTAAAATTGGCAAAAATCACTTAGGTCTGTGGGCTTTTCTCCCTCACCTCCCGTTTTTAAATAACGCCCTACTCTGAGAATCTCCCATCTTCTACATCACAGGGGAGAGCACCGGGATTAGGAAACGCCTCTACTTCACTTGGCCAACACTTCAAAAAGCTATTCCAAGCCCGATCAGGCACAGCACAGCAGTATGACACTTAGAGCACCAGGCTGGGGCGGAGGGCATTCACTGCTGGATACCAGCCGCACACCGACTCGGGTTTCCCCGTCTACACCCCCCCTCCCTTGCTCAGCACCAGCCCTCTCCCATCGGTGAGGACTCTATACTTTCATTCTTCCTCCACGGTTAGTAATCTGACATCATTTCTATCTGCCTTCAGGCTGTTTTCACACCGGTCTCCTGTTTTCTCCCTTTTTTCTTTCTTCATCCGTACTCAAGCATAGATGACTCTCCTTTTGCTCGCAGAAATGGCTCAGTGATGGTGCGAAGAGGAAACCCCTCAGCCATCACGCCTCCTGCTGCAGACAGCAATCTTAAGACTTTCTCCTCTCTTCTGAGCATCCAGTCCTATAGGTTTCCATCACTACTTTTCAGGTATTCAAAGCCTTGGGGGGCGGGAGGATGTGCCCCAGGCATCCCTAAAGTCATCAAAAAAGTGGCTTTGAGTATCTTATAGTTCAAATATTTGCATACCGTTTGATGTAGCTTTTCATTTCAAAGCAGGTCTCAAACACTCAAGTGGATATGTTACAGTAAGAGGCAGGAATTGCAAATGCACTTGCCTCAAAGACTCAGGAGTCCAGTCCCGGTCAGGAAATAAAGTTCTAAGCGGCTTTGATGTGCTTCCTCCCTACGCCCCTCAGCGCGGGTCATTCATCTCCGCCGTGAAAGAGACCACCTTGTCTGAATTTAACCAAACGCGTCACACGTGGGAGCCAAGTGGTAGATTTAATAATCCAATAAGCTCCCTACCCCCACCCCCACCCCAAATTAGTTACACGATTTAAACTCAGATGGGATCTCCAAGTGTTTTGCGAATACGAAAAGGAATGTTGTACCTAAGTTGGGGGAAATGGGTGGGAAGGGACAGGGGACTCAGACCGCAGAGAGTAAAACGCTTCGACAGCGACAGCTTGTTTCTTTTTCAAACCACTCGTTTCAGACTGAAATCAAGCCAGTTCAGGTCATTTCTTGAGTAACACTACAAGTTAAAACAAGATCCAGAAAATCTATTAATCTTTAATTGCGCTGCCTCCAGACTGGGAGTGCGAGGCGGGTGGCGTGGAGGGCGGGGGGGGGGGGGGGGGGGGGCTGAGAGATTGGGAGGAAGAGGTGGGTTTGTCGAAAAGCAAATGCCTCCAAACCCAGCGCTCCCGACCTCAGCTGTTTCTTACCTCGCTCAGCTCGGCCGAGGAGTCGTTTCCGTATTTCATGGCAACTCCAGAATTCATGACTGCACTTTTCGGAGCTGAGCTCCTCCTCCTCCAGGTTTCGGAGCTTGCGAGTTCGGCTTAACAGGCTCGATAACCACTGCTTGGTCTCTTCTGGCACATTTTAGTCTAGACAGCCATTTTCACCCAGGACAGTGGTGAAGCCCAAATGAAAGGAACAGAGCCAGCTCGCTTCACGGACGAGCCATTGCTGCAGGAGTCTGGGTGGCGTGGCGCGCTTGCAGCTACTGCAGCGGCCGAGCCGGCGCGGGGACCCGCCCGCGCGCCCACCGCCCGGTCCCAGGGCAGTGCCACCCTCGGCGCCGCCTCCCCACTCCTACGGTGCCTCGCCGACCCTCATGGCCAGGCTGGAGGGGGACCTCCCAGCAGGATCCCGCACCCCAGAGGTCTTCGTCAAGCTCTCGAAGAAACCCGGGCGGCGGGGCGAGGAAGATCCACTCCTCGGGCTCCTGGGAAGGAAAGAAAGCTAGAGAGAGCCCGAGCGTGGCTGCACTTCACGCCGAAGTTTCCCTTTTGAATCGTCTGGAGTTGTAAGTGGTTTCTGATTGAACACAGCTGTCTAGCTGCTGGCTACGGGGTGCGCGGAGGGGGCGGGGCCAGAAAGAGAAACGAGGGGGAAAAAAAACCCTGCAGGAGGCCGAGCAGAGGAGACCGTGCCGGGAGAGCTCTCCACGTTAGTGATTACGGGACCCACGTCCAGAAGGGAGAAGAGAAACAGGAAAAGCCACCTGAGTAATTGTGCTGAAAAATTAAAATCAAAACCAAAAAACTTCCCTTTTGGAAGCCACTTCACTTTCCACGATTCAAAGTTAAGACAAATCTGAACACACAGTACATCAGGCCACGCTGTGCACTTCTTCTGGTACATTAAGATTTTACAGGAGTGTGGGGCGGTTATTTCCCCTGATCTGTCCAAAATCAACACTGAGGATATAAATTCTCTATCCAACTCTCTCTCTGTCGCCGGGGGCTGATTACGTTTTCTGCATGTCCATGATAAAGATCAAGGTGCTCTATCCCTTGCAATATGTAAGACAGACTCAACTACCCTATCGTCCCCAACCCCCAGACCGTCCTTAAAAATATTACATTTTCCATCCTCTTCAACTCCCAGACTTCCCTTAAAATCTTACTGCTCATTTGAGCGGAGCTCGATTTCTATTTCTGGGGCTCACAGTACAGATCAGAAAAGGTTTAAGGGGCTGTTAATATCCAGCGGACTCAGGGAATCAGAGCTCCCCTTCGGAGTAAAAAACATGGTGGGGAGGGATTTTCTCTCTGCAGAGGTTAAAGTCCCACTGAACCTGAGATGCAGTGAAACTTGTCTGACCCTTTGAAACAGAAGTCTGCAGACCTGCTGAGGCCTCCTCAGTCTCTTTCTACACAATAGGAACAAACTGTCTCCATCTCCAATGACAGACCTTGGCATTTCCTGAAGACTTCTATGAAAAAGCCATTGTGTTGTAAACTTCCAGTCTTTTTTTGTTGTTGTTTTTTTAAAATCAAGTAGGATGTTTATTTTGCTCTTTAAGAAGGAGCAGAGAGGCCCTGGCCGGTTGGCTCAGCGGTAGAGCGTCGGCCTGGCGTGCGGGGGACCCAGGTTCGATTCCCGGCCAGGGCACATAGGAGAAGCGCCCATTTGCTTCTCCACCCCCACCCCCCTCCTTCCTCTCTGTCTCTCTCTTCCCCTCCCGCAGCCGAGGCTCCATTGGAGCAAAGATGGCCCGGGCGCTGGGGATGGCTCCTTGGCCTCTGCCCCAGGCGCTAGAGTGGCTCTGGTCCCGGCAGAGCGACGCCCCGGAGGGGCAGAGCATCGCCCCCTGGTGGGCAGAGCGTCACCCCTGGTGGGCGTGCCGGGTGGATCCCGGTCGGGTGCATGCGGGAGTCTGTCTGACTGTCTCTCCCCGTTTCCAGCTTCAGAAAAATACAAAAAAAAAAAAAGGAGCAGAGAGTTTGACATTTGCATATATCTTCTTGCCCAACTGCCTCCCCGTTCAGTGGCTGATGGAGGCACTCCTGGGATGAAGGAGAGTTTGCCCCTTTTTTGGAGCCCCGGGTCCTACCCACCTTCTGAGGCACTGCCAGGAAGAAACTTCCACTGGGAAAGGATTGGGGTGGGATTGGGAAGGGGTTGGGAAGCCACATTCTTTTCTTATTCATTAAAACCTGTTGATGCCCTGGCCGGTTGGCTCAGCGGTAGAGCGTCGGCCTACCGTGTGGAGGACCCGGGTTCGATTCCCGGCCAGGGCACACAGGAGAAATGCCCATTTGCTTCTCCACCCCTCCACCACACTTTCCTCTCTGTCTCTCTCTTCCCCTCCCGCAGCCAAGGCTCCATTGGAGCAAAGATGGCCCGGGCGCTGGGGATGACTCTGTGGCCTCTGCCTCAGGCGCTAGAGTGGCTCTGGTTGCAACGTGGCGACGCCCAGGATGGGCAGAGCATCGCCCCTGGTGGGCGTGCCGGGTGGATCCCGGTCGGGCGCATGCGGGAGTCTGACTGTCTCTCCCTGTTTCCAGCTTCAGAAAAATGAATAAAAAAAAAAAAAATTAAAAAAAAAAGAAAAAACCTGTTGAGAACTGTGTACTTGAAGATGGAGAAGGAGGTGAAGGAATATCAAAATATAAAAAAGACTCAAGCACTAACGTTGCCCATACAGTGTTTATAGTCTCATGAAACATAAATAAAAATGAAAATTCTAGATAGAAAATGATACTTGCTATAAAAGCAGTACACAGGAAGATCTACTGCAGTTGGGAAGAAGATTTTGGCTGGGCCGGGTTGGAGAAGACTCTGTAAAGACTCTTAGGAGAGGCAGCATATGAGATGATTTTAAAGAAAGGCTGACTGACTAACTAGATAGCTCAGTTGGTTAGAGCATTGTCCCAAAGTGCAGAAGTTGCTGGTTCGATTCCTGGTCAGGGCACATACAGGAACAGCTCAGTGTTCCTGCCTCTCTCTCTCTCACACACACACACTAAAATCAATTAAAAGAAGAGGAAGTGAGAGGGGAGAAACCAGAAGAATGCCAAGGAAGGGGCCTGCAGGAATGACTGGCTCAGCCCATTAGAGATTATCCACATCCTATAGATCTCTAATTGATCTCCTGGAGACTTTTACAATACTAACAAGAAAAACAAGATCTGTAAATAGATAGGGCCAGGGGTCTGGAAACCTCTTCCCTCTTGCTGCCCTGCTGAAACTCCCCTGCCCCACCTTGAGCCACGAGGTGCATGTGGGACCTCAGACAAAGGAATCATGTGCCCCTTGCATGGACCCTGTAAAAGGTATATAAGATGTAAGAAATCTAACTTCAGGGAGCTTGTGCTTTGGTGCTACTAGTCTCACATGCTCTGCCGGCTACTAATAAATTCTCCTTCCTCCATTAAGTTGTCTGGGTGCCTATTACTCTGTTTGCATGCCGTTTCTTGCAACAGAAGATGAGGAAGAAGAAGAAGAATGGCTGAACCCAGCAGAAATGGGGAGTAAGGACAAGGTATCCCACCAGGCAGTGGGACTGCTGAGAGAAAGTGTAGATGGAGACTGGAATGTGCAAAGCGTGTGTGGGCCGATTCATCTAGAATGGAACCTGGATCAGATGAGTTAGCTGAAGCCAGATCATGGACAGTTCTGAGTGTGAGGCTAAAGAAACAGGACTCTGATAGGCAATGGAGAGCCACGACATGTTTTTGAGCACAGAAATAACAAGAGCAGAGCTGTGCTGTTGGATAGTTCAGTGGATTTGTATCACACTCATGAGGAACTAACACAAATCCAAACAGGCTAGTGTTGAGTGTTTGAAAAAACACATTTTTTAAAAAAAGTAGTTGAGGTGTTTAAAGAAACATTTTTCATACTAGATGGCCTCTAAAACCAAGCAGATGACTTAATCTGGTATTCAACCAAAAGAAAAGTGATCTGTTCCAAAAGAGATGGAAAAATTGGCAGTGTTAAACTTATTAAGAAGCAATATGTCTGTAAATTCTACTTTATAGACAATAAAAGGCATTTTTCAGAGTGATGTTGACTATAAGGGATTTTCTTCTTAAACAATGACTTTAATATGTAACCGCCACATAAAATGCAATTCCACTACA
The DNA here is from genome assembly GCF_036850765.1 of Saccopteryx bilineata. Classification (NCBI taxonomy): domain Eukaryota; kingdom Metazoa; phylum Chordata; class Mammalia; order Chiroptera; family Emballonuridae; genus Saccopteryx; species Saccopteryx bilineata. Next base: position 242,499,946 of record NC_089493.1, read on the forward strand.
ATCTGGCAGCAGTAAATGTTGTAAATTCCAAGTGAAAAATGGACATGCCAAGTGGACTACCTCAACAGTCCAGCAAGAGGCTGCAAGGGCCTGATTTAAGTTGGGGCAACAGAAATGGACAGGAGGGGACAATGTGAGATTCTATAAAAAGAGAGTAGACAGAAACTGTGCTGGAATAAGAATAATTAAAAAATGACTGGTAGTCTGACCTGTGGTGGTGTAGTGGATAAAGCATCAGCCTCGAACACTGAGGTCACCAGTTTGAAACCTTGGGCTTGCTCAATCAAGGCACCTATGAGAAGCAACTACTAAGAATTGATGCTTCCTGTTCTTCCTGCTTTTCTTTCTCTCTCCGCTCTCTAAAATCAATAAATAAGATCTTTAAAAAAAATTTTTTTTAAATGACTTGTAGATCTAGAACTTGTCTGAACAGAATTTTGAGTAATGTCCTCCAAAAAATGTGTGGTGGTGGGGATTCCAGAGGAGAAATAGGTATTTCAGAGAATAAATAGGTGAAGGAGGAAACTACGTTTGGGATATCACAAGTTGTAAGTGGTATCTGGTATTAAGTAGAGATGTTCAGCTGTTCAGCAGGAAGTTTAAAATGGAGCCAGAGAGATAAGCCAGGGTTGAGATGGAGATGGAGGTTTGGGGTTATCTCTATTAGAATAATGAATGAAACCATGAAATGAGGTAAGGTTGCCAAGGCAGAGAGCACAGAGAAAAGAGAAGTGGTCTGAGGACATTATCTTAAGGAAGGTCCCTTTCATGGAGCCAAAAGAATAAAAGAGGAAATGGTGGGGAAAGCCAGTTACAGAAATAGGAAGATAGCTAGGAGAACTATGAGCCTTGGAGTCTAAGGGAGATGTCAAGACAGAAGAGGCAGCATCAATATTCTACGCTACAGAGTGGGCTTGGGTGGGAGGGGAAGCCTGAAAACTAATAAAAAGTCCATTTCAAAGACATTAATGTCCTTCTGTTGGGCAGATAAAATATATTATGCTCATTCTGTTAAAGATGGCGCTGCCCACGTGGAGGCTCGTAGTCCACGTGGTGATATTAATGTGTGTTGGGGGCGAGCTGTGGGCAGGCAGGATCCTTGTAGCCTAGGGCTTGGTTCTAGGACTAAGCCTTTCCCACCCCTTTTGATGTGAGGTGGTGCAATCCCATCATGCCCCAGATAAGTGACTTTGTATTAGAGACTTCCCTATTTTGTATATTGGATTAAAGGTTTTGATTTTTGCACTATAAAATGGGGGCAGAACGAGAGTTTGCTCTTTTGGTTCCTGAGATTATCATAGAGGAGAGAGCAGAGAGGAGAGCAGAGAAAGGCCACGTGGAGGAGGCCAGAAGAAGCAGCCAAGATGGCGGAGTGTTGAGTGAGAAGCCAGTTTGTGCAGAGTTTGTACAGGGAGAAGGAAGGAGATGGGAAACAGAGGTGAATAAGTCTGGTGAGCTAGAAACCTTTGATTCTAGGAAACTCGGATAAGTCAGTAGCTTTGTGAGCACTGAATGTGAGTGGGTTTTGGAGCCCAGTGTGTGTTTTTACTTGCCCGCCAGGTGCAAGCTAGGATTAAAGATGATGGCCCACCAGTTTTTGGCTCTGTTGTTTCTTTACCTACTGTCAGAATCCAATGCGAACCTGCAGGCTGCTGTGATGGTGGCCGTGCCTACTGGCTTTACACCTTCCAACATAAATTTCTACAAAGCAGGAATGTAGGAATGGGGTTGGTAACCATTCACTACTATAGAGGCCCTGAATAGGAACATAGAACAGGGACACAGTTCCGTACCCTGAGGCAAAAGCCACAGTGGTGTCACTGACAGAAAGTACAGAATGCAGTACCCTGCTAAACACAGCACAACTGTATAGAATTAGCAATTCTGATTAATCAGTAGGTGGGGTTATTTGAACTACTTCCCTTATCCTTTTGTCTGCTACAAAGAAGCTCGCCCTCCTGACTTCTTCATTCTTGTCCTTGTGTCTATTTGTATGTATCAGTAAATACCATAAGGACTGGGGATTGGGGCCGTCCCATGAAACCTATATAGGGGATTGTGAGGCAGTCTCCCCTAGGTCCTTTGGTGCACGCCATGTGTTCTCTGAGTAGTCATGGTCTCTGCAACACACTATACTTTCCATAACTTTGAGGGTGACAGGAAATCAGGAGATGGATAGTTTCTTAGAACAGGTAAGCACTGTTGAGTAGAAGGTAGAATAGACATAGTTGTAGTTTGTAGCTAAGGGAAACCCTGGAGATCCAGAGAGAGAGATAGGGGTTGGAACAAAGTTCTTGAAAAGGGAAGGAAGGAAAGGGCCAAGGACAAAACCCATGAGATTAGCTTTGGGAGTAGGCTTGGAGAGGAGAAAGATTCCAGGAACAGGTGGGAGAACTGGAGAACTTACAGACTCCTAAAGAGAAGATCTCACAGATACACAATAACTAATTATTTGAAGAGTTATCTAACATCTTCTGTGTGACTGTGGAGGGATAATAAAGACTAATGATAACTCATAATTAAATGTTAATTTAAGGAAAGAAATACAACAAATTGTCTGTCAATGGAAGGAGTATAGAGTAGAAGTGATCCCCAACCCTGAAAGTATTCAAGCATATGTTAAAGGCTGGTGGGGCACACCGAAAACCAGTGGTACTCAGAGTTTCATGCAATGAGGGAGAGTCCAGATCAACTACTGTCTAACCTAAGATTCCATGAAATGAAGATGTTTTGCTATAACTTAAATGTTTTGTGATTTTTTCCCCTCTTAGTCTGGAATCAAGAAAGTTAAGATATTGTTACAGACAAGGATGCACCTACATCACTATCCTAAGTAATCAGAAATGCAAGGAGCATCTCAACACACTAATGGGGAATAAAGTCCCAAGTATGTTTCCAATGTAATAAGAAAAAGGTCTCAAGATTATTGCTCATTGTAATTTATCAAGTGTGTAACTGTGCATGCCTACAAATCCTTTCATAATATGGCTGCTTCCATATGATCCCTCTAGAGAAGCTTCCCCAAGTTCTGCTTCAGCAGAGAGTAGGCTCCTATCAAGAATGATGGGCAGGATGTGGCAGGGGGATTTATCAAAATCAGGGAGCAAGTCTGGGAGGAGGAAAACCTGCTCTCCAACCTGCCAGTATCCTGGGGCCTCGGTCCTCTTCCTTCCTGGGCCTATCTTCTCTAAAGGCTAATCTCTTCTCATCTGGTCTCTGGGAGAAGAGGAGGCCATGAGCGGCAGTCCTGGAAAAGGAGGAGTTGCTATTTGGGTGAGTGGGTGGGTCTGTGCACCACTGGCACGCTGTAGGCACACTGACATTGCCTTCCTGTTGTCAGGGCAGTCTGGTCCCTCTATGTGCGGCTGCTGACCAGGGATTTCTACACAGCAGGGAGTCTATTCCGGGTCTCCTCGGTACCCTCTACTGGTAATAAACAGATTAATTGAAGCAATCTTGGGTAAAAGGCTTGAACCTTCAGTATTAAGGAAATAGACTGCAACTTTGGGACTGGCTGACCTCAGTCCACTCCTAGGGTGTCCAAGCCACCCTTACCTGCCACAGCAGCCACTCTGCTTTGGCCTGTCCTCCTCCCACCTACACAGGACCCAAACTTCAAAATTGCCTCCTTCCGCCTTGACTCTCTTAACCTAAACACAAACGTTGATATCTCAGATTTTAGGAAGAAAGCAGTCTGGTTAAGCTAATTCACACAAAGGTGAAAAATACTCATAACCTTTTCAACCAAGCCCAAAGTATTTGCATTGTAAAAAGGAGAATGCTTTGAAATAATGCTAAACTGGTGGATTTCCTGAAGAAAAGGTGATTTTTCAGGGGAAAGGAGTATTTCAAAATGTAGCAATGACAGGAAGTCCTTAGCCCTCTAAGTCCTGGAAGGTCATAAAAGTCAGGGAGCCCTCAAAGTATACACTCAGCAGAATTTCCTACCCTAAATCTATAAGCCCACACCCCTCTCCCACCGTCATGAGTCTAGCAATGCCTTCCCTTCCCCAACTCCTGTGTCCCTCTGTTCCATCACCAAGCCGACGCTCCTCTCGGGTCTGGGCCAGGCCTACATCCCAGGCGGGAGCCCATGGGAAGCCACAATGACTTGCACCTTCACAGACATCATTTGTTCCAAGTGCCCCAACTTAAAGAATTCAGGAAGCATCTCGCTAGATGATCTTTATCTTGGTCTCTATGTCCTCAGAGAACATTAAAAACTTGGAAGAAATCCTATAATCACCTAGCTCGTCCCTGCATCCCACTTATATAGGTGAGGATGTGCAGGATTGGCAAGTCTGTGGCATTCGTTCAAAAAAAGAAAAGCACCCACTGTGTGTAGTTACTGTGTTTTTGTGTTGTGCTTTAGGATTCAGTGTTGTATGAGACAGAAAAAAATCCTTGCTTTCACAGAGCTAGCATACTTGTGGGAAATGACTCATAAATAAAGAAGACAGCCTGACCTGTGGTGGCGCAGTGGATAAAGCGTCAATCTGGAACGCTGAGGTCGCCGGTTCGAAACCCTGGGCTTGCCTGGTCAAGGCACATATGGGAGTTGATGCTTCCTGCTCTTCCTCCCTTTCTCTCTCTCTCTCTCTCTCTCCTCTCTAAAATGAATAAATAAATAAATTTAAAAAATAAAGAAGACAGTTATAGCTTACGATGGGTGCTATAAAAGAATTCACCAGGAGCTGTGATGAGGGATAGCAGGCTCCTTAAATGGAGCAGTTAGAGAAGACCTTGATGAGGAAGTAACATTTCAGCGTGAAGGTCAAGAAGAAGCCAGCCCGGGAAGGTGGCCAGGCTGAGGGAAGAGCAAGGGCAAGAATCTTGGGGCAGAAAAGGGTTTCATCTTTTCAATAAATTTCAATAAACTTCAAGTTTTGTAGTTAGTTTAAATGTAAATTAAAAGATAAACAGTATAATGGAACATGATGAAAAAACAGATGGAGGAGCCCTGGCTGGATGGCTTGGCTGGTTAAAGCGCTGTCCCAATATACAGAAGCTATGGGTCCAATCCCTGGTCAGAACACAGACAGAAACAGATTGATGTTTCTATCTCTCTCCCTTCCTCTCTCTCTCACTCTCTCAAATAAATCAAAAATTTTTTAAAGAAGAAGATGAAGGAGCCAGACCATGCAGAGTGCATGGGCCATAGATTTTATTCCATATGAATGGAGATGACACAGGAAGACTTTATACAGGGTTAGAAACACAATCCGATTTGTTTCTAAAAGGTAAATCTAATCCTATACAAACCTTGCCACTAGCTAAGCTGAGGAGTAGACAAAAGAAAGTTCCTTCTTTATAGAAATATTCCTGTGAATACATGAAGATAAATTGATAGAATTAGAATATCCTTATTATGAAACCTCTAATAAAGTAATGGATTTAGGTGTAAAGCACAATGGCTACTAATCTCACAAAAAGACATGCAACCAAAACATAACTTCTGCTAGAAGAATGCAATACCACCCATGAAGCCATCTCAGCAGTTGTTAACATGAAAGAACAGAGATTCAATCAGCAAATGCAGATTATAACTTTACAGGACAGGCAATCTGTTTTTTTTAACAAATAAATTTCAAGGAGAAAAAAAAGGAGGCCTGACCTGTGGTAGCACAGTGGATAAAGCATCGACCTGGAAAGCTGAGGTCACTGGTTCGAAACCCCGTGCTTGCCTGGTCAAGGCACATATGGCAGTTGATGCTTCCTCCTCCTTCCCTTCCCTTCCCTCCCCTTCCCTCCCCTTCCCTCCCCTTCCCTCCCCTTCCCTTCCTTTCCCTTCCCTTCCCTCCTCTTCCCTCCCCTCCCCTCCCTTCCCTTCCCTTCCCTCCCTTCCCCTCCCCTCCCTCCCCTCCCTTCCCTCCCCTCCCCTCCCCTCCCTTCCCTTCTCTTCTCTTCTCTTCTCTCTCTCTCTCTCTCTCTCTCTCTCTCTCTCTCTCTTCCCCTTTCAAAAATAAATAAAAAGAGAGAGAGACCACATCAAATCACCCCAGGGAGAGAGAGAGTACAAACAAAGATGCAGTTCCAGGACTCATCACTGAAATGCTCAAATATTTCCAGATAGGGTAGAGGAAGAGAACCAGCAAGAAAGATCAAGAGAAAGCATCCACTGAGGAAGAAAAAAGCTCAAGATGTGACATCACAGATGCCAAGAGACGAGTGTTTCAAGGAAAGTGGCAACTTATGTGGAATGCTGCTGAGAGTTCAGAAAGGTTGACAACAAAGAAGTGTCCTTCGAATGGATTAAAAAGCTGTGGTATGTATACACAATGGACTAATATGGGGCCAGGAAAAAGAAGGAAATCTTACCTTTTGCGACAACATGGATGGACCTGGAAACTATTACGTTAAGTGAAATAAGCCAGGCAGAGAAAGAAAAATATCATGTATGACCTCACTCATTTGAGGAATCCAATGAACAATGTGAACTAAAGAATGGAATAGAGGCAGAGGCGGGATCAACTGGACCAGAGGGAAAGTGGACAGAGGGAAAGGGGATGAGAGGATGGGATCAGAGAAGGGAAAGAGATTAATGAAATTATATATACATAACACAGCATTATAGAGAGCAGAAAAGCAAATCCTGGAGGAGAGGGGGGAGGGCATTGGGGGCAGAGGGTCAAGGGGGATGTTGAGGGGAACACAGGGGTGGGAGGGATGTATTCAGTGGGACATTTGAATCTATGTAAACACAATAAATTTAAATCAATTAAAAAAAAGTGTCCTTGACTTTGGAGATGACCTTGAGAGGAACAATTTCATTAAATGATAGTGATGTATAGAAGCTTGATTAGTGTAGACTGAATAATAACTAGGAAGTGAAAAAATTGAGGGAGAACATAGAGATTACATTTGAGAAGCATATTGCCCCAAAACTGACCACTATTAAACTATCTGATGAAATCTTTTGTTTTCTTTTTTCTTTCGTATTTTTCCAAAGTGAGAAGCAGCAGGGAGACAGACAGACAGACTCCCACATGCACCTGACCAGGATCCACCTGGCATACCCATGGGGGGGAAGGGGCGATGCTCTACTGCAATCAGAGCCATTCTAGTGCCTGAGGCGGAGGCCACGGAGCCGTCCTCAGAGCCAGGACCATCTTTGCTCCAATGGAGCCTTGGCTGCGGGAGGGGAAGAAAGAGATAGAGAGGAAGGAGAGGGGGAGGGGTAGAGAAGCCGATGGGCGCGTCTCCTGTGTGCCCTGGCCAGGAATCGAACCAGGTCTTCCACACACTGGGCCAACGCTCTACCACTGAGCCAACCAGCCAGGGCCTCTGATGCAATCTTGAACCAAAGTTCAACTTCTGAACTTTTTTCCTTTCACCACAACTCTTCTGTCAAGTTATCTTGAAATCCCTGGGCTGGGATTAGAAACCGTGAGTTGTTAGCAGTGGATCCCTCCCTAAATTGATAACTGAAATCTGTTCCATCATGCTGGGTCTTTACCTTATTGCTATGAAATTGGCTACATTGCTTTTAGACCCAATGACTTAGTGCTTTAATATAGATAAAATTCAGTAGACAATTTGGTTAGTCTGTATTTGAAATTTTCTAAGAAAAAAATACTTGAAAACTATTTTCAGATTAAATTTCACATGTAGAAAAAAAATTTCACACATAGAACAAACAAAAACCCAGCCTTCTCCAACTGCAAATATAACTCAAGCATTAACAAAGCACCCCTGTGGTGTGTCTGTCTCATTAATCACACTCATGAATGGCCTCACACACATCCTAGTTATTCTAATAACCTAAAATCATTTGGCATCAATACCCTAGACCAGTGGTAGTCAACCTGGTCCCTACCACCCACTAGTGGGCATTCCAGCTTTCACGGTGGGCAGTAGCAGAGCAACCAAAGTATAAATAAAAAGATAGATTTAACTATAGTAAGTTGTTTTATAAAGATTTATTCTGCCACACTTGGCAAAAATCCGACATAAAGTACTTGGTAAGTAATTATTATTATATGCTTTAACTTGCTGTAACTCTGCTTTAAAAATTTTATAAAGTAGTTATGTCCCTACTTTATAAATCACCATTACTGTGGAACCAGTGGGCGGTTAGAAAATTTTACTACTAACAGAGATATAAAAGTGGGCGGTAGGTATAAAAAGGTTGACTACCCCTGCCCTAGACATTATCAGTGGGAAATTCCTAGTGGAGATTGACTAACTTATGCAAGCATCACATGATGCTTCTAAAACCTTTTTGCGGTCTGATAAGATGTTTTGGAGCCCAAAACTTAGTATCTGTGTTATCTTGTTTTAAATATTCAGAGTGTCTTTCAAAAATCTTTACTCATTTGTTCTCCAGATTTCTTTAAACTATGTCAAAATTATCTATGAAAATGGAAAATAATCAATGGAGATTAAGGATTTGAAAATCCAAGGGAGTTAAAAAAAAAAAGTTTTAAATCCTCCCAGGAGTACTTGCAGATGGTCAATCTCCTAATGAGGAAAAAGAAAAATGTACATTAAATAGATGCATAAAATAGATGCCTTAAAAATTTGGATAACATGTTTCAATTAAATGAATTCCAATTGCCTGCCACTATTATTTATGGAGCGCTTTGTGAGGCTAAAACAGCATCATTCCTTTACTGTCTTTTAGCTGGAAAATGTTGCAGCATCTGACCAAAAGGTGCAGAGAAATAATTAATACACTAGACTGTCTCATAGACCTAATGACAAAGGAGGCAGTTCAGCAGGCATTGTACCAAGCTGACGGGAGACAGAAGATCTGAGGAAAGGGGAAAGCCTTCATCCTAGACTCTGAGTCCACAAAGTGCCAGTGGATGGGTGACTATGGTACAGCTTTCCTACAGGGACCTGTGGAGGCATGAGGAGTGGCCTATATTGATAAGTCAACTTCCCTCTCCCAGCCATCATTAGTTGTTTTGTACAGTTGCCACTTGAGGTCAAACTTTCCTTCATTAAGCAAATGCTCTTTAATCAGCATCTCTAGCCATGACCCTTACTTGTGTTTAATACTAAACCCATTAATGTTTTTTCATGTGACTACCAGACAGACACTTTCATTAAGTCTTGCTGTCACCATAAATCATGTCTAAAACTGAACTTAATCACTTTCCACCCAAAAACCAGCTTTCATTTCAGCTTGCAAATTTCTGTAAATGGAATCACAGTTTCCAGTCTAATACTTTTGGAGTCATTTTCAGTTCCCTTCTTCCTCTCCTTTTCCCAGTCATGTAGCCCTGTCTTCAACTGCTCTGCACTTTACTGCTAGAACCATGGCCAGGCCTTCATGATATGCCTCAACTCCAAATCATTCTGCACACTCCAGCCCAGCTGTTTTCTCCAAAATACGGCTTTCTATCATGTCACTGTACAAGTAATCTTTTAAATATATTTTTATAAGTTTTGCTGGGATAAAATTCACATACCTTAAAATTAACCCTTAACATATACAATTCAGTGGTTTTTAGTCTATGCGCAGACTTATGCAATCATTACCGCTATCTTATTTAGAACATCTTCATCACCCCCACAGAAACCTATACTCATTAGCAGCTACTCCTCATTTATCCCAACCACTGATCTATTTAGTGTCTCTATAGTTTTAGCTATTCTGCACATGTCACATAAAAGGAACAAAACAAGATGTGGCATTTAATATTTGGCTTCTTTCACTTAGCATAATATTTTCAAGATTTTTCCATGTTGTAGCATCTCAACATTTTCTTCCTTTTTATTGCCAAATAATATTCTATTGTATGGCTATGCCACATCTTGTGTATCCATTCATAATTTAATGGGCATTTGAATTGTTTCCACTTTTTGGCTATTATGAATAATGTTGCTACGAACGTTTGTAAGCAAATTTTGTATGGATGTGTTTTCAGTTCTCTTGGATATATGCCTAGGAATGAAATTGTGTGGTAAAAGGGTGGTTCTGTGTTTAACATTTTGAAGAATTACCAAACTGTTTTCCAAAAATGGTGGCACCATTCCACATTTTCACCAGCAATGTCTGAGGGTTTCAATTTCTCCACATCCTCACCTACATTTATTGTCTTTTTGATTACAGATATCCCGACTTTTCAAAAATTGGTTTTATGCCATTTCACTTTTATATAAGACTTACATTAGTGCCTGTTTTTGCTAAACAAAAAAAATCTGAAGAGGATTTTTGCTTTTACCAAAAAGGGGGGGGGCAAATAGCATTCAGCATTTTTTTTAACAGCAAGCAGTCATCATGGCAGCTCACACCCTGAGCAGCAAGAGTGGCGGCACCAAACTCCTTCCTGGGAACTACAGTCCGCATCTCAGAATAAGTCCACCATAGCTTTGAACTGTGGCTCTGAGCATCTGTGCTTTGTCTCAATTTATTTTGTGCATGTATTAGTAAGAAGTGTCCCAAGGTAATTGATTCTTTGCTTTAAGCCATTTTGGTTTACAAAAGGTTCCAAAGGAATGCTCTACTTTCTAAGGGCGGGGGTGGGGCTGTAAATAGACGTCCTGGTGGGTATGACGTTGTATCTCACTGTGATTTAGAGCTGCATTATCATAATGATTGATGAGGTTGAGGTTGAGCATCTTTTCATGTACTTATTGGTTATCTGTATGTCTTCTCAGGAGAAATGTCTACTCACATCCTTTGACCATTATTAAATTGGGTTGTCTTTTTATTAAGTTGTAAGAGTCTTTTATATATTCTTGGGACTAGACACATATCACATATAAATTTGCAAATATTTTCTCCCTTTCCGTGGGGTGCATTTTCACTTTCTTAATAGTGTCCTTTGAAACAGAAAAGTTTTTGATTTTGATGAAGTCTAGTTTATCTACTTTTTTCTTTCCTTGTTTATGTTTTTGGTGTTATTGAAGAAATTATTGCCTAATGTAAGGCCATAAAGATTTATTTCTAGGCCCTGGCTGGTTGGCTAAGTGGTAGAGCGTCGGCCTGGTGTGCAGGAGTCCTGAGTTCGATTCCCGGCCAGGGCACACAGAAGAAGTGCCCATCTGCTTCTCCATCCCTCCCCCTCTCCTTCCTCTCTGTCTTTCTCTTCTCCTCCTGCAGCCGAGGCTCCATTGGAGCAAAAAGTTGGCCGGGGCGCTGAGGATGGCTCCATGGCCTCTGCCTCAGGCGCTAGAATGACTCTAATGACTCTAGCAACGCCCCAGATGGGCAGAGCATCGCTCCCTGGTGGGCATGCTGGGTGGATCCCGGTTGGGTGCTTGCAGGAGTCTGTCTGACTGCCTCCCCGTTTCCAACTTCAGAGAAAAAAAAGATTTATTTCTATAGTTCCAATAATTTCATTGTTTTAGCTGTTACATTGAACCTCTGATACATTTCAAGCTAATTTTAATTTTTTTTTAATTTATGGATTTTCAAAAGAGAACATCAACTTGTTGTTCCACTTATTTAAGCATTCATTGGTTGATTCTTGTATATGCCCTGACTTAGGATTGAGCCCTCAACCTTGGGAGTATGGAAACTACACTTTAACCAACTGAACTACCCGGACAGTGCTCAAGTTAATTTTTGAAATATAGTGTGAGGTAAGGGTCCAACTTCATTCTTTTGTATGTGGGTAGTTGGCACTTTTTATTGAAGACTATTCTTTTCCTCACTGAATTGCCTTAACACCCTTGTCAAAAATTAATTGACCACAAATGCAGTTTTATTTCTGGATTCTCTATTCTGTTTCGTTTATCTGTATGCCTATTCTTTTTTTTTTCTTTATTGATTTTTTTTTTTTTACAGAGACAGAGAGAGAGTCAGAGAGAGGGATAGATAGGGACAGACAGACAGGAATGGAGAGAGATGAGAAGCATCAATCATCAGTTTTTCATTGTGGCACTTTAGTTGTTCATTGATTGCTTTATCATATGTGCCTTGACCGTGGGGCTACAGCAGACCGAGTAACCCCTTGCTTGAGCCAGCGACCTTGGGTCCAAGCTGGTGAGCTTTGCTCAAACCAGATGAGCCCGTGCTTAAGCTGGCGACCTTGGGGTCTCGAACCTGGGTCTTCTACATCCCAGTCCGACGCTCTATCCACTGCGCCACTGCCTGGTCAGGCTATATGCCTATTCTTATGCCACTACTCCACAGTCTTGATTATTGTAGTTTTATAGTAAGTTTTGAAATCAGGAAGTGTAAGTCTCCCAACTTTGTTCCTTTTCTATTTGCTTTGGCTATTTTGGGTCCCTTGCATTTCAATATGAATTTTAGGATCACTCTGTCAATATGCAAATAAGCCAGCTATGATTTTCATAGAGATGAATGGAATCTGTAGATCAACTTGGGGAATATTAACATCTTACCAATATTAAGTCTTCCAAGCCATGAATATGGGAAGTCTTTGCATTTATTTAGGTCTTCTTTAATTTCTTTCAATGATGTTTTATAGTTTTCACTGTACAAATCTTACATTTATTTTGTTAAGTTTATTCCTAAGTATTCTTTTTAGACCTATTATATATTGAATTGTTTTCTTAATTTCATTTTCAGATTGTTCATTACTAATGTATAGAAATGCAACGGATTTTTGTGTGTTGATCTTGTATCCTGCAATCTTGTTGAATTCATTTATTAGCTCTAATATTTTTTGTAGATGTCTTAGTAATTCCTATATACAAAATACTGTCATAGAAATAATGCAAATAGAAATAATTTTAGGTCCTGGCAGGTTGGCTCAGTGGTGGAGCGTCAGCCTGTCACGTGGATGTCCCAGGTTCCATTCCTGGTCAGGGCACACAGGAGAAGTGACCATTTGCTTCTCCATCCCTCCCCCTCCCCCCTCTCTCTCTTCCCCTTCTGCAGCCATAGTTTGATTGGTTCAAGTGCATTGGCCCTGGGGATGGCTCTGTGGAGCCTCCACCTCAGGCACTAAAGACAGGTCAGTTGTAAGCATAGCCCCAGATGGGCAGACCACTGGCCCCAGATGGGGGTTGTTGGGAGGATCCTGGTCGGGCACATGTAGAAATCTGTCTTTCTATCTTCCCTTCTCTCACTTGGATAAAGAAAAATAATTTTTTATAAAAGAAATAATTTTACTTCCTCCTTTTGCATCTGTACATCTTTTATTTATTTTTATTACCTACTATAGTTGCCCCAGCTAGCACCTCCAGTATAATGTTGAACAGAAATAGAATCTTGGAGCAAACACCTTTGTCTTATTCTTGATCTTAGAGAAGGGAAAACATTTACTTAAAGTGTCCTTCGATAGAGGGTTGGATAAAAAAGATTTGGTACATATATACAATGGAATACTACTCAGCCATAAGAACGATGACATATTGCCACTTATGACAACATGGATGGATCTTGAGAACATTATACTGAGTGAAATAAGTAAGTCAGAAAAAGCTAAAACTGTATGATTTCACATATAGGTAGGATATAAAACTGAAACTCATGAACATAGATAAAAGTGAAGTGGTTACCAGGGGAAGGAGGATGTGGGGGAGGGATGGGGAGAAAGGTATAAAGAGGACAAATATAGGATGACAGAAAATGATTTGACTTTGGGTGATGGGTATACAATATAATCAATGGTTCAAATGCCATAGAAATGTTTACCTGAAACCTATGTAATTTTATTGATCAATGTCACCTGTTATATTTAATTTCCTAAATCAAATTTAAAGAAAGAGAATAATTTAGCTGCAGGCTTTTCATAGATGGCCTCTTTCCCCCCCAGTTTTGTCTCTCTCATTACTTGAACAGAAAACTTTTCTCTAGCCAAAGTGGTCTTCTTGCTGTTCTTACAATTGCCAAGCTTATTCTCACATCAATGTTTTTCCCTCTGCTCCTTCTCTTGCCTGGAGTGTTAGCCCCATTTACCTATTTAAATCTTAATAACTCTTCACATCCTGTCCTAATATTGATCTTTCTCTTCTCTGGAGTACTTCAGCATTTCTGGCCTTGGTGGCCCCATTAAAGGCTAAGCCATATAATGCTGCACTCAACTATGAAAAGGGAAAAGCAGGGACTGTATGGCTGTGTCAATACTGGAAAATAAAAACAAGTCTAGTCCAGTTGCCCCAAACCACAGAATGCCCACTCCCGTCCACTCATTACCCAGGCAGCCCATTCCTATTCGTAGAAACCCCCGAACTTCCCAGTTTAGCAGCCACAGGACTAACACTTGGAATAATCAGGGCTTTAGAACCTCTTCCATTGCTATGGCTAGTCCCCACTGTCAAGGACTTTGAATATCACCCATAAAGAAAAGAAGTCTTATTCTTAAATGAAGACAGAATCAAGGAATACATTTCTTTATTAGAGATACCCGATTACGTGGTCCAACTAAACTATCATCACACCCTTACAGAATTTCCTACCAGAGTTTGAACAGCATCCCCCATTTCTTTACCACTCTTTAAATATAAAGCCCATTTAATGTCCCCATTCTTGACCATGCCAATCTTCCTTTCTTACTCTTCCCTTCCTTTTCCTTCTTTCCTTCCTTCCTACCTTCCTTCCAGTTTGTATTTCATACTCATTCATTATTTTAGAATTTCATGTCCCAGAACCAACCAGGCTTCAAAACTGTGGCTCATTTTCCCAGTCATCAGGGACGCAACTACTTGAAAGCACTCTACTTGTCCGTTCGGAGCCTGTTATCTGCAAGCCGTGGCACACGAGAAAGCTTGCACAGACCATTGTCCAAACTAATAAAAACTACACTTATTTTTCTCTCATATCCAAAATATTAAGTTTTGGCCCTTTTTTCACATTGATCATGTTTAATCCTTTCCATTTGAAATTATTTCTCAAACACCTTCCATTACTGGCACCAGTGATGGACAGGGAAATGTATCACATGGGAAATAAAAGCTAATCATAAGCTGTACTATGAGTATTAAGAGATACTTAAGAGTATTAAGCATATTCTTTATAGCTGAATAGTTATTTAACTAGTGAGTGCTCAACAACTTATAGGTATTAGGATGAACTTTATGAAATTGACATTTTGTAGAACATAAAGAAAATAGTAAATAGAATTAATGTTAAATAGTTCAACTTAACACTAAAAGCTTAAAACTTATAGCGGTTTAGAAAAGTCAAGATTGAATTACATTATGTAAATAATCTTAATAGCATTCAGAGAGGTCAAATGCTCTTTATATGACCTTTATGAAAACTGAGAGCAAATTGGGTGATTAAATTATTTCTCATTGTAAAGTACTCAGACAGTACTGGACACAAAGTAGACTCTTAAGAGATGCTTCTTCCAATAAGTAGGAGAATGTACTTACCATTAGTCAGAGTCACAATTGAAAGATTATAAAGATAACTTGAGAATATTCCTTTGTAGTATTGCTTAAAATCCTTTGTAGTATTGCTAACGGAATTAACAATAACAAAAAACAACAATAAAGGGAAAAATATATTTTAGACCTCATTGCTAGCAAAAGCAAATACCTATTCTTTTTTTGTGTGTGTGGCAGAGACAGAGAGATTCAGAGAGAGGGACAGATGGACAGGAAGGGAGAGAGATGAGAAACATCAATTCCTCGTTGTGGCTCCTTAGTTGTTCATTGATTGACTTCTCATATGTGTCTTGACCAGGGGGCAGCAGACTGAGTGACCCCTTGCTCGAGCCAGCGACCTTGGGTCCAAGCTGGTGAGCCTTGCTCAAATCAGATGAGCCTGTGCTCAAGCTGGTGACCTTGGGGTCTCGAACCTGGGTCCTCCACATCCCAGTCTGACGCTCTATCCACTGCGCCACCGCCTGATCGGGCGCAAGTACCTATTCTTGTTGGAAGTAAATTCTCATAAGAGTTAAATATTCTCTTAAAGCTCATTTCTATTTTTGTCATGATACAATAAGTTCCAAGAGAGAGAGAAACTACATTTCATGTACCACCATGAGCCCTTGCACATCTAATCTGTAATTGCCACTTTTAATTTACATCTGAAAAAGGAATGAATGAGAAGCTACAGGGATATAAAAGGCAGGGTGATGTAAACACGGTATATAATTCTATTATACCTGATGCCCACCTCTGAATAAATAAACTCCATTACATGTGCTGGCTTTATCTCAGAGGGTGAACTGAACTGCTCTTCTATCCCATGGCAGACATGCAGAATCTGTCAAATAACATAGCAGTCAGCCCAACCCACTTATTTGATCATATGTATATAACCAAGTTTTCATTTTAATAGCATCCCTTTTAATTTGAGCAAAGCAAAATGGAAATAACACTGCAACAGATGCCAAACTGTGGTGAAAAGGTCTTCTCAGACAAAGCTATCTTAATGAAAGAAACTCTCTATGAGAGCTCTCTGATTCCTCCTCAGTATTTAACCACCCAAATTAGATTCACTTCACTGGCTGTCTTCATCAAATTTCACAAAGCTAGGGACTATCCAAAAGAAATAAAAGGTGAGGGTTTTCCTTAAAGTGGGATGCTGAGTTTTGAACACATTCAGATTAAATGAAGAAACTTGATTAAACCCACAATTCAAGATAATAATGAACTGAACATTGGAACTCAGCTGCCTGACATGCTTTAGCATATGAATTAAATTTTCTGTTAGCTAACTCACTTAAAAAAAAAAAAGTGTATTCAAATATCTCCCTTCAGAGAATTGGCCATATGTGAAATTAACAGTCTTTTGGGTCTCTCTGAGGTTTGTCTTGTAATTTCTGAGTTTGCTGGAAAAGTAAGTTTATCACATTATATTAAAATGGACACCAGGAGCCTGACCAGGCAGTGGTGCAGTGGATAGAGCATCGGACTGGGACGCAGAGGACCCAGGTTCAAAACCCTGAGGTCGCCAGTTTGAGCACGGGCTCACCAGCTTGAGTGCAGGGTTGCTGGCTTGAACGTGGAATCATAGACATGACCCCATGGTCGCTAGCTTCAGCCTAAAGGTCGCTGGCTTGAAGTCCCAAGGTCACTGGCTTGAGCAAGGGGTCACTTGCTCCGCTGTAGCCCCCGGTCAAGGCACATATAAAAAATCAATCAGTGAACAACTAAGGTGCCCACAACAAAGAATTTATGCTTCTCATCTCTCTCCCTTCCTGTCTGTCCCTCTCTCTGTCTCTCTCTCTCTGTCTCTGTCACAATAAATAAATAAATAAATAAACAAACAAACAAACCCTGGGAGATTTATTAGATCATTTGACATTCTAATGGGCATGTCTATGTAATCAAATGTTCACCCACACAAGTATGTATATACAGGTGTACCAGCAGTTGTCTTCATGAGTGATAATGGCAAAAAGGGATGTGTATGACCAGATGCTAAAGAAGGCACTTTCAACAAGGAGGTGAGCACATGAGATGATAGGGGAAAAGCTGTCATCATGTGCAATGTGGATCTTTCTAAGTACATTCCCAACCCAGTAGCAAAATGTTTTCCATGAAACCTTCATTCCACAAATAGAATTTAAAAATGGGATGGTAGCATATGGCCATGTAGATTGTAAATGCAACCCATGTGTCTTCCACAATGCCAGTGTGGATGGACTTATGAAGATGCAAATGGGGAAAGGTATGCTAGTAAGTTGGCTACCTCACAACACGTAGGTGGGCCAGAAAATCCAGAGCCATTCTGTGAGTCTCAAAAGGAAAAATATGATCAGAATATAATTTCAGCTTTCATAGGCACAGTCTTACAGACTTAAGATTTTATATAGCTTAAATATCACAAGATGCATCAGGAGACTCCAGTGCTGTAGACATCAGATAAGAAGAATCAAAGGGAAGCAAACCAATTATAAAGAGGAGGAGGCCAGATCATTTTCAATTATTGATTCCACATTGTAGGAAGATGGCTCGAGATGGATTTGTTAAGGAAATTCTGTAATGAAGTCCTGAAGAGTTTAGTTAGCTGCAAAGGAGCTACAGTTTGAGTACAAGGGTCCCTCAATAACTCTGTGGGATTGGTTCCAGGACACTACAGATACCAAAATCCAAGGAAGCTCAAGTCCCTTATATAAGTCCCTTATATATGCAGTCCTCCCTTATACTCTAAACCATCTCTAATACCCAATACAATGTAAATGCTATGTAAATAATTGCTATACTGTATTGTTTAGGGAATAATGACAAGAAAAATATTCTGTACATGTTCAGAACAGACACAACCAGAGTAGGCCTAACTCATAATACATGTCAGCAACAATTTTTTTTTCCTGAATGGTTTTCATCTGTGGTTGGTTGAATCTGTGGATGTGGAAGGCTGACTTCACTTTTATTTTTTTAAGCACTGTACTACATACTTTACATACATGGTATCACTGTTACTGCCATTTTGAGATGTGACCATGAAAGCTCAGAGATGAAATAATTTCCCCAAAGTCACAAAGTTAGAAAATGCTCAAACAGTCTGTGGATTTGAAGCCTAATGCGTCTGATTGCAAAGCCTGTTCTTCTGCACACAGCGAACAGACAGCCTGTCTTGCATGTATCACCTTCACACCTTTTGCCGTGCCGTGTACCATCTGTATTATATTCTACTTCATATTTTCCCCTAATTCATAGGTTGATACTTTGACATATTTATTTAAAATGAACAATTTTATAATACCATTATTAATGGAAAATAATTATAATTTACCAAAGTCAGAGGCAAGGGTAAATTTAATTCTAGCTAAACATTTACCTCTCCAGACCTCTGAACCTGGCTGGGACCTGCCTTTTCTTTGTAAGGAAGGCTTGAAAAGTTTAGGAGGTATTCAAGACCTCCATGAACCAAAATAAGCCTCTTTTCTTGATATAAATAGAAGAACTAAAAGGGAACTAAGTGGGAATTCTATTCCTGTCCTGCAACAGTCTTATTTGAGGACTGTATGTGATACACATGGTGTCCCACCTGGAATCACCCGGCCTACCGCCTGCGGCATGCTGGCCGTGCTTTGGGAAAGCACGTGCTACTTACTGGCTGAGCATTTTTCTGTGAAGTGAAGGAAGGGAAGATAAAAGGGAATTGATTGTATCTGATCTTTTTATTTCCAATCAAAATTCAACTCGAAAGAAACTAGATCTCTGCTTCCATCTCTGTATGATTCAATTACATTTTACATTTAACAAATCTGAGACCAAACTCAAATTAAACATAGGGCTGAATTCTTACAAGATTCTTATGTTCAACAGCCTTCAAGTATGCTGGCTCTAGGAACTATTCAGTATCCTTTGCCAAGCTTCCTGGTGAAACTACTGTAGGATGTCATCATGCAAGCATCACCAGGCCCCTGACTTTTAGAAAACTTCTTGGAGGAGATGGGCTAGAAGGTCCTTGTACCTTGCCTACTCCTGGGAAAATCTAACACAAAGAGTGGTCAGGTCTCAGCATAATTTTTTTTTTTTTTTGTATTTTTCTGAAGCTGGAAACGGGGAGAGACAGTCAGACAGACTCCCGCATGCGCCCGACCGGGATCCACCCGGCACGCCCACCAGGGGCGAGGCTCTGCCCACCAGGGGGCGATGCTCTGCCCCTCCGGGGTGTCGCTCTGCCGCGACCAGAGCCACTCTAGCGCCTGGGGCAGAGGCCAAGGAGCCATCCCCAGCGCCCGGGCCATCTTTGCTCCAATGGAGCCTCGGCTGCGGGAGGGGAAGAGAGAGACAGAGAGGAAGGAAGGGGTGGGGGTGGAGAAGCAAATGGGCGCTTCTCCTATGTGCCCTGGCCAGGAATCGAACCCGGGTCCCCCGCATGCCAGGCCGAAGCTCTACCGCTGAGCCAACCGGCCAGGGCAGGTCTCAGCATAATTTTGTCCTGGACTTCTTGCTTCTCTAAAAAAAGTACAGAATGACACATGGCCATGAAAGTACCAAGATAATCACTGTAAAATAATAAAAAAGCAATTCCATGTGTCAGGCAGAATAACCAAAACATATTTCTACACCCTTATTTTAAAAGTATTTTGTTTCTCCTGACCTGTGGTGGCGCAGTGGATAAAGTGTCGACCTGGAATGCTGAGGTGGCCAGTTTGAAACCCCAGGCTTGCTCAGTCAAGGCACATAGAGACGCTTCCTACTCCCCCTAACCCCCCACTGCCTTTCTCTCTCTTTCCTCTCTCTAAAATGAATAAATAAAATCTTTTAAAAAAAGTATTTTGTTTCCTAATCTTCAATAATTTGACTGATTAGCATATTTAATAATGTATATAAACTTCTGCAAAAATACAATGTCTTGGCTTTCTGTATTTTTATATGCATTAGGTATGTCTTCCCAGAAATACCCACATTATATGTATAAATTCAAACCTACTATGTAGTAATATGCACACAGAGACACACACACAAACTGTCTCAAAAACTTGAATTTCAGTAGCAGAAATAGCAACGGATGTTAAGTGAGAACTACACTAAAAAAGAAAGGAATGCAAATTCAGAGTCATGTCAGGAAACGGATTTTACAGTGATGATAAAATTGTACACAAGACAAGACTAAGAAAATTCACTAGAGCCTGACCTGTGGTGGCGCAGTGGATAAAGCGTCGACCTGGAAATGCTGGGGTCGCCGGTTCAAAACCCTGGGCTTGCCTGGTCAAGGCACATATGGGAGCTGATGCTTCCTGCTCCTCCCCCCTGTCTCTCTCTCCCCCTCCCTCTCTTCTCTCTAAAATGAATAAATAAAATAAATAAATAAATAATAAAAAATAAAAATAAAAAAAAAAAAGAAAATTCACTAGAGTCATTGCAAAAAAACAACAAAAAAAACCCCCACAACAATTTAAATGTCACCATGAGAGGAACAGACTCTTTTTTTTTTTTTTTAAATAATTTTATTTTTTTAATGGGGTGACATCAATAAATCAGGATACATATATTCAAAGATAACAAGTCCAGGGTATCTTGTCGTTCAATTATGTTGCATACCCATCACCCAAAGTCAGATTGTCCTCTGTCACCTTCTATCTTGTTTTCTTTGTGCCCCTCCCCCTCCCCCTTTCCCTCTCCCATTCCCCCCTCCCCCCCGTAACCACCACACTCTTATCAATGTCTCTTAGTTTCACTTTTATGTCCCACCTACGTATGGAATAATGCAGTTCCTGGTTTTTTCTGATTTACTTATTTCGCTTCGTATCATGTTATCAAGATCCCACCATTTTGCTGTAAATGATCTGATGTCATCATTTCTTATGGCTGAGTAGTATTCCATAGTGTATATGTGCCACATCTTCTTTATCCAGTCATCTATTGACGGACTTTTTGGTTGTTTCCATGTCCTGGCCACTGTGAACAATGCTGCAATAAACATGGGGCTGCATGTGTCTTTACGTATCAATGTTTCTGAGTTTTTGGGGTATATACCCAGTAGAGGGATTGCTGGGTCATAAGGTAGTTCTATTTTCAGTTTTTTGAGGAACCACCATACTTTCTTCCATAATGGTTGTACTACTTTACATTCCCACCAACAGTGGATGAGGGTTCCTTTTTCTCCACAGCCTCTCCAACATTTGCTATTACCTGTCTTGCTAATAATAGCTAATCGAACAGGTGTGAGGTGGTATCTCATTGCCGTTTTGATTTGCATTTCTCTAATAGCTAAAGAAGATGAGCATCTTTTCATATATCTGTTGGCCATTTGTATTTCTTCCTGGGAGAAGTGTCTGAGGAACAGACTCTTAACTAACAAAGAAGCTTCATAACCTACAAGCCTTCTACTTGTCCTAACTCAGTGGTCCCCAACCTTTTTTGGGCCATGAACCGGTTTAATGTCAGAAAATATTTTCACAGACCGGCCTTTAGGGTGGAATGGCTAAATATATCACGTGACCGAGACAAGCGTCAAGAGTGAGTCTTAGACGGATGTAACAGAGGGAATCTGGTCATTTTAAAAAAATAAAACATTGTTCAGACTTAAATATAAATAAAACAGAAATAATGTAAGTAATTTATTCTTTTGCTACGGACCAGTACCAAATGGCCCATGGACCAGTACGGGTCCGCGGCCCGGGGGTTGGGGACTACTGTCTTAACTGTTTATCTCTCTGGACAAATACATGTTTATTTTAGAATTAGGAAAGCATGTTGCTTACATCTTAAAATTTTCAGGAGCCAGCAACTAGTTTAATAATTAACAAAGTCCCCCCCCCAAAAAAAAAACAAGAGTTCCCTGACCAAAGTACTGGGGGTCCTCGGGTTACAACACAGTTCCTTTCCTACAACAGTGACATAACCTGAATTTTGGTGTACGTTGAAACACATCCTAGCCTAAGTCACTTACCTATCCTAAGACAGTTGTAAAATCATCATCTAGAACATAAAAACACAACTAAGACACAGAAAAAGGAAAAGGACATAAATGTACTGTACTGTACACTGTACTGTAGTAACAGAAAAAATGAGTGTAAACAAAATTCCTTACCTTTATTACTGTGATTGGCTTGCACACTGGAAGGAGCTTTGCAGGTGGGAAAGTGAATTTTTTAAAGCCATTTATATCATTGTATCAACTAAGAACGGGTAGGATATTATATTTTAAATATTTGAGAAACTATAATTAATTCTAAATTGACCTCAAATATAATAAACTTGGGCCAGATTTTAGAAATGTGAAGAGAGATTTGACTTATGTGTCTCTCTCTAAGGGGTGTCAGTTTAGAATTAATTATAGTTTCTCAATTATTTAAAATATAATATCCTACCCTTTCTTAGTTAATACAATGATATAAATGGCTTTAAGAAATTCAACTGCTCTAATTTTCTAAAGCTAAATTTTTATTAAAAAGGAAAAACAGACACGAAGTGATATTTCATCACACACTCATGTTTCAGTGGTCATTTTGTTGTTTTGTGAAATAGCCTCAGAACTACTGAAACTGTTAGATATAAGGGAAAGAAAACTAACAGGAAAAATAAGAAATTCTCATTTCTACTGAAATATGAAAGTATAGAATTTCTATTTTAAATTTGAAATCTAAAGTCAAAACTAAAATATCTTTCCCATGGCTGAATTTTTTATTTTTAGAGACAGAAAAGAAGGGAGGGGAGAGAGAGAGAAACATCCATTCGTTGTTCCACTAACTTATGCATTCACTGTTGGATTCTTGTGTGTGCTCTGACCAGGGGTTGAACCCACAACCATGGTGTATCAGGACGATGCTCTAACCAACTGAGTACCCAGCCAGAGTTTCCCGTAGCTGAATTCAAAAACCAACATTTCTTTGTCAAATAAAACAAATACAAAAACATTTTGAAAAAAACAAGAGAGAAAAGTATTATTCTTGGGGTCACATAATTTTAATAACTTCAACCCCAATTTCAAACCTTGGTTTTGGAACTAGAAGCTTGGTTTAGGAACAGTTCTTCAAACTGTTTCTGAGTTTGAGATAAACCCTAAATCAGAGCTCGGCCTTCTGGGCGTGAGAGGAACTGCACCAGGCAGGTGCCGAGGCCACAACAGGAAACAAAGGAGGGCGATATTCTGTGGTTAACAATTAGAATGCATAAAAACAGCCCTCAATTGGAAGCATCTCAGTTATAAGCAGATGGGGCCTTTTATCCCTGAACTTGACTCCAAAAAAGCAAATGCTCCATTTTTCTGAAGCACAAAAGACTTCTTAAATGCCCCGGGTCCTGTATGAAAGAGCAGTGCTTCTCAATCTTTCATGTGCACATGAATTAAGAACTTGTTAAAATGCAGGGTTTGATTCACTAGGTTGGGGGTGATGCCCAAGATCTGCAATTCTAACAAAATCCCAGATAAAGGGGATGCTACTGATTCATGAACCACACTTGAACACATCCTTCTGTGACTTCACAGAATTTACCATCTAGTGGGGAAAAGATGTAAGTAAACATGTAACCATTGTAGTGAGACTTTAAGTCATTCCTACCTACTGATGATCTAATATGGTGATAGTAAATATTTATTTTGATTATTTCTGCATTATAACTTCTTTCCATGAATATATTGAAACAAAATGATCTCATAGATAAAGATACAAAAGATAAAGCTTTATGAACAGTTTAACTTAAAAAAGAATGAAGGAATTCAATTATGAAAAAATTAAACTTACATTACAAGCTTCCTAACTGAAATAAATAAAAGTGTTTAGTAAATAAAGAGGAAATCAACTCTTTCTATGCCTGTCCAATTATTCAATTAAAGTTTTCTGGATGAAATCAACATTAACCAGTGATGTTTATTTTATCCCTATTTATATGTCCTGTTTTAAACAATCAGCTGAATTAGAAGATGGGTGTTTCCTAGTCATTCAATAAATATTTATGGAGCAGCAACAGTGTGTTAGGCATTGGGCTGGGTACAGAGGACAGAGAATGAATGAGACAGGAAAGACAAATCACAAAGAAACAAATAATTGGACATGGAAAACATTCAGCACTGCCTTGCCAGGCCAGTAAGTGAGCCACTTGGAAAAGATTCCCCAATCCCAGTCAAACCTTCAGATGGCCCTGGCCGGTTGGCTCAGCGGTAGAGCGTCGGCCTGGCGTGTGGGGGACGCGGGTTCGATTCCCGGCCAGGGCAAATAGGAGAAGCGCCCATTTGCTTCTCCACCCCCCCCTCCTTTCTCTCTGTCTCTCTCTTCCCCTCCCGCAGCCAAGGCTCCATTGGAGCAAAGATGGCCCGGGCGCTGGGGATGGCTCCTTGGCCTCTGCCTCAGGTGCTAGAGTGGCTCTGGTTACGGAAGAGCGATGCCCCGGAGGGGCAGAGCTTTGCCCCTGGTGGGCGTGCTGGGTGGATCCCGGTCAGGCGCATGCGGGAGTCTGTCTGACTGTCTCTCCCCGTTTCCAGCTTCAGAAAAATACATTAAAAAAAAAAACAACCTTCAGATGACTGCAGCCCTGGCTGGGGTCTTGACTGCAACCTCATGAGAGACCCTGACCAGACCACCCAGACCGCCCACTCTTTGGTTACTGATTCATAAAAATGGTGTGAGACAATAAATATTGGCTGTTTTAAGCCACTTAGGTTTGGGGTGATTTGTTACATAACCATAAATAACTGTTACAGAAAGAAGTGGGTAAGAGGTAAGAACATTCCTATTTAAACAGTGTGGTCAGGTCTGACCAGGCGGTGGCACAGTGGATAGAGTGTTGAACTGGGATGTAGTGGACCCAGGTTCAAAACCCCAAGGGCCAGCTTGAGCGTGGGCTCACCAGCTTGAGCATGGAATCATAGATGTGACCCAATGGTAGCTGGCTTGAGCCCAAAGGTCGCTGGTTTGAAGCCCAAGGTCACTGGCTTAAGCCCAAGGTCACTAGCTTGAGCAAGGGATCACTAGCTTTGCTGTAGCCCCCCTCCCTAGTCAAGGCACATATGAGAAAGCAATCAATGAACAACTAAGGTGCCGCAACAATACTTCTCATCTCTCTCCCTTTCTGTCTGTCCTTCTCTCTGATTCTCTTTCTATCTCTGTCAGAAAAAAAAGTGGGGGGTGGTGGTCAGGAAAGGCTTCTTTAATTTTTTTTTTAATTTTTTTTTTTCCAGATAGAGAGAGTCAGAGAGAGGGATAGACAGACAGGAACGAAGAGAGATGAGAAGCATCAATCATCAGTTTTTTTGTTGCGACACCTTAGTTGTTCATTGATTGCTTTCTTTTTTTTTTTTTTTTTTTTTGTATTTTTCTGAAGCTGGAAACGGGGAGAGACAGTCAGACAGACTCCCGCATGCGCCCGACCGGGATCCACCCGGCACGCCCACCAGGGGCAACGCTCTGCCCACCAGGGGGCGATGCTCTGCCCCTCCGGGGCGTCGCTCTGCCGCGACCAGAGCCACTCTAGCGCCTGGGGCAGAGTCCAAGGAGCCATCCTCAGCGCCCGGGCCATCTTTGCTCCAATGGAGCCTTGGCTGCGGGAGGGGAAGAGAGAGACAGAGAGGAAGGAGGGGGGGGTGGAGAAGCAAATGGGCGCCTCTCCTATGTGCCCTGGCCAGGAATCGAACCCGGGTCCCCCGCATGCCAGGCCGACGCTCTACCGCTGAGCCAACCAGCCAGGGCCTGATTGCTTTCTTATATGTGCCTTGACTGTGGGCCTTCAGCAGACTGAGTAACCCTTTTCTTGAGCCAGCGACCTTGGGTCCAAGCTGGTGAGCTATATGCTCAAACCAGATGAGCCCACGCTCAAGCTGGCGACCTCAGGGTCTCAAACCTAGGTCCACTGCATCCCAGTCTGACGCTATATTCATTGCGCCACTGCCTGGTCAGGCAGGAAAAGCTTCTTTAAGAAGAAGACATTTAAGTTAAGACAGATAACATGGAGTCAGCCCTGAGTAGAAGGTGGTGTGGCCAGATCTTATTCCTATAGGAAGGTGGGAAAGAAGAAATCACAAAGGTGGTCTTAGCCATATCTGGCCAGGTCTCTTATAAAGAGTTTTAATTATATTCTTAACACTGTGGGAATCCTTTGATGAGTCTTTAGCAGAAGACTAATGTGATCCACACTCAGAGACTCAGCTAAGAATGATCAGGACAGGCCTGAAAGAACAGCTATGTAATTGCCACTACTGTTGCTGTGACTCCAGACTCAGGCCTGGCGTGGCCTGGGGAATGATGCAGGGGAAGAAGCAAATGGAGGGGAGAAGCAGCAGGGTCCTGCTGTTTCTGCAGGGCCTCAGAGCCTTTTCCCAAGCAGCCTCTGCACCCAGTTCCAAACACAGCAGGGGCTATGTGCTTGCCAAACCTAAAATGCTGATGTGGAACAAGAATGAATTTACAATACAAACATTTACTTTAGGTATATGGGTATATATATTTAAAATATATATTAATTTAATTGTTATTATGTAGATAATGTTCATTATAGAAACTTTCTCACTTATTTTGCAGGTAATATGTATTGCAGAAAAATTTCGAGAGCAAATATGCAAAAGAGAAGAAACTAAAATTGCCAGTTACCCCAATTACTCCAGGATAAACACTATTTTTAACTTCCTTTTGGTACGTATCCTTCCAATATCCCTAGGCCTATATGGAATATATAACTAAGATTTTAAAAAAGTTATTCTCCTTCACCTGATCAGGCAGTGGTGCAGTAGATAGAACATTGGACCCAGGTTCGAAACCCTGAGGTCACCAGCTTGAGCATGGGCCCAGCCGGCTTGAAAGTGGGCTCACCAATTTGAGTGTGGGGTCACAGCTTGAGCATGGGATCATAGACATGACCTCATGGTCGCTGGCTTGAGCCCAGAGGTTGCTGGCTTGAGCCCAAGGTTGTTGACTTGAGCAAGGGGTCATTCGCTCTGCTGTACCCCCTCCATCAAATCACATATGAGAAAGCAATCCATAAACAACAAAGGTGCTGCAATGAAGAATTGATGCTTCTCATCTCTCTCCTTCCTCTCTGTCCCTCTCTCTGTCTCTGTCCCTGTCTCTCTTGCTAAAAAAAGAAAAAAAAGAAAAAGTTTTTCTCCTTCTTCATTATAAAAACCATAAATACTTATTTTAGGTAGTTTGGAAGACACAGAAAATATAAGGAAGAAAAATGCTAGCACCAATAATATAACCTGTATTTCTTTCTGAAAATCTAAAGGTAACTGACAACTGACTCAAGTCTGCAGCTGTCACTCTGAGCTGCTACTTTTCAAATATTCATTTCCCTAATTTCAGCCTACCTCCTATTTCATCAGAAAAGGAAAATAAAAGTTGAGGATTGTTCACTACATACAGGCTTTAGCAACATTTTTATACCTCATTTTGGGATAAATAAATTGTGTGTGGGGGATAGGAATAAGAGATTCTTTCTCACCACAAGTCCTGACATCAGCTCTCTGTACTATATTATAGGGGCAGTGCTTGAAGAGATAGAAAAACTTGTAGTGGTTCACAAAGTAAGAATGCTCAAACTGAAATTTTCACCTCAAAATAAAACCAGTCTGTCTGGAGAAGTATATTAAATTCTGGTTGTTCTGGTGGCTTAAGTTTCTCTCAATGTATTTCCAATCACCAAAATTCAAGTTTGAAGTAAAAAATTCTTCCCTTCCTGAACATCAGCCATTTTAATTTTCATATTATTCCCTGGACTTCTCTGCAAAGTCCTTTGTTGCTATTTTAGGCAATCACCCAGAACCACACAAGTGCTGTGGGCCCAGAGAAACTTAAATCTCAGTGATAATCTTGAATATTTTATCCAGAACCTAAAAGCCATGTACTTAATGGAATGTATTACAATGTATGATGCCTTTCCAATAAAGGTTTAATTCATTTGCAGGCAGACTTTCAAGAGCCTAAACCTGCATTTTGCTTATAAAAGGAGCCACCCCACAGTTAAATTTCACAGGAATTTAAACCAGCCATCTACCGCCAGCCCTGATCCAGTTTTACCCTTCTGATAGATACTACAGTTACCTTTTTGGATTCATTGGAAACATTTTTAGCCAACCAGCTCCAACAGAGATTGATCTCAATGTAGCCGAACTCTGGAAAGCCACAGCAAAGGCTGGGAATTTGGACTGCATTACAATAAGGAAACCTGAGATGACCTGGGGATGTGGAGGAGGGCAATGAACAAATAGGGTTTCATTTACACCTTTGGTTGTAAATTAGATGCTTTGTCTAGATTAAAGCCATTAGTGGGCACAAATGGAGAAAATGTGTTTGAGTGTGATATGGTTTGAATTTCTAACATCTAACTATGAATCAAAACTAGGGACAAGGGTAATATGGGCATACAGAAGAACCCAAACAGAACCAGGACTGTCTGGTTATTTCTGGTTTCATAGTAAAGGGGAAGTTAGGACATATAATAGAAATCACCATATATTTTTTATGTCTAGTTAGGGTGCTACATTAAATTTATAATTTATAATGAATTTTCTGTGTTTCTCACCATGAAGTATGGATTAATTTTCGACACTTTTATAGTCATCACAAATTTCCATGCTAACGAACCCCTTCAAGTACTGTTAAACAATGTGGGTGAAGCGCAGAGCGCATTCCTAGCAGCTGTGGCTGATGCAATGCTGTGAGAATACTCCAGCTCCCAGAACCCTCCTCGGCACACCCAGGAAGGGAGCTCGCTCGCTATAAGGAAGTGACTTAATGCCACCACGCAGCTCCCTGATCTTTTCAGCCATTGGCTATGAAGGACACGCTGTAACACCCTATTGGCTGAACCCATGTATATAAGCTAGCTTACTTCCTGAATAAAGCGGATCTGCGTCACTGAACCTGGTCCTCGAAGTTGGGTCTTTGCATCTCCATTGTCCTCACCCCCGGCAAGACTTGTCCACAAAACATAAGATGTCTGAATTGGGGTGGATTACATCAGACTATTTAGAGTCAATATTCTGTAATTTGTCCCTCTTTTCAGAATTCTGTCTTAATAAAATAAAAATTTTATTCCCCCAGAATTTAATTTTACTCAATTAAATTTTTTAAATTAAATTTATTGGAATACAGGTTTCAAGTGTGCAATTTAATAAAGCATTATCTGCACACTGCATCGTGTGCCCACAGCCACAACGGAAGTCTCTTTACATCCCCATCCCCCCTCACTTTGACCCCTCCCTTCTTCCTCCCAGAATTTCTTTGGAAGAAATACATTGATAACCATATTACGTGGAAGTGTAAGATGCTAAGGGCATCTTTAGTAACAAAAGATGGTTTCTAAATTACAGCATATGATATGAGGAGAGGAACCTGCATCCCCCTAAGAAGGAGGAGGAAGTAGAGCAGAGTGAGCAAGGCCATGTCTGGGCGGAGGGTGTGGATCGCAGAGAGAAGAGCCTCAGATGTGGGCCGGCGGAGGGTCTCTGGAGGACGGGAGTGTCTAACATGGACTCTGCCACTCCTCGCTTAAAAAGGTGTGACTGTGTGTGAATGTGCATGAGTGCGTGTGTGTGGAGGGGAGTGGTTTACATGTGATATAAATCTCTTCCATGCCCTCATCTTTTACTAAATCCATATAGTTCACCAATTCATTGGTGAACATGGATTCTTCTGAGTTCGAGTTCTGGATTACAACGAGGGGGGTTGAGATAGCACCAACAGGCACGGACACTGAAGGACAAAGACGCAGTTAATGTCTGGGTTATTATCATAGTACTACTACTGCTAATTATTATATTTTAGTATGAGACACTATATCGATGTCTGTAAACAAGAAATAAAATCTAATAATTAATAAATTATCCTTTTTTTTTTATAGAGACAGAGTCAGAGAGAGGGATACACAGGAACAGACAGACAGGAACGGAGAGATGAGAAGCATCAATCATTAGTTTTTCGTTGTGCATTGCGACACCTTAGTTGTTCATTGATTGCCCTCTCATATGTGCCTTGACCGTGGGCCTTCAGCAGACTGAGTAACCCCTTGCTCGAGCCAGCGACCCTGGGTCCAAGCTGGTGAGCCTTGCTCAAACCAGATGAGCCCGCACTCAAGCTGGCAACCTTGGGGTCTCGAACCTGGGTCCTCAGCATCCCAGTCCAATGCTCTATCCACTGCGCCACCACCTGGTCAGGCAAATGATTCTTCTTCTAATAGAAGCATAATTGATGTCATAATTCATAGGTTGGCTAATCCTTTTCTGCCTTAGTCATTGGCAGTGCTTACTTCTTCTTGAGCTTATGTAAATGCCGTTCTTACAAATAAGCAGTGCCTCCCCACTTCCCTCCATAGAGAAACAAGTGGCACAAATGATCACTGGGGGAGGGTTGGAGAGGGCCAGGCTTGAAAGGGGGGCTGGTCTTCTAAGGATTAGATGAGATGATACAGACAGAGCTCTTCCATCAAAATCCAACACACAGTCAACACCGAACAAATGTGACCTATCATTACTAATAGGAATAGGAACACATTAGTCCCTCTGCCTGCTTCTATCTCTAGGGAAAGATTCTGCCCTCATCCATGGCACAAGGACAATTACCTCAAAGACCCAAGAGAGACAGGAGTGGGAGAGAGATTACTACTACTCTGCCCCTGAAGATCCTACTGACAAGTTAAGGTGGAGTTCACCTCTCTCACTACTTACTCTTTTCTCTCGACCTTTAAGTCAGCCTGCAGCATTGCCGGCAATTAGATTGAGGCCTCTCAGTTCCAAATGCATCT
Source organism: Saccopteryx bilineata (assembly GCF_036850765.1). Lineage (NCBI taxonomy): Eukaryota > Metazoa > Chordata > Mammalia > Chiroptera > Emballonuridae > Saccopteryx > Saccopteryx bilineata. Next base: position 242,530,897 of record NC_089493.1, read on the forward strand.
TTGATAGATGCCTTTAACTGCATCAAAGTGGCAGGAGCATTTCTCTCAGCATTTAATGCTAATCTTCCCTGTCATCTAGGCATAAATAACTACACAATCATGTCATGAGGCCCCAACATAAATCCACCAGGGGTTTTAATTACTCTCCAGTGACAGTGTCTTATACAAAATCAGAGAAAGGAAAACCCAAGCAGTGAGTCTGGATCTATGTGGAGTGTGTGTGTGTGTGTGTGTGTGTGTGTGTAATGGCTAAAACCCAGACCAGCCAGGGTAACATTTCTGTACTATGAAGGAATAAGATCAGAAATCCACACCCAGCTCAGGGTGTGAGACAGCACTGCACCCTGTAGGTTTGGTAGGGATGGTGTTGTGTTGAGGGCACATTAATTAAGCTGCAGTCAGACAAAGTTCAAATCTCAGCCTGTTGCATCCTCACTGTTTCATCTTGAGCAGTCTTTCTAATCCTCAAACTACTAATCTGTACACAGGGATTATAATCATACATGAGGATAAATCAAGATCATCTATGCAAAGCACAATTGTAGTATATAGTAAATGCTCAATATGTAACAGTAATAGCAACAGAAATGGTCCCCATCACTGTGTTGCAAAGCACAAGCAGTTATAAGGGTCCAAGAGTCCTTTCTCCCACCCAGGACTCTGGGTAGGTGAATACAAAGATCATCTTATCTCCCATCTGTGCCAAAGAGTAAACAAAGTGAACAAACATAGTGAACAAACTGTTATAGATCTCATAAATTCAAAAGCAAATCTCTGCAAGTTCATTTTATATGTAACTTTTATAAAAAGGGACCCAGATAATACAGTCTTAGAGGGTTATCCCATTCAAAGAAACAGTACTACAACCACAACTAATTAAAATAAGTCAAATTCTTTATTTAGGTTCTTCAGATCCCATCAAAGATTTACCCATATAATCCACTGACATACTTCTAATGTCCCTTTGCTTTCCTCTTAAACTCCATTACATTATTCAGCTGTGCTGGAACTTCTCTCTTCAGTGCCCCACAACTTTGCAAACACACAGCCTAGGGCTTTCACTCTTTCTCAATCTACTCACCCCCAGACTATCTTTTTATTATACAGATCAGCTGTGTCTCTCTCCCAGCCAGCAGGACACTCTTCTACATAGGAGTGGGCAGGAGAGGTAAAATGAGTGAGCTGAAACAATTCTTTTTAGTGATCATCGGGAAGGGACAGTTCTATAGATTCATGGAATGGTCTTTGCCTCTGCACATGCAAAGGTCAAGAACACCTCAGTGTCCCTTTCTTCTTCGTCATTCTTAATTCATGACTTCACTTGCAAATACAAAGATGCAAAAATAAAAAGGAACCTTACCAAATTAGGCATGCAATATGTTTCCTATCTCTCCTTTGCCTTGTCTTAAAGAAGAAAAAGGTCATCAAGATGTTAATAATAACTAACTCTACTATTAAAGCTGCACTGAGATAAGTCATTAGAAGAATAGAAAAGAAATTACGAGAAATAATGGGTGCTGCCTAGTAGCTGATCTGTTATCATAAAAACTTCAGACAAGTGGCATTTGTAGGACGTGGAGGAAGCTATGCTGCCTGCTCCCCTCCCCACAAAGAAGGCAGAGAAATGCAAAGTAAGTGTAACTGACAGGTGTCTAGATATGGGGCCACTGCCCTCTAGTGTGTACTCTAAAATTTACAAGATTCCTTTATCCTGGTTAATCAGAAAACCCAAAGGGAGTAGAAAACAGAATAAAACATGAACCCCTGTTGAACTATTTAATAGAATCATTTAAAAATAATTTAAATTATTAAGAGAGTGAGATGCGATGGTTTCCACCACCTCACTGTCTGTGGGGGCCCACATTCTTATCAGGCCCTAAAAATGGATTTGTTGTTCCAGTCCAACAGATTGCCAAAAGGGCAGAAGAGATATTAAACATAATTAACAACTGGAGTGGCACAGCCCCTGGCATTCAGAACAGATGCCCCGAAGATGCCAGCTGGCAGCAGCTATGGGGGCCCTACAGGGCCAGCGCTCACCCTTTATAGCAGCCATTTTCACCCTTTTTCATCTCATGGCACACAGAAACTAATTACTGAAATCCTGCAGCACATCAAAAATAGATTTTTTTGTTGATATGACATAAAAAAGGTATAATTTTGATTCATTCACACCGACTATTGTTGTGTTGGCTGTCACTTTTTTTATTCGATAACCTAAGGGAGAAAAGGTCAGTGCCTCCGACTAAATAGTCAGGTAGTGCATACTTTAAAAATCCTCACGGCATGGCTGTGTGCCTCCTGCAGCGCACCAGTTGAAAGTTGCTGTCTTAAAGGCTGATTTGCCCTGGTTAGATAGCTAGGTTGGCTGGAGCATCCTCCCAAAGCGCAGAGGTTGCCAGTTTGATCCCTGGTCAGGGCACACACAGGAACAGGCTGATATTCCTGTCTCTCCCTCTCTCTTAAAAAAAAAAAGAAGGTGATTCATGGGGTGCTGGGGGTTCCTGGGAGACGGGACTAAGTAGCCAGGAGAATTGGGGGCCTGGTACAGAAGTATGTCAGTATTTTTACAAATGGTCATCTGTACTGAGTGTTGTGGCTGCACAGTAGCTCCACAGAGGGATTACAGAGCTGAAGAATGACCCAGCGTCTAACAGCAAGGATCCTAAAGAGAGGATGTCTCTCATTTCCCACCAGCAGCTGTTGCTTTTCTTGCCAACAACGAGGGACAGACATCCACCTAGCCCAGGCAAGGGGCTTGGGGGTGTGTGTCAGGAAATCCACCTCTAGTCTCAGTCTTCTTGCTTCTCCCTATGTAACGCTAGGCAGATACTGTATTTTGATCTGAGCCTCCATATCCCCATTTTTTAAAATTTTTTTCATTTAAGTGAGATGCAGGGAGGAAGGGAGGCAGAGAAACAGCCACTTACATGAGCCCCAACTGGGATCTACCTGGCAAGTCTCTTACATGGCGATGCTCTGCCCATCTGGGGCCACTGCTCCATTGCTCAGCAACTGAGCTATTTCAGTGCCTGAGGCAAGGCTATGGAGCCATCCTCAGCACCAAGGAGAGGTGGAGAAGCAGATGGTCACTTCTCTTGTGTGCCTTGACCGGGAATTGAACCCTGGACTTTCACACGTTGGGCCAACGCTCTACCACTGAGCCAATAGGCCAGGGCCCATATCCCCATTTTTTGAATGGAGAGGTTTGATGAAGGTTTTGAAAGGACCTTTTCATCTCTAGGTAGCAATTATTATCTTTTTTTTTTTTGTGATCTGGTATTTCCAAATGAATTCTACACACAAGATTATTGTGGACGAAAAAGGGGCCACATACTAAACCTGACAAGCTCAAGGGAGGCCTGCATGGTGGCCTTGCAAACTCAGAGACCTAAAGTAATCACAAGGGTGGTCTGAAATTAAAACATTTTATTGTAAATTATTGTTTTTCAAAGGCAGAGGGGAGGGAGGAATGGGAAGCACCAACTTGCAGTTGCTTCTCATGAGTGCCTTGACCCAGCAAGCCCAGGGTCTTAAACTGGCAACCTCAGCATTATAGGTGGATGCCTTATCCACTGTGCCACCAGAGGTCAGGTTGACATTAAAACTTTCTAACTCGGAGGCGGCAAAATGGCGATGGAATAGGCAGACGTACAGACTTCCACATCCCAAAACAATCATCTGGAAAAACCAACTTTGGACTAAACTAAGAGGACTCTTTAACCAAGGAATACCGAAGAAGCCACACTGAGACTGGTAGGAAAAGCGGAAATGCAGAGAGGGCTGCCCAGCTCCCCGGAGCGAATGGCAGCCCGGAGAGATTCATGTGGCAGGAAGTGAGTTTAGCAGAGAGGGGAGGGTCCTGAACCCCAGGAACAAAGCTCCAGCCTGCAGCCCCAGCCCCAGAAGAGGCGTATGGACAGTATTTAGCTGCAAACAAGTCAGAATACTGTTTGTGAGAAAAAGACTGATTTCTCAGACCCAGGGTTCTTCTTAAAGAGACCATGCAGAAAACCTCTCACAACCACCCACCCAGGGCTCTGGGGGATGGGAGAGAGGAGAGGACCGGAGTAGCAGGAAGAGAGTGTAATCTAGGAGGCACAGGGAGAAACATATTGAAGGACAGCCACCCTAATCCCTGGGCTGAGTCACTCCCCAAATCTAAAGTGAATATTTCCCCTGGAACCAGAAATACCAGCAAAGGGAAGCAGGACACCAGCCAAACAAGCTCTCCCCCGGCACTCAGAGCAGAGTTGCTTATGAGGGAGCTTCTGGGACTCAGTATTGAGTGTTAGGGTCTGAGCTGCAAGGCCCCCACGCACAAGGGTGAGGGCTTACGGGAGGGAGGGCGGCAGCGGAACACGGAAGCGCGGTTCTGTTGGCAAGGGAAGATGCTGGCCAGCCAAGACTGAGACGCGGGTATGAGCTCAGTCTTGCTCAGCAGGGGGGGGGGGAATCACGAAAGTGGTCAGGACCAGCTGTGGGCCCACCTGCAACCCCACCTGCAGGGGAAGGGCAGGAGCCCCAGAAGGGGTGGAGACCCACAGCTAAGCAAGGACGCATAGGGGGGCAGCCTCATCCAGACTGCAGAACCGAGGCTTGCAGTCTGAAACATGAGCCAGCTCTTCCTGTGGGGGTGAGGCAAAAGCCCAGAACAGGTGGAGTTCCGCAACTGAGCGTGGCTGCGCAGACCCACCCCGCCCACAGAGCCCAGGTTTGCAGCTGACCCACGAGAGGGCTCCTCCCGCGGGGGCAGGCGAAAACCCAGAAACAGGGGAGACCCGCAGCTGAGCAAAGGTGCTCACCCTTGCCTGCAGTGCCGAGGACTGTGGCCAGGGCCCGCGCATAACCCCACCAGCAAGGGTGGGGCAAAGGCCCAAGCCACCAAGGCTTGTAGACCTGAGAACGTGATCACTGTTCCTCCAGTGGAGGAGAGGCAGAAACTGCAGCAACAACCCCAGTGGGCTGTCACCAGCAACCTCCATACCCGAATGCCCTAGGCAGCAGCAGCTGAGGGGTTGTGGCAGGCCTGCAGACAGACCACACCTAGGGATCACAGAGGCCACACCCATTGGACTCCAGTGGCCACACCCTTCTTATACACAAAATTGGAAGGCAGAGAAATGCAACATAAATGAATCAAGAGAAATCCCCAGAAAAGAACCTGAATTAATCAGATATAACCAAATTACCGGATGCAGAGTTTAAAATTTAAAATAATGATTGTTAGGATGCTCAAAGATCTTAGAACAACAGATGGTCATTATGAACACCTAAATTAAGACATAGAAAATATAAAAAGGGACATTGAAATAATAAAAAATAATCAGAAATGACAAATACAATATCTGAAATGAAGAACACATGGAAGGAATTAAAAGTAGGATGGATGAAGCTGAGGATTGAATCAGCGAGTTAGATTACAAGATAAATGAAGGCATGGAAGCAGAGCAGAAAAAAGAAAAGAGACTCAAAAAGTCTGAGGAAACTCTAAGAGAGCTCTGTGACAACATGAAGAGAAATAACATCCGCATCATAGGGGTTCCTGAAGAAGAGAAAGAACAAGAGATAGAGACTTTGTTCAACCATATCATAGCTGAAAACTTCCCCAAATTAAAGCAGAAAAACATCTCCTAAGTTCAAGAAGCACAGAGAAATCCATTAAAGAGAAATCCAAAGAAATCTACACAAAGAAACATCATAATTAAAATATCAAAGCTAAGTGATAAAGAGAAAATATTAAAAGCTGCTAGAGAAAAAAAGGTTATCACCTACAAAGGAGCCCCTATAAGGATGACATCTGACTTCTCAACAGAAACACTTGAGGCCAGAAGGGAATGGCAAGAAATATTCAAAGTAATGCAGAACAAGAGCCTACAACCAAGACTACTTTATCCAGCAAGGCTATCATTTAAAATTGAAGGAGAAATAAAAAGATTCCCAGACAAAAAAAAAAAACTCAAGGAATTCACTACAACCAAACCAATGCTGCAAGAAATGCTAAGGGGCCTGTTGTAAACAGATCAAAGTGGAAGAAGAATACAGCAAAAGAGGAATACAGCTTTAAAGAATAAAATGGTAATAAACAACTACATATCAATAATAACCATAAATGTAATGGTTTAAATGATCTAATCAAAAGACATAGGGTAGCTGCGTGGATAAGAAAACAGGACCCATACATATGCTGTCTACAAGAGACACCTTAAAACAAAAGATGCACATAGACTGAAGGTAAAAGGATGGAAAAAAATATTTCAGGCAAATGGAAATGAAAAAAGCTGGGGTAGCAATACTTATATCAGACAAAATGTACTTTAAAACAAAGACTACAGTAAGAGATAAAGAAGGTCACTACATAATGATAAAGGGAGCAATCCAACAGGAAGATATAACCGTTATAAATATCTATGCACCTAATATAGGAGCACCTAAATATATAAAGCAGACTTTGATGGATTTAAAGGGCAAGATCAACAGCAATACTCTAATAGTAGGGGATTTCAATACCCCACTAACATCACTAGATAGATCCTCAAGAAAGAAAATTAACAAAGAAACAGCAGACTTAAAGGACCCACTAGATCAGTGGTTCTCAACCTGTGGGTCGCGACCCCGGCGGAGGTCGAATGACCAAAACATAGGGGTCGCCTAAAGCCAGCAGAAAATACATATTTATTATACAATACATTTTTAAATAAAATATGTATTTCTGATGGCTTTAGGCGACCCCTTTGTTTTGGTCGTTCGACCCCCGCCGGGGTCGCGACCCACAGGTTGAGAACCACTGCACTAGATCAACTGGATTTAATAGATATCTTCGGAACCTTTCACCCTAAAGCAGCAGAATATACATTCTTTTCAAGTGCTCATAGTACATTCTCTAGGATAGACCACATGTTAGGGCACAAAAGCAGTCTCAACAAATTTAAGAAGATTGAAATGATATCAAGCATTTTCTCTGATCACAATGGCATGAAACTAGAAATCAACCACAACAGAAAAACTGAAAAATAGTCAAACACTTGGAAACTAAGTAGCATGTTATTAAATAATGAATAGGTTAACAATGAGATCAAAGAATAAATAAAAAAACTTCTAGAAATGAATGATAATGAGCATACATCAACTCAAAATTTATGGGACACAGCAAAAGCAGTCCTGAGAGGGAAGTTCATAGCATTACAGGCATAACTCAAGAAGCTAGAAAAAGCTCAAATAAACAACTTAATCTTGCATCTAAAAGAACTAGAAAAAGAACAGCAAGTAAAGCCAAGAGGTAGTAGAAGGAAGGAAATAATAAAGACCAGAGAGGAAATAAATGACATAGAGGCTAAAGAAACAATACAGAGGATCAATGAAACCAGGAGCTGGTTCTTTGAAAAGGTAAACAAGATTGATGAATCTTTAACCAGACTCACCAAGAAAATAAGAGAGAGGACTCAAATAAATAAAATTAGAAATGAGAGTGAAGAAATAATAACTGACACTGCAGAAATACAAAATATTGTAAAAGAATACTATGAAGAACTGTATGCCAAAAAAGTAGACAACCTAGATGAAATGGACAAATTCCTTGAATCATATAATTTTCCAAAAATTAATCTGGAAGAATCAGAAAACCTAAACAGAATGATTACAACAAATGAGATTGAAACAGTTATCAAAAAACTCCCAACAAAGAAAAGTCCTGGACTTGAGGGCTTCACAAGTGAATTCTACCAAATATTCAAAGAAAAACTAACTCCTATCCTTCTCAACTATTTCAAAAAATTTAAGAGGAAGGAAGACTTCCGGTCTCCTTTTATGAGGCGAGCATAATTCTGATTCCAAAACCAGGCAAAGACAACACAAAGAAAGAAAATTATAGGCCAATATCCCTGATGAATTTAGATGCTAAAATCTCAACAAAATATTAGCAAACCGGATCCAGCAACATATGAAAAAAAAATCATACGTCATGATCAAGTGGGATTTATTCCAGGGAGGCAAGGCTGGTACAACATTCGCAAAATCAATCAATGTGATTCATCACATAAACAAAAGGAAGGAGAAAAACCACATGACAATTTCAATAGATGCAGAAAAAGCATTTGATAAAATTCAGCACCCATTCATGATCAAAACTCTCGGCCCTGGCCGGTTGGCTCAGCAGTAGAGTGTCGGCCTGGCATGTAGAAGTCCCGGGTTCAATTCCCGGCCAGGGCACACAGGAGAAGCGCCCATCTGCTTCTCCACCTCTCCCCCTCTCCTTCCTCTCTATCTCTCTCTTCCCCTCCCGCAGCCAAGGCTCCATTGGAGCAAAGATGGCCCAGGCGCTGAGGATGGCTCTGTAGCCTCTGCCTCAGGTGCCAGAATGGCTCTGGATGCAACAGAGCGATGCCCCAGAGGGGTAGAGCATCACCTCCTGGTGGGCATGCCAGGTGGATCCCGGTTGGGCGCATGCAGGAGTCTGTCTGACTTCCTCCCCGTTTCCACCTTCGGAAAAATGAAAAAACAAAAACAAAAACCCAACTCTCAGCAAAGTGGGAATACAGGGAACATACCTCAACATGATAAAAGCCATCTATGAAAAACCCACAGCGAACATCATACTCAATAGGTAAAAATTAAAAGCAATCCCCTTAAGATCAGGAACAAGGCAGGGGTGCCCCCTTTCACCACTCTTATTCAACATAGTTCTGGAAGTCCTAGCCACAGCAATCAGACAAGAAAAAGAAATAAAAGGCATCCAAATTGGAAAAGAAGTAAAACTACCATTATTTGCAGATGATATGATATTGTATATAGAAAACCCTAAAGTCTCAGTCAAAAAACTGCTGGACCTGATAAATGAATTCAGCAAGGTGGCAGGATATAAAATTAATACTCAGAAATCAGAGGCATTTTTATAACACCAACAATGAATAGTCAGAAAGAGAAATTAAGAAAATAATCCCCTTCACTATTGCAACCAAAAAAATAAAGTACCTAGGAGTAAATTTAACCAGGGAGATTAAAGACTTGTACTCAGAAAATTATAAAATATTGATAAAAGAAATCAAAGAAGGTACAAACAAGTGGAAGCATATATCGTGTTCATGGAGAGGAAGAATAAACATCATTAAAATGTCTATATCACCCAAAGCAATTTATAAATTCAATGCAATACCAATTAAAATATCAATGACATTCTTCAAAGATATAGAAAAAATGTTGCAAAAATATATATGGAACCAAAAAAGAATACAAATAGCCTCAGCAATCTTGAAAAGGAAGAATAAAGTGGGAGGTATCACACTTCCTGATATCAAGGTATACTACAAGGCCATTGTACTCAAAACAGCCTAGTACTTGCATGAGAACAGGCATATAGATCAATGGAACAGAACAGAGAACCCAGAAATAAACCCACACCTTTATGGACAACTTATATTTGACAAAGGAGGTAAGAGCATACAATGGAGTAAAGACAGTCTCTTTAACAAATAGTGTTGGGAAAATTGGACAGCTACCTCCAAAAAAATGAAAGTAGACCACCAACTTACACCATTCACAAAAATAAACTCAAAATGAATAAAAGACTTAAATGTAAGCCATGAAACCATAAGCATATTAGAAGAAAACATAGGCAGTAAGCTCTCTGACATCTCTCACAGCAGCAATATATTTGCCGATTTATTTCCAAAGGCAAGTGTAATAAAAGACAGGATAAACAAATGGGACTATATCAAACTAAAAAGCTTTTGCACAGCTAAAGACAATAAGAACAGAATAAAAAGACAAAGTACACAATGGGAGAACATATTCAACAATACGTCTGATAAGGAGTTAATAACCAAAATTTATAAAGAACTTGTAAAACTCAACACTAGGAAGATAAACAATCTAATCAAAAAATGGGCAGGCCTGACCTGTGGTGGCGCAGTGGATAAAGTGTTGACCTGGAATGCTGACGTCACCGGTTCAAAACCCTGGGCTTGCCTGGTCAAGGCACATATGGGAGTTGATGCTTCCTGCTCTTCCCCCCTTCTCTCTCTCTCTCTCTCTCTATATATATATATATATGGGAGTTGATGCTTCCTGCTCTTCCCCCCTTCTCTCTCTCTCTCTCTCTCTCTCTTTCTCTCTCTCTTCTCTAAAATGAATAAATAAAAAATAATTAAAAAATAAATAAAATCAATCAATAAAACAAATGGGCAAAAGGAATGAATAGATGCTTCTCCAAAGAGGATATATGGATGGCCAATAGGCATATAAAAAAATGCTCAACATCACTATTCATTAGAGAAATGCAAATTAAAACCACAATGAGATATTACCTCACACCAGTCAGAATGGCACTCATCAACAAAACAACACAGAATAAGTGCTGGCGAGGATATGGAGAAAAGGGAACCCTCCTACACTGCTATTGGGAATGCAGACTGGTGCAGCCACTATGGAAAACAGTATGGAGATTCCTCAAAAATTAAAAATCAAACTGCCTTTTAACCCAGCTATCCCACATTTAGGATTATACCCCAAGAACACCATAGCACTGTTTCAAAAGGAGAAATGCACCCCCATGTTTATGGCAGCATTGTTCACAATAGCGAAGATCTGGAAACAGCCGAAGTGTCCATCAGTGGACGAGTGGATTAAAAAGCTTTGGTACATATATACTATGGAATACTACTCAACCATAAGAAATGATGACATCAGATCATTTACAACAACATGGATGGACCTTGATAACATTATACTGAATGAAATAAGTAAATCAGAAAAAACTAAGAACTATATGATTCCATACATAGGTGGGACATAAAAATGAGACTCAGAGACATGGACAAGAGTGTAGGGGTTACAGGGTGGGGGGGAGGAGAGGAAGGGGGCTGGGGAAGGGGAGGGGCACAAAGAAAACCAGCTAGAAGGTGACAGAAGACAATTGGACTTTGGGTGATGGGTATGCAACATAATCAAATGTCAAAATGACCTGGAGATATTTTCTCTGAACATATGTCACCTTATTTATCAATGTCACCCCATTAAAATTAATAATAAATTAAAAAAATATATCTTGTAAAACTTTCTAACTAAAAGCAGTTTATGGTGGGTAGTCATTTTCTAGGGAGTTATTTTTCTCTAACAAAGTTCAATGCTTACCTTAATTGACCTTGTCTGTTGTCTTTTGTATATACAATAACACACCTGATAACATATCTTTAAATGTAAGAGCGATCTTTTCCTGCCCAGTTAGGTTGCAGCCATCCCACCAGAGCAGAAACCACAAATCCCCTCATTGTTAACTATCTCATGACTGCCTATGTAAAAAAAAATTTGAGTATATACATTTTTACTTTTTATCTAATCCCAAAGATTTCCCCGCTTTGCTTTCTCCGGCCTCCTAATCTATCACCAATGGGTTTCCTATAACCCCTTACATCTCCCCCTTTGGCTCTGATATATCAAATAAGTGGTAAAACTGACATTTTCAGGAGCATTTTCTCAATCTGTGGAGACTTTGTTTCCCAGCAATTGTCAACAGTTTGGCTCAAATAAACTCATAAAAATTCTTACAGGTTTGAATCCCTGGCCGGTTGGCTCAGTGGTAGATTGTCAGCCCAGCGTGTGGATGTCCTAGATTTGAGTCCTGGCCAGGGCACACAGAGAAGCAACCATCTGCTTCTCCACTCCTCCCTCTCTTGTGCTCTCTCTCTCTCTCTCTCCCCTCCTCCCCTTCTGCAACCAGGGTTCCACTGGAGCGAGTTGGCCCTGGGTGCTGAGGATGGCTCCATGGCCTCTGTCTCAGGCGCTAAAAAAATGGCTCTGGCTGCAACAAAGCAAGGGCCCCAGGTGGGCAGAGCATCGCCCCCCTGGTGGCTTGCCAGGTGGATCCCAGTCAGGGCCAATGCGGGAGACTGTCTCTGCCTCCCCTCCTCTTACAAAAAAAAAAAACAAAAAACTCACAGGTTTGGAAGTTTCTTATGTTGACATTATTCAGCATAATTTTTAATGACATCATTCATAGATCCTAGTTCATAAAACGTGCTCAGTAAATATCCTGAAATGTGCTTGAGCATCTCATTTCTTCAAACGTTTAGAAGTTTGTTTCCAAATTGTACCCCAAACTTATCCATTTGTTACTCTCCAGATTTGTGTCTGATAATTAGATGTGGAAAGCAGCACTAGCAACCACTATTATTTACTGAGCACCCACTTGCACAAGCACCTTCTATGCATTATCTTGTTTAATTCCCATGACAACCTTATTACGAGTGTACTATTATTGTAATTTTAGGAAAATGCAGAGACTGAAAGAGGTTAAAGAACTTGTCCAAAGTCAGACAAAAGAGCATAAACGGAGTTATGTCATTAAAATCCACATCCTTAGTTACTCTTCTGGAGGGCTTCATGCATGCCAAGATTCCCATCAGTTAACGGAGAAATGTGAAAAACAAAAAACAAATGTGAATTCTTTCATGAAGTTAACATTTTTTTTCCACTTATTTACTTACTTAGAGATACCTACCTACCTTTTGTGGCAAAAAATCCTTTCTTTCATGATATGATTGTGATGTTAGACAGTAAGTAGGTTGACTTTTTTGATAGAAAGTTGGCAAGTTTCAATATTTTGAAATGTTACTGGTCCATGAAATTGCAGTATCTGGGAGCCACTGTTCTCTTGTAATACAAACATCTGCTGTACAGGTTATTATGTTCATTGCCAAGATTAAAAGCTTCTGAAGAGTGGTATGTCTGATTGATGATAATTTGTTGGTAAGAAGACTCATATTATCTCTTCACAATATGAATAGAGTGTAGGGACGAAAGAATCAGATTCCTCCAGCCATTATATAAGTTATTCAGTCCTTCCATTTGTGACAAAACCATGGAGGAAACAGAAGCTAAACTAAGAGCATAGGGAAAAAAAGTGAGAGGAAGCTCAGATTCTGCTAAAGAAGAGCACAGAACCTCTCCAGAAAAAAAAACTAATAACAATCAATTAATTACAGAGCCTACAGATTTTGTTAGTGCTAATAATAGCAATGATTGTAACAGCAACAATCAATCCTTTAAGAGCATCTTTGTTTTTACAAATAAAGATAAAACAAAAACATTGTCAAATAAAAGTTCTTCCCAAAGAGTATTGTGACTTCAGTAGAATGTTAGAATTTAATCTCAAATTTATAATTGAAGAGTATTTTAGAGATTAAAAAATACTTGTGATTGATTTTTAGTTTCACACAATTATGGTCAGAGAAGATGCTTGATGTGATTTCAACATTCTTAAATTTAGTGAGACTTATTTTGTGTCCTAACATGTGGTATATTTTACAAAATGTTCCACATGCACTTGAAAAAATGTATATTCTGCTGCTTTGGAGTGAAATGCTTTGAAGATCAATTAAATCCAGCTGATCTAGTGTCATTTAAGGTTGCAGTTTCCTTGTTGGTTTTCTGTCTGAAAGATTTATCCATAGATGTTAATTGGGTGTTAAAATACCCTATGATGACTGTATTGCTGTCAATCTTTCCCTTTATGTCAATCAAGATTTGCTTTACATATTTAGGTGTTCCTATGTTGGGTGCATAAATGTTTACAAAGGGTTATATCCTCTTGTTAGATTGCTCCCTTTATCATTATGTAGTGTCTGTTTTCTTTGTGTCTATTACAATAGCTTTTTTTTTTTTTTCATTTTTCCGAAGCTGGAAACGGGGAGGCAATCAGACAGACTCCCGCATGCACCTGACCGGGATCCACCCGGCATGCCCACCAGGGGGCGTCGCTCTGTTGCATCCAGAGCCATTCTAGCGCCTGAGGCAGAGGCCACAGAGCCATCCCCAGCGCTCGGGCCATCTTTGCTCCAATGGAGCCTCGGCTGGCTGCGGGAGGGGAAGAGAGAGACAGAGAGGAAGGAGAGGGGGAAGGGTGGAGAAGCAGATGGGCGCTTCTCCTGTGTGCCCTGCCCAGGAATCGAACCTGGGACTCCTGCACTCCAGACCGACGCTCTACCGCTGAGCCAACTGGCCAGGGCCTATTACAATAGCTTTTGTTTTGTTTTGTTTTAAAGTCTGTTTAGTCATATATAAGTATTGCTGAGGTAAATCTCTTGTAGACAGCATATATATCATATATATATATATGGAAGGATATATATATATCATATATATATACACTTACATATACACACACATATATATATGGAAGGCAGTATGAAGTTAACTCAAAAATAAAATATGAAACTGCCTTAACCCAGCAATTCTACTTCTGTGACTGACTATATCTAAAGAAACCCAAAATACTAGTTTGAAGAATATATGCACTCCTATGTTCGATATAACATTATGTACAATACTCTAGATTTGGAAGCAGCCCAAATGCCCATTAGTAGATGAATGGATAAAAAAAGCTGTGGTACATTTACAAAATGAAATACTACTAAGCTGTAAAAAAGAAGGAATTTTTACCTTTTGCTACAGCATGGATGGACCTGGAGAGTATTATGCTAAATGAAATAAGCCAGTCAGAGGAAGACAAGTACCATATGATTTCACTTATATGTGGAATCTAATGAGCAAAATTAACTAACAAAAAATAGAAACAGACTCATAGATACAGAGAACAGATTGACAGCTATCAGAAGGGATGGTGATTTGGGGGCTGGGTGAAAAAGGTGAAGGAACTAAGCAAGAAAAAGAAACCTTGTAGACACAGACAACAGTGTGGGAACTGCAGGAGGGAAGGGAGGGTCGGTGGGGAGTTGTAGAGAATAGAGGGGGGAGAGACGGTGATGTGAGGAGACTGGACTTGGGGTAGTGAACACACAATACAACATACAGATGATGTATTATAGAGCTGCACACCTGAAAACTATAATTTTATTAACCAGTGTCACCCCAATAAATTTAATAAAAAATTTTTAAAAAGAAAAAATACTTGTGAAGACTTTTTAATAAATCAGTCTTTATGAAGTTGGCCAAGTGGTTAAACCAAGAAGAAGATGCTTATCTATTTTGCCACTACCATGCACATTCCTTATTTATTCACACACATTTTGAAGGTTTTTCTGTATTGGCTGAAATGTATAGATTTGAAGTGTTTCCTAAAGTAAAATAACTATGGACTCTGCATCAAATAAAATTTAGTTAATAATGAGTTACATGAATAATTATGATCATATAGATTTGCATGACAATAGACACCATTTTAATTCAAATTCAAATACTCAGATGTTACAGCCTAAAGAAAGAAAAGCTGCTTGAACTACTGGATAAACAGAGTTGCAAAACTTGCTATGTCCAGTTTTAAATTCATTTACTTCTATTAGCACAGCTCATAACTGTCTCCCCCAACCCCTTTAAAATAATGTAAATCACTTCTGCAAAAACACTCTAAGTGCAAAATTAAATCAGAAAAGGGGCCAAGTTGAAGCCAGATTAAAGGATTCTAAAGGAAACTGGCCTTGAGTGGCAGGCCGCAGAAGGGAGACACCATTTGTCTTCACCCAGGTAGAAATGGAGCAACATCATCATTAGAAATGTCAGGGAAAACTCTTGAAACAGTTTATTTCCCCAGCGATAGCTAGCACTTGAGATGACTAACAACAAAAAGCCAGATGTATTTGTCTCTCTGTATCTAACCAAATTTGTTTATTGAAATTCAGCTTCAATCACTTGGAAGTGACAGTTTGAGATTCTGAAAATTTTTTTAGCAATACTATATTCTAAAGCCTTCCACAGCCACTCTCAAAAATGCAGCATTTTATTTGTATTGTCACAATTTTATGAAAATCTAAAGGATAATAAGCATGCCCTATGCTAAGTAATTTCTTGTTCTTAATTCTGAATAATGCCCAGAAGAGAGAGAGCTTCCAATACAATCAGCTTTGCTACAATCACAAAGGCAGACAGAACACATCCTCCTGACCAAAGTTTTCAATATTGTAATCCCAAGTTTGTCAAGTACTGTGATGATTATAACATCTTAAAATTACAAAAGAAGAAATGGAGCCCTGGCCGGTTGGCTCAGCGGTAGAGCGTCGGCCTAGCATGCGGAGGACCCGGGTTCGATTCCCGGCCAGGGCACACAGGAGAAGCGCCCATTTGCTTCTCCACCCCTCCGCCGCGCTTTCCTCTCTGTCTCTCTCTTCCCCTCCCGCAGCCAAGGCTCCATTGGAGCAAAGATGGCCCGGGCGCTGGGGATGGCTCTGTGGCCTCTGCCCCAGGCGCTAGAGTGGCTCTGGTCGCAACATGGCGATGCCCAGGATGGGCAGAGCATCGCCCCCTGGTGGGCAGAGCGTCGCCCCATGGTGGGCGTGCTGGGTGGATCCCGGTCGGGCACATGCGGGAGTCTGTCTGACTGTCTCTCCCTGTTTCCAGCTTCAGAAAAATGAAAAAAAAAAAAAAAAGAAGAAATGGAAAGTTCCCTATATTAAAAGCAATTCAAAGATACATTAAAAAAATTGGGTGAAGACCTTTAAATGAGGACGGAAGGGGAGATAAATGATAACCAACCTTTAGTTAACTTTCTGTATTGATTCAAATACTTTATATCTTGTACATGTCTTCTTGTATAGTATAGTTGCATTTAATTAACATTAATTAATTAATATTTATTAATAAAGTTGATCAAGTATACTTAAAAAAAAACAAGTAGCCTTCCTGGAAGGATCTATCAAAAAATTGTTATTTTGTTCAGGAATTTGTTAGTATTGTAGCTAGAAAGCAAAAATTAGTTATATTTATATTTTATAATACTTAAATACAGTATGTCACTACTTAGATTCTGTAACATTTCTATTTATATTTGCACTCTTGCCTGAAATACAAATCTTGAGAGAGAAAATACATCTGCGAACAGGGCGCATCTTCCCATGGCCTCTGTTCCACTGACCTAAAGTGTCTCCCTGCTCTGCCCACGGCTTTGTGAGGAAGGCTCAGCCTGCACTGGCAGCTCAGCTGCCACTCTGGGATGGCCTGGTACTAAGTCAGCTTAGCCCAGCTGGAACTGTTTCCTAGAGTTCTCTTTCCTGTATGGTTCTGTGTGGCCACAAGAGACAGTCTATATGAAATTCAGAAAGTAGAAGGGAAGAAGTCATATTTTTTATGTTCTAAAAGCAACAAATTATGGTATAATTATCATAATTAATGAGTCACTATAGATATATTATTAACTGAAGCCCATAATTGATGCAGGTTTCCTTAGCTTGTACCTAATGTCCCATTCAGGGGACCACATTACATTTAGTTGTCATATCTCCCTTGGCTCCTCTAAGCTGTGACAGTTTCTTTTTCTTAGACTTTTCTTGCTTTTGATGTCCTTGACCGTTTCAAGGAGTACTGGTCAGGTGTTTTATGGAATGTTCTTTAATTGAGATTTGTCTAATGATTGTATTTTAATTATTGCTGGCACAAGTAGAATTATTAGTTCCTTCAGACCTGTCACCAAAAATGTCTGAGTTAGAAAATGTTCCTCAAACACAAAAAGCCTGAGAATCACTACTCTATATCAAAACAGATTGTAAATATACATAAGATAAGTGAAGTGGTCAGGATACTTATTACACCACTCAAAGTGCAGTATCAACAAGCAACGTGGGTATGGAGCTTTCCCACAGTGGCTGGATAGCAATCGCAATTTAAAACTGTCTGCACATCACCCAAAATGGTCCATCAGCCACCTACCCTCACTCCTCAGAGGTAACTTAAAAGGGAAGGCAATAGTTTTTCACCCAGAAGTCATCATGGTAATGATTCACTCTAAGGTAAAAAGGAAAGTTAAACTAAGCAAAATTAAATTCTTATAAATTGTGCCATAGTTTTCCATAAAATTTTTTTCTTTTTGTTTTTTAATTTTTATTTATTAATTTAAGCAGGAGAAGAAAAGAGAGAGAGAGAGGAACATGGATTTGTTTCTGTATGTGCCCTGACCAGGGATTGAACCAAGAACCTCTGTGCCTCAGGACGATGCTCTAACCAACACAGCCTTCTGGCCAGGGCACGCCATAGTTTTCAACAGAAAATATTTTAAAAGTACAAATGAGCAAAGTCCAAATTAGAAAACAGAAAGGATTATATCCTATTAATTTGTAATGTTTGCTAACACAGAAGTATTCTAGTTGTGGAAAAGCTGTTATTGATATTCTAGTAATTAAATCTGTACAAATTACAGACCAAAAACACATTAGGAGTCCATTCTATTCTTAATAATGAGAAAATTCACCAACCATAAGTGTTTGGAGCAGTTTACATTATTAGCAATACTGGAACCAGTACAATGTTTATTAGATAAATAAAAAAGACAATACCTGATATGTCCCCTGGAGCTCAAAATTAAAATATTTGCCTTGGAATACACATAGGCCTAAAGGTATGTTCTGTGAACCAGAAAGCACTCACTGTGTTGGCTAGTTCCAGGTAGCTTCCTCCTATAGAGCTGCCAAAATGCGGGGCCTGTGTGAGCAGTTTGTGGAGCGCAGTGGTCTGCTGGTGCAAAGAGCTTCCGCCATACTCAAGAAGCTTCTGCAGGGCTGGCTGACTCTGCAAGTCCGGGCTCTGGAGGTCCCTGGCACCCGAGTCGTATTCCCAGCTCTCCCTGGCCGCTGATAAGGCACCTAGGAGAGGCCGGAGAATAAAAAGATGCTTCTGTCATTTGCCGGTGGGTGGCCAGTAGGCAATGATTTGGAACCTTCTAACACTTCCATGTGCCAGCAAGCCAGAACACATGTGGTGCCCAGGCTGCACGCTAAGCACTTTTCCTTTCAAATTAACACATGGGGAGCCCGGAGATAAAAGCAGTTTTTAATAAAAGCATGCAGAAATAGCTATCTAATGAATATGTGCCCCCATCCCAGCCAGAAAGCACTGGGGAGCCAAGAAAAGGGAATTCAGATTGGAACCACCTCTGTCTGTGATTGATGCAGCGTTACTGGAGGATGAGGCTTCTGACTGTCATTCTTTTTTTTTTAGCAGAGGTAGAAAGAAACCAGTGACAAGATACAAAGTTAAGATATGGCACTTTATCATAAGTTTCCGGTGTTGATGTACTTACTCTTAACTAGAAGAAGCCACAGGAGGCCAGACTGTATCTGCCAGAGATAGTAGCCATGCGGCTGAGCTCTGATAGATAGTGTGATTAGAAGAGGTAAGCATCACTTCGGGCCCTGGCTCATATGCCCCCCCCCCCATGTGTGACTCTCCATGCCCTTTGCCTTCAGGCCTAGTTCAGATGGGCAAAGTCCCCTGGGAAGCTCTGTGGGATGGATGGTAAATGTCAGGACCCTGGATTACCTCCTGTAGCAGGGTTGTCTGCTGATCCCAGGCACTCTGTTTTGACTTTATATGATTAGGAAAGGGAAACTTCTTTTGTGTTTGATTCACCATATATTTTTGGTTTGTTTGTGAGAGCAGCTAACGTTACCTTATATATTATAGCAGATTGCAACCTAATAAAATATGCTAATAATTATAATACAATGGAAAAGCATAATAAAAAAAGTAGACCTAGAGGAAATGTAACTAACTCAGTCCCCTGGAGAGGGGTGGGGAATATTCAGGGAAAGTTTACTGAAGGAAAATGCCTTTTGCTTCAGTCTTCACTTTTACTGAAAAATAAAATAGGTTTTGGGTGAGGTTCGCTTCCTTGTGTTGTTCATTACTGAGTAGAAGTCCCTTGTGGGTGTGGCTTGTTAGTGGAGCCTGGATCACATGAGAGGCTGGGAGATTTGTTTTCTTGCTGGTGATCTGGGATTTGTAAGGACAGACCTTTCCCTAAACATAGGGTCAAGAGGCCTGAGCAGCCAGAAGCCATGGCAAAGGAGTCCACACAGTCACCGGGCAGGTCCCGGGGGAATAGCAGTGAGTACAGTCAACGGTAGTCCCTGCCTGAGCAGTTTTCATTTTGGTGGGTTTTTACCACGTGATTTTTTTTTTTTTTTTGGAAAAGATCTTTAAGTTTTATTTTTCAGTTACAGTTTACATTCAATATTATTTTGTAATAGGTTTCAGGCGTACAGCATAGTGGGCAATCATGTGCTTTACAAAGTGTTCCTTAATACATGACTTTTAATGACAAAAAAAGGGATCCATTAAAGTGATTCAATTTGTATTACGAAATGAGAACATACACAGATTTCTCTGCAATTTATCTGAATATAATTACATATAGGAAATCGCAAATTATGTATAGTAGGTTCTGATACAAATGTCCAATCTCCTTATTTGGCACTGGTGAATTAAATCAATTTGACTTGAGAAGCTGTCTTGTCTGAGACCACGTCAGACGGTTTCCCTTCACTGCCCGCATTCTGCTGACCTGCAGTCGGTCTGCCCCGCCCTCTTACTGTACAGCGCTACAGAGCGGGGTGGCCCGTGGTTGTACCACAGCAGACAGCTCTGTCACTCTGTCTGCACATACTCAAAGTTCACGTTAATATCAAAGTCTGTTAACTGTACTGCAAGGGCAGTTTTGTCGCCCTTCAATATAGACTGGAAAATGCCAGTACTTCCTCCCCCTGCTCCTTCCAATGATCTCTGTCATCATCTAGCTGCCTCCCCTTCTCTGTCCCGGCCCAGCAACATGTGGCAAGAAGCCTGAGTGAGGTCAGAGTTGAAAATGGGTTGAATCACAGATGGCTTTATATTTCAAAACTAAGACAAATAAGTACAGGGGTTGGGCCCTTGCCGTATGTTTTACCACAGTATCCCCAGTACCTTGCACATAGCCTGTGCCATGTCAGGCATTCAATATACATTAACTGGATGCATTGCTGAATTATCCACAGCTGTAGGGCTGCAGGGTTTCACTTCTTAACTGGGAAACAGAGATTAACTTTTAAAATCAAAAGAAATTATACACCTAAGCCTTTTCTTTACGCAAACAGAAAGCCTCATTTTCACATAATAAAATACAACAGTTCAGGGACAGACGACCCACAGAAGCTTCATTTGAATTTATTCTGCTGTATTAAGACCTAACCACAGTTTCTGGCAGAGTCATATAGTCAGGTTAGCCAAGCTCCACGTTAGTCAGCAACATCAAAAGGCCCCCACACGACTACCCTAACACCTTTGGCTGAAGTGATGCTGAGGAACTTAGGTCTTCTGCTGGGCGTCAAGTCAATCCTATTAGCACTCATACAAATGGACCTCAAACTGGGAAGTACGGTTTTGAAAATACAGTGGACTATTCCCATTACTTTGTTTTAATGTGTTTTCATGTCAGATTTTTCTGAATGAAAACCAACATTCTTGAGGCAAAAATTCATCATTTAATTGGATGATCTCGTTGAAAAAACTTCAAAAAAATGTAGGTTTGGTAATCATCTTTCTTTTGCTCTTTGAAGCAGGATGATAATGACATTTCTAGGCTCTGATTCAGCCTCTCTTCACTCCCTTGCTAACCTCAAAAAGTCTGTTGGACCTGGGGAGATGGCTGTGCTTTCTTTCTCATAACATGGACACCATTACAGTTCCATTGTCCCCCATGCCCACTAGGCTCTTTGATGTCTCTTCAAATAAAGACACTAATCCCAACACAAGGCCCTCATCATTATGACCTCATCTCATTCTAATTATCTCTCAATAGTCCCATCTCCAAATACAATCACATTGAGGCATAGCACTTCAACATATATATTGTACTTAAGGGGGACACGCACATTCCATCCATAATAACCACTGAGCAGTGTTTTCTAAGCCAGTAAGAAAACTGACTGCATAGCATCCTTGCAATACCAAAGGCCAAAGCACTCCCTGGGCCTCAAGGTCTCTGCACACCCAGAATCAAGGGAGCCATCATTTCTATCACTATAATCCTATAGGGTGCTCTGAAGTAAGGGGAAGGGGTATTCTCTTTTTAAAACCAAAAATATTTAGTGTTTAAAAGTGACAGAGCACAGATACTAAATGTTTTGCTTATCAGAAAAGCATAGGAAACATGTGGCATTTTGACATGTACATAAAATGCATCACTGGGAACATTTGCTTCCAGAGAGAATGCTGGAATAGAAAATCAGCCAAATGCTGAGAACCCTGCTCTGCTGAGAGCTTGGCAGCTACATGCTGGTGCTTTAATCCCATCTTCAAAGTGCCACCCAGGTTTGGCTCCAAGGCTTGTAATTATTGTGCTTATTCACCAAAGGCACTATGCCACCTTCTCAGCGGGCAAGCCCCCTATGAAAATAAGTCAAGCCAAAGCTTTTGGAACACCCAAACTTCAACTTAAAGATAGTAACAATAATCATGATACCTAACATCTTTTCAAGGCCACCAGGGAGCCAGGCTCTGCTCTAAAGACCTCACAGATCTTATTTAGTCCTACCCACAGCCTATGAATGGCTAAATAATTTTTTCCATGTTTAGAGGAGGACATTTTCTCTCTTTTAGCTTAATCTTATAGACATTGCTTGTTTGTACAGAATAGTGGGTAAGAGCTGGGGTTTTGTTGTCAGTCAGATAGCCAAGTCAAGAGTCACCATGACCAGCTAGGTGACCTCAAACAAGTAATTTTAACCTAAGCTTCAGTTTTCTCACTTTAGAATGGGTACAATAACATGTACTTCATAGAGGTATTGTAAAAATTAAATTAGATTAAAATATGTATAACATATTAGATAATGTCTGGCATATGATAAACTTGTCAACACATGTTAGCAATTTTCTGATTATACCTTACAGTTTTAGTTCTTCGGAATCCATTTTGGACAATTTAGTTGAGAACAAATATATGGGGGGAATGTATACTCTCCCCAGCTTCTGAAGGTTACCTGTTAAATTTCCTAATTATTTTATTTTATTATTTTTAATTGATTTTTTTAGATAGAGGAGGGGGAGAGAGAGCAAGAAAGAAACATCAGTCTGTTTCTGTATGTGACCTGACCAGGGATGGAACCCACAACTTTTGCACATCAGGATGATGCTCCAACTGAGCTATCCAGCCAGGGATAAAATTTTTATTATTTTGAGAGAGAGAGACAAAGAGAGGGAGAGAGGGAGACAGGAATTGAGAGACAGAAGCATCAACTCATTGTTTCATTTAGTTGTGCATTGATTGCTTCTCATATGTGCCTGACTGGCCATCGTTTTGGCAACCCTGAACTCAAGCCAGTGACCTTGTGCTCAAGCCAGCAAGTCCTCGCTCAAGAGGGCATCCTCGGGTTTCAAAATGGCGACTTCAGCTTTCCAGGTCATTGTGCCACCACCAGTCAGGCAAAATTGCTAATTCTTTAAAAAAAAACCTTTTGCACTTAACCAGTGGCTAAAATTTCATCAATAGTTTGTACTTAATATTGGTGTTAAAGACAATGAAAGCAATTCAGTAGGTCAGGGCCAAAGTTATGTTTTCCTAAGTATGGAATATTCCATTCGTAAGTCAAAGTCTCTGGTTATTGGGTCTGACAGACTGTGCTTCCCTATTCTGTTTGGCCAACTCTTACATCTGGAGGACAACTGGCCTCCCCAAAACTTGAGGCCAGCACCATAAAGAAACCTGCACAGCCTAGCAGCAACAGCAGCAGCTGCTCAAAAGCAGAGTGGGTATGATTTATTCATCAGGTCTGTGCTTTGGCCAACCTAGCCACCCCTCTGTTTTCTACTCCTAGTTTTTTCTCTTCCATCTTTCACGTGAATTCTGGGGCATCTCATCATATCACAGGCAGGTGATAATATAGAGTGCTTAGGGAGTCATGAGACTTGGATTAATAGTATCTTATAATATTGTCTCTATTTAGGTCATTAATCTTTCATTCATGTGAATTATTTAGATAAAATGGCCAAATTTATTACCCTTAGTGTCAAGAGAGAAAATACTCCTTCCAAAACACCAGAGGCAGCTACTGTTCTGAATTTAGAACCACCACACCAATAAAAAGAAGCATGGGAAAATTTGAGCAATTTGGCTGCTAGGTGTCAGCCTTCCCTGTCATAGCACATTTACTATTTCTAAATAATATTGACATCAACAGAAGCAGCAGTAAATAGTTTAATCCAGAACAGAATCACCATATGAGTCTTCAGGCATTTAGTCATGTCAATGTGTGGTACAAAATTCAGAAGCCACACTCTCATGAGGATCTCTAGCTGCTTCCAGCACAAATTACATCGCAAACATGGGCCAATTGTCTTAAAATATGTGTCTGTAGTCACAAGGAAAATTGGGTGGGAAAAGATAGATAAATAGAACCTACCTATCCTTTTTCTGGGAAAAAAACAAAAAGCAAAAGCAGTTGAAAGCACATGTCCTACTAAGGGGAGGTAAATAATGTTAGCTCCCGAGTGATAAAAGTCATTTTGTTGGCCTTTGGCAGCTATTTTCAGAGAGTGAGCCTATTCTCAATACATGTGACATGTCCTATCTAGGGATTATGTACTGAATTTAATGAAATAGTGGGAATAGAGTAGAACATGCATTTTGAAATGTAACTCCCTTTCTACCCAACCCCAAGATTTTTGACAAAAAAAAAAAAGGTACGAAGAGAGGATGGTAGCATAAGTAAACACAGTACTTGCATCCTCCTACAACCACTTCAAAATGATATCTGAACAACAGAACTACCATTCAGAACCACCTTATATCTGGCTAAATGGAAGTCCTACATCTAGGAAATTAACTAAAAAGCCACATCAAGACTGGTAGGAAGGGCAGAGACATGGAACTGGCTGGTCCCACACCTACATGTGGTGGTTTAAAACCAGGAAGAATATCTCAGCTGCAAAGGCCCTTCCTGAGGAGTGAGGGGTCCCAGTCCCACACCAGGCTCTCTAACCCAGGGGTTTTTTTTTGTTTGTTTGTTTTTTGAAGCTGGAAACGGGGAGAGACAGTCAGACAGACTCCCGCATGCGCCCGACCGGGATCCACCCGGCACGCCCACCAGGGGCAATGCTCTGCCCACCAGGGGGCGATGCTCTGCCCCTCCGGGGCATCGCTCTGCCACGACCAGAGCCACTCCAGCGCCTGGGGCAGAGGCCGAGGAGCCATCCCCAGCGCCCGGGCCATCTTTGCTCCAATGGAGTCTCGGCTGCGGGAGGGGAAGAGAGAGACAGAGAGGAAGGGGGGGTGGAGAAGCAAATGGGCGCTTCTCCTGTGTGCCCTGGCCGGGAATCGAACCCAGGCCCCCGCACGCCAGGCCGACGCTCTACCACTGAGCCAACCGGCCAGGGCCTAGCCCAGGGTTTTAATGCCAGGAAGAGAAGTCCCCATAACTTCTGGCTATAAAACGAGCAGGTATTGAGGCTGAGGGATCCTGGACTGCTGGAGGCCCAGGCAGTTCCTCTTCAAGGACCTGTGTGTAGACTTACTCAGATTTAGTCCTGCTGGGTGCCAGTGCTGTTCCAGCAGTCTGAAAGACACCAGAGACAGGGAGGAACTGAATTATCCAGCATCAGAGTAAGGGCTAGGGGGCAGCTCTCTCCCAGACAAAAGCGCTGGCAGAGGCCACTGTTCCAATGATAAGTCCTCTCCCCACAGAGCTGACAGGCGGGCATCATATTTAATTAAGCCATCGACCTGGCTTACACTGTTTGCCATGCCCAGTAGATTCCCTGAGGCCCTCATCTACCCAAATTTTGGGTCACATAAGCTATTTCCAGTGGCTTTTCCATACGAGTGGCCTGTCTTAGCTCATGCTTCAGATTTTCATAAAATCTCTCAAACAAGCAGCACTCAACCTCACTGTGCCCTGTATCTCTCCCTAAGTGGCCTCAGGCCTGGCATTAGCAGCATTGGCTCACAGCTTGGCCTCTCCTGGGTACCTCCAAGCCCAGTATAAGTAGCAACTATCTGCAGTTTGCTTTGTAGCTTATGCTGAGTGGCCCTGGGCAGAACACGGGTGGTGACTGACCCTGGCCTGTACCTCCGCAGAGGCCCCAGAACCAGAGCACCTGGTGGATAGCTTCAGGCCGTGTCAAAGTATCACCCAACCACTTCCACAAGAGACACATTCAAAGGCTAAGTCCTGCTCTGTGGGGTGGGCCCCTGAACAGCTTATACTTCATGGTGGTTTGTGATACCAGCCAGTCTTTGCAGCTGATCAGCCTGGGGGTAAACCCCTTCCATAGATGTGCCAACAGCAATCAAGGCTCAACTGCAATAGAAGGCTGTACATAGTCCACATGGGGATACACCTGGAGTACCCAGCTCGGGTAATCAAGGAGGCTGTGCCACTGGATCCTACAGGATACTTACTATATAACGCCACTCTACCAAGCCCAGGAGATGTAGCAGCTCTACCTAACATATAGAAACAAACATAGCTGGGCAGCCAAAATGAGGAGACAAAGAAACATGTTCTAAATGAAAGAACAGAACAAAGCTCCAGAAAGAGAACTAAACAAAATGGAGACAAGCAACCTACCAGATGCAGAGTTCAAAACACTGATTATAAGGATGCTCAATGAACTTAGGGGAAGAGTAGATGAACTTAGTGAGACTTTACAAAGAGACAGGAAACATAAAAAGAACCAGTTGGAAATAAAGACTACATTAACTGAAATGAAGACTATATTACAGGGAACCAACAGTAGAGTAGATAAAGCCAAGAATCAAATCAGCAATTTGGAATATAAGGAAGCAAAAGATAATCAGAACAGCAAAAAGAAAATAGAATCCAGGCCCTGGCCAGTTAGCTCAGTCAGTTAAGAGTGTCATCCTGCCTGACCTGTGGTGGCGCAGTGGATCAAGTATTGACCTGGAACACTGAGGTCACTGGTTCAAAACCCTGGGCTTGCCTGGTCAAGGCATATATGGGAGTTGATGCTTCCTGCTCCTTCCCCCTTCTCTCTCTCTCTCTCTCTCTCTCTCTCATTCTAACTCTCTCTCCTCTCTAAAATGAATAAATAAATAAAAATTAAAAAAAAAAAGAGTGTCATCCTGAAACAACAAGGTTGTGGCTTCAATCCCCAGTCAGGGCACATATGGGAAACAATCAAAGAATGCACTACTGAAGCAATAACAAATGAATGCTTCTCTTCCACCTCCTCTCTCTCCCTCTTCCTCTCTCTGTCTCTCTAAAGAATAAAAATAGCGTGCGGAGGACCCGGGTTCGATTCCCGGCCAGGGCACACAGGAGAAGCGCCCATTTGCTTCTCCACCCCTCCGCCGCGCTTTCCCTCTCTGTCTCTCTCTTCCCCTACCGCAGCCAAGGCTCCATTGGAGCAAAGATGGCCCGGGTGCTGGGGATGGCTCTGTGGCCTCTGCCCCAGGCGCTAGAGTGGCTCTGGTTGCAACATGGTGACGCCCAGGATGGGCAGAGCATCGCCCCCTGGTGGGCAGAGCGTCGCCCCTGGTGGGCGTGCCGGGTGGATCCCGGTCGGGCGCATGCGGGAGTCTGTCTGACTGTCTCTCCCTGTTTCCAGCTTCAGAAAAATGGAAGAAAAAAAAAAAGAATAAAAAAAAAAATTAATTCCTGGCTGGATAGCTCGATTGATTGGAGTGTTGCGCTGGAGCATGAAGGTCGCCATATCGATTCCCTGATCAGGGCTCATACAGGAGTAGCCTGATGTTCCTGTCTCTCTCCCACAAAAAAGAAAAAGAAAAAAGAATCCAAAAAAAAATGAGGATAGTGTAAGGAGCCTCAGGGACAACTTCAAATGTATCAACAGTCACATAATGGGGGTGACAGAAAGAGAAGAGAGAAAGCAAGAGATCAAAACCTCTTTGAAAAAATGACAAAAACCTTCCCTAACTTGGTGAAGGAAATAAGACATTCAAGTCCAGGAAGTACAGTGAGTCTCAAATAAGATGAACCCAAAGAGATCCATACTAAGACACTTCATAATTAAAATGCAAAATGCTAAAAGATAAAGAAAGAATCTTAAAAGCAGTTACCTGCTAGGAAGCTCCTGTAGGACTGTCAGCTGATTTCTCAACAGAAACTTTGAAGGCCAGTAGGGATTGGCAAGAAATATCAAAAGTGGTGAAAAGCAAGGACCTACAACTAAGATTACTTTACTCAGCAAAGCTATCAAAGAACAGATAAAAGCTTTCCAGACAATAAAAAGCCAAAGGGGTTTATCACCACCAAATCAGTAGTACATAAAATGTTAAAGGGTCTTCTTTAAGAAGAAAAAAAATTAAAAATATGAACAATAGAATTTTATCAGGATGATCACTTATATGTTATGTAATGTCTAATCAATGTACACCTAAAACTAATATAATAATGTATGTCCACTTTAATTTAAAAACAGAAAAATGATTAAAAAAGAAAGATATAAAGAAATGCATTTTTCTTTCTGAAGTGTGCTTATCACATCATCATCATTAGTGGATATTGCTTAAGATCCCATTTGTAACAAGGAAGTTCACCAAGCCTTGATGTATTAAACATAGGCTTGAAACACTTACTGGAAGATAGTTTAGAAACAATCAAAGGGACAGCTGGAACAAATAACCTTTAAAATTCTTCACCAGTTTGAAATTCTATTGTTCTGTTCACCAAATTTAATATAAAAAGCGAAGTGCCCTCCAGCAGTTAATAATATAGTTATAAAAGCACAGCTGATACAAGCATTTCTACTCAAAAGAAATAATTAAAAATATTTGGCAACTATTCTCTTGGCTTGTCTCAACTAGATATATAAAAGTAATAAGCAAGAGGGTTGACTCAGTGCTAAAAAATTCAAAGGACAGTTTAGGAAAAGTGTTAAAATGAATAGGCAGTAGAACAAAGAAGGGTTAATTGAGTTTAACCTGAATCTGAGGGTAGTTTGGGTTTGGGGTGGTAATATCAATGGTCTAGCGCAGGGGTAGTCAACCTTTTTTATACCTACTGCCCACTTTTGTATCTCTGTTAGTAGTAAAATTTTCTAACCGCCCACTGGTTCCACAGTCATGGTGATTTATAAAGTAGGGAAGTAACTTTACTTTATAAAATTTATGAAGGAGAGTTACAGCAAGTTAAAGCATATAATAATAATTACCAAGTACTTTATGTCAGATTTTCGCTGTTTGGCAGAATAAATCTTTATAAAACAACTTACTAAAGTTAAATCTATCTTTTCATTTATACTTTGGTTGCTCCACTACTGCCCACCATGAAAGCTGGAATGCCCACTAGTGGGTGGTAGGGACCAGGTTGACCACCACTGGCCTAGAGTTTAAAATAAAAATTAAAAAAAGATTTGTTTCTTTGGTTAGAAAAGAAGAGAGTGAATTTTGAATCAATTTATTTTTCCCTTACAAGGCATATTAAGGGCAATGTATTCAGCAATCCCTGGGTATTTTTAGATACCAGAAATGATGGACTGAACGGGGATAACATTAACCTGGGCCTACACTCTGTAATGAGAAGCATCCCACACATCCTTCGGGTGGCATGCCGACAGGGCTGGTCATATTTTGAGGCTGAAAATTAGCCTAATCAAAATGGAAAATGACAGGAATACAAAAAAATGATTCTGATTTCAACTTTTTAAAAAAGTAGAACTACATTATCTTTTATTTCTGGAAAGTTGGTATGTTTCATTCAATTTTTTAAATGTGGTGGATAATATTAATTTTTAAACTTTAAACCAAGCTTGCATTCGAAAGACAAACCCAACACAGTGAAAACATGTGATACCTTTTTTATACACAACTAATGTGGGTTTGCAGAATTGTTTAGGATTTTTGCATTTCTGTTCAAAAACAAAACTGACCTCTAATTTTTCTTTCTTATATTGTCCTTGTCATGTTTTGGTATTAAGGTGATGTGTGAGTCTATATAAAATGAATTATTTGTTCATTGAATATTAGGTAGTCCTTGCCAGTGAAACTGGGCCTAAGGGTTCTTTGTAGAAATTTTTTTAAAATTACTCTTTTAGGAAGAGAAATGGCAATGGAGTAGGTGGATGTTATGACTCTCACCTCCCAGAACCAAAGTGGATTACAACTTAACTGAGGAACAATCATCTTGAAAAACCAACTTTGGACTAAACTAAGAGGAATCTATAATCAAGCATCACCGAAGGAACCACACCAAGACTGGTAGGAAGGGCGTAAACGCAGAAACGGCTGCCCGGCTCCCAGGAGTGAGAGGCAGCCCAGAGGGTTTCTCACAGTGGGGTGGGTTGCCCAGAGAGCTGTGGGTCCTCAGCTCCAGGACCAAAATCCCAGCCTGGAGCCCCAGAAACTAGAAGTGTATGGACAGTATTTAGCTGAAAGAAGAGCCAGGTTACTGTTTGTGAGAGGCAGACAGAACTCTCAGAACGAGGCTCTGTCTTAAAGGGACCGCGCAGAAAACCTCGTTCACAGCCACTTATCCGGGCTCTGGGAGTGGGGAGCGCCAAGAGAACTGGAGTTGTGAGAGGAGAGTGTAGTCTTGGGGGCAAAGGGAGAGACTGTGGGGGACAACTACCCTGATCCCTGTACTGGGTCACTCCCCAAACCTAAATGCCCATTCTTCCTGGGAGAACCAAGCCAGCAAAGGGAAGCACTTGCCCCACCCACCAGAGGCTCTCCTGCTCCAGTCAGTGCAGAGAGACACTTAGAAGCAGGAGGCGCATCAGGGACACAGGATTTGAGTGCTGAGGTCTGGGCTATGGCGCCCCCCACAAACTGCTGAGAACCCTCTGAAAGGCAGGAGGGCCCGGCTGAGGTGGTGGCTATGGCACTCTGCCTATGTGGTGGCAGGGGGCGGAGCCTGAAAAGGCCTCTAGTGCCCCCATGGGGGTAGAGCCCAGCATGATGAGGCCTTGTTGGCACCCGAGGGGGGCGGAGCCTGGTGGAGTCCCATGTGCCCATGAGGGGCCTATCCGGAGAGGCATCCTGCATGCCTGGGGGGGACACAAAACCCAGTGAGGCAAGGAGTTCCCAGCACCTGTGGGGAGCAGAGCCAGGCAGAGCATCCTGCATACCAGTGGAAGGCGGAGCCGGGCAGGGTGTCCCATGGGCCCACAGAGGATGCCCAGGAGCCCACGAGCCTGGTACTGCCAGTGCCTGAGTGCTCAAGGAGGCAGCAGCAGCCGAGGGCTGGTGGAAAGACCACACCTCGGGAATAGAGAGGACATACACACTGGCCAAGAGTAGATAAAAGCCAGTCCAGGAGTGCAGCTGATATTTACAATGGCATCAGGGCCCAGCAGAGGCAGCCACAAATTCTGGATGGCTTGCAGCTCCAAGAAGGTTGCTAAGGGCCAGTCATAAGCATTGACCCCCACTGGTCCGCGCCAGGTTCTGGCCAGGGAGGTTCAGGGCTGGTACATCCAATGGACAGATATGGACCTGCTCAGGACCTACCAACCCTAGTTAGAGTGGTATCTTTTTTTTAAATTTTTATTAATTTTAATGGGGTGACATCAATAAATCAGGGTACATATATTCTAAGAAAACATGTCCAGGTTATCTTGTCGTTCAATTATGTTGCATACCCATCACCCAAAGTCAGATTGTCCTCCATCACCTTCTCCCTAGTTTTCTTTGTGCCCCTCCCCCTCCCCCTCTCCCTCTTTCCCTCCACACCCCTTACCACCACACTCTTGTCCATGTCTCTTGGTCTTGTTTTTATGTCCTACCAATGTATGGAATCATGCAGTTCTTGTTTTTTTCTGATTTACTTATTTCACTCTGTATAATGTTATCAAGATCCCACCATTTTGTTGTAAATGATCCGATGTCATCATTTCTTATGGCTGAATAGTATACCATAGTGTATATGTGCCAAATCTTCTTTATCCAGTCTTCAATTTATTGATTTTTTTTACAGTGATTAAGGCCTTTAAACAAACTCTTGGCCAATACAGCAAGAATCCATAAAAGAGTAGTGTCCTTACCATGTTCACCAAGTTCAAGTTGGCACTAACACCATTCCAAATCCCTGCAAATGCAACCCAACTCCAGTTCAGTCCATTAGGAGCTGTCACAAGGAGCAGGAGTTCAGGAAAAATCCACATCCAGGAAAAGTCCACATGGCACTGGAATTGTTGTCACAATTCTGTACTTTGCAGCTCATGTCCAAGTCCCAATGACTGCTGCTCTAGCTGGTAATGATTCAGGTAGACTGGAGAAGCCATCTTCAGCATGTGTGGATATGGAGCTTCTGTTCTCTGCCTGGAGAGATGAGACCAGGTTGCTTTTCCCTGGAGCTCTGTGACTGTGGCGTGGTAAAAAGAACCTTGGGATACACTAAACTGAATGGCAAAGGTAAATTCATAATAGAAGTTGGCAAAAGGGGGAAAGAGAGCTCTAAATTAGGAGTAGGTCCCAGCCTGAAATATGGTGGGGCATTGAGGTAGGAGGAATAATGGAAACACTATATATTAAACAAAGCAAAAGAAAATAGGACTATCAACACCCACAACAGAGATCTTCGAGGGAAGAATAAAAAACCTGACTATTTAGGCAAGACATAGTTAAGTGTCCCTTGTACAAGTGAGATCAGTTTACCTGCTTCTTGGAAGAAATACCCTAGGCTCGTCCATAGTGTTGTAGATGGGGCCAACGGCCCTGGGCACCTTTAGCCGTCAGTGGCAAACCCCAGCATTCTGGGCAAGGTTAGGTCATAGGTGGCTGGAGCAGGGCTGGAAGAGACTGAACCCTCCCTTAGAGGAGCGAGGGGGAAGCCTACCTTCCAGTGTCCCTTTTTCGTCACAGCTAAGGCATGTAAGCCTGGCAGGCTTTAGCTCAATGACCTTCCTTTTCACTATTGAAGCAGGACTCAGATGGAATCCTATGAGACCCCTTTGGGGTGTTGGAGCCTTTAAGGGCGTATCCTAAAAGCTGGTAGTTCCCCTGATCTCTATTGGGCTTTTTCTGCCTCTTGGTACCTTAAAAGCCATGCTCAGAAGATCTTGCCAAGGGGTTTGAGGATCCCCATCCACCTATATAAACCTTTTCCGGGCCCTGGCCTGATGGTGCAGTGGTAGAGCGTCGGCCTGGCATGCAGGAATCCCAGGTTTGATTGCCAGCCAGGGCACACATAAAAGCACCCATCTGCTTCTCCACTCCTCCCCCTCTCCTTCCTCTCTCTCTCTCTCTTCCCCTCCCACAGCCAAGGCTCCATTGGAGCAAAGTTGGCCCGGGCACTGAGGATGGCTCTATGGCCTCTGCCTCAGGCGCTAGAATGGCTCTGGTTGCAACAGAGCGATGCCCCAGATGGGCAGAGCATCGCCCACCGGTGGGCATGCCGGGTGGATCCTGGTTGGGAGCATGCGGGAGTCTGTCTGACTGCTTCCTCGTTTCCAACTTCAGAAAAATACAAAATAAATAAATAAATAAATAAACCTTTTCGTATATCTGGAGCTATTTGGAAAAAGACAAAACAGTGTTATTAGCTGGATCAAATAAAAGAAGGTAGAAGTTTGCAGGAGAAAAAGATTTGGCGTCTCCTGTTCATCAGCATTCAAAAGAAATTAAATTTTTTTTAAGTAAAATGCATGATATGGTAGACCCGTAGGAGTTCCAGGATATGACTACCCCCTTTAAATTTTTTTTTAAATTGACCTTAAAATATTTGCTGGGTACACTTTAATAATACCTTGACTTTAATGATTTTAAGAAATACCCATAATTCGAAAGGTTTGACAAAATACAGTAAATGCTTTTGCTCCATATGCAGGAGTATTGTTAGTTTAACCAGTTTAGGAAATCCAATAATAGAAAAATGCATACAGACAATGAGCTATAACATGCTTAGCAGCCTCTCCTGTTCTGACAGAGGTTACTATAAATCCAGAATAGGTATCCACTATAACGTGGACATAGGACTGTTTGCCAAATGCAGGTATATGAGTAACATCCATTTGCCAAAGTTGTCCTGGTAGGAGTCCTTGAGGGTTAACTCCAAAATGAAGGGACAGATTGTAGTATAGGACCCCTTGGACAGGATTTACAAATCTGCCGTGCTGCTTCCTGACAAAGTTGAAACTGTTTACCCAGGGCTGTAGCGTTCTGGTGATGAATAGTATGAGACTGAATTGCTCGCTCTGTCATGGTTGCTCCAAATAATTTTCTTTTGGGTAGCTTGATCAACAAGGGCATTCCCTTGTGCTCTAGCTCCAGGGAGCATGGAGTGAGCTCGAGTATGTCCTATAAAACATGGAGCTCTATGTTGACATACAAGTCTCTGAAGAAGGAGGAACTGCTGAAATAGTTCATCACCAGTTTTCCCTAAGACAGCAGTCTTTATAGAGGAAACAGCCATAAGTAAATATTTGCTGTCTGTATATAGATTAAAGGAGGAATATGGCAAATACTTAAAAGCCATGATAATGGCATATAATTCTAGTCTTTGAGCTGATTTAAAGTTGACTGTTTCAGTATAAAGTTGTGCATTGATTTGCACAAGCAATTTGCCATTTAGTGGAAGTTTCCCAGAGCCATAGTTGTTGATCCTTTGAAAAAAGGAACAACAATAATTTTCAGGCTCAAAACCTATAAGCTGTAAGGGTCGCCTATGCCCCTTGATAATCCAGGAGGCAACAAGATCAAAATATGGAAGTGTATTCCATGGGCTATTAGATGGTTCAATGTGCCCAAGCTGTAGTTGCTCTTGTACCAATTGAGCAGCTGCCCTAAGTTTCTCTTGAGGAAGGGGCCATTGGTCTACCCATACAGGATTATCTGATTTCCAAGTAATTGGGTCTGCACAATGCATTATTGGGGTAGCAGGAGCTACCAAGGCCCCTATGCTAAATTTTGATATCCTAATCCATACCTTAGAGTGGTATCTTAAGGAAGGGCTCCTCACACTTGACCCAGCTAAGGCATAGAAAACGCAGACACAAACAGCAAAAAGAGCAGTAGCAGCAAACAAGTAGCCCACAGCGGATTACAAACAACAGCTGAGGCCAACACAAGAAGATCTAGAAACAACACAACTGAAAGCTGGAGGCAGATAACACCAACATCAACTCTATACTCAGCTAGCTACACAAACAGCACATCCAAAGGAGCAGTCTATACAGAGACAAAATGGGAAGATGGAGAAATACAATTCAAATGAATCAACAAGAGAAACCCCCAGAAAAACAACTGAGTTAGATGGAAATACCCAAGATACCGGATGCAGAGTTTAGAATAATGAATGTTAGGATGCTCAAGGATCTTAGGGCAACAATAGATTGACATAATAAGCACCTAAACAAAGATATAGAAACCATCAAAGAGGACTTTAAAATCATAAAAAAGAATCAGACAGAAATGACAAACACAATATCAGAATTGAAGAGTACACTAGAAGAAGTTAAAAGCAGGCTGGATGAAGCAGAAAATTGACTCAGAGATTTAGAGGACAAGATAAGCAAAAGCACAGAAGAAAAATAGCAAAAAGAAAAGAGTATCAAAAAGTCAGAGGAAATTCTAAGAGAGCTCTGTGACAACATGAAGAGAAACAAAATCCATATAATACGGGTTCCTGAAGGAGAAGAGAAAGAACAAGGGATACTGAACCTGATTGAAGAAATCACAACTGAAAACTTCCCTAAATTGATGATGAAAACAGTCACATAAATTCAAGAAGCACAGAGAATCCTATTAAAGAAGATCCCAAAGGGACCTACACCAAGACACATCATAATTAAAATACCAAAGCTAAGAGATAAAGAAAGAATACTAAAAGCTGCAAGAGAAAAGCAGTCAGTCACCTACAAAGGAGTCCCCATAAGGATAACATCTGACTTTTCAACAGAGACACTCGAGGTCAGAAGGGAATGGCAAGAAATATTCAAAGTGATGCAAAACAAGAGCCTGCAACCAAGATTTCTCTATCCAGCAAGGCTATCATTTAAAATTAAAGGAGAAATAAAAAGCTTCCCAGACAAAAAACAACAACAACCCCCCCCAAAAAAAAAAACTCTCAAGAAATTCATTACAACCAAACTAATGCTGCAAGAAATGTTAAGGGGCCTGTTGTAAACAGAACAAAGGGGGGGGGGAATCTAGCAAAAGAGGAATGTAGATTTAAAGAACAAAATGGCAATAAAAGAACTACATATCAATAATAACCTTAAATGTAAATGTGTTAAATGCTCCAATCAAAAGACATAGGATAACTGTGTGGATAAGAAAACAGGACCCGTACATACGCTATGAGAGACTCACCTCAAAACAAAAGATACACATACACTGAAAGTAAAGGAATGGAAAAAAACATTTCATGCAAATGGAAATGAAAAGCTGGGGTAGTAATACTTATATCTGACAAAATAGACTTTAAAACAAGGGCTATAGTTAGGGATAAAGAAGGTCACTACATAATGATAAAGGGAGCAATCCAATAGGAAGATATAACCATTATCTATGCGCTTAATATAGGAGCACCTAAATATATAAAGCACATTTTGATGGGCATAAAGGGCGAGATTAACAGCAATACTATAAAAAGAAGATTTTAATACCCCACTAACATCAATGGATAGATCCTCAAGAAAGAAAATTAACAAAGAAATAGCAGCCTTAAAGGACATACTAGATTAACTGGATTTAATAGATATCTTTAGAACATTTCACTCTAAAGCAGCAGAATATACATTCTTTTCAAGTGCTCATGGTACATTCTCTAGGATAGACCACATGCTAGGACACAAAATGAGTCTCAATGTATTTAAGAAGATTGAAATCATATCAAGCATCTTCTCTGATCACAATGGCATGAAACTAGAAATCAACTACAATAGAAAAACTGTAAAACATTCAAACACTTGGAGGCTAAATAGTATGTTATCAAATAATGAATGAGTTAATGAGATCAAGGAAGAAATAAAAAATTTCCTTGAAACAAATGAAAATAAACTTACAACAACTTGAAATTCATGGGACACAGCAAAAGCAGTCCTGAGAGGGAAGTTCATAGCATACAGGCATACCTTAAGAAGCTAGAAAAAGCTCAAATAAACAATGTAACCATGCATCTAAAAGAACTAGAAAAAGAACAGCAAGTAAAGCCCAGAGGAAGTAGAAGAAAGGAAATAATAAAGATCAGAGCAGAAATAAATGACATAGAGGCTAAAAAAAACCAATACAGAAGATCAATGAAACCAAGAACTGGTTCTTTGAAAAGGTAAATAAGATTGATAAACCTTTAACCAGACTCACCAAGAAAAAAAGAGAGAGGACTCAAATAAAATTAGAAATGAGGGTGGAGAAGTAACAACTGACACAGCAGAAATATAAAGGATTGTAAGAAAATACTATGAAGAACTGTATGCCAAAATATTAGACAACCTAGGTGATATGGACAAATGCCTTGAAACATATAATCTTACAAAAATCAATCTGGAAGAATCAGAAAACCTAAACAGACCGATTACAACAAATGAGATTGAAACAGTTATCAAAAAACTCCAAACAAACAAAAGCCCTGGGCCAGATGGCTTCACAGGCAAATTCTACCAAATATTCAGAGAAGAACTAAGTCCTATCCTTCTCAAGCTATTTCAAAAAATTCAAGAGGAGGAAAGATCTCCAATCTCCTTTTATGAGGCAAGCATTATCCTCATTCCAAAACCAGGAAAAGACAATACAAAGAAAGAAAACTGTAGGCCAATATCCCTGATGAACTTAGATGCTAAAATCCTCAACAAAATATTAGCAAACCGGAATCAGCAATATATGAAAAAAAACATACGTCATGATCAAGTGGGACTTATTCTGGAGAGGCAAGGCTGGTATGATATTAGCAAAACAATCAATGTGATTCATCACATAAACAAAAAGAAGGAGAAAAATCACATGATAATATCAACAGATGCAGAAAATGCATTTGATAAAATCCAGCACCCATTTATGATCAAAACCCTCAGCAAAATAAGAATATCAGGAACATACCTCAACATGATAAAGGCCATCTATGACAAACCCACAGCCAACATCATATTCAATGGGCAAAAATTAAAAGCAATCCCCTTAAGATCAGGAACAAGGCAGGGGTGCCCCCTTTCACCACTCTTATTCAACATAGTTCTGGAAGTCCTAGCCACAGCAATCAGCCAAAAAGAAGAAATAAAAGGCATCCAAATTGGAAAAGAAGAAGTAAAACTATCATTATTTGCTAATGATATGATACTGTACATAGAAAACCCTAAAGCAGGGGTCTCAAACTCGCGGCCCGGGCCGCGAGTTTGAGACCTCTGCCTAAAGTCTCAGTCAAAAAACTACTGAACTTGATAAATGAATTCAGCAAGGTGGCAGAATATAAAATCAATATTCAGAAATCAGAGGCATTTTTATACACCAAGAGTAAATTCTCTGAAAGAGAAATTTTAAAAAAATTCCCTTCACTATTGCAACCAAAAAAATAAAGTACCTAGGAGTAAATTTAACCAAGGATATTAAAAACTTGCACCCAAAAAATGATAAAACATTGATAAAAGAAATCAAGGAAGATACAAACAAGTGGAAGCATATACCGTGTTCATGGAGAGGAAGAATAAACATCATCAAAATGTCTATATTACCCAAAGCAATTTATAAATTCAATGCAATACCAATTAAAATACCAATGACATACTTCAAAGATACAGAAAAAATATTCTAAAAATTTATATGGAACCGAAAAAGAACATGAATAGCCTCAGCAATCTTGAAAAAGAATAATAAAGTGGGAGGTATCACATTTCCGGATATCAAATTATACGACAATGCCATTGTCCTCAAAACAGCTTGGTACTGGCTTAAGAACAGGCATATAGATCAATGGAACAGAACAGAGAACCCAGAAATAAACCCACACCTTTATGGACAATTGATATTTGACAAAGGAGGTAAGAGCATACAATGGAGTAAAGACAGTCTATTTAACAAATAGTGTTGGGAAAATTGGACAGCTACCTCCAAAAAAATGAAAGTAGACCACCAACTTACACCATTCACAAAAATAAACTCAAAATGGGTAAAAGACTTAAATGTAAGTCGTGAAACCATAATCATCTTAGAAGAAAACATAGGCAATAAGCTCTCCAACATCTCGCAGCAATATATCTGCTGATTTATGTCCACAGGCAAATGAAATAAAGGACAGGATGAACATATGGGACTATATCAAACTAAAAAGATTTTTCACAGCTAAAAACAATATGAGCAAAATAAATAGATAAACCATACAATAAAGAACTTGTAAAACTCAACACCAGGAAGATAAACAATCCAATCAAAAAATGGGCAAAAGAAATGAATAGACACTTCTCCAAAGAGGATATACAGATGGCCAATAGGCAGATGAAAAAATGTTCAACATCACCAATCATTAGAGAAATTCAAATTAAAACCACAATGAGATGTCACCTCACACCAGTCAGAATGGCGCTCACCAACAACACAACACATGATAAGTACTATCGAGGATGTGGAGAAAAGGGAACCCTCTGCACTGCTGGTGGGAATTCAGACTGGTGCAGCCACTGTGGAAAACAGTATGGAGATTCCTCAAAAAATTAAAAGTGGGCCCTGGCCGGTTGGCTCAGCGGTAGAGCGTCGGCCTAGCGTGCGGAGGACCCGGGTTCGATTCCCGGCCAGGGCACACAGGAGAAGCGCCCATTTGCTTCTCCACCCCTCCGCCGCGCTTTCCTCTCTGTCTCTCTCTTCCCCTCCCGCAGCCAAGGCTCCATTGGAGCAGAGATGGCCCGGGCGCTGGACATGGCTCTGTGGCCTCTGCCTCAGGCGCTAGAGTGGCTCTGGTCGCAATATGGCGACGCCCAGGATGGGCAGAGCATCCCCCCCTGGGGGGCAGAGCACCGCCCCTGGTGGGCGGGCCGGGTGGATCCCGGTCGGGCGCATGCGGGAGTCTGTCTGACTGTCTCTCCCTGTTTCCAGCTTCAGAAAAATGAAAAAAAAAAAAAAAAAAAAATTAAAAGTGGAACTATCTTTTGACCCAGCCATCCCACTTTTAGGAATATATCCTAAGAATGTATTTATTTATTGCAGCATTGCTTAAAATAGCCAAGATCTGGAAACAGCCCAAGTGTCCACCGGCAGATGAATGGATTAAAATCTGTGGTACATATACACCATGGAATACTACGCAGCCATGAGGAAGAAGGAAATCTTACATTTTTGCGACAACATGGATGGACCTGGAAACTATTAAGCTAAGTGAAATAAGCCAGGCAGAGAAAGAAAAATATCATATGACCTCACTCATTTGAGGAATCTGATGAATATGAACTGAGGAATGGAACAGAGGCAGAGGCGGGATCAAAGGGACCAGAGGGAAAATGGACAGAGGGAAAGGGGATGAGAGGATGGGATCAGAGAAGGGAAAGAGATTAGTGAAATTATATATACATCAGACAGCATTATAGAGAGCAGGAAAGCGAATCCTGGAGGGAAGGGGGGAGGGCGTTGGGGAGGGGGGCAAGGGGGATGTTGAGGGGAACACGGGGGTGGGGGGATGTATTCAGTGGGACACTTGAATTTATGTAAACACAGTAAATGAAAATCAATTAAAAATTACTCTTAATTTTATTCTTAGTTATAGAGCTATTCAGACTTTATATTTCTTGTTAATCAGTTTTAATAAGTTTTATTTTTCTGGAAATTTACTTATTTCTTCTAAATTTTTATATATACTGGTAAAAAGCTGTTCATAATATTTTCTTTTTATTTATGTCTGC
The DNA here is from genome assembly GCF_036850765.1 of Saccopteryx bilineata. Classification (NCBI taxonomy): domain Eukaryota; kingdom Metazoa; phylum Chordata; class Mammalia; order Chiroptera; family Emballonuridae; genus Saccopteryx; species Saccopteryx bilineata. Next base: position 242,571,382 of record NC_089493.1, read on the forward strand.
AGCAGCTGTAGGGATGTCTTTTTTTCACTCCTGATATTGGTTATAACAAACCCTGACTTGGTCACTTACCCTGCCAACAACAGTGCAGACTGGCCGGGTGACACAATCTTGACTCAGGTGCTACATGTGCAAAACAGAACCCTGGACGCCCTTCTCCTGTTACGTGCCATACCTACATAGCGTATGACCTTCAGCCAGCCCAGTGTGTACCCAACCAACACACCTGATATTGCCGTCAAAGTGCCTATGTACTCTGCATTGCTAATTTAGGACCAAGATCGTTTGTGGTCTTCTTTTTCCCAACACGTCAACCTGGAGAGCCTTTCTGGACCCCATGCTTGATTGGGTTGCCTCCCTGGCAGTAAAACTTTCCCATTCAGCAGTCTCTTTCTTCCTTTCTTTTTATTTATTTTTTAAATTATATTTATTGATTTTACAGAGGGGGGAGCGAGAAGTATTAACTTACAGTTGCTTCACTTTAGTTGTTTACTGAGCAATTAATCCTTGCTTTCTAATAATTTGTTATCTTTATTTAACAATTACTTGTGCCTTCTCTGTTTTTACTTTAACATTCTTGCCAGAAAGTTATCAATTTCATATATCTTTTTAAAATAGAATTTTAAAAATTGATTTTAGAGAGAGAAGGTGGGAGAGAGGGGGAAAGAGAGAAACATTGATTTGCTATTCCACTTTCTACTTATCCATGCATTCATTGGTTGATCCCTGTATGTGCCCTGACTGTGGACAGAACTCGAAACCTTGGCACATTGGGATGACACTCTGAACTACCTGGCCAGGGCTTTCATATCTTTTTAAAAAGCCATCTTTAGTCTTTATTGTGCCCCTCTCTATATTGTATGCTTCTTTCCTATTTTATTAATTTTTGTTTTTATCTTTCTTATATTCTTCTATTTTATATTGTTTTCTTTCTAAATTTTATTTATTTATTTATTTTTTATTTTTTGTGACAGAGAGAGACAGAGATAAGGACAGATAGGGACAGACAGGGAGGGAGAGAGATGAGAAGCATTAATTCTTTGTTGTGGGCACCTTAGTTGTTCATTGACTGCTTTCTCATATGTGCCTTGACCCAGGGCCAACAGCAGACTGAGTGACCCCTTGCTCAAGCCAGTGACCTTTGGGTTCAAGCCAGAGACCACAGGGTCATGTCTATGATCATACGCTCAAACCAGTGACCCAGTGCTCAAGCTGGTGAGCCTGCGCTCAAGCCAGATGAACCCATGCTCAAGCCAGCGACCTCGGGGTTTGGAACCTGGGTCCTCTGCATTCTTGTCCAATGCTCTATCCACTGTGCCACCGCCTGGTCAGGCTCTTTCTAAATTCTTGAAATGGATATTCAACTCAGACCTTTTCTTTTCTTATTTTCTAATATATGTATAGAAAATTATCAAATTTCCTCTAAGTACTGCATTTTAACTGATGTTGTAATAATTTTTCAATTCAAATTATTTTTGAACGTTCATAAATTTGTCTTAGATCCATAGGCTATTTCAAAGTATATCCCTAATGTCTTATCATATGGGGTTTTGGCACTTACTGATTTATAGGTTCATTGCATGGTTTCAGGACATATAGTTTATGTTATTTCAATCCTCTCAAATTTGTTGGGACTTGCTATATGGCCTGTACATGATCAACTTATACAAATGTTCCATGTACACTTGAAAATAAAGTATATCTTGCGGTTGCTCAGTGGAGTGGACTTTATAAGTCCATTATGTCAAGCTTATGAATTGGGTTGTTCAAACTATGGATCCTTATTTATTTATTTTTTTGGTATGCTTGTTCTAGTAATTAAGCAGAAATATGCTAATACCTTTCATAATGATTGTGGATTGGTATATTTCTCTTATAGGTATCTATTTTTACTTTATGTATTTTGAGGGTTTTTTTATTGGTATACACAAATTTAAAATTGTTATATCTTTCTGGTGAATTTAATCTTTCACCATTTTGAAATAAGCCTATTTCTAATAATGCTTCGTGGTATAATAAAAAAATATATTGGTTTTTGCTCCCTGTTCCTGGCACAGAGCTTTTAATGTCTTTGGAATTTCCTGAGTAATAAATTATCTTTTGTATACTAGTAAGACGACACAAGGTCAATGGAGTATGGGGGACCTAGGTGGTGGAAATCAAGTTCCATCATCAATGGCCAATAATTTAATCAGTTATGCATACACAATGAGACCTCAATAAAATTCTCTTAACAATGGAGTTTAGGGTTTCTAAGTTGATGAACACATCTATGTTTTGGGAAGGTGGTGCATACAGATTCCATAAGGATAGAGGATCCTGGGCTTGGGATCCTTCTGGACTGACCTCTATACTCTTCATCTGTGCCCTTTATAACAAACAGTAATAACAGTCATAACACTTTTCTGAGTTCTATGAACCATTTTAGAAGTTACCAAACCTGAAGAAAGCACTGTGGGAACCCTGAGTATGTAGTCTGCTGGGAAGAAGTATGCATAGTCTAGGAATCCCATTTGCGCTGGTGTCTGAATGCAGGCAGACTTGTGGGATTGACCCCTTAACTTGTGGGGTCTGGACTAACTCCAGGTAATTAGTATCAGAGTTTAACTGAATTGAAAGACACCTGCTTGGTGACAGAGAATCATAAAATTGGTATTGGAATGATATATTTAGAGTGAACAAAAAAAAAATCACATATAGCTATCAAAATGAAAGGCAATTTTGTTTTCTAGTTAATCCGGATTTCTTTTGAAGAAGGCTTAACATATAATTTTCCGTTATTTTACTTTCAACCTTTTCATTGGTTTTTTATTTATTCCTTATAAACAGTCTATAAGCAGATTCTTACAATTCATTCTTACACTCTATGTCTTCAAATGTAGAATTTAATCCATTTATGTTAATCAAATTGCTAATACAAAGAATAATCTCTTTCATCTCATTTTGTTCCTCCTATATGTCCATTTGTTCCATATTTCTTTCTCTTTTTAAGCCTTTTTGAGAAATTGTCAAATCCATAGGTTTGAGAGTTAAATGCTTTTCTATTTTAGTGATTATTCTAACAATTACATGCATCCTTAATTTATCTAAATCTAAAATTAATACCTTTATATCTGGAAAAAATAAGGACTTGGGAAAACTTAAATTTATTCTTTCCACTCCCAACTTATATGCTACTATTGTTGTATATTTATTTCCCCTTAAAACTACAAGATAAAGTATTATTATTTTATTTTATTTATTTTTTTGTATTTTTCTGAAGTTGGAAACGGGGAGGAAGTCAGACAGACTCCCTCATGTGTCCGACTGGGATCTACCCAGCATGCCCACCAGGGGGTGATGCTCTGCCCATCTGGGGCGTTGCTCTGTTGCAGCCAGAGCCATTCTAGCGCCTGAGGCAGAGGCCATAGAGCCATCCTCAGTGCCCAGGCCAACTTTGCTCCAATGAAGCATTGGCTGCAGGAGGGGAAGAGAGAGACAGAGAGGAAGGAGAGGGGGAGGGGTGGAGAAGCAGATGGACACTTCTCCTGTGTGCCCTGGCTGGGAATCGAACCTGGGACTCCTGCATGCCAGGCTGACACTCTACCACTGAGCCAACCGGCCAGGGCTAAAGTATTATCATTTTATATTGCTTATTTAAGTTTACCCACATATTTACCATTTTCCTTATTCTTTTTTCTCTTTTGCAATTCAGAACTTCTATCTGAAAATATTTTTTAAAATATTTTTATTGAATTTATTGGGATTATATTGGTTAATAAAATTATATAGGTTTTAATTATAGTTCTATAATTCATCATCTATATATTATATGGTGTGTTCATTACACAAGGTTTAATCTCCCTCCATCACCATTTATCCCCTTTACCCTATTCTACCTCCCCCCACTCCCCTTCCCCTCTATTTCTATGAGGTATTTTCTTTCTTAATCCCAATTTCACCTAGCCCTTCACTTGTACCCCTCCACCTCTGAGTTACTAGTCTGTTCTCTGTCTCTGAGTCTGTTTCTATTTTGTTTATTTATTTATTTATTTTGTTCATTAGATTCCACATGTAAGTGAAATAATATGTTATTTGTCTTTCTCTGATTGGCTTATTTCACTTAGCATACCATCCTCTAGGTCCATCCATGCTATAGCAAAAGGTAAGATAAGATTCCATTCTTTTTTATGGCTGAGTAGTATTCCATTGTGTAAATGCACCACAGCTTTTTGATCTACTTCTCTACTGATGGGCACTTGGGCTGCTTCCAAATCTTGGCTATTGTAAATAGCACTGCAATGAACATAGTGGTGCATATATTCTTTCAAATCAGTGATTTGGGCTTCTTTGGATATATTCCCAGAATTAGAATTGCTAGGTCATAACTCAGTTCCATATTTTTTCTGATATATTTCTTTGGGCAAGGGAAATAAAAGAAAAAAATCAACAAATGGGACTACATCAAACTAAAAGTTTTTGCACAGCAAAGACAACCCACTGAAAGGGAGAATATATTTGACAATGATACAGCTGATAAGGAGTTAATATCTAAAACTTATAAAGAACTTATAAAAGTCAATACCCCCCCAAAAAAATCCAATTAAAAAACAGGAAAAAACTGAATAGTCACTTCTCCAAAGGGGACATAACAGAGGGCCAACAGGCATGTGAAAAAATGTTCAACATCACTAATCATCAGAGAAATGCAAATTACCACAATGAGATATCATGTCATACCTGTCAGAATGGCTGTCATTAATAAATCAACAAATAACAATTATTTGCGAGGATGTAGAAAAAAGAGAACCCTCCTGCACTGCTGGTGGGAATGCAGACTGATGCACCCACTGTAGAAAACAATATGGAGTTTCCAGTTAAAGTTTTTTTCTTTTTTATAATTCAGTCATCAGCATTGAAAATTTAGAGAGATCATATTTAATAAAAGCAAAAACATTTTCTGGGGCCCTGGCTGGTTGGCTCAGTGGTAGAGCATCAGCCTGGCGTGCAGGAGTCCTAGGTTCAATTCCCAGCCAGGGCACACAGGAGAAGCACCCATCTGCTTCTCCACCCCTCCCCCTCTCCTTCCTCTCTGTCTCTCTCTTCCCCTCCCGCAGCCAAGGCTCCATTGGAGCAAAGATGGCCCCGGGCGCTGAGGATGGCTCTGTGGGCTCTGCCTCAGGCGATAGAATGGCTCTGGTTGCAACAGATGGTCAGAGCATCGCCCCCTGGTGGGCGTGCTGGGTGGATCCTGGTCAGGCGCATGCAGGAGTCTGTCTGACTGCCTCCTCGTTTCCAACTTCAGAAAAATACAAAAAAAAACCCCCATTTTCTGGCATTGAACAAACACACATACACAAACATGCATGATCTGAAAACATGTGGCCCCTATTCTTACATGGTAACACTTGGCTGTAGTTGAGCATTTGCTGCCTCTTTGTAGATGGTCATGTGCCTTCCAGTTTGCTGGAAGCTTTCTCTGGTCAACTCCACTCATTTTTGTTGTCTGCTTGGCCTCAGTAAGCTTTTGCAAACCTTCTGAGCTACAGTTCTGTGTCTGAGAACCTACTCTTCCCCAGGTGATGGACTGGGAGGAACCATCGACTATAACCTTAAGTACGTATTTTATTATAGTCCTAATAGCCATACAAGAGGTATATATTTACCATGGGGTGCTTTTGTTATAAGGAGGAATTTTGCCCAAGAGCAGTACCATCTAGAGCAGCGGTTCTCAACCTGTGGGTTGCGACCCCGGCGGGGGTAGAATGACCAAAACACAGGGGTCGCCTAAACTCATCAGAAAATACAGTTTCTGTAGGATGATGTGGCAGCATGTGCGCAGGCGCAGATGATGATGTAACACCATGTATACAGTGGAGCACCCCACGGCCACACCAGTCGAGATGTGGATGGTACAGAGGAAAGTTCAGTGTGTTCTGTGGCTAGCTAAATTCAAATCCGTGACCAAAGTGCAACGTGAATATCGGCATGTTTATGACGAAGTGCCACCACATAGGAATAACATTACTCGGTGGGATAAGCAGTTGAAGGAAACCAGCAGTTTGGTGGAGAAACCCCGTTCTGGTAGGCCATCAGTCAGTGACGAGTCTGTAGAGGCTATACGGGATAGCTACCTAAGGAGCCCTAAAAAACCTGTGCGTGAGCCCACATCGAACTGCATTTCATACTGAATAGGTATAAAACTGGGAGAGTTTTCCTTTTATTTGGTGCAGATTTCACATTTCTATCATCTTTTGTTGCTTTCCTGTGACTGGTCAAAAGTGCACCATGACTTTACGGACACACTGTACACATATAAGCATTTTGAATGTCATGGTTTTGGCAGTAAAGCAACTGAAATTAGGTGAGACTGAAAACAGATTTACTACTTAGGAGACCAGGATGTCATTTTTACACCTAAATCTCTGCACAGAAATTTCTAACAAGAAAAACAAACCATTTTAGAGATTGTGATTTTAAGTCTTTGTTTCTATAGGAAGAGAAAAAGAGGAAAGAACATAGCAGTGTGAATTGGTAAAAAAACAATAGACCAGGAGCCAGGAGAGTTCCAGTCTAGTCTCAGCCATGTCACCAACTAGTTCTGTGAACACAGAATTATTATTCAACCCCCCAGGTCTCCATTTTCTCATTTATACTATAGAGAGGATGAAACTAGATGACATTTAACAGACTTTCTGGACTGTAGTCTTGTAATTCAGAGGGAAAACATTATCAAAGAACTCTAAATAGTGTCATATAAATCAATGAGAACACTATAAATACCAAGAGAGAGGTCTGACATGGTAATTTTAAACATATCTATATTTATCTAGAACTGATATGCATCCATAAAATGAGAACTGAATAAATACACAAGGTAACAGATTAAATTTTGCTTCAACTAGAAGCAAAAATGTTTTTCTTGTAGATAGCAAACTTAAATGACTCATCTGGAAACCACACAATGTCCTTTCAAAACAATCATAAAAATGTAACTGACTTAAACAGTCATTTACCAATGCCCTTTCATTCATATTTTCCAATGAACTTGCAGTAGTTGTAGAAGAAATAATAAGGAAGAAAAATCCTGAGCCTTCCTGAGCCTTTTGTGATTGCAATGTTGAGTGGCAGGTTCTCTAGAATGAATGGACAATGGAATAGTCTGGCCAAAGTAAACAGTTTCTGTGATCAGACTGAACCTTTATCTCAGCAAGTAATCATTTTTATTCCATGAAAAAATGCCTAAAATCATGCCAACTTGTATCACTGCCACTGAAATTGGAATGGTTTCAACATCCCATTAAAACAATGACACTTAATGAATTGCTTCAGTTAAATCATGTGAGAAAGGAAGATAGATGAATGATTTGATTGTGTTATATGTGGTTCAAAAGATATGATCAACACAGGTGATCACTGGCACCCTTCATACCAGGATTACCATCTAAGATAAACACACCTGGGTTCCCATGACCTTTTTGTTTTAGGCTGGCTAAAATAAAGTGATTGATGCCACGGAGGAATGGTTTAAAATAATATATTCAAAAGGAACGGCACCAAGTAGCTTGAAACACACACACACAAAAAGACAAAATCAGAAAGTAAGATGAAACCAGTTTGCATTACTCATGACATCATTTTACAAGAATTTAGACCATTACGGAAGAGTGTATTATTGACTTATATAAGGTACTATTCTACATAAGAAACCTAACATATTTAATATCTCACAAAGTACCTAAGAATCCAATGATCTTAAACACGCTTGCTTAGGAGTTTTAAAAAAAGAAATACAAAACTGAAGGCTTTCCCCCTTAAATCAGGAACAAGACAGGGTTGTCCACTCTCTCCACTCTTATTTAATGTGGTACTAGAGGTTCTAGCCAGAGCAATCAGACAAGACAAAGAAATAAAAGGCATCCATATCAGAAAAGAAGAAGTAAAGGTATCACTTTTTGCAGATGATATGATCCTATACATCGAAAACCCCAAAGAATCCACAAAAAGACTACTAGAAACAATAAGCCAATATAGTAAGGTCGCAGGATACAAAATTAACATACAGAAGTCAATAGCCTTTCTATATGCCAACAATGAAAAAAATGAGAAGGAACTCAAAAGAATAATCCCCTTCACGATTGCAACAAAAAAAATAAAATACTTAGGAATAAACATAACAAAGAATGTAAAGGACTTATATAATGAAAACTATAAACCATTGTTAAGGGAAATCGAAAAAGATATAATGAGATGGAAGAATATACCTTGTTCTTGGCTAGGAAGAATAAATATAATCAAGATGGCTATATTACCCAAAGCAATATACAAATTTAATGCAATTCCCATCAAACTTCCAATGACATTTTTTAAAGAAATAGAGCAAAAAATCATCAGATTTATATGGAACTATAAAAAACCCCGAATAGCCAAAGCAATCCTAAAGAAAAAGAATGAAGCTGGGGGCATAACAATACCTGACTTCAAACTCTATTATAGGGCCACGACAATCAAAACAGCATGGTATTGGCAGAAAAATAGACACTCAGACCAATGGAACAGAATAGAAAGTCCAGAAATAAAACCACATATATATAGTCAAATAATTTTTGATAAAGGGGCCAACAACACACAATGGAGAAAAGAAAGCCTCTTCAATAAATGGTGCTGGGAAAACTGGAAAGCCACATGCAAAAGAATGAAACTGGACTACAGTCTCTCCCCCTGTACAAAAATTAACTCAAAATGGATCAAAGATCTAAACATAAGACCTGAAACAATTAAGTACATAGAAGAAGACATAGGTACTCAACTCATGGACCTGGGTTTTAAAGAGCATTTTATGAATTTGACTCCAATGGCAAGAGAAGTGAAGGCAAAAATTAATGAATGGGACTACATCAGACTAAGAAGTTTTTGCTCAGCAAGAGAAACTGATAACAAAATAAACAGAAAGCCAACTAAATGGGAAATGATTTTTTCAAACAACAGCTCAGATAAGGGCCTAATATCCAAAATATACAAAGAACTCATAAAACTCAACAACAAACAAACAAACAATCCAATAAAAAAATGGGAAGAGGAGCCCTGGCCGGTTGGCTCAGCGGTAGAGCGTCGGCCTAGCGTGTGGAGGACCCGGGTTCGATTCCCGGCCAGGGCACACAGGAGAAGCGCCCATTTGCTTCTCCATCCCTCCGCCGTGCTTTCCTCTCTGTCTCTCTCTTCCCCTCCCGCAGCCAAGGCTCCATTGGAGCAAAGATGGCCCGGGCGCTGGGGATGGCTCTGTGGCCTCTGCCCCAGGCGCTAGAGTGGCTCTGGTCGCAACATGGCGACACCCAGGATGGGCAGAGCATCGCCCCCTGGTGGGCAGAGCGTCGCCCCTGGTGGGCGTGCCGGGTGGATCCCGGTCGGGCGCATGCGGGAGTCTGTCTGACTATCTCTCCCTGTTTCCAGCTTCAGAAAAATGGAAAAGAAAAAAAAAAAAATGGGAAGAGGGTATGAATAGACACTTCTCCCAGGAAGAAATACAAATGGCCAACAGATATATGAAAAGATGCTCATCTTCTTTAGCTATTAGAGAAATGCAAATCAAAACGGCAATGAGATACCACCTCACACCTGTTCGATTAGCTGTTATTAGCAAGTCAGGTAATAGCAAATGTTGGAGAGGCTGTGGAGAAAAAGGAACCCTCATACACTGTTGGTGGGAATGTAAAGTAGTACAACCATTATGGAAGAAAGTATGGTGGTTCCTCAAAAAACTGAAAATAGAACTACCTTATGACCCAGCAATCCCTCTACTGGGTATATATCCCCAAAACTCAGAAACATTGATACGTAAAGACACATGCAGCCCCATGTTTATTGCAGCATTGTTCACAGTGGCCAGGACATGGAAACAACCAAAAAGCCCATCAATAGATGACTGGATAAAGAAGATGTGGCACATATACACTATGGAATACTACTCAGCCATAAGAAATGATGACATCGGAACATTTACAGCAAAATGGTGGGATCTTGATAACATGATACGAAGCGAAATAAGTAAATCAGAAAAAAACAGGAACTGTATTATTCCATACGTAGGTGGGACATAATAGTGAAACTAAGAGACATTGATAAGAGTGTGGTGGTTACGGGGTGGGAGGGGGGAATGGGAGAGGGAGAGGGAGAGGGGGAGGGGCACAAAGAAAACAAGATAGAAGGTGACAGAGGACAATCTGACTTTGGGTGGTGGGTATGCAACATAATTGAACGACAAGATAACCTGGACTTGTTATCTTTGAATATATGTATCCTGATTTATTGATGTCACCCCATTAAAAAAATAAAATTATTAAAAAAATAAAATAAAAAAAAATAAAAAAAGAAATACAGCCTGACCTGTGGTGGCGTTGTGGATAAAGCGTCGACCTGGAAATGCTAAGGTTGCCGGTTCGAAACCTTGGGCTTGCCTGGTCAAGGCACATATGGGAGTTGATGCTTCCAGCTCCTCCCCCCTGTCTCTCTCTCCTCTTTCTCTCTCTCTCTCTCTGTCTCTCTCTCTCCCTCTCTCTCTCCTCTCTAAAATGAATAAATAAAATAAAAATTAAAAAAAAGAGAAATACACTGTTTTTTACTTCTTACATCACCCTTTAGTTTTTCCTTCTATCTGCAGTGAGTGCATAATGAAGAAATGATAGCCAATATATTATAAATGAAATTTGACATCTGAAGTGCAGAGTTTAAAGTTCAGACTAAGAAAAGCCAAACAAAGACAAAGAACAAATATATCCAATACATTTCATTTTGATCGACAAATAATATACATCTGACTCCATTATTTTCCCTGTCTCAGGTGTCAGTCATTTGTTAGCTTTGGTTTTCTTAGTTGTTTGTGCTTACATGTTAGTGTGTGGGTTCACACATGACACCTCAAATAATCAATGAAGACATAACTGAGAGGGCCTGAGGGTGGGAGGTGATTTACAATATCCGACCCCATTCCCTTGTTCAGCAGAGCTCTTTGCCTCTTCATGGCAAATGACATAATGTTTCCGGTTAAACCTAAACAATTGTTTTCTCTAGTTTAGTGTTTCCTATTTTTCTTAGGTTAGGAAAAATTTTGTTTTAAAAGATGCTGCTGATCTGTAGGCTACTAAATCTGTTAGATGCATTAAGAACATTATCACATTATACCTTTAATTATGCTAATTTGAAAGAAAATTCACCGCATACAAGCTGCCACAACCCCACTTTTCTGTTAGTACGTGTTCAGTGCAGGATTGCTTCCCTGTACCTGCTGAGCTGGACTTCTATTTTTTTTTTTTCTTTAACACAAAGCCATTGCCATAGCCGCTCTAGAAAATGTCTTTGCTGGTGATCTTAACAATGTTTGGGCAGTCTTAGACCCTCTTTACTCTTAGATCCTGATGGGTTCTGTAAGTTACTATCTGGTACTAGAGCAATTAATTGTGTCAAGAGCCCTAAACCAGTGTTTTTCAACCATCAGTCCGTGGACCAGTGCCAGAAATTTCCTGTAAGTCCGCTAGAGTTAGCCACCCTGCAGTTGTATGAGAATTATAGACCCAATGATCTTAGTATAACTCACTTATGCTCAGGGTAATTTCTGCCTTAGCAGGCCTCAAAATAACTCTCCTACTTTCACTGGTCCGCAAGTGTAAAAAGATTGGAAACCACTGTCCTAAATAGCTCAAGAAGACAAACTAGAAAAGAAGCTCCAACGTTTACAGTTGTAAAGGGATCTATTGATAGGTGCTTCTTCGTCTTTTCCACCAAAATAGCACAAATGCTGAAGATAGTCAAAGTCTGGGGGAGAGAATGAATTACCTCCAAGCCAGAGATCTCTTGAAGTCTCATGTTTTATCTTGAAAGTTCATTTGAATTTTGAAATTTACTCCACATATATTAGGATATGCTTAAATACAATTTTTAAAATTTACTGTTATACAACTTTTCCTCCACATAATCAATTAAAGTGATACTTGAGAGATGCATCATGTTTCTCTTGGGGCTTTTAGTAACCCTTCCCCCATCTTCCAACCAGTTCTATGTGCTCCCCAAATGTCCTCATAACTTAGTATGAGGCACAGGGACATTTAATTATAGCTAAAATACTTTCTAATGAACAACTCTCTAATTCGTCACCACCTAGATGTGTTTCCTTATTTCTCCATCCTTCCAATTCTTTCCACTTCTCCAGGATCAGCTTAGGTTTAATTTCTTTCGAGAGTCTTCTCTGGTTTCCTTTCTCACATTCTACCACCTTGTTTGCCTCACATAGTTTTCACTCGATCGGATACAATCTGCACTAGTTTTATTTATATTTATATCTTTTGTCTTTCCCCCCCGCTTTATGGAGATATTGATGTATAACCATGTAAGTTTAAGGTGTAGAAAGTGGTGATCTGACACATGTACATATGTACATACTATGAAATGATTATCACAATACTTTTGTTAACACCTTCATCCCCTCATGTAGTTATCATTTTGTGTGTGTGGTGGTAACATTTAAGATCCCTTTAAAATTTTCAAGTATATAATACAGTCTAGTTAATTATCATCACCAAGTTGCTATGCTGTATTAGATCCCCAGAACTTATTCATCTTATGGCAGAAATTTGTTCCCTTGACCAGCTCTCCACATTTCCCCTACCCTCCAGTCCCTGGCAACCATCATTCTACTCCATTTCTTTGAGTTCAGCTTTTTTATACAGTATCTGTCTTTTTCTGCCTGACTTATTTCACTCAGTAAAATGCCCACAAATAAAATGACCATCCATGTTTTCGCAAATGGCAAGATTTTCTGTTTTCTCATGGCTGAGTAAATTTCCATCGTTTGTCCATACACCACATCTTTGCTATCCATTCATCCATTGGTAGGTACTTTGGTTTTTCCTAGGTTTTGGTTATTGTGAATAACGCTGCATTCAACATGGGAGTGTAGATATATTTGAGAAAGTAATTTCTTTCAAATATATATTCAGAAGCGGGTTTCCCAGATCATATGGTAGTTCTATTTTTAATTTTTGAGGAACCTCTATATAGTAGCTGCACCAATTTATATTCTCACCAAGAGTGCACAAGAGTTCCTTTTTGTCCACATCTTTGCCAGCAACTGTTATCTCTTGTTTTCTTGATGATACTTATTCTAAGAGGCAGAAGGTGATTATCTCGTTGTGGCTTGGTTTGCATTTCCCTGATGATTAGTGGTGTTGAACATCTTTTCATGTACCTGTTGATCACTTGTATGTCTTCTTTGGAAAAATGTCTATTCAAGTCCTCTGCCTATTTTTAATTGAATTTTTTATTTTTGTGGGGTTTTTTGTTATAGAGAGGTATGAGTTCATTTTGTATTTTGGATAGTAACCCTTAATCAGATGCATGTTTGCAAATAGTTTCTGCCATTTCAGAGGCTGCCTTTTCATTCTGCTGATTATTTCTTTTGTTTGCAGAAGCTTTTTTGTTTAATATAGTCCACTTATTTATTTTTGTTTTTGTTGCTTATGCTTTTGGTGTCACATCCTAAAGTTTGTTGCCAAGACCAATAACAAAGACCTTTTCCCTTTTTTTTTCTCTAGTAGTTTTACATTTCGGTCATATATTTAAGTCTTTGATCAATGTTAACTTTTGTGAGTGGTATAAGATAAGGGTCTAAATTTATTTTCTTTGTAAGTAAATATCTAGTAGACTACACCATTAGTTGAAGAGAGTATCCTTTCCCCATTAAGTATTCTTGACTCCCTTGTCAAATATTAGTTGACTGCATATGTGTAGGTTTATTTCTGGGCTCTTGATTCTATTCCATTGGTTTATGTGTTTGTTTTGGCAAATGCCATACTCTTTTGATTACTATAGCTTTGTAATATAGCTTGAAATCAGAAAATATTGATGTTCCGGCTTTGTTCTTTCTCAGAATTTCTTTGGCTATTTGGAATCTTTTGTGGTTCCATATGAATTTTAGGATTAATTTTTATATTTCTATAAGAAATGCCATTGGAATTTTGATAGGGACTGCACTGAAATCTGTAGATAGCTTTGGGTCTTTTGTCTTGATTCATATTCATAGTAATTTCATGAACTTTTTAAGGGTAATCTCCTGTGGTATCACTTAGCTACTGCTACATAACAAGTGATCACAAAACTTAGTAACTTAAAACAACAATTGTTTCTTGTGATTCTGGGTTCAATAACTTTGGCTGGGCTCTTCTGGGAAGTTCCCTGCCATAGCTCATCTAGAATCACTAGTGTGACCTGCAGTCCTCTGGTAGCACAACTGGGGCTGGAGGAATTAAGATGTGCACATGCATGTGTCTGGGGCCCAGATGCTGGCTGTTGGCTGGGCCTCTCTGTGTGGTCTCTTGTCATTTGTCAGTTGAGCCTAGACTTACTTACATTGTGACAGAAATGTTCCAAGAGGTGCAGCTAAAAGCTGTTAGGCATTTTAAAGCCTAGGCTCCAGAACTTGCACAGTTTCACTCTTGCCACATTCTGGTGGTCAAAATAAATCACCAGGCCTCCCTAGATTCAAGGGAGAAAGGCTCCACCTCTTGATCAGAAGAGCTGAAAAATACTGTGGCTGTATTTTCAATCAAGCACATCATGCCTTCTCCTTGTTTTGTCAATTTAGCAGCAAGTATCATAGTGAAGGCATACTGGATACCAGCTGAAATCAATTCTGACACTTTTATTACATCCAGCTTGAGACTACAACTTCAGGATAAGAATACATTTAAAGGAAAAAATTAACCTTGATCACATTAATCTACCACTAATTACTTAGCCTCATTTTCTTTTTAAACATTGCTCAGATTCAAATACACACACATCTTATTTCAAAAGAATAGCTATACCTCAAAGAAAGAAACTCACGCTTTGAAGCTTGACAATAAATCAACAAATTCTTACTATACCTGAGACAGGGTTACCAAAAAGCTTTGCTCTTTAATGTATTCATATAGATATCGAGCATTTTTCCAGTGCTCACCATGTGTTTGGCACTGTGCAATTTGCCCGGGATGCATATCCTAGTAGTAGGGATAGACATACGGACGGATAATTGTAACACAGGATGATTCATAATTATAATGATAGATATATACACAGGATACAATAAAAACACATTAAAAAAAAAAGAAATGTCATCAAAAAATTTATGACTTGGTTTGTGATAATGCACATGAATCTCCTAGTTGCTAAATATATGTGTATATATCAATTTTATGTAGCATTATTAAAGCCTTTTGAGGATTGCAAGGGTACATATACAAAGAAAGGAAAAAAGGCAAGATTTATAATATATGATCATGTGGTGAACATCTGTTCTTTTTGCCTGTGTAGCATCCACTTGCTTTTCTTGTGGTGACAGTACCTTGATTCCCAGCCCTCTTTCTTCGACTCTCAGTCTATGTGATAGGGATAGAGTCAGCTCTACCCCAGTCTTATAGGCGGAATGTATGATCCAGGCCTGGCCAATCAGACTACTATATTTTTCTGTCCAGAGGGACTTGTTCAGAGTTAGGTATATGACCTAGGAAGACCTAGTGAGACTAATTTCCAGGACTTTTGTGGAACTTCTGGGAAGAGAAAATCACTCTCTTTTTTATTTTTTTAATTTTTTTTCTGTTTACTCAACAGACTGGGTGGGGGCTGCTGGAGGCCACAACAAGGAGCCTGAGAACAAAGGTAAATCTAAAGGAAAGGGCTGAGATATGGGGGGAAGAAGACTGATGGCGTCTGAGATCCAGATCCATCCATGCTAGATCTGATTGCCTAGACTTCATTACATTCACATTCATGTTTTCTCTCTCTCTCCCCCTTCAAAGTATTAGTACTGGATGTTTGCTATTTTTCACCAAAAAACTCTAACAATATGGAAGGAACAAAACTCAAGAAAGTAGGCTTGAGAACTATGTATCAGTAAAACCAATATTATTAAAGCTAAGGGTCTCTGTGGGAAAATAACTGGGAACAAAACAAGGTAAGATGAGGCTACTTGATGGGATGAGTCCTGACATTAGGAAGTGATAGAGTAGAGTTTATTAAGTAGACAAAAAAGAACCAATGCATTTTTACCATGAATACTATCAACAATATTGGAAGTCATAGCATCATCAGCTGAAATCAGTCAGTAAAAAGTTAGGAGGAAACTAGTAATTTGTAGGATGAGAAAGAGGACCCAGATAGGGACAATAGCAGTGTCAATCTGAGAAGTATAAACAGACAAATAATGGGGATTAAAGACTGCTCAAGAGCAAAATGGACAAAAGACTAATAAAAAGAGATACAAGGAGACCAAGTTAAGCAAAGAACTGACTGACCAAGTCTACCCAAACTAAATCTAGAGAACAGTCAACTTATAGAAATTTGCTTGACAGTATTTTCAGTAGGCAATTAAAAAAGAACCTATTATTTACAGATTTTAGAAACCTATTCTAACTCCCAATTAAAGAGTAGAATAAGTTAAATAAACATATCATTCACCCTGTGAGACAGGGCTTAGACTATGTAAAACAACAACAAAATCCAACTTCCTGAAACCTTCAATCAGGCTATAAACTGTGTGTTTTGAGTCTGGTTTTATACTAGCTGGACAGTATTTTTAACAATGATTCTCATGATGACTTTATTTAAAAGTCTTTGTGTTAATTATTAATTGCGTACTGAGGGCCCATAGAGGATTTAAGACACTTCTGCTTTTCTTTATTCACCAGCCAGAACTCTACCTATTAGGGCCAATCCAATTGGATTAGAAAATATCTTCTTGTCTCATTTAATTTAACCTGTTTTAAGGGTTTAGAAAAATATTTACAAACAGAGAAAAAACAAACAATATTTAAGAGTAACATTTATTTTGGAAAATTGGAATGTGTCAGGACTAGACAGGTTTTGGGTCTATTAAATAATTGTAGCTTTATTTATTTTTTTAAAGCAAGATACTAAACCAAAAGTCAGAGGGCTGCTTATTTGTTTCTTTAAATCTGCGAAGGAATTAGGATATCTCCTTACATTTACTCCCTTAGGCTTTGGAGTCCTTCCTGTCCAAACCTTATATTCTTTGATCTAACTTTTGCTCTGAGTTCCTGTTAAGAACAACTTGTGCCATTAGTTTCCCTGACAAACTTCAGTACTTTTTATGTTTCTTCTGGACCATAGGGGTATTCTAAGAGCAGTAATGAAGGCTGACACATCAGGTGGGAATATGTCTTAGGGAAAGGTCTATAAAGTGTCTTTGAAGATATAGGTTATTGGACACTGTGCCTACTGTTCTAATCTTAACTAAATTAAATTTAGTTGTATTAATTAGCAGGTTTTAATGTCTGCTGTCTTAAATGATGCTTTAAAACCATGGGGATTTGATTCAAATAAGTTCTTGGGCTCTCTGAAACCTGACAGCAGAAAGGAAAACAAGTGCCCTCCAAGATCTGAAAAGCAGACTTAACAACCTCATCAGGCAAGCTTGAAGTCAGACATCAGCTTTCCTCGGGCAAGCCCAGAGTTTTTTTCCAATGGTTATCACCTTGAAGCACTACCTCTTTCACATAATTTATGCATTTGACACAACTATGTGGAGATCATGTGTAAAGTTTACAGCTTGGTTGAAGTAAAAAACCAAAAAAAAAAAAAAAAACAAGCAAAGAAAGAAAATCTGTTTATTTTAAAGGGCATATTTTAATAAAGGCTCTATTGGAACTGCTAACATATACTATAAATACCTAATGCTGGAAATTAAAAAACTCTAGAGTCTTTTCTGATCACAGAGAAAAATATTTTAAATTTAAATCACAATTTAAAAAATATAACTTAAATTTCTAAAATTTAAATTAAAATTTTAAATCATAAATTTAAAAATGAAAATTACAAATAATTATATTGAATCTATTCTAGAGGATTTGTTTTCCACTGGGAATTTAGGCAGCATACACAAAAACTCATAAATATTCTGGTATAACATATACTGTCACTTCACTAACAAAGAAATGGGCTTAATCTAACAGGAATTGTCCTCTGATCCCTCCTCAAGGCTCAGGGGCCTGTGTGTCTTGAATATCTGGGAGTGGTCTCTGGGTAGCAGTGTTATTTTTAGTTTGCATCTTGAACATCAGGATAGTTTTCCCAGTTCTAGCCCAGTAGGTCAGTTGGTTAGAGCATTGTCCTGATGCTGTCAAGGTTGTAATCCTTGGTCAAGGCACAGATAAGAGTTAAACAATGAATGCATTAATAATGGTGGAACAACAAATTGATGTTTCTCCCTTCCTCTCTCTCTAAAACCAGTTAAAAAATTTTAAAAAGACACTTTTTCTAAGTAAAAGTTGCAGGGGACTAAAAGAATCATCTACTCAATAAGCCACTTCTTAGTGTTCTCAACTCCTTAAGTAGCCCTATGCCTTAGAGCAAGTGGCTTAATTTCTGAAGTCAGTTTTCTCCTTTATTCTATTCCGAATTTATTTATTTATTTATTTTTAAAAATTATTTTATTTTATTTATTCATTTTAGAGAGGAGAGAGAGAGAAGAGGGGAGGAGCTGGAAGCATCAACTCCCATATGTGCCTTGACCAGGCAAGCCCAGGGTTTCGAACCGGCGACCTCAGCATTTCCAGGTCGACGCTTTATCCACTGCGCCACCACAGGTCAGGCCCTATTCCGAATTTAGAAGGTAGTTGCAAGGATTACATAATGTGAATAGGCATTGTGTAGGAACTTTCAAATTATATATAAGTCCTTCCAACTATGCTATAATGCAGGTGTTATACTCTATCTTTAAAGATAAGAAAACTGCAGCTCAGAATAATCAAGAATGTAGTCTAAGTTTCATAGCAACTCATTGGTGACCCTGGAATTTATCTTTTTAAACTATAATACAGGCCCTGGCCGGTTGGCTCAGTGGTAGAGAGTCGGCCTGGCGTGCAGGAGTCCCAGGTTTGATTCCCGGCTGGGGCACACAGGAGAGGCGTCCATCTGCTTCTCCTCCCCTCCCCCTCTCCTTCCTCTCTCTCTCTTCCCCTCCTGCAGCCAAGGCTCCATTGGAGCAAAGTTGGCCTGGGCGCTGAGGATGGCTCCATGGCCTCTGCCTCAGGCGCTAGAATGGCTCTGGTTGCGACAGAGCAACGCCCCAGATGGGCAGAGCATCGCCCCCTGGTGGGCATGCCAGGTGGATCCCGGTTGGGCGCATGTGGGAGTCTGTCTGACTGCCTCCCCCTTTCCAACTTCAGAAAAACAAACAAACAAAAAAAAACCCTATAATACAATACGATGCCTAGTAAATTGCCTTGTGCACAGTAAATATTAGTAACTTTAAACCATTGTTATTAGTTATTAATATGACTATTAAATTTCATGTAGCTGGTACCTGAAATACATTAAAAATTTAAAATATTATTTCTATAATGACTTAAAACAGATATAAAAATTTATTATGACCTAGATGTCCAGATATCTTAATTTCCCCCCAATGTATATTTAAACAGAAAATGCAAGGCCAAATTGAAGGTTTGTAGATAAAATTTATAGTCAATTAAGTGTGCAAAATGCTATATATTTTAGCCTGACCAAGTGGTGGCACAGTGGATAAAGCGTCAAACTGGGTCATAGAGGACCCAGGTTCGAAACCCCTGAGGTCACCGGCTTGAGTGTGGGCTCATCTGGTTTGAGCACAGCTCACCAGCTTGAGCCCAAGGTCACTGGCTTGAGCAAGGGGTCACTCGGTCTGCTGTAGCCTTTCTCCCCACCCCCATCAAGGCACATATGAGAAAACAAACAATGAACAACTAAGGTGCCACAATGAAGAATTGATGCTTCTCATCTCTCTCCCTTCCTGTCTGTCTGTCTCTATCTGTCCCTCTCTCTGTCTCTCTCTCTCTGTCCCTGTCACCAAAGAAAGAAAAAAAGATGCTATATATTTTATTCTTCGCCTGGAGATTCACAAGAAACATTAGCATATTAAACCCTCTAAAATATTTCACAGTAAAGAAAACTACTGATCTAGTTTAACAAAGCTTTCAAATGTATTTGACAAAGAAATTCTTTCTTCATATAACATTCATGATCATCCTATGAAATTAGTGTTCTGTGGAAAACATTTGGAAAAAAAAAAGGATATATCAAAATTCCTCATCCAAGTCAAGCATGTAATTTTGAGGGGTATTCATTTTCTGCCAACTTGACTCCCTGCTGTTGATATGCTGTTAAATGTCGGGGTGACAATAAAGTCTTCCTGACACTTAACTGTTAAATTTTTTTTAGGCTTTCCTCACAACAGTACATTTTAAAAATACTTTTTTTCTATAACTGCAGCCACAGTTTAAATACCAACCCTTTCCCAAAACTCCTACTCATACTAACTCTTAGATCTCCTTGTAGGCCTTATCTTTTGTACCATTAAATGGCTTCTCAAGTTTCATTGACTCTAATTTAAACTTTTTAATTTGTCATATGCTTATGATTCCACAATTAAATAGTAACTCCCTTAGTGTTTTGAACCATTCATTGCACTTCCATGAATCTCTCCCCAAAAAAGCGTGAACACAGTGCATTGGTCATTCATTCAACAAATATGCACTGAGCATCTCCCATGTGCCAGGCACTGTTATAAGTGCTGGGGAACGGTCACCAGTACACTAGTGATACTGGAGCAGGTAGATACATAAGTCTTCAAGTAAGTACATAATGTTAATGTCAGGTAAGAGTAGGTGTGATGAAGCAATAAAGGCATGTGAGAGAATGATTGAGAAGAGGTTACCTTGGAAAGGAATCTCTAAAGAGAGAATATTTAAGCTGAAATCTGAATAACAGGAAAGAACCAGTCGTGTTAGGAGAAAGTCAGGAAGAAGACTGTTCTAGAGCAAAGCAAAGAGCCAGGACAAAGGGTAGAGGCTGGCTGAATTTGCTAAGAGGAACAGCAGGAAGGCCAGTGTGACTAGAGCACACATAGTGGGAGGAATCACTACGGTATCAACTTAAGAGTGGTGGATATGAGGCAGACTGCAGTAAGCAATTTGGACTTCGTTTTAGTTGCTATGGGAGCCATGGAGTGCTGTAGACATGGAAATGACCTAAGCATGTTTTCATCACATTGAAAGACCTTTAGGACTGAGGGGTAAAGAATGAAAGCTAGAGAGTCAAAATGGGAATCAAGCAGGCCAGTCATAGGCTGTTTGCGTGGTCAAGGCCAGAAATGATGGTGATTTAGAAAAGGGTGGTGGCAGGAGAACAAAGGAAGTAGACAGATTCTGGATGTACTTTGGCAAAAGGGACAATGGGATCTGTTGGCTTGAGCAAACTGGTGGATGATGCTATTTCCTAGACAGGAATATCTGGGAGAGGAATGACCCTGGGAGAAGGGGTGGTAAAGGTCGAGAGGTTTATAGGATATACAGGAATATGTGTCAATTTTACCTGATTCTGAAGCTCATGGGAAAGAAAAGAGCTAGATACATACATTTGGGAGTCACTGGCACAAGAAAGTTTTAAAATCATGGGACCACATGAAATAATCAAAGTAGAGAATGTAAGCCCAAGGCATCTCAAAATTTGGAAGTGGTATAGGAGAAGAGGAGAGAGAGAGGGAGGGAAGAGAGGGGGAGGGCGGAAGGATGAGAAAAGGAGAGACTGGGAAAGGAAAACCGAAATGGTAAGCAGAAACCCAAGAGAATGCAGTATTGAGAAGTCCAAGAGAATAAAGTACAGCTGCAATGAGGGAATTGTCAGCCAAGTCAAATGCCAGAAGTCTGGAAGAGGACAGAAGAGAAACCATCAGGTTGGTCAGCATGGAGGCAATAAGGGCAGGTTCATGGAGGGGTGATGACTGAAGATGGGAGATGTGGGTCAAAGCAAGAGAGGTAAGGACTGATACACATTCAATGTAGACAAACTCCTCAAAACGTTGTGCTATGAAGCAGAGCAGAGAAGTGGGGCTTCAGTTAGAAGGGGCATGAAATCAAGGCGGGCATCCCCTACTCCCCAGCCCAAGATGGGAGATACTCAAGTTTGTCTGTATAGAGTCAGAAAGAAAGATTAATGATGTAGAAAAGAGAAGAACTAATTGAAAATTATTGAAAGTTTAAAATCTATTTGATTCATATTAGACTGACTAGATTATTTCTCAATGCCTGATTTATAATTGTGACCATTTCCAGGAAATAAAACTGAGTGATAATAACAATATTAACTAATATGTAGTGCTCATTATGTGCCAGGCATTGTTATATGTTCTCCTCTTTTACATATAAATATATATGCTTTACATATGTGTGTGGGTGCATATGTTTCTGTATTCCTCTAAATAACAATAACTGTCCTCATCTTACACTTGATTAGGAAACTGAGCTACAGAGAAGTTGAGTAACTTGTAATGTAGGCAGTAGAACCAGAAATTCATGCTCAATCTGACTCTGAAGCCTCAACGACCAGGATAAACTGGTACAAGGTTTCACTTCAGCTGGCATTCCTCAGCTCATGACATGTCTTATCTCTCCTTTCTCCAAGGGTATATGGTTATAGAAAAGGATGAAAAGAAATTGTTTTTAACCCTGTCTCCAGTTGTGACAATCTTATGAGATGGTCAAACCAATTAGATATGGTCAGCAATTCTATCAAATCTGTTGCTTTTAGAACATTTACAAACATATACTATACATTAAAGTACAATTTTTGACAGCACAGTTCTCCCCCCCAAACTATTTCTTCTATATACACATTTATGTATTACATTAATGGCTACAGGATATTCAATTGTTGAAATATACTACAGTTTACTTAACCCTTCAAATATATATAGGTGTATGTGTGCTTATGTATTTACACAAGAAATCCACAGATCTTGGCAGAAAAATTAGAAAACACAGTTTAGCAAAAAAAATATTCTACTCATTCTTTCATTTAATAAATATTACTTAGCATCCATTTTATGTTGGGCAATCATTAGAAACAATGTTTTTAAATGCTATTTAAAAGCATGAGGAAAATGCAAATGGCTATAAAGTATGTGAAAAAATTAGTAAAAATATAATTAGATCACAGATAAAAGAGAGACAGAGTGAGAGGAAGGAGAAACGTAAGCAGTACTTATTATTTCTAGGTGATGAGATAGTAAGGATGATTTTTAATTTCTTCTGCTTGTTTTTTTCCTTATTTTCTATAATAAACATGTTACTTTAAAAATGAAATATTTTCACTTATTATGCTGAGAGCACATGCATTATCAGATATCTGATCTGAAGCTAAAATGGAACCCATTAAGATAGTGAGGTATAAGAGGCAAGAGGACATTTTTATTATTTCAATTATTCAGTAATAATGCTCTAAATTATTCCATTGCCAGGGGCAGTAGACTGTCTGACCTGTGTGTATGTGTGTGTGCATGTTATGTGTGTTTAAGGGACTACATAGTAACCCCTGCTAATTAGCATATATTTACAAATATTGATGAACAATCAATATGGAGGTTTGCTTCTTTCCACTAGATCCTTCCTACCTTTCTGAAATAAACAGAGAGACACAGGAGACATTTTCAAGGAGAAAGTAGAGGTAGAAAATTCAGATATTTTCTCCTGTCTTATTCAGGCTACCCTTTAAGATACCTCTTATCTTTTCTTTTAAACTTTTTATTGTAAAAAAAATAGTAAATATATGAGAAAATATGTATTTTGAGCAATTTGAGTTAATTGCTCAAAAATATGTACAATTAACTCCATGTTCTCATCACTCAGCTTTAATAATTATCAACATTTTTAAGAACTTTCTTATCTTGCTTTAGTAGAAAACAATAACACTTATGAACTACGTTTATAGAAAAAAATTTACACATTAAATTGAAAAGAAATGTTTTTTAAAAAACCTCACTGCATTAAGCTTTGAAGAAGTTCCCAAACAATTCGTGGGGCCTGCTGATGCAGTTACCACCTTTCCCATCCAATTTGGCCTTCCTCTCCAAGAGCTATTTGCATTGTTATGCTTGGAAATGGTAAGAACTAAAACACTGAAAGTGGTCATCTAGGAGCTGCGAAGCTATTGTACAGAACAGTGGGGAATATCCACACCCAGGGAAGCGAGGCCAAGAAGACAGCCCAGGGACAAGCCGGCAGCAGGCTGGCAGGTCACTCTCATCGACAGAGGTCAAGGAAACACTATTAAATTGTCACCTGGCTGTACCTACCCAAACTGTTGTCACTGCTTGTGGGCCAGGAAGCAATTCTATCCCTCAGTTTCTTCTTTTTACAGGAGTTGTCTGACTTCTCAGAGAGGCCCACTTCCTCCTTCCTAATTTCTCGAACAAGCTGCATGCGGCATCTTATAAAATCCTGAAAGGAAATCTTCCCGTTTTCATCTGCGCCCAGTTGGTTCATGATCTCAGGCACAGACTCTTCCATATTCAATTGGCGACAGACCATCAACAAGTCATTCCTACAGAGGGGATTGAATGGAATAAAAGTTGTTTAGGAGAGACATTTGAACTAGAGAAAGTGGCTAATGAAAAAAAAAAAAGTTTCTTGTCTCTATCCACATATAGTAAACTTATTTCTGACCTTCTCATTGCTTCTAGAAAAGTGGTTACTGCAAAATGATCTCTTTCATCTGGGTTATTCTAGACAAGAACTCTATTATTTGGAAGAGTGAGGCAACTTTCAATCTTTTGTTCTCTGTTTTCTTCCTGTTTCCACACCCTCCCCATCTTTTCTATCTTTTGAAATTGATGGAGCACCTGTAGAATGTAGCACTGTAATCTCACTGTAAGATAAAGTTTCAGAACATAGAAAAGACATTGTTTCTACTCTTGGCAGAGTTTTAAATCTAGTTGAGTTGTAAATGAACAACAAAGATTTTGACAAGCTTGGTTTTCAGCTTTCTGGACCAATCAGCTAATTTTAGCGCTTCTTTAAAATGTTATTTAATTTTAACTTTGATGACTCAGTGCTTGCCTATCTCTGGTTTTTCCTGATTTTCTTTTAATATTTTTCATGCTTCCATCAGCAATCAACAAGCCTTAAGACTGAGAGCAGGGATGACAGACCAAAGGTCTTGCAGGGCTGGGACATAATACTGTAAGTGTGTGAAGTGCATGAATCTAAGACAAGAGGGATTAATGGAGTCTGTAGTTTGACTAAGATGTATATCCAGCCTATAGGTTCTCAAATTAAAATACAAATAAAAAATATTTTGGGTGATGGGCACACAACACAATCAACAGTTCAAATGCATAGAAATGTTTAACTAAAATCTATGTACCTTATTGATCAATGTCACCCCATTAAATTTAACTTTCGAAATAAAAAAGTAATAAATAAATAAATTAAATAAAAAGGGAAGAAAAACAATACTATGCTGGCCAAGAATGTATATCTGGAGAACATCATTGGAAATCCAACAGATGCCTGGGCTTTCTTTTTCCCCTATCTAAACTCTTTAGGGAAACATTCTGTTTATATTTTTCTAACCATAAGTTCAAAGGCTTACGAATTTAAGAGCTGGAAGAGACATTAGAACAGGGGTCCCCAAACTTTTTACACAGGGGGCCAGTTCACTGTCCCTCAGACCGTTGGAGGGCCGGACTATAAAAAAAACTATGAACAAATCCCTATGCACACTGCACATACCTTATTTTAAAGTAAAAAAACAAAACTGGAACAAATACAATATTTAAAATAAAGAACAAGTAAATCTAAATCAACAAACTGACCAGTATTTCCATGGGAACTATGGGCCTGCTTTTGGCTAATGAGATGGTCAATGTGCTCCTCTCATTGACTACCAATGAAAGAGGTGCCCCTTCCGGAAGTGCAGCGGGGGCCGGATAAATGGCCTCAGGGGGCCGCATGCGGCCCGCGGGCCGTAGTTTGGGGACCCCTGCATTAGAAACTAGTCCACTGTTACTAACAAAGTCAATCAGCGCTCCTATCTCAACAGACCACCAAAGTCCAATCATCTTCAGAGTGTGACCAATTTGGTGTTTGCTGATACCTGAAACCTAAACATATGCAAATTAAGGCCAATTTCTCTCTTCCAGTCACCCTTCACAAATTCCTTCTCCTGGTCAATGCTATATGACTTTCTCAAGTGTGCTAAGCTCATAGAATTATAGACATTTTTAATATCTCATTCACTCCATCTTAATCCTAACTCTCTCATCCCAGTCTCCATTGTCTAATTTATCATCAAATTTCTGTTGGTCCTACCCCTGGAATGCTTTTATATTTACTCTGTATTTTGTTTTTCAATATAAATAACACTCTCCAAGACCTTCTCAATATATATTAGGTCTACTATACTAGCCTCTTTAGCTGATCACCCTTGTTGGTCAAATAAGTTTATAAATATGATATATATGTTTGCTCACTTATATTTTGCATTGGGTGTGGGAGACAGGCTGTAAGCCAAAAAAGTCATTATAACCTAAGGCTTAGTTTTAAGACTAAGCTTTTCCCCACACCCTTAATTGTTGCATGATATGGGGTGGTGCACTCTTAGGAGGAATCCTATTTATGCCTTAGATAAGTGGCTTTGTATCAGACTTTCTTATTTGTAGATTGGTTTAAAGGTTTGGATTTCTACACTATAAAATGGTGTAGACCGGGAGCTTGCTCTCTCTCTCGGTTCCTGAGATTAGCATTAGAGGGAAGAGCAGAGAAAGGCCATGTGGAGGAGAGGAGAAGCAGCCAAGATGGCATAGTGATGAAGGAGAAGCCAGTTTGTGCAGAGAGAAGGAGATGTGGAACAGAGATAAATAAGGCTGGTGAGCTAGAAACCTTTGATTCTAGGAAACTTGGATAAGTCAGGGGCTTTGGGAGCCCTGAATGGAAAGGGAAGTGTTTTCCCACTGTGTGTATTTCTTGCCCGTCGGGTACAAGCTAGGATTAAAGCTAATGGTCCACCAGTTCTTGGCTCCGTTGTTTCATTACCATCTGTCCAAATCAAATGTGAGCCTGCATGGGCCAGGTGGCTGTGATGGCGGCCGTGGCTACTGGCCATACAACCTTGCTTCCATATTGCATGCCATTTTCGTGTTTTAGAAAGAATTTTTACACATAACCACGTTTTATATTATTTCGTGCATATGTGTATCTCTGTATACAGATTTATAATATATATACACACATATATATATATGGTGGCAACGGTATATATTTATATATGTTTTTTGTAAGGCAGGTGGTTAGGGGGATGAATAAATAAATATACACATAGAAGTAGGTAAGGTAGATTAAATTACGAGTCCTAATTTTTCATTCCCCTGTGGTAATGTAAACTATCCATACCCTTGTCTTCTGTGCAGGGCCAAGGACACTTATGGTAGGAATGTCCCTTAACATCAGACTTGACATTTAGCTTGCTTGGACCCCCAGGATGTTAGCAGATATTGGTTTATACAGTTAAATTTGTCTCTTTCTGATTCTGCCATCATTATGAAAAGAACATACCATGAGAGTTAGTAGTAACCTATTAACATGGGCCCCAAACTGAGCCACCTTGGCTGCCCTATAGACCTGTAGCCTAAGAAGAGCCACTCCAGCTGATCCTAAGATGTGTGTGTAATCAGGAACAAAATTTTATTGCTTATGCCAATAAAATGTTTTGATTGTTTCCCAACAACAGCTAACCAATACACAATTTTTTTAAAAGGCGCTTACACATTATTTATTTATTTATTTTGCTCTTCCCTGAATGCAAACTGTCTGATACTCAGCTGGATTCATGTGACTTAGGGACAATCAGGATTGCTAAAGCAGAAACACAAACAGAAAGAAAGAGTTGATGTTGAAATTCTACATTCTAAATTAAGAATTAAAAAAATATTTTTAGCCCCAGTCAGTTAGCTCAGTCTGTTAAGAGCATCATCGGGAAACAACAAGGTTGTGGGTTGATCTCCAGACAGGGCAAAAATAGGAGCAGCTCAGTGTTCCTGTCTCATTCTCTCCCTGCCTCTCTCTCTCAAAAAAACAAACAAAACAAAAAACTGTATCTGTCTGTCTATCTATCTATCTATACCTAGATATAGATGATATATAGATATAGATAATACTCTTAAAATTAAGCTTGATGAAAGATAAAGAAGTTTTCTAAATTCTGTAAGTTCATATACTAAGATGTTAACACTTAGTATTTTCTGAATGGTAGGAATATGGTGTTTACATTCTTATTTTTGCTTCTCTGTATTTTGTCTGTAGTAACCAAGCACAAACTGCTCAGGGGAAAAGCATGCTTATTGAACTAAACTGACAGCCTTACCAAGTGGAGCACTCTGTCTGCAGAGACCAGCCCTTCCTTCCTGCATGTGGCTCACTTACACATATGGGCATTTGGTGAGAAAACCAACTCTGTCCAGGTTTGTGAACCCCAGCCTACAAAAAGCAATTTAAGTAAAGAATCTGTGTTGAAAAATGCCAACTCAGAGGAGAATGTGTCATGATGCATTTTTATTGAAAGTTTTGGCCATTGAGAGGCCGAATAAAAGATGAAAAACAAAATATACTGCACTCCACTAAATAGTGTCAGACTGTAACCTTTAAATAGAAGTACTACTTTCTAAAGACTAAATGAAAGCTAAATTATTTCAGCAATAACAACTAACTAGCAATAACTAACACACTTGCAGGGGAAGTACTATTATCCCCATTTTACAGATTAAATATGAAGGCTGAAAGAGTCACAGAGCTGGTTTGTGGCAGGGCCAGGAAACTACATGAAATCAGTGTGATTCCAAAGCTCTTACCCTTTCCATACAATCCGCCACCTTAGATATTAATGATACCTAACTTTTGGCCTGTGAACACAAGGAAGGACAGTTCTAATATGAGCAGCTTGATTATCAAAGGTTATTAGTTAACAATACTTTTATATCAAACCAGAATGACTACATACATGTATAAGAACACATAAAATAAATTATATTTTCTTACGAACATGATGAAAAAACAGTTACAAGCGAAAACATAAATTCCAAGTTTGCCTTTAGATATCAAGAGCTAAGCCTAGAGAAGCTGGATCACAGAGTTTTATTATAAGCCATTATGCTAGGTTGTTTAAAATGGTTCTCAGCCCTGCTCTGTTGGCTCAGTGGTAGAGCATCAGCTTGGCATGTGGATGTCCCCAGTTCAATTTCCAGTCAGGGCACACAGGAAAAGCACCGATATGCTTCTCCGTCCCTCCCACTCTCACTTCTCTCTCTCTCTCTCTCTCTCTCTCTCTCTCTCTCTCTTTCTTTTCCTCCCCTCCTGCAGCCATGGCTCTATTGTAGTGAGCTGGCTCTGGGCACTGAGGATGGTTCCATGGCCTCCACCACAGGAGCTAAAAACAAAAAAAATTGCTCCGGTTGCAATGGAGGGAGAGCCCCAGATGGACAGAACATTGCCCTCTAGTGGGCTTGCTGGGTGGATCCCAGTCCAGGTGCATGTGGGAGTCTGTCTCTGGCTCCCCTCCTTTCACTAAATTAAAAAAATGGTTCTCAATGAATTACACCCTCTGTGGACACATCCCCTTACAACATGTCTTTGCTATTCTTCCAATCTACAAGTGGAGGTTATTTCTCTGTCCTTGAATCTGGGCTGACCATCTTATTTCCTTTGGCCAATGGAATGTGGCAGAAATAACACTAGGATTTCTCAACACAGGCCTAACATGACCACTTCCAGCTCAAATCCTTCCAACTCCACATAGTCCTTGTAGCCCACTCAGGTCCCTGAAGTGATCACTTCCTTTTGATAGCATTTAGTATTTGCACCATTTATTCACTGACTACCTTTAGCTTTATGATAACCTTTGGATTTTTGTACTAAAGTTTCATTTCTCTGTCTCTTTTTAATTATTTTTACACACTCAAGTCTTATCTCCCAACATGACCCCAAGCTCCTGTAAGCCCACGTGAGCCACGCATCAATCTCCCGTAAGATCTGAGCAGCACCGACGCCCAGTGCCTCGTCACACAGCAGATCTCCATCATGTTTACTTTGATGGATTGATTCATAAATTTTCAGAAGTTAAAAATGATCACTCTTTTGAAGGGAGCCCCACTTTGACATATTCCTACATATACCTCCTTATATTTTTCTACAGCAGGCAGCATGCTCAGTAAATATGAATGACCAAGGGACACCATGAAAACCACAACCCTGTAGCCTTAGTGACAGAGCAGCATGACGGTTTCTCTGTCCTGGGCCAGGAACACTTCTCAGAGAAAGAGATACCAGGCTGCAGTGGTCCAACACCAAGCCAATATCATGGAGAACTATTTTAGTAGTAATAACCTCATCAAAAAGGCAACTGTCTTAAAAAACAAACAAACCCACCAGCCAAACTTTTGTGCATTATTTAAGAAAATATGTTCATTCATTGTAGAACACATAGATAAGTAAAGAGAAGAAAATACAAATTGCATGCAATTCCTCTACACAGGGATGACCACAGTGAACCTTTTGGTTAATTTCACAAAATATTGGTGAATGTTTTTTCACTCTAAATTTCTATATTAAAAAATCCTCTAAATAATTTTTTCTTTCATTATTGCTACCACTTCTATAAAATGTATTTTATATTTATTCATATTCATATATGTATGTCTATCTTATCTTTAGAGGATATCACCATGAGACAAGAAAGGAACAGATTCAAGTTCATAGCAGAGGCACCGGCCAAGTCAGGTAATATTTAGTGCTGTAGAGAACACCAATCACCAGGCAGAAAAATTAAAATATAACTAAAAATTGATGCTTTTAGCTCAAAACTGCATGGTCTCACAATGCACAGCTCTTAGTTTTTATATATAAAAGCCTTTTTGTTTCTTGGCTATTCTTCTTTTAACTTAAAAAGAATTGAGTAGAAAGTGAAAATTCAATGAAGCTATTTATCATTTAGGGAAATTCACAGCCTAACATCAATAATAGATTGTGGGAAAGATGGGCTTAGGTCCTTCAGGCTCAAAGATAGAGAAAAACATTCTTCTTCCCCACAATGATACCTCATTCCACTTGGAATGAGGGCTGTGCAAAAGCAATCATTAATTTGAGTAAGAGGTTAGATGCTTCTGTTCACAATTCTCAACTAACAGACACCGTTGAGTAGTTATGCCGGAAATAGTTGCTTATGAAACAACTCAAAAAAGGTCTAAAAGTTCATTTTGCCCCTAACTGTTCAATTTGAGTCATACAAAAATATAATTTAGTATCATTTCAGTTCCATAGTATTCAAAGTGTGAAAAATTGACTAATGCACATTGGGTCCTGTTCAAAAAGTCCACAGACATTTGGTCCACACTGAAAGGTCTGAGATTTGGTCCTGTCCAAAACATTTACAGAGATATCTGATCCATGCCAAAGGTCCTTGAAGTACGAAAAGACAAACCACAGAACCATGGATAATATACCACCCAGGTTCTTGTTGGTCACACTCAAATACGGCCACCAACCTTATGAAAATACCAATACAATCAAATCTGTATCACTGAAATTATTCACAGATAAAATTAATAGCAAGCCAATACTCAAGTCAATATATACTTAAGAGCAATTGCTCATCAATTTCAGAGTAACCCTGCTGAACTTCATAATGAGGAAGGACAAGCATCAATGTGAAATCCAAGATTCCTCAAGAATGACAGAGAAACACAATGTCCATACAATTTGGACAAATTTCAGTGTTTGTATTCTGTAATAAATCATGGACCAAATGTCTCCATGGTCCTTTCAGAACAGGAGTAGATATTAAGGACCTTTCAGCATGGGCCGAATGTCTCTGTGGATATTTTGGACAAGCCCAAATAGCATAGATACATTTCTTTCCTTCTCTTCAGCACTCAACACAGACTGCTGCCTTTTCCTGAAACTCCTTCCTTCCCTCTATGTAACAGCCCTACCTTTTGTTTTCCCTCAAACTCTGTGTGACTATTCCTTCAAAATTCTTGTTCTTAAATATTCTTGTTAACCAAGGCCTTGTTCTTTGCTCTCTCTCTCTCTCTCCCCTCCCCTACTTTATAGACTTTCGATAGGTGACTAATCTAAATTTATGGCTTATCTATCACTATGCATGGTTGACTCCCAAATCTCCATCTCTAGTTAAGTAGCAACCCATTTTCTACTGACCAGCTACACCTCAGTGTCACACATTTACCTCGAACTCAAAGTCCTAAATTGGATTCATCTTTTTGTACTATTCCTTAAGTTTATTCCTATTTACATAAATTATACCACTCACTCACCCAAGCCAGAAATCTAGAAATTATCTGTTTCTTTCTCCTTTATTCCCCCACCAATCAGTCACCCAGAACTAGAGACTGTTTTCTAAATAGCTCTCATTTTCACCCCATCCCAATCGTCCTTACTAACCTCCATCATTTTTCATTTGGCTTTCTGCAATGGGTTCCTATCTGGTCTACCTATGTCCAACCAGCAGACAACAAGTTACTTTTTTCTGTCTCTTAAATTTTTATTTGTTCCCCCCAAGACTTTCAGCTTCATACTCTTGTTTCTAGTTTCACAGCCAAGGCCCATCAGAATATGGCCTGGGCCTATCTCTCTAGCTTCCTCCTCCTGCTGACATAGACCACTTGCATTCTAGCCTCACTGAATTTCTTAGTTTCCAGAAGAGTCATTGTTGTCGAGGCTGTCCATACTTTGCACACGTTTGTCCCTCTACTTAGACATCCTGCCTTCCCCTTTCTCCAAACTCCATCTATGCTTCATATTTCACTTGAACAGTATCTGCTTCACAAATGTTTTCTAAATACTCCAGGTAATCACAAGTCTAATTTGATGTCCCTTCTCTATGTTACTAAGGCACTGGTGTGTGACTTAATCACTTACCCCCCCCTTATAGTACAGGAGGTCCTCAGATTCTGACAGTCCTGACATATGACATTTTGAGTTTATGATGCTCACTCTAGTGTCGTATTTACAGGCTATGTGAGTGAACTAGTTTGATTGCTCAGGGCGGAAGAATGTGCAGTACAGGATACAGTACAGTATATTTCTTTTGCCTTTTTGTGGCTTAGTTGTGCTTTTATGTTCTAGATCAGTGGTAGTCAACCTGGTCCCTACTGCCCACTAGTGGGCATTCCAGCTTTCATGGTGGGTGGTAGCAGAGCAACTAAAGTATAAATAAAAAGATAGGTTTAACTATAGTAAGTTGTTTTATAAAGATTTATTCTGCCAAACTTAGTGAAAATCCGACATAAAGTACTTGGTAAGTAATTATTATTATATGCTTTAACTTGCTGTAACTCTGCTTTATAAATTTTATAAAGTAAAGTTACTTCCCTACTTTATAAATCACCATTACTGTGGAACTGGTGGGCAGTTAGAAAATTTTACTACTAACAGAGATACAAAAGTGAGCGGTAGGTATAAAAAAGTTGACTACCCCTATTCTAGATGATGATTTTGCCACTGTGTTAGGATAGGTAAATGACTTAGGCTAGGGTGTGTTGCGACTTACACCAAAATTCAGGTTACATCACTGTCGTAGGAATGAAACTGTGCTGTAACCCGAGGACCCTCTGTAATAATTGATGTATTTTCTTTCTTCTACTAGACCAGAGGTTGGTTACTAGAGCCTACAGCTAAATGCAGATCATTGACTGTTTTGGTGAATCCAGTTTATTGGAATACAGACACACCATTATGTCTGTGTATTGTTTATGGCTACTTTCTCCCTAGAGTGGTTTACTCCAATAGCTGTGACAGAGACTATATGGCCCTTTACATAAACAGGCTGCAAACTCTCATACTAGACTGTAGATTTCTACAGGACAGGGCTCATTCTTTGCTAATTTTTGAATCCCTAACACCTAGCATAAATAAGTGCTAAATAAATAAGTGGGTGAATAAAATGTTAGATTTGAGGTAAAAGAGGTGTGGAGAGAATTTAAATAATGAGAATCTTCAATTCTAGTTCTCTTTTGCTGATTGCCCATTTCAATTTACTACCACAAGTTAAAACAAAACAAGTTGACGCCATTAGGTTTTAAAATCTCTTCTAGTCTATACGCTGGACTCTGTATCCTTCAAGCCAGTGATCTAAACTTCATTTGCTAGTGGTACTCAGCTTTGGCGGCACATCATAATCACCTGGAGTGATTAAAACATATTGATTAAAATATATTGATGTTCAAACCCGTGGCCAAGAAACTAAATGAGGATAGGGAGGCGGCAGCATCAGTATTTGCTAACAGGCTTACTTAGTGACTCAGAAGAGAACTTCAGTTCTATACCAACAGCCCTAAGGAATGAAGCTTTTGAGGCAACTCAAGAATCACAGTGATCAGAACCAACAAACCAAATACACTCGATTGTGATAGTATATATATACCTGAAAGATGAAAAGAGATGGGTATTTTAGAAAAATTATCTACAGAAGTGAGGAAAAAAGGATTCCACTAGAATATATGATCCTTGAGGATGGAGAATTCTGTCTCTTTGGTCACTGTTGTATTTCCAATATCAAGAACAGTACCTGGCATGTAGTGAAGGATTTGTAAACAAATGATATATATATGAGTAATTCTTTCGTTTGTTATTAATCAACTAGAAGCCCTTGATTTAAAATATTCCAGTTAATTGAAATTTTATACATAAAGAAGGCACATTGGCAAATATAGTGTTTAATTAAAAGACAACTTTCTGTAGGGGCATAAATATTACATTCTATCACTTAAAATTGGGTTTTGAGTTAAAATGGGAAAGCAAAGAGACATGCTATGGATAAATATACCCTAGCCCCTTTTTAAAATTCAATTTTTATTAAAAAAAAGTCAGATTGTAGTCTGTAAACATAAGGGGTGAGAACATGATTAGCTGTGAAGGAAAGAGTAAACTAATTGGTGACATTACCTAAACAAACAAAATGCCATATAACATGCATCCTAGAGAATTAAGTGAAATCACCTATGGTCCTCCCACTATGATTTTAACACACTACCAGATTAGTCAGAGTTGTAAATGTCAGAGTCTACCTCAAAGTTGAGCCTATGGGTTCATTCTTATTCTTCCTCCCACACCTTCTCTTTCACACACACACACACACACACACACACACACAAACTCTCTCTCTCTCTCTCTCTCTCTCTCTCTCTCACACACACACACACACACACATATTTATCCCCCATAAAATATACTACTAGAAATAATGAAGTTTTGGCATAATGTTTGTATCTAAAAATTTCTTTTCTTGATGTTATCAACTATAAAAAATACAGAACAAAATAACAAAGACAGTTGTCAAGATTGAAAGAAGAAACATTTTAGGTCATCTAATTTATATTACATGATTATTTTTGTAATCTCAAACCAAACAGAATAACAGGTATAAACTTTTTGTAAAACCGATTTCTAGTTACCAAGTTCCTCAATGTTATCTATGTGGAAAACCATATTTTTGTTTTGTTTTGGAAACCTATTTTAACCCTTGAGAATTACTATGTACAGTCTTGAACTTTACTGCTGAATGTGATAGCCATGACACACAGGTGGCTATTTACATTTAAATTACTTAAAGTTAAATACAATTGAAAATTCATTCCTCAGTTGCATTAGCTCAATGGTCACATTTAAAAAATATTTTTTCACTTTTAAATTACAGCTGACATACAATCTTATATTAGTTTCATGTCAATGGTCACATTTTGAATGCTCAATAGCAACATATGGCTAGTGGCCACCACACTGCACAGCACAGACACAGAATATTTCCATCATTGAAGAAAGTTCTATTGAATAGCACGGGAAAATAAAATGGAGTACATGAGCCTCAAAAAGCTTCAGGGAATAGAATCAGTCAAGGAAGGAAATTGTTACAAATGTCAGTTATTACTTCTAGGTAATAAAGGAATTATAAAACTGGAGGCATTTCCCTCCAAATATTGAAAAGCCATTGTGTCATAAATCTGCTGGTTTTCTTTGAAGCTGATTTTCTAATTTTGGGTTTATTTCTATTCATTCATAAGATACACAAAATAGTGCCCACTTTTTGATTAAGGATATCCAATCAAATTTAAATTTATGTCCAATATAGTACATACTGATGAAAAAAATTGGTTGAAAGATTTATCAGACTTCAGGGAGCAGGTGAAGTGATGTGTCTGTTTATTAGAGGAAGCACTAGCTTTGTCTTCTTAGATTTGAGTTATTGTAGTATTAATTCTTTTGGATGTTTAGCCTGAACTTCCTGAAAGTTCACTGAAATAATGAATAGCCAAGATTAGTCACTGACATGGCGGTTTTCCCTTCTCCAGGTGAAATGTCAAGTGACTAAAAGCCGTCCTGACCAGATAGCTCGTTTAGCATCGTGCTGAAGCACAGAGGTTGTCAGTTCGATCCCCGGTCAGGGCACATACAGGAACAGATCAATGTTCCTGTTGTCTCTATTTGTCTTTCTCCTTTTCTCTTTCCCTAAAATTAATAAAATAAACATTAAAAAATAGCAGTTTATTTTGAAAAAAAGTGACTAAAAGCCAACATTCAAGAAGAAAGCATCTGCAAACAAATAAAATATTACTTTTATATATTATTTATTTTTTTAAAGGAAGACATTTCTTTTTTTTTTTTTAAAGACTATTCAATTTTTTTTTTTTTTTTTTGTATTTTTCTGAAGCTGGAAACGGGGAGGCAGTCAGACAGACTCCCGCATGCGCCGGACCGGGATCCACCCGGCACGCCCACCAGGGGGCGATGCTCTGCCCACCAGGGGGCGATGCTCTGCCCCTCCAGGGCATCGCTCTGTCGCGACCAGAGCCACTCTAGCGCCTGGGGCAGAGGCCAAGGAGCCATCCCCAGCGCCCGGGTCATCTTTTGCTCAAATGGAGCCTCGGCTGTGGGAGGGGAAGAGAGAGACAGAGAGGAAGGAGAGGGGGAGGGGTGGAGAAGCAGATGGGCGCCTCTCCTGTGTGCCCTGGCCGGGAATCGAACCCAGGACTTCCGCATGCCAGGCCGACGCTCTACCACTGAGCCAACCGACCAGGGCCAAGACTATTCAATTTTCAGAAAGGAGAGAGAGAACGAAAAAGAGAGAGAGAGAGAGAGGGAGAGAGAGAAGGCGGAGGTGCAAGAAGCATCAACTCCCGTATTGCCTTAACCAGGTAAGCCCGGGATTTCAAACTGGCGACCTCAGTGTTCCAGGTTGAAGCTTTATCCCACTGCACCACCACAGGTCAGGCTATATATTCTTTAAAAGCTCTTTTATTTTATAATTCTTTTACATGTTACTGTTTCCTAATATTCTTACTCCTCATTCTTTTGGCAATCTCTCATTTTGGCTTTTCCTAACAATATTCCAGTGGAAGAAAATATTTTAATGTGTTTGCCCCTTGGATTATTTTTTTAAATCAGTAAATTAACATTCTGTATTAAGCAAGACTCAGCTTGTCTTCACAGTGATTCAGAAATACTTCTCAAAAGCAGTCTCTGCCATTCCTGGGAGAAAATAATCATCAGAGCACCTACGTTTCAGGGTCTGTGCCAAGTGCTTGAGAAATATTATTTCACTTAATCCTCATAATAACTTTAAGAGGTATTATCTCCATTATGTAGAGTCTACAGTTCCTTGTAAGAGGGAACCTGTCCCATGTTCCTGGCACGATGCTTAGTCCATAGCAGGTACTTAAATAGGTGGGTGGATGAATGAATGAACAAAGGGCACCTCTCATAATCTCAGTGACAGACATATAACCTTGCAATAGCATTCAGTAAATCCTTACTAATTGAATATATTATCAATAACAGTCAGTATGACTAATGTGCAAGTTGTTCTTAACATATAAATGTCCTTCCAAAACTCCCCTAAGGCAAAGCCAGTGGTTCTGAAAGTGTGTGCCAGGGTGCACTGGTGTGCCCTAGAAGATTTCCAGGTGTGCCTTATGGTATTTCAGAGAAATATGTGCCTGTTGTGGACCAAAAAACCATCAGGATTTTTGGAGTTTAGATTTTGGGGGACAGAGGTGTGGAGAATTGGCTGTAAACTGACAGTCTGCCCAACCTCCCACCTCACTTGCCTGATTAGGTTGCAAAAGGCTGTTAAGCTGTGGTGCTGGATTGTTTACACTACCCCCCATGTTCCCCAGAAAGACTGGAGGCAAGTTTCTTCTATCCTTTGGTGTAAAGTTAGGATGATCTGTATGGTGGGGGTTTTGTATTGATGATTAAACATAAGGAATTGTCTCTTGAAGCCTTTTGGATTTCTATAAAAGAAGAATATGTGTCAATATCTAAAAAAGCTTTAACCATTTTACTACAATTTTCAACATCTTATTTATGTGAATTAGGATTTTCTACCCTCAATACAATTAAGAGTAAAAAGAGAGAAATTCTTCAATGTATTGAGGAGGAAATGAGAGTTTGCCTTTCAAATATGTGCCCAAACATTGAAGAAATCCCTAGGACACATCAGGCTCATGTTTCTCATAAACACAAGAATGAAAAAACTTAACATATTCACATCAGGACCTGCTGAATTTACTAAGTCTTACTAAAAACATATCTATATATATATAAAAAGGTAACTTTTTTGTCTTTTTTAAAATTTTAACCCCTTTTTTATGAATTCTAAAAAGCATAACTCAAAAAATGTAACATAAAAATGTTTTTTTGTTTTGTTTTGTTTTGTTTTTTAAATGTTTTTTAATGTTAGAATAAATTTAATTTTGTCGTATTTATTTCATTTAATTACTATAAAAGCACGCTTGGACTTTATATATTTTTTCTTTAATATTTGACTTAATTATTATAACATATTTCTCAGAAATTTGTATATAGTGCACCTACAATTATTTGTCAGATTTTAACTGTCCCCAGACTTCAAAAAGTTTGAGAACCACTGGGCTAAGCAATTGACCCCAGATCCAAAAACTATGCATAAGAAAGTCACATCAGGAAGAGAGGATACTTGGAATAGGATAATACGTATGAGTTTTGGGGAAATACAGGTCTACCAGAAAGTTCTGTCTGTTTCTATCACAACAAGTTTCGACACGTAAGCACATGTTTATTTGGCGCATGTGTGCCTCTCTATTTTTATCACTTAATGTATACATACTGATGTAGCAAATTAACTAAAACAAAGTTGAGTCACGTTAGTCTTATGTGTGAAGTGATAGCGTACCCATGGCTACTGATAAAAGTTCATTTACACCACTGTAATTTTTACGAATTTCAACAAGGAAGAAATGCTACAGAAGCATGTAGAAATTTATTGAAAGTGTTTGGTGAAGGTACAGTTTACGATAGGACATGCAGAAGATGGTTCGAAAAATTTGAAACAGGTGATTTTGACCTCTCTGATAAGCCACATTCTGAGTGACCATCTTTGATCGATGACGATGTTGTTAAGACCATGTTGGAGCAAGATCCTTTTCTGACAACATCGGAGATCGCAGAAAGGCTTAATTCAGCTCAACAAACCATTTCGGACCATATTCGAAAGATAGAATTGGTGTGGAAATATTCAAGATGGGTGCCACATGAATTAAGTCAGAAGAATTTGGATGATCGAGTCGTCATATGCACATCTCTGCTTGCTCGGAACAAAATCGAGCCCTTCTTGAACCGGATGATAACTGGGGATGAAAAGTGGATTACCTACAAAAACATAGTAAGGAAGAGGGCATATTGTGAACCCGGAAAACCTAGCCCTTCCATCTCTAAACCAAATTTGATTCTGAATAAAAAAATGTTGTGTATATGGTGGGACATTCGTGGACCAATAATTATGAGCTTTTAAAACCGAATGAAAAGCTCAATTCAGAGAAGTATTGTCAGCAACTAGATAATTTAAAGACAGCAGTCCAAGAAAAGAGGCCGGCGATGTTCAATAGGAAGAATATTATATTGCATCATGATAAAGCCAGGCTACATGCTGCTTTGGGGATTCGTCAAAAAATTGCAGAACTAGGCTGGGAAATTCTGTCGCATCCACCATATTCCCCGGACTTAGCACCCTCCGACTATCACTTGTTTTTGTCCTTACAAAATTTTTTGAAGGGCAAAAAATTCAAAAATGAAGAAGATATCAAACAAGCACTGGTTCAATTTTTCGCATCAAAAGATAAAACATTTTTCAAAAATGGGATATACAACTTGCCCTCACGCTGGCAAGAAATCATTAATAATAATGGCAATTATATTATTTAATAAAGTTTATTGATGGTAAGAAAAATTTATATTTTGTTTTATTCCAAAAACAGACAGAACTTTCCGGTAGACCGTATAGAAAATTTGGGAAGGATGCCACTTTGTAAAAACTTATTTATAAGTGTATTTTAACAAAAGAGAATAGTTAATCTTTCAGATCATTTTAGGTCATACTTTTATGAGAAAATTACAGCACACAGATAATGCCATTATTATAAAAAGATGAGTGCACACAAATTTTCACATCAAGGCAAAAAAATTTATATCTACCATGTATTTAACATATAAAAGACTTAAAATCTGCTCTGAATGATAAACTTGTAATTATATTCATTTTTTCCATTGCAGAAGAGAAATAGCTAAAAGTGGTAATAGAAGATAAAGCAAAATTTTTCATCAAGTGCTCTTCAACTGTATAACCAAGGACAATATTTTTTAAAGCTAGGCTCCACATGTGTACTTGATCCCTGGCCCTGAAAATGCAAGTGGCCCGCCCACACAGCCTGCCACCAGGAGCTCCAGGTGCAGCCATTCTGGAAGCCTGTCACCTACCCCCATCCTTTCCAATCCTCTGTCCCTTGGTCGTGTTCTCTCTCTCATATAACATCCCTCTCGGCCCATCCTGTATCGCAGGTCATTGGAATCTGTAAGCTTGGCCGTAACTTCCATTCATTCTGCTCCAAATAAGAGATGTTCTCAATATCAATTCTGGCTCCTTGGGTCTTCCTTTGGTCTGAACAGAAACTCAAACCTCTCTCTGAGGCTGATCCTGTGACACTTTCAAATTTTCCCAAGTTTTATTATTTTTATACTCTCCACCAGCATTTAAAAACATTCAGCACACACAGAACTTTTTCAAAGTGCAAAGCCATTGTGTGAAATTCTATCTTCTAAAGTACTTTAGTTTTAGAACATGACACTAAAGGAAAAATACTATGAAAGGAAATGCTGTTTACATTTTTCTTGGAAAATAAAAAAAATTAAATGTTCTCTTCACAAATAATTTCTTCTCTATTCTATCACTCTCTGATTATAATTAAAATATAATGTGATAAGCAGATGAGGCCTTATAGTCTGATCACAGAAACGATAAGGGAAAGATTTCATCCCAGCATATTCAGTAGCCTGAGGCAAGATATTTTGTCACTGTGTCTCATTTCCTCAAGTACTACACGGGAATATCAAACATGCCACGCTATGAAAAAAGCTAAGGCAACAATTTTTAGAGCATTGCACCTGCCTTATAACCAGAGAGTCACCAAAATTTGAGAAACTTTCTAGATTAATTTAGAGAATCTAATTTGTGATCGATTGATATTTTGTAGAATAAAATAAGTTTTCAAAAAAGATTATAAAAGGACAAAAAAATATAAGCTCAATTATAAAAATGAGATTCAACTCTGTCAAATTGGTATAAAAGTTTCTGAACATTTATTTCCAATTTCTGTACTATTTTGCTGCAGTCAGGTAAGGAAAGCACTAGTCTGTGGGCCATTCTTTGAGGAATACTGTTCCAAGTATCATGAAGGTTACTAAAGCAATTCCTTCCCCCAGAGATTAGAGACCGACATGGGACTAATGGTACCAAACAGCAACAATGCCCGTATCCTTGGTAGCTCACTATCTTTGTTTACCTGGATGTATCAATCTAAGCAAAGTAAGTTTACACTAGAACAACATTTAAGTCTATGTTCAGTATTAGTGAAGGTTGCATTGGGGAAACAAACCACAAGAATGCTATCATAGCTTTATAGTTATAAATATCTTTTAATTTAAATAAAGTTAAAGTTGAATCCTTGAAAATAAGTCTCTCAACTAAACACACTATTATAAATTTAAGTGAGTACTGTGCTCTACATGATTGGACAAAAAGGGCTCTTTAACATTTTAGAAGTTTGGAATATAAACCATAGCCCAGATTATAAAATAGTCAGTACAGAGAAGAAGATCTACAAAGAAAAATCAAAGGGAGCTCTAGTTTGTGCCTGGACCTGTCGTGTTATGACAGTGGCTCAGGGAGAGGTGGTCAAGTTCCAACAGGAATCATAAAGGGCTGTTTGGATACATAGGAGGAGAGGAAACGAAGGTGAGGAACAGGAGTTGGGTAGGAAGTGGCAAAGAGAGAGCTGGCAGGGAGCCAGGCCCTGCAGGACAGTGTAATTTTGGCTTAGCAGAGAGAATGGCTCAGTGGTGAAGTGATAGCCATATGACACCACCAACATTTAGCTTTAAAGGTCAAAACTTCAGTTTGTTTATTTAAAGGTGAGAAGACTCCCTCCTATGTTGCCTTTCAAATCAAGGAAAATAAACTAATCTGTCCAATACCTCCATATCACCAAAACTCAAGGCTCTGAAACATCGGGGCTCCTTTAAAGCCATCAGCTAGGACGAGACACATATAGAAATAAATCTACTGAGGCTGTAAGCAAGGCCCTCAAATGGTTGGGAAAGAATACAGTGTCCCAGAACATTGGAAATTGTGTCTTGATCACAGACAGGAAGTCACCAGTGTAACACAAGTGAGCCCAGAGGCTCTAAACTCTGGCCAAGTTCAGAAAAATATACCATTCAGTGACAGAGGCCAGGTCTAGGACTTAAAAACACATGCCACTCTCAAACCCTGCTCGTGGGCACATAACTTGTACACCATCTCCTGCAATTTGACAGTTTTTGTCAAAATAAATGTTGTATAAACCATTTGACCCAGCAATTCCAATTCTAGAAATGTATCCTACAGATATGCTGATGTATGCAAAACAACGACTACATGGAGTTATTCAATGCCAGTGCTGTTTGCATTAGCAAAAGATTAGAAATCATCTAAATATCCACCAGTGGGTGTCTGATTAATAAATTATGGTTCATCTATACCAGGGGTCGGGAACATATGGCTTGCGAGCCAGATGTGGCTCTTTTGATGGCTGCATCTGTCTCACAGACAAATCTTTAATAAAAGAAATAATAATGTTAAAAATATAAAACATTCTCATGTATTACAATCCATTCATTTCCTACCACTCATGTTCATGGTTGCTGGTGGCTGGAGCCAATCACAGCTGTCCTCCAGGACAACACTAAATTTTTATTGGATAATGCGTAACATACACGGGTCATTGTATGGCTCTCACAGAATTACATTTTAAAATATGTGGTATTCAGCCAAAAAGTTTCTCAACCCCCGATCTATACAATGCAATGAATATCAGACAACCTTTAAAAACAATAAGGCAGCTCCATATGATGGTGGCACAATCTCCAAAATTGATCAACTTAAAAAAGACAGGTGTAGATCAGTGAAAATATTATATGACCATATGTATAAAAGAAATAGAATATATGTCCATATGTACTTGATGTACACAGATTATCTCTGGAAGGATAACTAAGGAACTGTTACCAGGGACTGTCTCTGGAGAGGGGACTGTATCTGGAAGACAGGAATGGGATAGAAACTTACTATGTCAACTAAGCTTTTTTGCACATTGTGAATTTTGATTCATGTGCTTGTATAAGACATTTTTTTAAAAAGCAACATGCCAGACCTACAGTGGCAGTCAGAATCCTGGAATCTAACGAGCAGTGTTAGAGAAAAGTCAGCAAAGAAGCTTAGCTTTGGCATCCCGTGGCCCACCAGGAGAAAAACAATGCCTCCTTACAGGGTATCAGCTTACAGGTCATTCGAGTCATTATCCTGTCAAGATTTTTTAGTAGCTTGCAATTCACACTTGGCCTTGACAATAGTTCACTTCAATTGTCCA
Source organism: Saccopteryx bilineata (assembly GCF_036850765.1). Classification (NCBI taxonomy): domain Eukaryota; kingdom Metazoa; phylum Chordata; class Mammalia; order Chiroptera; family Emballonuridae; genus Saccopteryx; species Saccopteryx bilineata. Next base: position 242,615,219 of record NC_089493.1, read on the forward strand.
AAACTTGTTAGTCATCTGTAGGTGGCATATAATGTGGACATCAGTACATCCAAACAGGATTCAATTACTTAGTAAATAGAATTTGAATTCTTTTCACTCTCCAAACTTTGTAAAGATAAAAAAAAAAAAAGTGCTCAAAATCTACCAGACAAGGTCATTTGGGGGGAAAGGAGTCACACAAAACATGTTGTGGTTTTTGCAAAAGTGAAAAGTTTGTAAAGAATATTATTATTTCAAGTATCTAGCCCATGTCTATGTGATTTTTTTTAAACATAATGAGACCATGATTAATGAACACAGAGTTGGCGGTGCAGGAAGAGCTGTGGGGGCTCAGAGGAAGGGAGAATCCCTGTATGGCTTTCAGTGAAAGGCATAATTTTCCCTCTGATGATTCAGAAAATCAAGATGCTCTCCATGGTCCATCCCTCCTCTACATAATTATGTCTCAAAAGCTAGACAATTCGAGGGCTAAGTACTCCAAAGCAATGTCTCAATTAAAAACTCACAGGTTCACCTTATAAATTATAACCAGAATATAAATTTACATGTTAAAAGCCTTACCTCTTGCCTGTCTTATCTATAATGCAATTTGTTCATCCTGGAAAATCATGGTGAAGGTGAACACAAACAGTACCTTCCAATTACAGACACATCTTCTTCACTGCAACTGACATCGTAAACTCCAGCTGTATGCTGTTTTATTTCCTTTTAGCTGAAAAAAGGGAGCTGCTATCTTAAGACTGTCTTGCCTATGGATATCTGATGTTAATCAAAAATTCGAGGTGGTCACAAATCATTTATCTCGTGAAATAACAATCCTAGACCCATTGGAGAATTTTCTAAAGTTGCCCAGATCAGACACATTCTGCTGTGACGTAACAAGTAACAAGCCTTCGCCTATGCAGATGTGATACAGATTCTCTGCATGCGGAAACTCCGCGTGGTCCTCGGCCCTCCTCTGAACCCGCAATAAAATCGTTCTCCACAATCCTGTTTGTAGTCTACTTCTGTCCCCACCAGTGAAGGCAGAATTAAATCACATTTTTTTTAAGCCAGCCTAAAACTATAGCTGGCAATTCATTCAGGATAATTTAAAAAATAATAATTTTTACTTTATTGGGGGATCATTTTGTGAATTACATAAATGTCTAACCACTATCATGTACACCTGAAAAGAATATAAAGTAATTTTGAATGCCAACTGTAACTGAAATTAAAAAAAAAAGAAAATCATGTGTAAAATTCTGATATAGATTAAAGTTTAACTGAAATCAGTTAAAAAAATTAAAAACAAATTTTAAAAAGACATGACAACTAAACGCAGCGTGAGATCTTGGATTGAATCCAGGACCAGAAAATGGATGTCATGGAGACAATTGGTGAACTCTGAATAAGGGCTACAGACTAGTTGATGGCACTGTGCAGTGTCAGCGAGACAGTTGGTAAAATCTGAACAAGGGCTACAGACCAGTTGATGGCACTGTGCAGTGTCAGCGAGACAGTTGGTGAAATCTGAACAAGGGCTACAGACCAGTTGATGGCACTGTGCAGTGTCAGCGAGACAGTTGGTGAAATCTGAACAAGGGCTACAGACCAGTTGATGGCAGTGTGCAGTGTCATTGAGACAGTTGGTGAAATCTGAACAAGGGCTACAGACCAGTTGATGGCACTGTGCAGTGTTGATTTTCTATGTTGGTCATTGTACCATGATTAAGGAAGATGTAAACATGGGGAAGGTGGGTCAGAGGGGAACTCTTTGTGCCACTTGGCCACTTTTCTGTAAGTCTAAACTTATTTTAAAATGAACAGTAAATAAAATAATTCTTAAGGGTTTTGAATTAATAAAAGAAAATAATAATTTTTACTCATAGACAAGCAAATAAGAAATAAATTAAGAACTAAAGAATACTTTTAAGACTGCGGCCATGTCTCTTACACGGGGATCTGAGTGCCACTGCTATCCTACCAGCAGGTTCAAGCAGAGGGCTTGTATGCCAAGAACCGCAGTGGGTTTGAGTTGATCCACAAGAAGACTGCCAAAGATGGGAGCTGATGCCATTTAGGTCAGCCTTAAATGTTCCATACCTTTGGCTTTGCCCATCAGGTTAAGAGGGTTAAGACCTAGCATTGTCTTGACAATTAAAAGGTGCCTGGCAAAGTGTTAGAAGTTTTATCGTCTTAGTTATTCCTCAGAACAATGCTGAAAAGTAAGTATTATTAGTAGTCTTATTATAATATATTACATATTATATATCTAAACATCCATCAGTGGGTATCTGATAAATAAATTATGGTTCATCTATACAATGTAATGAATACCAAACAGCCTTTGCTCTAATTGGCATAATCTCCAAAACTGGTCAATTTAAAAAAAGACAGGTATGGATCAGTGTAAATATTAGTATAGAGATACATATTATATAAATATAAATTGTATTAGTGTAGAGATTAATACATATCTCTACCCTAATATATACACTATATATATATACACACACACATATATATACACTATAATATATAATATATATCTTATTATTATAGGAAAATCACTAATCCAAAACCAAACAGTGATAGAATTGGAAATTTTAACTCAGACATGTCTGGCTCTTAAAATCTATATCCATACTACTTTAATAAAATAAGCATTAGAACCAAAATATCAATCCTAGAAGAATAGGTAAGTAAATTCTACTTGCCCACTTACTGAAGACAGACGCTGCCTCTAAGTATAAGTGTGCAGAACCCGGGCAACATAAATGCTTATGATAAACTGTTCAAGAGCAAAAGGCAGAATACAAAACTGTGTCCACAGTGATTAGAACTCAGAATAAGTTAATATAATTATTATTTATTGAGCACATACTTTGTGCTCAGCACTTGACATAATCCTTCATGATAGACATACAAAGAGGATATTATTATCCTCTGTTTGAAATTGAGAAGACTCACGCAGGTTGAGTAACTTGTTGGCTGTAATGTAGATGAGCTGAGATCTAGTCCAAAATCTACCGGATCTTGAAGGATCCATAGGAAATGTTTAAAAATAAAACATTTTGAGGAGAAGCTGAGGGGTAGGTGTGTTAGGGCAGTGAGCAGAGTGAAAAGCATCTTTTAGATTCAGAGAGGATTGAAATCCTGCCCTTGGAGTGACGTCACGGAAATGGCGCCGTGAGAAGCGCGTCCGACAGCTCTCCCCTAAATCACAACAAATTTATCAACTAGAAACAGAAAAATTTATCCTCGGAGCATTCCGGAGTTCCACACAAACTGATAGTGAAAGGACTGTTATCATTTGAATCTGAGAGACGAGGGTGTGGAGGAAGCTACCGCAGCAACGCTCATTCAAGCCGCGAGGGAGTGCGCCTGCGGTGAGTCAGCCCATATACTTGGGAACCGCGAGCCGCCGTGAGCGGCCCACGCGAGCCGCGGCGAGCAGCCGAGCGCGCGCCCGGTCCGGTTGAGCACCGCTGACGTTCCCAGCAGCCCGCACACTGCGAGTGGGGGTCGCCCCATTCGCGCGCGTGCCTTGGGCATTCCACGCGCCCAGGGCGCCCTGCTGGCCCGCACACCCAGGGGGCTCCATTATCCTGCGCCTGGTGCGGTCCAGCCGCCAGCGGCAGGGCGAGCGGGAGAGGCTTGGGAGATTCTCTCCATGGGAGGGGCACCTCACCCAGCCATTCAAGCTAACAATCAAGCGTTGGGGGAGGGGCACGCGCAGGCAGCCTAAAATACCTTTGGAAGCACAGCTGCGACCCAATCACTGAAATTAGCTTAACCCATAAAATCTGCGCACCCTCGGTTCTAATTGATAAGATCTCTCTCAGTTCAGCGATCCAAGACAAGAGGCGTGATATTTTTTAAGTGCCTCTCGCTAAAGGGGCGGGGGCAACTTCTGATTGATAGAGCCTCCATATTCAGGGATAAACGCTAACAAGAAGGACTTGGCAGATAATAAGGTCTATACTACACTAGTCGTAAGCAGAGACTAGTGCCTCTTCTTCCCTGCAAAAACAGGCTACAAAGTGTGGAAAGCCTGGGTTGAGAGGTCCAACTAAATGATAGGCGCTGAACAGTCACCTTGACAACAATTGACTCCCACCCCCGCCTGATTACACTGGAGGCCCTGACTCTCAGAGCCTTTCCCAAAGCCTTGCACTGAGTGGGGATAGAGTGGGGATTTCCCAGCTCTTTGAGCCTCTTACTCCCCAGGCAGAAGCAGTTGCAGCCTTATAGCTGGATCACCAGGCTGCTAATTCAGAAAGGGGGGACTAGGAGAGAGAATCCAGGAAAGCGAACTCTCTCATCGTTGGACCCTGCAAACGCCAACAAGCCTTTACTTCCAGCAAGACTAAAGCCAATTATATGACATTGCCATAGAATCCCATCAACTGCAAATCCCTACCTAAGAGTGACACAGGGGCAGAGCCTGGGGTACAGAGTCACCGACTAGGAAGAGGGAGAGAAAAGAAAACGGAAGAAGTTAACCTCTCAAAATCAAGAAAAACCCACAGACTTTACAACTTGATCCACTAATTTTTTGTTGTTGTTGTTGTTGTTTGTTTCTTCTATCTTTTTGCCTTTATTTCCTCCACCTCGGTCCTTCTATTCTCTGCCCATCTTATGCTTCCCCTTTCTTGAACTACACTACCCATGAGTGTTGCATTTTATTTTTCTTCTTCATCCTCACCCTCCTTTAAGGTTATACTCCAAAACACTTAACTCTCACTCTCTCCTCTTTTGTTTTTTTTTTGTGTTTTTTTTTGTCTTGCTTTATTTTGTTTTTTTCTCCTCCTATTTTATTTCTTCCTTCGTTTTTCTCTTTTTCTTATTTTTTCCTTTCTATTCGTTTTTTCTTTTCTCATTTTACTTTCCTCCCATATAATCCTCAATCACGAACAAATTAGTTAATTTGGGACTCAAGGCTTTTTTTTGGCTTTATTTCTCTTTTTTGCTTTTGTTTTTATTTTTTTTTCTCTTGTTTGTTTATTTTTGTGGCATTTTGGGTCCTCCCAACCCAAGGTCTCCATTGTATTTAGTCTTTGCTCCACTTAATACAACAGATTTTTACTTATTATTTTTATTTTTTCTTCTTTATTATTCTTTTTTGGTCCTTTTTTCTGATTCCCTCTTATCCCTCTCATTATATCTCTTAGTTGACCATCACTTACAAGCAAATCATCTTATGCTTGTCTAAGATTTTCTTCCTTTTTTTTTTTTTTTTTTTGCATTTAGTAGGTCCCTACTCCCTTTTTTTTGCCCCTTGAACTCTTCACCCCAAATCAGGCCCTCCATTATAGGCACGATATTTCCCTGAGGAGGGGAGAGGAGGGAAAGAGAAGAGAGAAAAAAAGGGGGAAATAATAAATTATTACTGTTTTTTTTTGTGGGGTGTTTTACCCTTTTTTTTTTTTTTCTTTTTACTCTTTATTAATTCTAATTAGTGCTATCAATAAGAACACCCTCAGATGCCGATAAGAAAGAGGAAATAGAATATTATGGATACAAAAGAAAGAGAGGTAACACAAATAGATGTGGAAAAATCTATGGAGAAAAGACTTAACATATTGGAAGCCTTGGAGCTAAATGACAGAGAATTTAAAATAGAAATCTTAAAAATACTCAGAGATATACAAGAAAACACAGAAAGGCAATATAGGGAGATCAGAAAACAACTCAATGAACACAAAGAATATATTACCAAGGAAATTGAAACTATAAAAACAAATCAAACAGAAATGAAAAACTCAATTCACGAGCTAAAAAACGAGGTAACAAGCTTAGCTAACAGAACAGCCCAGATTGAAGATAGGATTAGTGAAATAGAAGACAAACAACTTGAGGCACAACAGAGAGAAGAAGAAAGAGACTCAAAAATAATAAAAAATGAGAAAGCCCTACAGGAATTGTCTGACTCCATCAGAAAGAATAACATAAGAATAATAGGTATATCAGAGGGAGAAGAGAAAGAAAATGGAATGGAGAATATACTCAAACAAATAATAGACGAGAACTTCCCAAGCCTGTGGAAGGAACTAAAGCCACAAATTCAAGAAGCAAACAGAACACCAAGTTTTCTTAACCCCAACAAACCCACTCCAAGGCACATCATAATAAAGATGACACAAACCAATGACAAAGAAAAAATTCTCAAGGCAGCCAGGGAAAAGAAGAGTACAACATATAAAGGAAGGCCTATTAGATTATCATCAGATTTCTCAGCAGAAACTCTACAAGCTAGAAGAGAGTGGACCCCAATATTTAAAGCCCTGAAAGAGAGGAACTTTCAGCCAAGAATACTATACCCATCAAAGCTATCCTTCAAGTATGAAGGAGATATAAAAACATTCACAAATACAGAAAAGATGAGAGAATTTATCAACAGAAAGCCCCCACTCCAGGAAATACTAAGGGGGGTTTTCCAACCAGATTCAAAGAACAAAAGAACAACACCACAAGTAACAGCTCCACCAAGAACACAATAAAACCAAACTTAAACTGTGACAACAAAGGAAAAAAAGGGGGGAGAGGATGGAGATTAACAGTAGCAAAGGATGATGAAGTGCAGAAATACTTATAAGATAGGGTACTACAATCAATATGGTAGGTACCCTTTTCATTACTTAATGGTAACCACCCTTAAAAAAACCATCACAAAAACACTTGACTTAAAAAAGGTAGCAACAGAGGAAAGAAGTATGGAACACAAACAAACAAAAACAAATGATAGAAAAACAAAAGAGAAGAATCAAACTAGATACAAAACTAACAGAAAGCAATTTATAAAATTGCAGTAGGGAACCCACAAGTGTCAATAATTACACTAAATGTAAATGGATTAAACTTACCAATAAAAAGACACAGAGTAGCAGAATGGATTAAAAAAGAAAATCCAACTATATGCTGCCTACAAGAAACACATCTAAGCAACAAGGATAAAAACAAATTCAAAGTGAAAGGCTGGAAAACAATACTCCAAGCAAACAACACCCAAAAAAAAGCAGGTGTAGCAATACTCATATCTAATAATGCTGACTACAAGACAGAAAAAGTACTCAGAGACAAAAATGGTCATTTCATAATGATTAAGGGGAAGATGAATCAAGAAGACATAACAATCCTTAATATATATGCACCAAACCAAGGAGCACCAAAATATATAAGACAGCTACTTATTGACCTTAAAACAAAAACTAACAAAAATACAATCATACTTGGAGACCTCAATACACCGCTGACGGCTCTAGATCGGTCATCCAAACAGAGAATCAATAAAGATATAGTGGCCTTAAACGAAATACTAGAATACCTGGATATGATAGACATCTACAGGACACTTCATCCCAAAGCGACAGAGTATACATTTTTCTCTAGTGTACATGGAACATTCTCAAGAATTGACCATATGTTGGGCCACAAAGACAATATCAGCAAATTTAGAAAAATTGAAATTGTACCAAGCATATTTTCTGATCATAAAGCCTTGAAACTAGAATTCAACTGCAAAAAAGAGGGGGAAAAACCCACAAAAATGTGGAAACTAAACAACATACTTCTAAAAAATGAATGGGTCAAAGAAGAAATAAGCGCAGAAATCAAAAGATATATACAGACAAATGAAAATGAAAATACGACATATCAGAATCTCTGGGATGCAGCAAAAGCAGTAATAAGAGGAAAGTTCATATCACTTCAGGCCTATATGAACAAACAAGAGAGAGCCGAAGTAAACCACTTAACTTCACACCTTAAGGAACTAGAAAAAGAAGAACAAAGACAACCCAAAACCAGCCGAAGAAAGGAGATAATAAAAATCAGAGCAGAAATAAATGAAATAGAGAACAGAAAAACTATAGAAAAAATCAATAAAACAAGGAGCTGGTTCTTTGAAAAGATCAACAAAATTGACAAACCCTTGGCAAGACTCACCAAGGAAAAAAGACACAGGACTCAAATAAATAAAATCCAAAATGAAAGAGGAGAGATCACCACAGACATCATAGAAATACAAAGAATTATTGTAGAATACTATGAAAAATTATATGCCACCAAATACAACAATCTAGAAGAAATGGATAAATTCCTAGAACAATACAACCTTCCTACACTGAGTCATGAAGAAGCAGAAAGCCTAAACAGACCAATCAGCAGGGAGGAAATAGAAAAAACTATTAAAAATCTCCCCAAAAATAAAAGTCCAGGCCCAGACGGTTATACTAGTGAATTCTATCAAACATTCAAAGAAGACTTGGTTCCTATTCTACTCAAAGTCTTCCAAAAAATTGAAGAAGAAGCAATACTTCCAAACACATTTTATGACGCCAACATAACCCTCATACCAAAACCTGGCAAGGATGGCACAAAGAAAGAAAACTACAGACCAATATCTCTAATGAATACAGATGCTAAAATACTAAACAAAATACTGGCAAACCGAATACAACAACATATTAAAAAAATAATACATCATGATCAAGTGGGATTCATCCCAGAATCTCAAGGATGGTTCAACATACACAAAACGGTTAACGTAATACACCATATCAACAAAACAAAGAACAAAAGCCACATGATCTTATCAATAGATGCAGAAAAGGCTTTTGATAAAATACAACACAATTTTATGTTTAAGACTCTCAACAAAATGGGTATAGAAGGAAAATATCTCAACATGATAAAGGCCATATATGATAAACCATCAGCCAACATCCTATTAAACGGCATAAAACTGAGGACTTTCTACTTTAAATCAGGAACAAGACAGGGTTGTCCACTCTCTCTACTCTTATTCAACGTGGTGCTAGAAGTTCTGGCCAGAGCAATCAGACAAGACAAAGAAATAAAAGGCATCCATATCGGAAAAGAAGAAGTAAAGCTATCACTTTTTGCTGATGATATGATCCTATACATCGAAAACCCGAAGGACTCCACAAAAAGATTATTAGAAACAATAAACCAATACAGTAAGGTCGCAGGATACAAAATTAACATACAAAAGTCCATAGCCTTTCTATATGCCAACAATGAAATATTAGAAAACAAACTCAAAAAAATAATCCCCTTCACGATTGCAACAAAAAAAATAAAATACCTAGGAATAAACATAACAAAGAACGTAAAGGACCTATATAATGAAAATTACAAAGCATTGTTAAGGGAAATCGAAAAAGATACAATGAGATGGAAAAATATTCCTTGTTCTTGGATAGGAAGAATAAATATAATCAAAATGGCCATATTACCCAAAGCAATATACAAATTTAATGCAATTCCCATCAAAATCCCTATGAGATTTTTTAAAGAAATGGAACAAAAAATCATCAGATTTATATGGAACTATAAAAAACCCCGAATAGCCAAAACAATCCTAAGGAAAAAGAATGAAGCTGGGGGCATTACAATACCTGACTTTAAACTATATTATAGGGCCACGATAATCAAAACAGCATGGTATTGGCAGAAAAATAGACACTCAGACCAATGGAACAGAATAGAAAGCCCAGAAATAAAACCACATATATATGGTCAAATAATCTTTGATAAAGGGCAACAACACACAATGGAGAAAAGAAAGCCTCTTCAACAAATGGTGTTGGGAAAACTGGAAAGCCACATGCAAAAAGAATGAAACTCGACTACAGCCTGTCCCCGTGTACTAAAATTAATTCAAAATGGATCAAAGACCTAAATATAAGACCTGAAACAATAAAGTACATAGAAGAAGACATAGGTACTAAAATCATGGACCTGGGTTTTAAAGAACATTTTATGAACTTGACTCCAATGGCAAGAGACGTGAAGGCAAAGATAAATGAATGGGACTACATCAGAATTAAAAGTTTTTGCTCAGCAAGAGAAACTGATATCAAAATAAACAGACAGCCAACTATATGGGAACTGATATTTTCAAACGACAGCTCAGATAAGGGCCTAATATCCAAAATTTACAAAGAACTCATAAAACTCAACAACAAACTAACAAACAATCCAATAAAAAAATGGGAAGAGGACATGAACAGACACTTCTCCCAGGAAGAGATACAAGTGGCCAACAGATATATGAAAAGATGCTCAGCTTCATCAGTTATTAGAGAAATGCAAATCAAAACTACAATGAGATACCACCTCACTCCTGTTAGATTAGCTATTATCAACAAGACGGGTAATAGCAAATGTTGGAGAGGCTGTGGAGAAAAAGGAACCCTCATTCACTGTTGGTGGGACTGTAAAGTAGTACAACCATTATGGAGGAAAGTATGGTGGTTCCTCAAAAAACTGCAAATGGAACTACCTTATGACCCAGCAATCCCTCTACTGGGTATATACCCCAAAACCTCAGAAACATTGATACGTGAAGACACATGTAGCCCCATGTTCATTGCAGCACTGTTCACAGTGGCCAAGACATGGAAACAACCAAAAAGCCCTTCAATAGAAGACTGGATAAAGAAGATGTGGCACATATACACTATGGAATACTACTCAGCCATAAGAAATGATGACATCAGATCATTTACAGCAAAATGGTGGGATCTTGATAACATTATAAGGAGTGAAATAAGTAAATCAGAAAAAAACAAGAACTACATGATTCCATACATTGGTGGAACATAAAAATGAGACTAAGAGACATGGACAAGAGTGTGGTGGTTACCAAGGGTGGGGGGGGGGGAGGGAGGACATGGGAGGGAGGGAGGGAGAGAGTTAGGGGGAGGGGGAGGGGCACAGAGAACTAGCTAGAGGGTGACGGAGGACAATCTGACTTTGGGCGAGGGGTTTGCAACATAATTTGATGACAAAATAACCTAGACATGTTTTCTTTGAATATATGTACCCTGATTTATTAATGTCATCCCATTACCATTAATAAAAATTTATTAAAAAAAAAAAAAAAAAGAAATCCTGCCCTTGCTATTTCCTACATGTATAAATTTGTAACCAAACCTCTCTTAGTCTCTATAGCCTTCCCTGCAAAAACAGGGGCCGTATATTATTCAGGATAATGACTGGGAATGTGGTGAGCCCAGTTCCTCCAGTAGGGCCCATATATTCATGACATTCCACATCATCCAATTATTCATTTGGCCATGGCCCACAGGCACAGGAATTTGAGAGCTGTAATCTCTGTCTTTCATCTGGTCAAACCCCTTCAGTTTACAGATTACTAAACTAGTGGTTAGTTTGCAGAAGAGCTAGGACTAGAACTTAGGTCTTCTAGCTCCCCATCCAGTGTTCTTTCCAACTCAAGAGGCCAGATTGGGAGCACATGAAAACATATTAATACAAACTCCTCACATAACCCTAGCAAACAACCTCAAGTCCATCTCAAAGACATGCCTCGCACACAGACATGCTCACTCCCAACACTTCAATGGTATGGAGTCTGATAGTTTCTTAAAGTGAAAGTTGTACCTAGAACAGTGGTCTAAGACAGAGGAAGGAGACTGTCTGAGCAATAAAAATAAATTGAATATTTATAGAGTTGCCTGATTGAGTCCCAGTTTTTCTGAATTCCTCTTTTGTCATACACACTATACTACTTTCCATATTTATTCTATTTTCAAAGAATAAAAAAGGGAGGAAAAGATTGGTTTGGGGTCAAATACTAGATCCTTCTCTTAGAGATACAAAATGACCTATATCATTGACACTACAAAGTTTATTAAAAATCTGTTTGATTCTTCTTAAACTAGCATTTTCCAATCTTAATCTGACAATAGAATCCTCCTCCCCAGCCTACTGAATGTGAAAAAAATGCTCCACAACATATACAGGCCAATGGTCCCCAGAGCAGCTGCAGCACCTGGAAAGAGGGTAGGAATGTGAATTGCTGGGTCCTGACCCAGAAGTATAGAATTAGAAGCTTGTGGAATGTTTTACCAAATCTTCTAGGGATGCTGATGAGAGCAAAAGTTTGATAGCCACTAATCTTGGCACACCATGAGGTTGTTTACATCATGAATATAGGTTGTTGGGGAGGTTCTCTTAGGAGCAATGGCTTTCAAACTGCTCCTCAGGGGTGAAGAGAGCAAAGGAACGGGAGACAGATGAAAGTATGCTGTGTTTCAAGGCAGGTCGCTTACAGCATCCCCACCCTGCTTGGTTTTTTTTAAACATATATTAGGCTACAGATTAAGACTTTACTTCAAGATTTTATTTATTTATTATAGAGAGGGGAGAGAGAGAGAGAGAGAGAGAGAGAGAGAGAAGGGGGGAGGAGCAGAAAGCATCAACTCCCATATGTGTCTTGACCAGGCAAGCCCAGGGTTTTTTTGAACCGGCAACCTTAGCATTTCCAGGTTGACGCTTTATCCACTGCGCCACCACAGGTCAGGCATTAAGACTTTACTTCAGTGAAAGTTTTCACAGCTCAAATAAAAGTTTGAAGCTTGCTGTTAAGAAATTTTAAGAAGTTCAGGATCTGGATCATTTAGGGTCCTTTGATGGCTTCAGGCTAGAGTAGAAGCCCCAGGAAGACCCCAGAGAAAACAGGGATTGAGATGCCCACTGTATGACTTCATAGTTATCCTTCTCTTCTATACCCAAGAACCAAAAATGTGTATTTGTACTTGCTGGGAATGTGGCTAACTAGAAAAGACATAGACCTATGCTCTGATTGTCATTTCCAAACCTTCTGAAGATAAGTTTAGCAACACAAGGATTGTTCTTAGAGACAATGAAAATTTATCATCCAGATTCTATTAATACTGTTAAATCTAAATCATCTATGTAAATCATTAGGATAATTTTTACCAATTAAGATTTGGTAGTTTAAAAATAAACAAGAATCATGTCCTACTTCTCATTCCTACCTCATTCCAATACTGACGACTATTTGTTTATCAGATTGTGAGGACAGGGATATTTAACTGGTTTTTGTCCCCTCTCCAACACACAGACCAGCAGCTCACACATAGCAATCATTTAATAAATGTCAACTGAATAAATGACTTGTAACATATTTAACAGTTATAGATTTGGTGCAATATGTATGAGTCTTCTTTTCTTCACACCTACACCAACACTGGCTATTCTCTTATTTAAAAATGTTTTTCAGGCCCTGGCCGGTTGGCTCAGCGGTAGAGCGTCAGCCTGGTGTGCGGGGGGCCTGGGTTTGATTCCTGGCCAGGGCACGTGGGAGAGGCGCCCATTTGCTTCTCCACCCCCCCCCCTTCCTCTCTGTCTCTCTCTTCCCCTCCCGCAGCAAAGGCTCCATTGGAGCAAAGATGGCCCGGGCACTGGGGATGGCTCCTTGGCCTCTGCCCCAGGCACTTGAGTGGCTCTAGTCTCAGCAGAGCGACGCCCCGGAGGGGCAGAGCATCGCCTCCTGGTGGGCAGGGCGTGCCAGGTGGATCCCGGTCGGGCGCATGCGGGAGTCTGTCTGACTGTCTCTCCCCGTTTCCAGCTTCAGAGAAGATACAAAATATATATATAAAATATAAAAATGTTTTTCAGAACAATAGGAAAAAATAGTATCTTGGCTTTCCACCCATTATAGTTAACAAAGATCAAATTTTTGATGGCACTTTTGGTCAGAGTGTGGAGTAACAGCCACTCCGATACATGGTTAGTACAAGTGTAAATTGCTACAATCCCTATGGAGAAAATTTGGTAATATCTACAAAATTAAAAATACGAATACTCCTGACCTAGCAATTCTACCCTTTGGGAAATGTCCTACTGATGTATTCTCACATAAGCCAAATAACCTATGTATAAGGTTTTATGGCAGTATCATAAAGGCAAATGATGGTAAATAGTGGAAATATTTTAAATAGTAGACTCATAATATGTATTATGGTATATAAACACATAATTAAATATTATGCAACTGTTGAAAAGAATAAGGCTCCAACTTTTCTGTATGGCAGAAAAGTTGTATTTGAAAAAAATGTTGGGGAGATAAAATACAAGGCAGCTGTATATGTAGTGATATAAAAAGCTTACCAGAATAACTGTTATGGGGGAAGAAAAGTATAGAACGTTGTGCATAGGATTATATACGTATGTATTTTATATATACACACACATATAAATAATACATACATGTGTAAATGTATATGTATACACATTCCCATATTCATGGGCAACCATTAAAGTGGCCCATAAAAAAACTGGTAATGGTGATTGTCCCTGGGGAGGAGAATGGACTGGTTGGAGGATAGCAGAGGAGGAAAGAAATATACTTTTATTGTATAGTTGTATATAATTTTGTATTCTAGAAATTTGTACCATGTGCATATACCTGTTCAATAATACATACATACATACATACATACATACATAAATAAATAAATAGAATTTATGTCTCATTTTAGTTCACAGTTTTTTAGAACAGATTTTTATGTACCTATTGACCACATCTAGGTCTTATCTCGTGAATTGTCTTTTCATGCTCTTGCATAGATATATTTTCTAAAACTCCTATAATAATATTAAAAACCATAAGCATTTTGGGAAAACCTACAATATCTCATAAAGTAGAGCTGTGTGTTGCTATGCTACTGGTGGCCATACCTTCACTTAAGGAAAAGCTGTTACAGCTCATATCACTGTTGCCTAAGCTCTCAGTGCTTTTTCTTGGCACAAAACACAATGAAGAAAATTCACTGAGGCACAAAACAGTTTCCACATTTGAAAAGCTACAACCATGATGAACCTTTGTGAGAAAGAACTTTTTATATTGGGGTTCTAAAAGCCAGTAATTATTAGTGTACATTTTTCTAGGTTTATGATGAATAAGTGTAAGGGACAATATTAAAATGTCATGCTAAAGTGAAAATAAAAAATTTGCCTAACTAGGTGGTGATGCAGTGGATAGAGTGTCGGACTAGGATAGAAAGGACCCAGATTCAAAACCCTGAGGTCACAGGATTGAGTGCGGGCTCATCCAGTATGAGCACGGGCTCATCAGCTTGAGTGCACGGTCACTGGCTTGAGCATGGGATTATAGACATGACCCCATGGTCGCTGGCTTAAGCCCAAAGGTTATTGGCTTGAAGCCCAAAGTCACTGGCTTAAGCAAGGAGTGACTTGCTCTGCTGTAGCCCCCTGGTCAAGGCACATATGAGAAAGCAATCATTGAACAATTAAGGTGCCGCAACAAAGAATTGATGCTTCTCATCTCTCTCCCTTCCTATCTGTCCCTCTCTCTGTCTCTTTCTCTGTTTCTGTCAAAAAATATAATAATAAAAAAAATCTTCCTAAAACAACTTATAACAAATATTACAGTTAAATATTAAAGAATTTAGAAGGTGACAACATGCAGCTTTTGCAGTCATTTTCCCTCTCATATAGCTTTTTAGGTTTGTCTAAGGCCCTCCTCATTTTCCTTTATACTTAATATAGGGATAGTCTTGGTTTTCAAATACCAACTTTGTCCAGTGGGACAAACTAGAATCCAAAGAACCACATTTGAGTCAACATAAGTTAACCTTTCCAAGGAAAGGGAGGCCTTGCCCAGCAGCATCTTCCTGCTGTCCTGTCAACCTCCAGTATGTGGAATTTCTTCTCTGATTTAAATGTTGGTCTGGCCAAGTGAAAAGGGAATTAAAAGATCCCTTTCATAGTGTATTGTGAACATTAAATTAAGTAACATGTAAACCTCTTAGCATAGGCACGGTGTCTTGCACTAGGAATGAACCTAACAAGTTATGAAGTCATTGCCATCATCATCGTCATCATCATCATCAAGACAAATCCAAGAATGTGGCCATTTATCAAGGTAAAGACAGAATAGACATAGAAAGCACAAACGAATCTGCATACCACAGTTCTAGGAATAGGAGGATCTTTAAATATTTCTTGACAAGTTGTAGAGAAACAGAACAAAAAAAAAAAAAAGCAGCTATTGTGCATACTACTTCAAGTAGCACCTTGTCACAGTTTGGATGCATTGCTTCCTCTTTATGTCTCTCACATAACATCACAATCGACACAACCAACCCGGTAAGGATGAGTATTTGTGGGAGGACTGAACAGTGAAGGACATAAGGGTAAGTGACTAACACAAATGAATTCACTGCAAAATACTTTGGTGGTTTCTCAATAAGTTAAGCATAGAGTTAGCATAGGATCCAGCACATCCACTCTAGGTATACACCCAAGAGAATTAATTGGAAACATACCTTCTAATAGAAATGGGGTGTCTTTGGGGGGTGATGAAAATATTCTTAAATGAGATAGTGGTACAACACAGTGACTACATTAAAAACCACTGAATTATTCACTTTAAAATGGAAAATTGTAGGTTGTGTGAATTATATCTTGATTTAAAAAAAGAAATGAATTCATTGATGGCTCCAAAGATTACCCATATCTCAGGTTAGGCAATGTAACCTAGAAAATGATTTGATGTTGTCCATGGAAGAAAAAAGCAGACACAACAATAGCACCAAAGAAAAGTTAAACACAAACTTGTAACAGTTAAAATAAAAAACAGGAAATAAAACACTGATGAGACTACTTACAAAATTTCTGTTATAATAAGATTATACCAAACAACTTAGGAAAACCATTTTTGTGTTATCCCTTGGGCCATATTATGAAGTCTTTCAATTTACTTTGGGGGATAACACTTCATGCAGGGATCACCTCTGTGAAGTAACGTTTAACATACAAACCTGACAGTAAATCTTCCCCTAGAGATATTATACTACCTACAGGGTCCCCAAAAGAGAGTTTGGAACAAAAACTAAGAATCATACAACAGCAGGCCAGAGGTGTGCATTCCACTCCCACTGCACACCGAGCAGCTTGTGAATATGAAGCGGAATTATTCCATGTTAAAAGTATAAGCAGCCCTGGCCGGTTGGCTCAGTGGTAGAGCGTCGGCTCTGTGGCGTGCAGGGGTCCCGGATTTGATTCCCGGCCAGGGCACACAGGAGAAGCGCCCATCTGCTTCTCCACCCCTCCCCCTCTCCTTCCTCTCTCTCTCTTCCCCTCCCGCAGAAAGGCTCTGTTGGAGCAAGGATGGCCCGGGCACTGGGGATGGCTCCTTGGCCTCTGCCCCAGGCGCTAGAGTGGCTCTGGTCATGGCAGAGCGACGCCCCGGAGGGCCAGAACGTCGCCCCCTGGTGGGCGTGCCGGGTGGATCCCGGTCGGGCGCATGCAGGAGTCTGTCTGACTGTCTCTCCCTGTTTCCAGCTTCAGAAAGATTAAAAAAAAAAAAAAAAAGTATAAGCACCCTGACCTGTGGTGGCGCAGTGGATAAAGCATTGACCTGGAAAACTGAGGTTGCTGGTTCAAAACCCCAGGCTTGCCCAGTCAAGGCACATATGAGAGTTGATGCTTCCTGCTCCTCCCCCTTTCTCTTTCCTTCTCTCTTCTCTGAAATGAATAAATAAAGTCTTTAAAAATTTTAGGAAGTACATATATAAGCAGGTTTGTTTTTTTTCCATGATGATAGTAACCAGGGCAAACAGGAGCATTATTGTTTTCTCTTTTTTTACCTCCTACATTGGTCCACCTCACCCCCTTAACTGCCTTTCTAGAACATTTCAGTCAATTGGTCCCTTTGCTCTTCAGAATCAATCGATTCTAAGGACTCAAGTTAAATCTAACACATTTAAATCTTCTAAAAATACTTACTTACTTTACATTATAAGCTAGTCTCTTGAACTTCACAAAGATCTACTACTAGTAGAAATTTTGTAAAAGAATTTTAAATATGGGTTTTTTTCCTCCTGGATTTTCCTGGAAAAACTACTTCAACCAACTGCCCTAGAGCTTTTGCTGAGGGAAAAAACAACTTTAATTTCAGAACAGTATTAACTGGTCAGAGAAATAATATATTATATGCAACAATAATCTCTTATTCAAACATACAGTTTCCTAGGCATTTTGATTCTATGCATCAATAATTTTTAACCCTCATCTGTTAACTATAGAAGCTTAGGTTTTCCAAGTTGATTAGGTACAAGATCCTTAGTTTAACTGCATCAGGCTTTTTAAAATATTGTAAAAATGGCTCAGATTCTTTTCCTGTGACTCTGTTCTACCATTCTTCATTTCATTTTCTTTTTTATTTCTGCTTAATAAGCACTCAAGTAGCCAATGCATATCTTTGTATCTAGCTATTGGCTCCTACCCCTTCACCTTTGTCAGTTAATTTCTGTTTTTATCTAATTTCATGCAATTTCCAGGCTACATGGGTGTGCTGGGGAATTAAAAATGGGTTGAGGGTTGGGGGTGGGCTCTCTGTGGAGAAAAAGCACAGATTTGGAGCATTTGCCGATTTTCATGGTTTAATACTCCTGCCACTGCTGACTTTAAACTCTCACTGCCACGTCAGTGAACGTGGATTTGGAAGACACCCCGAGACAGAAAAGACTTAAATAAACTCAAGCAGAGATAATAGCTAATTAGGAAGCAATAAATTTTGAGTATTTATTACCTTTATTATTAATATAGTTTATTTAATTGTAAGCTTATGTGCTTTAAATTTTTAATAATGGTTATGTTTAATATGGCTTCACAAAAATCCTGAAATTTAGCAGTTGGCTTTTGTGAGCCAGTACGAGCCAGCTCCAGCACACCACTGATTACTGGATATATGAAAATCTATATATCACCATAGTATGTTGTGGCGTGGCCAGGCATGGCCCAGCTTGTTGCCGAGGGGCTGGGTCTGAAACTGGATGAGCCCCATGGGGATGCACGAGGAGAGAAGAGGCAGACTGAGCTAGAAGAACCCGACATGAAGACAAGATATCAGTTCCTTATTTATCTTACTTGTTCTCCTTCAATCTCTCCCAAAACTACGCTAAAATAAAAGGAATAAAAAATACACATAACACAATAGTAGTCAATCCCCATTATTTGCAGATTGTGTATTTGTGAACTTGCCTACTCTCTCTAAAACTCTTTTCTAACCCCCAAATCAATACAATGCTTTCACAGTCATTTGCGAGCATCTCAAAGTGGTGAAAACTCTGTGTCTCCTGACACCCATGTTCCCAACTGAGGTTGAACAAGGCGACACTCTGCCTTTTTGTTTCAGCTTTCACGCTGTAAATAAGTATCCTTCTCATAGTCTATGTAGTGGTATATTTTTCTTATTTTTGTTAGCTTTTGTTGGTGATTTTTCTGAAATGCTATCTAGTGTTCCTAAGCACAAGGCTGTGATGGACCCGATGAAAACAATATGTTTATTGGAAAACCTTTATTCAGGCATGAGTTACAGCGCTGTTGGCCATGAGTTCAATATTAATGAATCAATGAAATATATTAAATAAAGTTTCTCTAAACAGAAATACACATATTACAAGGTTATGAATTCATCAGTCAATGAGGCTCACAGGTACATAACCCCATATTTCCCCTTGGATTAATGGTTCAGTATTTACTAATTCAGGGTTTGGAGAAACTTTGTGGAAAATAATTAATGAAAATAATAAGAACTGATTGCATAATGGCAAGAAGAATGGAAGAGAAGACTAGAACAATTAAGTTTGGAAGTTGCAAGGCAGATGGATGAATGGATTTGGCTCATCACAGAGTGGCAGAGTGAAGCAGGACCTCGGACAGGCTCAGAAACAGAAGAGCAAATAAGGCAGGTATAGCTCAAAACAAGAAGAAAAAGTAAAGGTATGTATAAGAAGCTGTTAGATCCATGTTTCATAACCCCAACCCAGCAGACAAGTTTTTCCAACCCAGGCAGAAAACTAGAGATTGATTCCCTACAGTAGTCAATCCCAAATTGGTTCTCAATTCAGGGCCACCATGCAGAGGATAAGGGTGCCATCCTGAAATTGGAAAATTCAGTGAAAGTCCACATATTGAATAAGACCATTGGCCCATTTCCCCCAACTGAGCCCAGAGAACCCTAGCTAGAGGTAGAAGACTGAAGGATGTCCCTCTGGGCATAATGCCTGAGCCAAAGAAAACACCTGCATATATCGGGCAAAGGAGGTAGGGATCACCAATGAAACAGATCTCTCAGATGATCCTATGGTGAAGCCTACAGACCAAGATCACTTCTCTGATGAATGCACATATACACCTTCTAATCACCTTTGTTATGCCTTACTCTTAAATATGTGACAGCCAACAACAACTAGAGATATTTGAAGAGAGAGCATCTAACATAAAAAAGACGAAAACAAACAGAAAACCTTCAATAAAAATTTTTTAAATTTCCTAGAACTGAAAGATATATTTCCAAGGGATAGGAAACCATAATGGCACCTTTTTTTTTTTTTTTGTATTTTTCTGAAGCTGGAAACGGGGAGAGACAGTCAGACAGACTCCCGCATGCGCCCGAACGGGATCCAGCCGGCACACCTACCAGGGGCGATGCTCTGCCCACCAGGGGGTGATGCTCTGGCCCTCCGGGGCGTCGCTCTGCCACGACCAGAGCCACTCTAGCACCTGGGGCAGAGGCCAAGGAGCCATCCCCAGCGCCTGGGCCATCTTTGCTCTAATGGAGCCTTGGCTGTGGGAGGGGAAGAGAGAGACAGAGAGGAAGGAGGAGGGGTGGAGAAGCAAATGGGCGCTTCTCCTATGTGCCCTGGCCAGGAATCAAACCCGGGTCCCCCGCACGCCAGGCCAATGCTCTACCGCTGAGCCAACCGGCCAGGGCCATGGCACCTTTTTTCAATAGTGATTCTGGGTGCTAGAAGACACTGGACAAAGCACCTCAAAATTCCAAGAGAAAATAATTTCCAACTTCAAATTCTACACCTAAACTATCAAATGAAAGGGCAGAATTAAGAGTTCTCAAAACATGTAGCTGTCATGTCATGTACCCTTTCTGAGGAAGTGACTAGAGGAGAAAATCCACCAAAAAGACAATATTTCCAACCCCCCCCCCAAAAAAAAGAGACATGGCATGCTGGGTTTGACCAATGACCAAGTAAAAGTGATATAGGCAAGACATTTCATTTTCTCTTATGTAACAAAAAGTCTGAATATTGATTTAACCAAAAATTATGATTAGGAGTAGGTTAAAGGGGAAGTGAGTGTGCATTTGGGGAGAAGCACTAAATCCACATATTCCTTTGTAGAAAAATCAATACACAATATCTACAATTGAATTAAAATGGAAGAAATAGCAATATAAGCAAGTTATAAATTACAAAGGCAAATGAGAAGAAACAGCTAAAAATGTTATAAGGATTACATAGAAAAAAATTGAATGAAGGGAGGGGTGGACAGAAGAGTGCTGCTTTTCATTATGAATCTTGAATATCTAATTTTTTTTTTTTTTTTGCATTTTTCTGAAGCTGGAAACAGGGAGAGACAGTCAGACAGACTCCCGCATGCGCCCGACCGGGATCCACCCGGCGCGCCCGACCGGGATCCACCCGGCACGCCCACCATGGGGCGACGCTCTGCCCACCAGGGGGCGGTGCTCTGCCCATCCTGGGCGTCGCCATGTTGCGACCAGAGCCACTCTAGCGCCTGAGGCAGAGGCCACAGAGCCATCCCCAGCGCCCGGGCCATTTTTGCTCCAATGGAGCCTTGGCTGCGGGAGGGGAAGAGAGAGACAGAGAGGAAGGTGCGGCGGAGGGGTGGAGAAGCAAATGGGCGCTTCTTCTGTGTGCCCTGGCCGGGAATCGAACCCGGGTCCAAGGCACGCTAGGCCAACGCTCTACCGCTGAGCCAACCGGCCAGGGCAAATATCTAATTTTTAAAACCATGTATAATTTTGCCTGACCAGGCGGTGGCACAGTGGATAGAGTGTTGAGCTGGGACATGGGCAGAGTACCCAGGTTCGAAACCCCGAGGTCACCAGCTTGAGCACGGGCTCATATGGTTTGAGCCCAAGGTCACTGGCTTGATCAAGGGGTAACTCGGACTGTTATAGCCCCCCCGGTCAAGGCACATATGAGAAAGCAATCAATGAACAACTAAGGTGCCGCAAAAAAGAATTGATGCTTCTCATCTCTCTCCCTTCCTGTCTGTCCCTCTCTCTGTCTCTGTTATAAAACAAACAAAAAACCCATGTATAACTGTGATTAAACATGCACGCATGAGCATACTTGTGTGTGGGGGTGATGGTGGTGGACTGGTAGGTGGAGGCCAGGCCAGGGATCTGGGGTCATGGGAGCTGGCGATGCTCTGAAGCCTGAGGCATCATTCAGTGAGTCCGTCAGCAAACCCCAGCCATTCGGGAGAAGCTCAAAGATAGGATTTCCTTCCCTAGAGGGGAGTGAATAAGAACCAAACAGGGCAGGTCCTCCAGGGACTGAGGTTTGGTAGGTTGCCAAGGCAAGGAGACAGGCCCAGGAAACAATGCAATGTAGGGACTTGGTATCAAAACTGGGACATCAGGTTGGAGTCTGTCTGGCAGCCAACAGGAGCAGAGGCTGAGGCCCAGAGTGCTTGGGGATCCCTCTTTACCTCCCTCTTACCTAAGCTAAGCATTAGGATTGGTCTGAGCCTGGAAGATGAGAGCAATGAGGAAAACACAGCTAGAGACCAGGGTGGCCTGACAAACACTAAGTCAACACCAGGTACTAGATCTGAAAGCTGCAGGTCATTCTCTTCCTGTAATATGTTTCTTATTTCCCAATGGGCACCACAATAGCCCCACAAAATCTACCCTAGGACTAGTTCAATTGTGCTAAATCAATACAGTGAGATAATATGCAGCCACTAAAATACACATTGAGAGTTCGGAAAAGCTTTTCTTTCCAGATATCGTTGCCACCACTTTCTACTGCCGTTTCTATCTTCTTCACGCTTGGAACGTGTTACCTGAAAATGCAGCAGCACCTGCATGCGCACAGAATATTTCAACCCTGTGGCAACAAGTGCTCTAAGAATGGCAGGACATACAGATGGAAATCAGAAAACAAAAAAGGCTCGGCCTGGCCTGTGGTGGTGCAGTGGATAAAGCGTCGACCTGGAAATGCTGAGGTTGCCAGTTCAAAACCCTGGGCTTGCCTGGTCAAGGCACACATGGGAGTTGATGCTTCCAGCTCCTCCCCCTTTCTCTCTCTCTGTCTCTCTCTTTCCCTCTCTCTCTCTTCTCTAAAAATGAAAAAAAAAAAGAATCTGTTATAATAAATGAAGCACAAAACACACACACACACCATTAAAAAAAAAAAAAAAGGCTCATTGAAGGCATCACTGAGCCACCTGCCCCAGAGATCTTGATGCCTGAAACAAAAATAACTAAACACAATCCAATGTGATGTGCCTTTCCAACGTGATGGAATGGATTTTATTGGAAACCACAACTATGCTTTTAAAAATATTTCAGAATCTCAAAAGTCACTCCTCTATAATCCAGTAAGAGTGGAAAACAAGTTCATTATTCCCCTTCAGACTCCATTTTGGAGTAATTGCCTCTTCACAAACAAAATCCACAAAACTCATCCTCAGACAAAATTGCCTTTGAGGACTCTGGAGAACTCAAAGTGTGCATGCATAATCACATATTGCCTTAGCAATTTTAATTGGGATTTTTTTCTAGCCCTATCGTGCAGTTGGGAAAAATGAAGGACACACCTTCCCCAGGTCCAAACAATTCATTAAAATAATGAGTTACAAAACACATTTATCATCCTGAAAAGTTTGCTAAAAATAATTTTGAATAAATCACATAAAGCATATTTACAACCAATTAAAAATATTTTAGCCAATTTAAATGAATTGCTTACTTTGAAAAAGAGATAATAAGAAGTTTGTGCCTTTTCACTAAAATGCAATTAAAGCAATTGAAAGCATTTCCCAAATGCTTATGTGGATCACTGCTGATACAAGCTGCTACTGTTCAGGAGTCGATTGGAGAGTTCCCACTGATTTCTCTACATGAAAGAAACATACTGTTGACATTTTATAAGAAATCAAGTTATTCAATTTAATGGATCAGTACAGAAAACAAAACTCTGCCAAGCACAATATTTGCTGTGTTTGTGTTTCCTCTGATGCAAACTTTCTCTGAATGCTGCTTTTAAACTAACACACACAAATGGCATTTGAGATGGCCTGCCTTATCCGTTAAAACCAAGCGAATATCATTAGGCAGTACACTGGAAAAGGTAGTTTGGGCTTTCTTACTCAATTAATCCATTACACTTAACCTTCCAGTGTTATACTGTCTGAAAGTCCTGCAACCATTATTAACACTTTACAAATATGCTTTGTATTATTAAATTTAAGAATTTAGTACCTAATAAAATTCTCAGCAGGGATATTGTTATTAAATGAGTTCATTAAACCTAACCATGCTAATTAACAGCCAAGTGTTAAAGAGCACATACAGTAGTGGACCATGTTCCATATTCACCACTCCTCTGCTCATTCTAGCAAACGGATATAGACAATCTCAGAAAAGAAAATCCAGGAAGGTTACAAACCACATGTGCCTCTACAGAAATCAGCCCCTCCAACATAAATGTCCAGGCTTGTCCAAAACTTACCTCTCATCACATCATCTATCAGTAATTTTCAATTTAGTGTACAACTGGCTCTAGTTCCTCCTTCCCTAATGCTTGCAGTGACATGACTGGAAATACTGTGCATTTTAGTTTAACAATTACTTACTAGTCTTAGCTGGCCACAACCAGAATTTTTGGAGGACTCCTACATAAAAAATATTTAGCCTCTAGCACAAGGATGATCTTTCAACCACACACACACAACCCCCCCCCCACACACACACACACAAATCCCAAGGAAAGGAATGTCAGTAGATTTTAATGTATAATGAATGGCTCCTTGGCCTCAGCCCTTATTCCACATAGTGGATGCATGGATGTGGCACCTGACTCCCTTTTATGGACTGGGAGAAGTGTTACCTGCTGAAGGTTCATGACTGAGTTCCTTTGTGAAAACTGCCCTCTGCATAAGCAGCAGTGGGGCAGCAGTGTTAGGCTTGCTCACTGGTGTACCAGCTGCAAGCACTTTGTTTGATTAGTGCATAAGCACCTGGCAGAGGCACATGTGCATGGCCTATATAAGGCTATGGGTGCTTGCGCTTGAGAGAGATGGGGGACTGTAGATGGTGGATTACCTGCCTGCCACTGTGAGGGGCCGTTCTTGCTGTTTGTGTGCCAGAGAAGGGGTTCCCCTGCCTGTGTGCTTGTCTGCCATTGTGAGACTTTATTAAATGGAATGGCCTGACCCTTTCCAGCTCCGCAGTTTTTCTACTGTCTACCCAAATCCAATGTGGACCTGCCTGGCCATGATGGCGGCCACCGGCATTACACTTGCCCGAAGTTATGCCCTTCCAGAGGAAGTCAACATCTAGTGACTGGCTGACATGAGGGTACAAAGGACTGGTGCCCTTCACTCAACTTCTGGATATGCTGAGGGGCCATGTTACTTCCAGAGAGAGCTTGCCATAAGATCAGCTGAGACATCTCTTGAAAATGCATCATGGTTCAACTTCTCCATCTGCCTAATCTTGCTTTCAACTCTTTTGTAGGAGTTTACCCCAAGGTTGCTCCCCAACAAACCTTCTGCACCCAAATCTCCACCAGAGTCTGTTTCCTGGGGAACCTGACCCAAGACATGTCCATCTAAACAAACCAAATTCAAGGAAGGATTTAAGGGGAACCTCATCTACATAATTTGTCTTTCCATAAAAAAGTAAATTAACTTCAACCAAATACAGTTGAACTTTCTAGATTAAGGGTTCAAGTTTTCATAGTCCAAGAGATAGTAAATAAAATTGAGACCTCCCAGAAGGACTATCGTTGAAGGCCCCAGGTTTGCTTATCTTAAAACAACAAGATGGTATCAGAATGAATTGTTTTCCAAGTATCAGGCTAAACTGCTTACCAGTGTAGCTAATAACATAGACTTATTAGGTAATGTTAGGTCAGAACTTACCGTGTCTCTAATCACACTATATCTAAGTGTCTCACTAACCATTAGCTTTCCTTCACTGAAGCAATGGGAAAAAAACTTTATGTATATTTTTTTGAGATGGGGCATGCTATAAACTGAATTGTGCCCCTCTCTCAAATTCATATGCTGAAGTCCTAACCCCCAATGTAAACTATATTTGAAAACGGTCTTTAAGAGCTAATTAGGAGCCTGACCTGTGGTGGCGCAGTGGATGGAACGTTGACCTGGAATGCTGAGGTTGCGGTTCAAAACCCTGGGCTTGCCCGGTCAAGGCACATATGGGAGTTGAGGCTTCCTGCTCCTCCCCCCTTCTCTCTCTCTCTCTCTCTCTCTCAATCTCTCTCTCTCTCTCTCTCCTCTAAAATGAATAAATAAATAAAAATTAAAAAAAAACATTATAAAAAAAAAAGAGCTAATTAAGGTCAAATGAGGTCATAAGGGTGGGGCCCTAATCTGATAGAACACTGGCCTCTTAAGAAGAGGGAAATGAGAGACATTTTTTTTCTTTGCTACATGAATGCATAGCAAGAAGGTGGCCATCTGTAAGCCAGGAAGAGAGCTCTCACTAGAAACCAAATTGGCTGGCAATCTGATCAACTTCCCAGGCTCCAGAACTGTGTGAAAGTAAATTTCTATTCTTCAAGCTACTCAGGCTATGGTTTCTTGTTATGGTGAAGATCATCATCAGTCCACCCAAGCTGCCTGATCTACAGGGAGCAACAGGATATGTAATGTAAGTAGACTATAGCACTGCAGTTGTACTCACTTGGTTTTCTTTTTAGCTCCACTTTTCAGCCTTTTCTCAACTTTTCTTCGGCTCCCCCCCCTTTTTTTTTTCCATTCAGTGTCAGTGCTGTTAAGTCAAGAATGATGTGGCCCTGGCCAGTTGGCTCAGCGGTAGAGCGTCGGCCTGGCGTGCGGGGGACCCGGGTTCAATTCCCGGCCAGGGCACATAGGAGAAGCACCCATTTGCTTCTCCACCCCCACCCCCCTCCTTCCTCTCTGTCTCTCTCTTCCCCTCCCGCAGCAAAGGCTCCATTGGAGCAAAGATGGCCCGGGCGCTGGGGATGGCTCCTTGGCCTCTGCCCCAGGCGCTAGAGTGGCTCTGGTCGCGGCAGAGCGACGCCCCGGAGGGGCAGAGCATCGCCCCCTGGTGGGCAGAGCGTCGCCCTTGGTGGGCGTGCCGGGTGGATCCCGGTCAGACACATGCAGGAGTCTGTCTGATTGTCTCTCCCCATTTCCAGCTTCAGAAAAAAAAAAAAAATGATGTACATTTTTACTTTCTGGTCCTGGCTGGACCAGCTGATGCCATTCTGTTCAGGATTTCAGAGGCTGCTGAATATGGCCTAAAATATATGCATAGAAATTCTGAGGGAGTTCCATATAGCAAGGAGCCATTAGAACTTAGAGATAAGGCAGCTGAGAGATAAATTAGCAAACATATAAACAAATGAACAAAGAAGCAAGCCAATGCTATGAATGAGGTTCTCAATCTACAGAAGTAATATATCCTGTGGTAGGGAAACACTAAAACCCAGTCAAGGCCACATCTTTGGACACTCAGATATGAAATGCAATCATAACAGATGCTGTGTCTTTCGTGAATTTTGTTAATATGAACTAGCTCAGCTGAGGTTATGAACTAGGCAATGAGGTTTCCATTATGGGATGGCACTGAGTAAAGCACTTCCTGTGTGGATAATTGGTCTCCCCTAGTTATTTTGGGGGATAATATGAAGGTACGCTGGGACTATATCAAAGGGGACCTTAAATGCCAAAGTTAAGATGGGCCTTTCCTCTGTATGCAGTGGGTCCAGTACTGCTGCGGCAGTGACATGAACATCACTCTATGTTGAGAAGGTGACTCTGGCAGCACACGGAAAACAGGCTGAGACAGGAAAGGCTGTAAACAGGCTACTGCCATGGTACAGGAGGAAGATTTGAAATGGTTTAGTGAGATTAGCAAGTATGCTTGTGAGAGGCCCTGCAAAGAATCAACATGGCCTTGTGGCTCTGTTTGTGGGAGGAAACATGCCTGGAAAAGAATGAAAGTTTTGGGGTCTGGCTGACCGTGGAAAGAAGAGTAGAGAGAAGAAGCTGGCAGAGGGCTCAGATGACTGGCTCCGTTTAGAGGGCTGCTGGGCTGGGAGACGGCAGGTGGAATTGATCGCTCCAGTTGTGAATGAGGGCCCTAGGCTCTGGAGGGAAGCTGGGTTACAGGAATAAGCTTCAGAGTTAATGGTGCAGGGTTTATACTTGAAATTATGAACATGAATATGAACACTGACAGGAAAACACGGAGAAAGGAAGGAAATGAAAGGAAGGACCAATGAAGCCTGTGGAAAGCTGAAACGTGTATGGTGGGAAGAGCAACCGTCTGAGGGACCAGGGAGCCAGAGGGAACTGAGGAGGATGAGGGCAATGAAAGCCTCATAAGAGATACTGTGGCCTCAGTAGAGTAGAAAGTATAATCATCGCCTTAGAGGGGAATGAAGAGAGGAGCCTAACGCAGCGGAAGGATTGGGGAAAGCAATCCAGGGGAGTTAAGAAGTGAGGAGAAGCCCTGGTCGGTTGGCTTAGTGGTAGAGCATTGGTCCAGTGTGTGGATGTCCTCAGTTTGATTCCTGGTCAGGGCACATAGAGGAAGTGCCCATCTGCTTCTCTACCCCTTCCCATCTCACTTCTCTTTCTCTCTCTTTTCCCCTCCTGTGGCCATGGCTCAATTGGAGCAAGTTGGCCCTGGGCACTGAGGATGGTTCCATGGCCTCTGCCACAGGCTTAAACTAAAAAGAACTTGGTTGCTGAGCAACAAAGCAATGCCCCAGATAGGCAGAGCATCTCCCCCTAGTGGGCTTTCCAGGTGGTCCTGATCAGGGTGCATGACGGAGTCCGTCTCTCTGCCTCCCCTCCTCTCACTGAATTAAAAGAGGTGAAGAAAGACTAAGCAGTGAGTGGTAAGGGCCTAAGCACGTTAGTTGCATTTGCTTGGTGTTTGGGAGCGCTGCCTCACAAAGTACCATAAACTGAGTGGCTGAAACAATGGAATTTTATTGTCTTACAGTTCTGGAGCTGGAAGTCTGAGATCAAGGTGTCAGCAGGACCTGCTACCTCTGAAGGCACTAGGGAAGGGTTGTTTCAGGCATCTCTCAGAGCTGCTGGTAGTTACTTCGCTTGTAGCAGCATAATTCTTATCTTCACAAGGCAGTCTCCCTGAGGCTTGTCTGTCTCCACCTTTCTCCCTGTTTTAAGGACGCCAGTCATATTGGATCAGGCACTTGTTCAACTCCAGTATGATATCATCTTAAATAATTATATCTGTAATAACCCTATTCCCAATAAGATCACATTCTGAGGTACTGGGTTAGGACTTCAACATATAAACTTGGGGGGGCATATAATTCAACTTACAACAGTGCATGAAGGGCTTCCTGAGGCGCTAGAAAGCTGCAGGCAAAGGTGCTCTTCAAGGATTCCGAATTCTTCCTACCTCCACCTGCAACAGGTCATGAGGATGTGGCCTTAAAGGGGTAAACCTTGAAGCAACAACTTAGTAGTTAAGAATGTGTGCTCTGCGTCGGCCTGGCGTGTGGGGGACCCGGGTTCGATTCCCAGCCAGGGCACATAGGAGAAGCGCCCATTTGCTTCTCCACCCCCCCCTTCCTCTCTGTCTCTCTCTTCCCCTCCCGCAGCCAAGGCTCCATTGGAGCAAAGATGGCCCGGGCGCTGGGGATGGCTCCTTGGCCTCTGCCCCAGGTGCTAGAGTGGCTCTGGTCGCAGCAGAGTGACGCCCCGGAGGGGCAGAGCATCGCCCCCTGGTGGGCAGAGCGTCGCCCCCTGGTGGGCGTGCTGGGTGGATCCTGGTCGGGCGCATACGAGAGTCTGACTGTCTTTCCCCGTTTCCAGCTTCAGAAAAAAAAAATAAAGAATGTGTGCTCTGGAGCTAGAGTGCCTGGGTTCTAAGCCCAACTCTGGCACTCATTTATCATGTGACCAGAGGCAGGCAAGTTACTAATACTGACTTTCCCCCTCAATATCCTATTTATAAAATGGGAATAATAATAAGATCTAGTCCATTGGGTTATGAGACCTAAACACATTAGCAGCATATAATAGTACTAACAGCAACAATAGTACTAACAAGGTTGGTACTATTATTCTCACTTTACAGATGAAGAAACTGAGACCCAAACAGGTTAATTAACGTACCCAAGACCATGTGTTTAGTAACAGTAAAAACCAATCTGTAGAAATCAAAAGTTAATGCTTAACAGTTATGTTTTATTGCTTCCAGGATTAATTTGATTTTAGCATAAGTAAAAATTATATAAATAGAAAAGAAACATAAAGCCTTTTCTTTAATCTATCAAGTTTGATTCTGGGCAGGGTGATAGTCATTTGCCACAATATCAATTACAAAAAGCCTGACCAGGCAGTGATGCAGTGGATAGAGCATTGTACTGGGACACGGAGGACCCAGGGTTGAAACCCCGAGGTCACCAGCTTGAGCGCTGGCTCATCTGGCTTGAGCAGAGGCTCACTAGCTTGAGCATAGGATCACAGACATGACCCATGGTGGCTGGCTTGAAGCCCAAGGTCGCTGGCTTGAGCCCAAGGTCACTGGCTTAAGCAAAGGGTCACTCACTCCCCCCCATCAAGGCACACATGAGAAAGCAGTCACTGAACTAATACGGAGCTGTAACAAAAAATTGATGCTTCTCCTCTCTCTCCCTTCCTGTCTGGCTGTCCCTATCTGTCCCTCTCTCTGACTCTCTCTCTGTCTCTTTAAAAAAAAAAAAAAAAAAAAGGATAAAAAATACGGAAGAGTTAGGAATGGAAATAAAATGTCCAGGTGCTCATTTTCAAATATTACCAGTAAAGAATTTGAACAGGAGGGAGGGATATGAAAATCAAACCGAATAAAATCACGGTTAAGTCAGCTCCTATTTCTTTGTCTTTCCTCCCATTTTCTCCAGGCTCCATGCTACTCCTGAGGATCTAAGGTAATAACGGAAGAGCATGTATAGGGTGAAAGATTTCCAGCATTCCTGTCAGCTTAATGCTTTAGAAATATTTCTCAAGTCTTCTTTAAAATTTTACCTTTATTGCTGTCTACAATAACAAACATCCAGGATTATGTTTACCCTGGGGAATAAAATCACTACAACAATTGTATTTGGGCCCCAGTGTTGGTATCTTACCGAGGAAACAGGAAGACAAGCAGAGACAAACGCACGAGGGAGACCTGGAAGGCGGCTCCTGGCAATCCGGCCTTTCTCATCTGGGTGTCCCCTGGCTGCCCTCGGCACACGGCCGCCCACGCGGCTACCGCTGAGGGAACGTGGGCTGAGCTGACTGCTGCCCAGAAAGGGAGAAGGGAAGAAAACCCACTTTCCTTTATTACTCCCTTATACTTTCTGTGTTCTATGTAGTCCAAGGATAAAGACAGTGAGATATGAGGTATTCACTCAGAAAGACAAATAATTACTGTGGGATTATGTAGGAACATCACACTTAAAATCTTCGATTGATTTGCACTTCACAAAAATCTGGGCAACAGATGATACACACACGCTCACACATAGACATTTACATACAAAACACATGGAGATAAAGCCAAAATAGTACAGCACTCAGATGATAGCTGTTTTTGTGCAGTTCTCTGAGCCATACTTCTAAAATCAACTCTTCAGTGCCGCCCCCTCCACTTTGTCCTTTGATTCTTCAGGTGCTTTCATGCATAGGTAATAGAGCTAGTCTAGAGCCCTAGGACATTTTATTATTGACTGGGTTGCTCTTGCTATAGAGTGAGTGGGTACGTACATTCTGTGGCTTTTGGTGGGGGCAAGAGTGAGGAAGTTCCTCAGCCTTTGCTTCTTCACCCTTCCTGTCTGCTCCTTCAGTGACTTGTGGGATTCTGCTCGGAAACCAGCCCTTAGGATGACGATGGTGTCCTAAAAGTAATGCCAAAGCTGTTAGCATCCCAGTCTCCCAGATCTCATGACAGAGCGAGCACAGGTCTGAGGACCTGGGAAAGAAAATGGTTCTCCTACATAGATACCAGAGTCCTTGTGCTAGGGCTCTGACAACTCTTTGTGACCTGAAGCGAGTGAAGCAAGTGACTTGTGCCTCTCCTCCCTCCCCAAAATAAGTTCCTTATTTGCAAAAACAAACAAACAAACAAGCAAAACAAAACAAAAAAAGGAACACATTCTCACTATGAATTCTTAAGAGCCTTTCCACGTCTAACACTTCGTAATTCTGTATCTTGCATTCTCAAGGGTTCTGTCTGCCATGCGGTGAGGCACAAGAGCTGAGCTAGGTTTAGAACCCCAGATATAGAGTAGAGAAATCTTAAAACATTTTTTAAAAATTTTTTTATTGATTTGAGAGAAAGAGAGAACACTTTGAGACAACACTCCAACCAAACAAGCTATCTGGCTAGGGCTAGATAAATCTGGTTTTAAATCTCGGTGGCCCCCTCATATTAACAGTTGGCTTTTGGAAAGTAACTTGTATTCTTTTCTGAATATCATCTGTGAAGTGGGGATACATTTCACACAGTTATTGTGGGAATTAAATGTGATAATTCCTGGCCTATCACCTCTGATTATTCTGGAATTGCATTATGGCATACCAGTCTAAAGCAGAGCCATTCTACCACATGGAGCCCAAGTTATGCACAAAACGACATTCTACAAGGGACCTACAAGGGACCCTGTCGGGAGCCGATCCACAACTGCTGGCTGACAAGGTCACAGCAGAAGAAGACCAAAAACTGCTGAGTGACAAAGTCACTGCAGTGAAGACCAATGGCTGTGGGGTGACAAAGTCACCACAAAGGATAGACACAACGATACTCCCCCCCCTTTGACTTTTTGAATTAATCTGGCCTTATATCCCCCCTTTTTCTGGGTGTGTGCTATTATTTGTGGCACAGGGATAATAGTACCGTGCTTTCCCTGTAGATTCGTAATGATTTCTTTGGAAATGAGACAGAGGGTGTAAGTTCCACAAAAAAGCCTGCAAGCCCCTTGAACTGGGCTCATAGACATAAGAGGCTGGCTATAATATCCCTCGTAAAGGGTTAAGTCTGTAGAAGAATTCCTTCTTAATCATGTTAAAAAAAATAGATTGTGACTTGTGAATGGTTAGGAGGCAATGGCTGTGCACAGAGCACCCTTCGGCCTTCACTTAGCATTTTTTCCTCCCTAGCCTTTTCATGTGATAAGTAGAAAAACATTCCTTTCTTCCTGCTTATTTAATCTGCAAATAGTGGTATATTCTGAGAAAAATAGAGTCAGAACTTAACTAGTGTTTAAATATAATAAATAAGTAATATTTGACTAGACAATAGTATCTTAGATAAGGTATAGTAGGATGGCCCATTGTGTGACCTAGAATGAGAGCGTAGTCAGCAAGATAAGAATGTTTTACTAAGAGAATTGTCTTTTGACTAAAGGCAATTGCTAGGCTTTCTCAATGAGATGTTTTCATGAGATTTAAAAATGTAGGGAAATCCATGGAATGTCTTGTGTTGCTGCTGGGCTATCTTGCAAGTGCACTCTGCATATCTTTGAATGAAAGCTATTCTTGATGTTATGTTAATTTCTTTAGAGGCAAGCCTTTTAGAATCTTGTGAGAAAAAGTAGGACACTGCATAAACCCAAGGCCATTTACCTGAGCAAGCGGTGGTCCATTGTTAGTCGTCTGCTAACTCTCTCTGCCCCTTAACTCACAACAGTAGTAAAGTTAGTTAACTTTTAGAACTAATACTCTAAAAGCTTTTACTGATGATGTTATCGCTATTCAAGTTATTTTATATTTTGTATGATTTGCTACCTGATTTGTGACTCATACATGTAAATTAACTGTTATCCGAAAACATGCAAACATAGTGAAAACAAAAATAATAATTAACACCATGTGATTGTGGTGTGTGTGTATAAAAAGGGAGTTATACTAGCATTTGGTAGAGATGCCTGGCAGTAAATGCTAACCGGAGAATAAAGAGAAAGAAAAGAATTCGGCTCTCTCACTCCATTTTCGCCGACGCCGTCTCCTCCTGTGGGACCCCTGGATCCCCCCCCCGGGGCTGGACCCCAGCAGGACCCTGTGAACAATAAGTTTCAAGTATCTACTGAACACTTTTCTTAACACTGTGGAGAAGCTAAAAAATTATTTGGCCCCATCTTTTAAGACATTTTTATATTTATTTGGGGAAATCAATAGGACATAAACAAATGTTATAATATTAAAATATGTGAAGAAGTACTAATTTTGTGGTAAATTTCTATATGTTATAGGAGAGAAGGGGAAAAAATCAGAGGCTGGGATTGCCCAGGAGAGTGCGAGAGCTACCTCATACAGTCACCATTGGCCGGGAAGCGACCTATGGCAGGGTGTGGAGCAGTGTCCTCAAAGAGCACAGTCCCAGAAACCAAAGAACAGGTACTAAGAACATAATCGTTAGAGGATCAGTATCACTGTGGGTAGGCAACCCACAATGCAGGGCTAAGATCTGAGCAAAGGACACAAACAAAAACCAGTTTGAAAAAACCCAAAACAAATACGATGAAAAAGTGGGAACCAAGGTTCAGTTTTGGAGAAGTTGTAAGGAGCCCAGGTTACTGATCGGTTGAGGCAGGCCAGGTGGTGGGGGGTGGGGGAGCAAGACTCGGGCTCAGAGGAAAGTTTCAGTCAAGTCCCAGACCTGGCTGGGAAGCCAGGCTGCATGCATTTATGGTGGCTAACCAGAGAGAGGAGGGTTTCACGGAGGTGATCAGATACGTGCGGCCTTGAAACAAGGGTAGCAGTGATACAGTGAGCTGTAGATAGGTTAGGCAGGAAAGGAAAAAAGCTCCTGAATAAAAACACAGAGAGACAAATAGCAAAGAAGAAACCATTACAACATGAAAAATGCTGTGGATGAGATAGGGGTGAAGACAATGTAGCAGGTGCCCGAGGAAGGTCATTCCATGCCCTGGGCTACCACACAACTGATGGGAGTGGGGAGCAAAATCCAGTGCTCAGCCACACACGTTCTGCTAGAGACCCATCCTACCAATGAGAGGCGAGGAAGCAAGATCCTATGCTGGGATTAATTAACCAATTCAATCTCATGTTTCTGTACACTTAAAAAATATAAAAGCCGGGCCACGATAATCAAAACAGCATGGTATTGGCAAAAAAATAGACCCTCAGACCAATGGAACAGAATAGAAAGCCCAGAAATAAAACCACATATATATGGTCAAATAATCTTTGATAAAGGGGCCAACAACACACAATGGAGAAAAGAAAGCCTCTTCAACAAATGGTGTTGGGAAAACTGGAAAGCCACATGCAAAAGAATGAAACTCGACTACAGCCTGTCCCCGTGTACTAAAATTAATTCAAAATGGATCAAAGACCTAAATATAAGACCTGAAACAATAAAGTACATAGAAGAAGACATAGGTACTAAAATCATGGACCTGGGTTTTAAAGAACATTTTATGAACTTGACTCCAATGGCAAGAGAAGTGAAGGCAAAGATAAATGAATGGGACTACATCAGAATTAAAAGTTTTTGCTCAGCAAGAGAAACTGATATCAAAATAAACAGACAGCCAACTATATGGGAACTGATATTTTCAAACGACAGCTCAGATAAGGGCCTAATATCCAAAATTTACAAAGAACTCATAAAACTCAACAACAAACAAACAAACAATCCAATAAAAAAATGGGAAGAGGACATGAACAGACACTTCTCCCAGGAAGAGATACAAATGGCCAACAGATATATGAAAAGATGCTCAGCTTCATTAGTTATTAGAGAAATGCAAATCAAAACTACAATGAGATACCACCTCACTCCTGTTAGATTAGCTATTATCAACAAGACGGGTAATAGCAAATGTTGGAGAGGCTGTGGAGAAAAAGGAACCCTCATTCACTGTTGGTGGGACTGTAAAGTAGTACAACCATTATGGAGGAAAGTATGGTGGTTCCTCAAAAAACTGAAAATAGAACTACCTTATGACCCAGCAATCCCTCTACTGGGTATATACCCCAAAATCTCAGAAACATTGATACGTGAAGACACATGTAGCCCCATGTTCATTGCAGCACTGTTCACAGTGGCCAAGACATGGAAACAACCAAAAAGCCCGTCAATAGAAGACTGGATAAAGAAGATGTGGCACATATACACTATGGAATACTACTCAGCCATAAGAAATGATGACATCAGATCATTTACAGCAAAATGGTGGGATCTTGATAACATTATAAGGAGTGAAATAAGCAAATCAGAAAAAAACAAGAACTACATGATTCCATACATTGGTGGAACATAAAAATGAGACTAAGAGACATGGACAAGAGTGTGGTGGTTACCAAGGGTGGGGGGGGAGGGAGGACATGGGAGGGAGGGAGGGAGAGAGTTAGGGGGAGGGGGAGGGGCACAGAGAACCAGATAGAGGGTGACGGAGGACAATCTGACTTTGGGCAAGGGGTTTGCAACATAATTTGATGACAAAATAACCTAGACATGTTTTCTTTGAATATATGTACCCTGATTTATTAATGTCATCCCATTACCATTAATAAAAATTTATTAAAAAATATATATATATATAAAAGCCGGCCCTGGCCGGTTGGCTCAGTTGTAGAGCGTCGGCCTGGGGGCGTGCCGGGTGGTCCCGGTCGGGCGCAAGCGGGAGTCTGTCTGACTGCCTCCCCGTTTCCAGCTTCAGGAAAAAACAAACAAACAACAACAACAACAAAAATATATATAAAAGCCTTGCTTATCTTGGAAATTATACAAAAATAGGTTATAAGCCAAATTCAGCTGGCAGGGCATAGTTTGCCATGCCTGGAGAGGGAGTGGGGAGAAGAAAGAACAGACAAACCTGAAGGCCTGGAAGGAGTGTTCATTGAGAGTTGAAAATGAAGGATGAGAAGGGAGATCCTGGGTAGCTACAAGTTAAAAGATACAGGGATATTGGAATTACTAAAACTACAGTTGTAGTTTACTAATTGAATCTCTTGTGATGTCCTTCAAGAGTTGCCGTATTGAGTTTCTCTGAAAGAATGAAAAAGGAAACAAGACCAGAACATGTGGATCCCAGATTTATTTGGGTTACTATTGTGTAGTCCACACAAAGTTGAGGACTGGCCTTCAAAACGATGCCTAGTTTCATTACTGGGACTCGAAGGTCATCTATCTTCTCCTTTTCTTATTGTTACTACTGATTCCTGGCTCTTTTTTTTATGCTAATAAAAAGGCTTCTCTCTCCCTTTCTCTCTCACTCTTCTCTCTCTCTCTCTTTGTGTGTATGTGAGAGAGAGAGACAAACAGACAGACAGGGAGAGAGATGAGAAGCATCAATTCATAGCGGCATCGCTTGTTGTTTATTGATTGCTTCTCATATATGCCTTGACGGGGGGTGAGGGTGAGTGGGGCTCCAGCTGAGCCAGTGACCCCTTGCTTAAGCCAGTGACCTTGGGCTCAAGCCAGCGACCATGGGGTTTTGACCCTGGGTCCTCAGCATCCCAGGTCAACGCTCTATCCACAGTGCCACCACCAATCAGGCTAAAAAGGCTTCTCTTGCTCATTAATTATTATAGCTCTTTTAAGTTAATGGCTCACTTAGTATCACAACTGTCTAGATTAAAGGCCTTAAATCAGTTTCTGGGCCAGTGATTCATTCCAATGACAATGACAACAAAAATAATAAAAGTAGGATTTATACTGTTTTGTTTTGTTTTTGTCATTTATCCCCACAATAGCCCTATACAGGTAGTATTGCTGTAGATGAGGAAACTGAGGTTCAAAGTAACTTATCTCAGGTCAGAGCTATTAAAAGGCAAAGCTGCATGCTTAACTTGGCATGGTGCAGTCAATCTTACATCATTCAATCTCTCTAAATGATCACAAATTAGTATTTCAGGTACAGCCCAGGCGCTTTAACTCTCTTCACCTTAGAGTATGATCCCTAGTCTCACTTTCCATCACCGGTTTCCAGGAAGGCTGCGGCAGCCTTCTTTGTCTCTCCGCTTCCTGAATCAAGTTCTAGATACCAGTCTAGGGAGCCATGGGAATAGGACACACTCATCACATGTAGTAACTGGCCCAGTCCTACTCCTCTCACCCTCCTTTCCTCAACTCTGAATAAGCCTCTCTCCCTGAGGGTTTGCAGGTACCTGTGCCCAATACCACTCTGATTTTTCTACACCTGAGTTTACAGCTGGAAGGGGTCTTAGAAATATCTAGTCCAACCACCTCCTTTGACATATGAGGAAGTCCACATGTTCAGCATGAATACATTTTGACGTTCTCTTATTGTTGGCTCATTCCCCAATTGAGATACTATGAAATTGGCTAAAATTCAAATAAACACATCCTCCCTACATTCTCTTTTTCCAAATCTGCTCTCTCAGATATGGAAGGCACTACCTCTGAGACCATTCAACATATGGGGCTTCTGCATGTGTGCCAAAAGTCCAGTAGTGTCTGGAACTACCAGGGGAGAGCATTTTGAGATAGAGGGCCAGTGGCCTCATTCCCGGGCAATTGCTGGAGGACAGCCAGCAAATAGCGTGGCTTTGTTGACCTTCTTCAGAAGTCCTATGGGGCTGAAATCTGGCCGTTATTTGGGGAGAATGAAAGGAGCTGTAAGAGGAAGATGGAAAATGAGGACTACCTTGAAAACAAAAGAATTGAAATGTAGATTTTTACCACCATTGGAAATAAAATAAGGAACACATATTACACCTCACAATAGGTGATTTCTGTCATTTGCCTACTCACAGCTTCCAAACGTTTTAAATTATGGTGAGACTTAGAGCCCTTTCTTTGAGAGACAGAGCGCCCCTAGGCTGGGTGGGTGCTGTACTATTAGTGGGGCCAGCCGTCTTGCCTCTCCTTTCTTCTTTTTTATGATGCATAACCTTTGAAAGAAGAACATATGTGGAAGAGCTATGAGTCTTGTAAGAACACATAACTCGTGAAAATATCATGACTCCAGACACAACTGGCTTCACATCAGAAAAATCTTTCCAGGGTAAACATTTTGTTTAAATATTAAACTTAAGTAAAGCCAGATGCAGGAACACAGTTTAAATAGCAAGAAAGGCAGCAATAACTTCAAGTGAAAGGGCACTAACAAATGCTTCCTCCGACAGACAGACTGTATTGACACAGAATGACAGCTGTAGGTCCAAGGACCCCTGCAGCCTTTTATTTTTCAGATTTGATGAACTGCCTTCGGCTGTGATGCATACAGATACAAGCTTTCTAAAAACTTAGCCTTTGCACTGATAGGAATGAGTACCCTGTTTTTCCATATTAAGGAGTTCTTTAATATTATTTTTCCAGATATTATAAATTTTCACTTTAAAAACTGGTAGTATGGCCTGACCAGGCGGTGGCGCAGTGCATAGAGCGTCGGACTGGGATGCCAAGGACCCAGGTTCGAGACTCCAAGGTCGCCAGCTTGAGCACGGGCTCATCTGGTTTGAGCAAAAGCTCACCAGCTTGGACCCAAGGTTGCTGGCTCAAGCCAAGGGTTACTCAGTCTGCTGAAGGCCCACGGTCAAGGCACATATGAGAAAGCAATCAATGAACAACTAAGGTGTCACAATGTGCAATGAAAAACTAATGATTGATGCCTCTCACCTCTCTGTTCCTGTCTGTCTGCCCCTGTCTATCCCTCTCTCTGACTCTGTCTCTAAAAAAAAAAAAAAAAAAAAAGAAAGAAAGAAAAAAGAAAAAACCTGGTAGTGTGAAGTCCTTAGATTTCAATGCTAACTAACAGTGAGGAGATAGTTGTCTAAAAATAAAGTGTGGGGGGTGGTCTTTAAAGAAGTCTCCAAAGCAACTACACAAATGAAGGCATAAGATTCGATTCTGACCTTGTCAATCTAATATTTGATGTATTCCTAAACAAATTAATTTATTCCTAATACAGAAGGCTTGCAATATAGATTCACTTTTTTTTTTTCTTTACAGAGACAGAGAGAGAATCAGAGAGGGGGATAGACAGGGACAGATAGACAGGAATGGAGAGATGAGAAGCATCAATCATTAGTTTCTCGTTGCGCATTGCGACACCTTAGTTGTTCATTGATTGCTTTCTCATATGTGCCTTGACCGTGGGCCTTCAGCAGACCGAGTAACCCCTTCCTGGAGCCAGCAACCTTGGGTCCAAGCTGGTGAGCTTTTGCTCAAACCAGATGAGCCTGCGCTCAAGCTGGTGACCTCGGGGTCTTGAACCTGGGTTCTCAGCATCCCAGTCCAACTCTCTATCTACTGGTCAGGCTAGATTCACTTTTTAATTAACCCATTTGGTGACACACATATTGCATGTAACAGGTAATATTAACACTGTCTGTCTACTGCTCTGATTTACTATTAATGTTCAACCATTCATCAGTGCTGGTTCAATCTCTAATGGTCACTAGGAAAATCCTACAGAGGGCCAGCTCACCTCTTTGCTGAGAATAAAATAGCACAACTGGCTCATGGACTAATCAATTGTGTAATTACTCTCAGGTCAGGGCAGATCCTCACTGGAAGACAATTTGATATTTCTCAGCACCAGGGATTTGAGAGAGGAAATCAGCTAATTGTAAAAGCTAGAGAATAGGACCTATGAGAAAAGCTAAAAGAAACAAATTGCTTAACCTGGAAAAGACAAGGCTAAAAGGATGCTCTAATAAAGACCCTCCTGTATATG
Organism: Saccopteryx bilineata; assembly: GCF_036850765.1. Classification (NCBI taxonomy): domain Eukaryota; kingdom Metazoa; phylum Chordata; class Mammalia; order Chiroptera; family Emballonuridae; genus Saccopteryx; species Saccopteryx bilineata. Next base: position 242,655,745 of record NC_089493.1, read on the forward strand.
TGAAAGGCAGAAAAGATCATGGGACAAGGAAGAAAGAACAAGAATAAAATGAGACAAACATAGTGAAGTCAGGAATTCAACACTATAGTTGAGAACCGCGAAAAGTTCTTTTTATTCATTTATTCATTCATTCACTCACTCACTCAACAGTGTGCCCTAGGTGTGTACTTGCAGCAAGAACCTGGCTGGAGCTGCCTCAGTGGAGGCCAGTCACCCGCTCTCCTGTGATGACTTCTGTGGGGCCCTATCTGAAGACAAAGGGATAAAATGGGAGTTAGCGTAATTCAGATTCTTTTCTTTTTTGAGAGAAGCAAGCAGGATAGAGTGAAATAGGAAAGAGCAGCATTCAGATTTGGAGCAGGGACTGATAGCAGCTGAGCTGAGACCGACCATGAGTGCTCAGCACCAGGACAATCTACATGTGGGTTTGGAAGATGGAGGAAGGCAAAGACTAAGCATGAATTTATCTCTCTGGTCACATTTGTCTACTCTAAGCCAGTCCTAACAGTATCTTCAAATCACAACAAATAAATAATGATTCCAAAAATATATGCATTGCCAGATTAGAAACTTGTAAGAATTTAGCCCTCTGGCCTGACCTGTGGTAGCGCAGTGGATAAAGCGTCGACCTGGAAATGCTGAGGTCACCGGTTCGAAACCCTGGGCTTGCCTGGTCAAGGCACATATGGGAGTTGATGCTTCCAGCTCCTCCCACTTCTCTCTCTCTGTCTCTGTCTCTCTCTCTCTCTCCTCTCTAAAATGAATAAATAGAAAAATAAAAAAATTTAAATAAAAAAGAAAGAATTTAGCCCTCATGGGATGAAGAGAAGAGCTCCTCTGTCTGGACCAGTAGGCCTGGATGGTCTCACATGGGGGTAGACTACATGGCTGTGTTTAGAATATGACTATTTTAAAAAGTTTATCCTTTCCTTTCTAAAAGGAATAGAAGTTCATTACGTATAATGTGAAAAATACATTGCCATTATTTTAATAAAATTTTCAAAGATACGATTTTATGGACCTTGGAAGGATCTTTCCCTATATACACCCTCCCCAAACCCCTAAGAATGAAACTCCTTCAATAGACTCTTTCCTTGAGTTATAGTAGTTCACAGTTAAAAACCAAATATTTTATGGGAAGAAAAATATTAAATGTTACCTTATTATTACTATGTCACCTTGAACTTGTTTATTAATGTAAGCCTAGAGAACTGCCTCTAGGAACCCGAGAGGCCACCGAGGGGCTCAGGCTGTTGGAAAGGGTGCTGTGGAGTTAGCTGTGGGCCTGGCCCTGCTGGGGACCTGGAAGCCCGAGACAGTTCCTTTGGCATATATAACTGTCTCTGGCGGATCTGGTGCCCCCAAACCTGGCAGAATCATGAACAGAGTGTGTGTGAACCCCAGGACATAAAGCATTTGGCCTAGGACCATTTGCTTATCATAACCCTTCTGGGTCCCAGTACGCTTTGGAAGCCATTTAACAGATAGGTGCTCACAGCATATGCTACATCGAGAAATGCTTGTAAGGTAGCTCAGAATTTCCATAACCCTCTCTCTCTAAAGTGATTTTGAATTTCTTTTCATAAGCGTTTTAAAACACATTCCCCTTCAACTGTGCCTCTTCCCTCTTCCCCAGGACACGGGCACATACATGCCTGAGACTCTCGTTCTCGAGAGAAGGCACTTCTGTAACACACCATCTGCATCTTTGAGATTTCTGCAGAACGCAAATTCCTGAAATATTTTTACAAAGACTTACTTTCCTATTCTAAAAGAGGGTGATTAGTCTCCATTCTTCTTACTAAACTGTATTAACAGAAGGAAGGGCCTTAGAGGTTGGAAATCACTCCTTCCAAGGACAGCATCGACTCCCCTTTTGTGTTTTTCCTCCCCCATTCTCTCTCTGGCCCACACTCTTTTTGCCTTTTTCATTCTCATGCATCTTTCCTTTTCCACAGTTGTATATTTCTCTCTCCTACTTATGATGGACATAGGCCAGCTCACATCACTACACAGTCTGTGCCTCTTAAGTGGAACTGAGGGAGCAAAATGAGAATTCCTGCCTGGTAGCATACACTGACCACACCTGATGAGAGACGTTGCCCCAAGACACTCACCTCCATTTCAGACTCCTGTGACGAAGCCAGACTGTCTGTGGAAAGCTTGAAGAAGGTAACAGTGGGGAGTAAAGAGATTATAGAAAGGGGGTATGCCTTTATTATCATACCAATAGCTAATACTTGCTAAGCACTTGCTATAGTCCAAACACTGTTCTACATGCTTTACATGTATGTACAACTCCACACTGAAATAATAATTTTCAGCTCCACACTTAAAAGCAGAAAAGAAGCCCTGGCCGGTTGGCTCAGCGGTAGAGCGTCGGCCTAGCGTGCGGAGGACCCGGGTTCGATTCCCGGCCAGGGCACACAGGAGAAGCGCCCATTTGCTTCTCCACCCCTCTGCCGCGCTTTCCTCTCTGTCTCTCTCTTCCCCTCCCGCAGCCAAGGCTCCATTGGAGCAAGGATGGCCCGGGCGCTGGGGATGGCTCCTTGGCCTCTGCCTCAGGCGCTAGAGTGGCTCTGGTCGCAACATGGCGACGCCCAGGATGGGCAGAGCATCGTCCCCTGGTGGGCAGAGCTTCGCCCCTGGTGGGCGTGCTGGGTGGATCCCGGTCGGGCGCATGCGGGAGTCTGTCTGACTGTCTCTCCCTGTTTCCAGCTTCAGAAAAATGAAAAAAAAAAAAAAGCAGAAAAGAAAATGTATTCCATGTCCAAATCCTTCCATTTATATGACCTACATGAAGTAATGTAGGAGGAGAGCTTCTTTTCAACCAAACATTGAAATAATATTTCATTATATTTATATATTTGCAAATAATTAAACATATATATAACATGTATGTATATCAAACTGTCAAAAGAAAAAGGGCTAAATGCAGAGAAAAAATACCACCAAGAAAAATGTTTTAAATACCCTGACTAAGGTGGTTTTTCTTTGCATGTATACCTTCTACAGGAGCCTGCCTTCTGTACTATAACAAAAGGCCCAACTGTACAACAAGTGATTCTTTAGGGCAATATAAAGAAACAATAACAATTCAACAACTAGCATTTTAAATTTAATTTACAGTGTATCCAGTATATTTACTTATCTTTACTGGTCAACATGATAAACCTGTGAGTCAGGTATCATTTGTATAATTCCCATTTGACAGATAAAGAAAACTAAGGTTGGCAATAGTCAAATCATTTGCCCAAGCCACACACAAAGTGTTTCAGTTATCTGCTGCTGTGTAACAAACTACCCCAAACTTTGGTGGCTTAAAAATCAACTTATAATTACTAATAATTCTGTGGGTTGGCTGGGCAATTCATCTGCCCCACAAAGTGTCAACTGGGATCTTGGCTGGTGGTATGACAACCAAGATGGCCTAACTCTCATGTTTGGCTATAGGTGCTGGTCATTGGCAGCATACCTTGGTTCCCCTCCACATGGCCTCCCATCTTCCAAGACCTCTCTTCTCATGGTATTTCTAGTAGGATAACTTAGAGACTTCTTTAACAAGTCAGGATTTCCATGAGGGGAAAAATTGAAACTGCCAGCTCACTTTCATTGCATTGTACTGGTCAAAGTAAGCCACGGCCTACCAGGTTCAAGGGGAAGGAAACAGGTTGAATGTGTCGATGGAGAAGCCACATGCATGTATAGGAATGGAAAGAATGGTAGGCAGCTATATTAGAGACAATCTACTACACCAAGAGGAGCCTAGTTGGAACTCAGAAAGATCAGCGAGAATGCCACTATTCCACTAACTATTTAATGTTCAGCTCTAAAGTCATGGTTTTGGTATAAACACATACCTAGTGCAGGAATATAATCCCCCACTTGCCTTCAGGTGATGCTAGCATTGTTGCAACTTTGTTTTTATGTGTTACTTCTTTGGACAGCAGAGATTAATCTAGGCCCATATATAAAAGTTTGTTAATTTGACTTAATCTGTCTAATGCTAATGTTCTCAATAAGGACTTTAAGAACATGATATGACTGACTGGTGGTGACACAGTGGATAGAGCTCCAACCTGGGACAATGAGATCCCAGGTTCAAAACCCCAAGGTCGTTTGGCTTGAGTGCAGAGTCTCCAGCTTGACTGCAGGGTCATGTATACAATCCCATGGTCACTGGCTTAAGCCCAAAGGTTGCTGGCTTGAGCAAGGGGTCACTGGCTCAGCTGGAGCCCCCTGGTCAAAGCATGTATGAAAGTGACACACTACGAGTTGATGCTTCTCATTCATCTCTCTGTCTCTCTCTCTATAAAAAATAATAATAATAATAAAAACCAAGGTAGGCCAGCTCACATAACTGCACAGTTTGTGCCTCTTAAGTGGAACTGAGGGAGCAAAATGAGGATTCCTGCCTGGTAGCATACCTCTGACCACACCTGATGAGAGACTTCGCCCTAAGACACTCACCTCCATTTCAGACTCCTGTGATGAAGCCAGACTGTCTGTGGAAAGCTTGAAGAAGGTGACAGTGGGGAGTAGAGATATTATAGAAAGGGGTATGCCTTTATTATAATACCAATAGCTAATACTTGCTAGGCACTTGCTAGTGAATGTTAATGGCAAAGAGCCACTGTGACAGTAGAATTGTGGGTAGAACGTTATTTATGTGACTGATAGCCTTATTCAATTTTCTAGCTTGAAAGCCCATTTAGGGGTCATACAATCAAACTTCTCCTTAGTTAGAGACATTATTATAGCTGAGCATCTTTTAGGCATGAGCCTCCTCCCATACCTAAGTCACCTAACGTTTCTATGTCTCTGGGTCCCCAGAATGTGCACGCGTGCTCATAGACACATACACATGTGTGTGCACACACACAAACACACACACACACAGTCCCTTCACTAAAAAAGGTTATAGAACAGCTGTTTAAAATAAATGAAAATTAAAGTCGACACTCTCACCCCCACCCCGATTTTCACAAATCTTTTGAAGTAACCAGAGCCCCCTGGAGTGTCTGAGTCTAAGCTGTCATCACTAGTGCTTTACAAGCAGTCACCAGGCAGCAGTGGCTGCGACTCTCCCACTTTATTCAGTCAAGGACAAGTATGATGATTCCCTTCCTGGTTTTCAACCATCACGGACAGTATTTCTCCCTCTGTGAAAGCAGGTCTAGTTTGTAAGGGACTTTACAGCTGCCTTCCAGTTGATTCCTGTGCCCCCCAGTTATACTGAATGTATCGATATATAACAAGAAGAAAACCACCAAAGAGAAAACCCCTGGGGTGGAGGTGCAGGGATTAATTAAAAAATTTTTAAAGTAATAAGTATGTAATAAAGACTATTTTAAAAAGAACCCCTGATTGGTGAACACAGTACAATATACAGATGATGTCTTACAGAATTGTACACCTAAGACCTACATAATGTTATTAACCAATGTCACCCCAATAAACTGAATAAAAAAGAAAAAAATGTAAGAATACCTAAAATCACTCCTATTCTTCCCTATAAAAAATAGATTGCTTTGTTTGTTTTTGTTTTCACAAAATTTTGAAACAGAATCAAGTAAATTTTGTAATAGAATCAAGGGCCCAGGACATATGGTTTATTTCCTTAATAAAGTGTCACACTTTCAGTTAAATATCATCATGATTAGCCTGATCAGGCAGTGGCACAGTGGATAGAGTGTTGGACTGGGACGCAGAAGGCTCAGGTTCAAAACCGAGAGGTTGCCAGCTTGAGCACGGGCTCATCTGGCTTGAGCACAGGCATGCCAGCTTGAGCATGGGGTCGCTGGATTAAGTGTGGGATCATAGACATTACTCTAAGGTCATTGGCTTGAGAAAGTCACATATGAGAAAGCAATCAATGAACTAAGGTGCCACAACAGAGAATTGATGCTTCTCATCTCTCTCCCTTCCCATCTGTCTGTCCCTGTCTTTCCCTTTCTCTGTCTCTTTCACACACACAAAAATAAGATATATAATCATGATTAAACCCTAAGTAAGACTAATGGGCTAAAAATTTTAAATGTTTTAACCTGGTCAAATGACTTCAAAGAGAGTATCATTAACAAAAATGATAAGAGCATGTAAATACAAAAGATGTTCCTACATCATCAGCATTAATTGGAAGTTCTTCATATTTCCTCTAAAAGGACAGATTTAAAGAATTCTATTACCTATAAAATTTATTGTTGAAAAACGAAGTGTATATGGTGGGGAAGACTAAATTAACATAGGTCATACATTTTGGTAGTTATTTAAATATATTGACTACTTTGTTACACAGAATATACTAAAAAATATTAATCTAGAGGGGAAATAATATGTGCATGCACACATAGGATCATATATTGAGTAATATCAAACAAATAGTAACTGATACACTACATACTCAGAGATGTCACTCTCATCCTTTGCTATGTGTCCATGGCCTCCAGGGTAAAATCCGGACTCACCAGACACATGGAGCATTTCAGGTTGCACTCCCTCCCCCCGTTTGCCTTTTCCTCTGGCCCTGCCAGGGGTTCAGCCCTGCATGGCTTCTTGCATTCCCCACTTCTGCCCTCTTGTACCCTTTATTCTCTTCTTTGAAAACTCATCTGCACACCATCACTTGGCTCAGCTGATGCCTCATGCCAGCAGGTTCCAGGTCCCTCTGTGATAAGCCATGCCTGCAAGGCCACCTGCCCTCTCATCCAGCTTTCCTCACCATGCATGTCTGTTGTTCACTAGACCAGGGATCCTTGGGGACAAAAGTGGCATCTTTTATCCTGCCTTCACACCACCATCACCCTCCACTCACTCTGGCACATGGTAGGAATGCAATAAATACTACTGAGTGAATAAGGTTGTATATTTCAGGGGTCTGTAACAACTAACAATTTATAATCAGCCATGCATAGCTATGGGTTCTGCATCGGTGGGATTCAACCAACAGGAGATTGAAAATATTCAGAGGAAAAATGTTATGTTGTTGCTGATGTGTACTATGTAGTTAGGTATAAGATGGACTGTGTTTGTACTGAACACATACAGACTTTTCTTCTTGTCATTATTCCCCCTAAACAATACAGTATGACAACTATTTATATTGTATTCGGTATTCTAAGTGATGTAGAGATGATTTAAAGTACATGGGAGGATCTGCATAGGTTATATGCAAATGCTAGGCCATTTTATATAAGGGACTTGAGGACCCTCAGATTTTGGTGTCCTTAGGGGTCCTGGAACCCACCCCCTTCGATACCTAGGGATGACCGTATATGATAGGCACTTGAAATAGATTGCCGTGTTGTTGCAGTAATATAATGTTATAGTAATTAAATATATAGAAATATAGAAAAATATGGAAGATATACAGAAATAATTAGGATATAATATTAAAAGCAATTAAGAAAATTAAATAAAGTTATGCCATCTGGATAGGAATTAATCTAGTGTGCACAGATGTGATAGGCAGAATCTGCCTTTCACACAGGGCCCAGTCAGTGTGTGTGTGAAGTTATACATAGATAAGAAGTGGCTTGATGTCATAACTCTGTAGGTTAACATAAACAAGAAGCTTCCCTAGGAGCACCTTAAAAGTGGTTTGATGTGACATTTTGGTAAATTAACATAAAAAGGGCTCCCTGCAAGGAACTCCCAAAAAGGTGGTTTGAGGTGATAATCCTGTAGATTGACACCTGGTAGAAGGCATAGGCCAATAAAGGTACTAAAGCTAAGGGGCCCCTGCTGCGGTAGTCGCCCTAGACTACAAGGTTGAACGTGGACTGCTCTGACCAAGGAGAACAGTGAGGAGCACGCCGATGGGGGTGGGGGGGGGCCTTAAGCTGTACACAGCCATATCAAAAGGATTTGTGAGTAATAAACTGCCTGATTCTTGCAACTAACTTGTGTGTCGGTTGTGTTTTTCCTCCGATGGCAGTTGGTCTTGGCACTTATAAGTAGAATCTTCATAGCCACCTCAAGAGTAGTTTCGAAGAGGCTGCCAGACATGCTGTTAAACAGGAGTGTCCCACTGTGCCGGGAAGTTGAATCCAGAACTCCTGATTGACATAGAGCTCGGGTTCTACTGGGACACATGTTTAATCCTTACCGCAGATCTCTGAGGAGGAAAGTACAGGTTTGAAGGCCCCTTTCCAAATCTCCTGGGGTTAGATATGATTTGAATTTCAGAAGTTTTTATATTTTAGGAAGGTGATCTGTTGTATTAAAGACTGTGCAAATATATATACATCCCCAAAAGAATTTGAAGCAGCACTGATAATCATATACATATAATCACCAATAATCACACATAAACAGCCATACAGATGAATAATCACACTAAGTAGAATAAAGACTATAAATAAACTCTGGTCTGTTTGGGTCAAGTTTTGCTTCCTACTGAGTTTGCAGCAATCTTATAAAAATGCTGTGAGTTTTAGAGCTTTTTGGATTTCAAAAATGCAAATAAAGGAGCATGGACCTGCACAATTATCCTCAATACCTTAGAAATGAAGAACAGGGGCACAGAAAGGCTAAGTAATTGCTCCGAATCATACACTAATAAACTGGAATTCAATGTCTGACTCCAGAATGCTACTTTTAAAATGAAAAAGGTTAAATGATGTTATATTTGATACATGCAAAAGAATATGTGATATATATAAATTAATGAATAATAATTAAAACAATAAATTAAAATAAAAATGAATCTGCCACCCAGTTTCCAGAGATGAATCCCGATCTCAACCCTGGGCATAGTACCCTAGGGCTGGCTAAGGCTGTTATTTGTGGATCTGTTGCACAGGCTGGGTTGTAATGGCTTTGAATGTCAACTTCGTGGGTGGGGCCCAGGAGATCACACAGGGGAAATTAAGTGCTTTTATAATATCAAGAGACCTATAAATTGGGAAGGGGATGAAGTCACATTGTTTCAAAGATGTAAAAATGATGCAATTTGAGGTATAAATGAATGAGGACTCTTTCCTATGTACTGCAGGTAAAAATGCAATGGGGTGTTGCTTGTGTAGGCCAGCATAACAAGACCTCAGGCTATTCCTGGACAGGAACTGCTGAGCCAATTAGAAGGAATTAGAAAAGAAGGCCTGAGGGCTCACACAAAGAAAGAGTGCCCCAGGCCCTGATCAGCAAGTGTCTGGTGTGTTTATTTACAGATAATGGCAAAACCCAAAGTGGCCTGGCCTGTTAATAAGATGTCACTTTCAGAGGCTTCCGACACTGGAATTGACTGGGGGATCTTCAGCTCACCTAGATCAAAGGTTCAGAAGGATGAAAATGTTCTCACATCAGTTAAGTCAGTGATGGGCAATTTTTTTAGCTTGGTGTATCAAAATTCACCAAAAAACAGAGCATAACTCGGGTGGTGTGTCACTTCGAGAAAAAAACCATAATTTCGCTATATTTATAGTTTAAATGACAAAAAATGTATAATTGTAATATATAACTGTATTTAATAAACCAAAAACTAATTCTTTAACTTACCTGCTTAGTGACTTCTTTGTTCATCTGTCAGTAGGTTTCTTTTGTTAGTCTTGATATTATTTAACTTATGTGGGGTGCTGTAAACTAAGATAAGTGAGAAGGAGGGCGAATTTTTTAACTAACCTGCCTATTAGTGACTTTTCTGTTGCTGAATTTCATTGGCTAAATCTTCAATTAAAGGTTAGTATTTTGTACACTTCAAGCCCAAGCAAGCGCTACTAACTTCATCTGTCAATCTGGGTTTTTTTGTTGTTGGTTTTGATATTATTAAACGCTAGAATAAGGTCTCACAAAAGTACGTAGAGAGAAAAAGTGTGAGTAAAGCCACTGCTATATTTTTCAGGGTGCTAAAAGTGTCTGGTAATCGGTTCTAGGCACTCCAAATTTCCTGTTCGTAGTGGCATTCCTCTTGATTCTCCAAGTGGCACCTTTCCAGATTCTCAAGCTTTGACCTCAAGTCGACAAACACCTGAGCCCAGATGTTGTCTTGAAATTCTGCAAGTTGCATCTTATATGAATTAAGATGACTGGCCTGACCAGGCGGTGGTGCAGTGGACAGAGCATCGGACTGGGATGCAGAAGACCCAGGTTAGAGACCCCGAGGTCGCCAGCTTTAGCGAGGGCTCATCTGATTTGAGCAAAAGTTCACCAGCTTGAGCCCAAGGTCGCTGGCTCGAGCAAGGGGTTACTCAGTCTGCTGAGGGCCCACAGCCAAGGCATGTATGAGAAAGCAATCAATGAACAACTAAGGTGTTGCAACGTGCAACAAAAAACTAATGATTGATGCTTCTCATCTCTCCATTCCTGTCTGTCTGTCCCTATCTATCCCTCTCTCTGACTCTCTCCGTCTCTGTAAAAAAAAATAAAAAAATAAGATGACTGCCATATCTCTAAAGGCGGGAAATGGCACCCATAGCACAGGCCCTCGCCTCTCCCAGCTCCCCCTCACTTATTTCAATAATGATGGTCAATTAGAAATCCATGACACCCCAGAACAGTAGATTGGATGATGGTTACTGTGGTTATGTGGTTGCTGGTAATGGTGATCACAGGGCCCCCAGAGATGCGCCCCCCCCCCCACATTCTGCTGCTCCCTGCTCTGCCAGCCAGAAGTGAGGTCAGAGATCCCCTAATGGCCTAACTGGAAGTCCCAGAACTAGATGCTCTGTGCCAGAGTTCTGTTGTTTTGGCCTACAGACCTCTGGCACAGAGTGTCTACACCACAGCAAATGTTTTATCCTCAGCCAGGTGCAGTAGCCGAAGATGAAACGTCCTTCTCGGCATGCGGCCCCATACTTCTCTGGTATGCGGCCGCGTGTCATAGAAAATGGCTACACGTGTCAGTGCTGACACACGTGTCATAGGTTTGCCATCACAGAGCTAAGTGGAACTGACTTTGTGGGAGAATTATGAGAGTTGTCCATTGATGGACACTTATCCTGAGAACAAACATCCCAAAATTGCCAGATGCCAGGCTCTCCCAGAGAGCTTGCTCAAGAAGATCTGGGCAAGCCCTGAGGTTCAACCAATACCAGGGCTGAGGGCTGTGTGTGTGTGTGTGTGTGTGTGTGTGTGTGTGTAAGGGAAGTTTCCAGAAAAATAAAATTGTTGAAAAAGGAAAAAAATCAGAATTCTGTGTTCAAAGAATCTTACCTGAGCTATAAACATTTTGTTATTCTCTGACAGGTTGGGTAGAGGTGGTCTTGCTACTTCAGAAACTTTTGTTGCTAAACCTTTCAACTTTAGCTAGCCCAAGGTGATCACTAACTTGAAAGTGAAAGGGTAGACAAATGTTTCAACGAGAACTAGATGATCTAAACATACATTAAAAAATATCCCAGAATCACTATGGAAAACACACGCTTGCACATACATGTGCACACACACCTTAGCTATATTCTGCAGGTATAGATAAAGAAAGGGGAACTATGCATCCTAGAGAAACTGAGCTATAAACACTTGCTCCATTCACATGATATCCAGGAAAGGTGAGAAAAAAGAAAAGTAACAGAAGCAATAGAGAGTAAGTAGGTTGCCTAAAAGTACTTTGCATGAAAACAGATACAGTTTTATATCTAAACCACAAGAAAATGTTTTATTATTGGTATTATTATTATTTTATTTTAGTGAGAGGAGGGGAGGCAGAGAGACAGACTCCCGCATGCACCCTGACAAGGATCCACCTGGCAAGCCCACTAGGGGGCAATGCTCTGCCCCTCTGGGGCCATTGCTCCATTGAAACCAGGGCCGATTTTTTAGTGCCTGAGGCAGAGACCATGGAGACATCCTCAGAGCTCGAGGCCAACTCACTTGAGCCAATTGAGCCATGGCTGCAGGAGGGGGAGAGAGAAAAAGAGAGAGAGAGAGAGAGAGAAGGGGGAGGGGTGAAGAAGATGGGTGCTTCTCCTGTGTGCCCTGACCAGGAATCAAACCTGGGACATCCACATGCTGAGTCGACATTCTACCACTGAGCCAACTGGCCAGGGCCACAAGAAAATGTTAAAGGAAAAAAAATAACAACCTCCCAAGTATTTGTAGATAAAGTTACTTCTAGCTTTTCATTATTGCTACACATGGACTTTGGGAATCTCTTATATGAAGGGAACCTTCTTTCCATTAGAAATCCTGACAAGCTATGGAGATAGGACAGTCAGCCTGAGGCACTTGACACATTTCTCTGAGGCACCTTGTCAGTGTTGGTACTTCAATGGAAGAGGCAGAGGAAGTCTCTGTTTGGGTGTGACCATTTGTACTTTTATCCAACTAATATTTGGATTAATACATCTTTTCCTGTTAATTTTCTCATCAGTATTCCTCCATCTTTTCCTTCTCTTTCCCCTGAAACACAAAACACACATACTATGTCTGTAGCTCATACCCACCTAATCAGAGAACTGATTTTCAACAACAAGGATAATGGCTTTGGCCCATTAAAAGCTGTGGGAAAGGATACAAAATCAATCAATATGTAGAAATTTGTTGCATTTCTATACACTAATAAGAGGCAACCAGAAACATAAATCAAGAAAACAATCGCATTTATAATTGAACCAGAAAGAATATAATACCTATGAATAAATTTAACCAAAGAGCTGAAAGACCAGTACACTGAAAACTATAAGAAAATGATGAAGAAAATTGAATAAGACACAAATAAATACAAAGATATTCCATGTTCATGGATTGAAAGAATTAATATTAAAATGTCCATACTATCCAAATCAATTTATCAATTCAATGTAATCCTCAACAAATAACATTTTTCACAAAAATAGAACAAACAACTTTAAAACTTGTGTGGAACCACAAAAAACCCTGAATAACCAAAGCAATCTTGAGCAAGATTAATGCTGGAGGCATTAAGTGCCCTGATTTCAAAGTATATTATAAAACTATAGCAATCAAAACAGTATGATATTGGAATAAAAACAGATACATAAATCAATGGAACAGAATGAAGAGCCCCAAAATAAACTCATTCATATATGGTCAACTAATTTACAATTAAGGAACTAAAATTATACAGTTGGGAGAAGGACAATCTCTTCAAAAAACAGTGTTGGAAAAACTCAACAGATAAAATATGCCAAAAATTAAAACTGAACCACTTTCTTAAACCATCCACAAAAATTAACTCAAAATGGATTTAAGACTTTAATGTAAGACCTGATACCATAAAACTCCTAGAAGAAAACATAGGCAGTAAGCTCCTTGACATTTGTCTTGGAAATTATTTTTTTTGGATTTGACAGACGTAAAGGTGAAAAAAAGCAAAAATAAACAAGTGGAACTACATCACACGAAAAAGCTTCTGCACAGCAAAGGAAACCATCAACAAAATAAAAGACAAATTACTGAATGGGAGAAAACAATTGCAAATCATATATCTGGTAACAGATTACCAGTAATATCCAAAATATACTGCTCAGAAAAATTAGGGGATATTTTATGGCTTCATATTCATTTTGACATATCCCCTAATTTTTATGAGCAGTATATATAAAGAACTCATACAACTTAATGGCAAAAAGAAAAAAGCAAACAATCCAATTAAAAAATGGGCAGAGGATCTGAATAAACATTTTTTTAAGGAAGACATACAAATGGCTAACAGGTATATGAAAAGATGCTCAACATTATTAATCATCAGGGATATCACTTCATACCTGTTAGAATAACTATTATCAAAAAGGCAAGAACAAGTATTGGCGAGGATGTAGAGGAACCCGTGCACTGTTGGTGGGAATGTCAACTGGTGGAGCCACTATGGAAAACAATATAAAGGTTCTTCAAAAAATTATAAATAGAACTACCATATGACCCATAATTCTACTGCTGGGTATTCCCAGAAAATGAAAATACTACCTCAGAAAGATATCTGTACCCCATGTTCATTGCAGCATTACTTACAATAGCAAGATATAGAAACAACCTAAGCATCCATCAATAGATAACTAGGCAAAAGAAATACGGTATATATATTATAAATATAATTTAATACTATTCAACCATAAATATAATGAAGTCTTGTAATTTGTGACAACATAGATGGACCTTGAGGGCCATACTAAGTAAAATAAGTCAGATAGAGAAGGACAAATACCATATGATCTCACTTATATGTGGAACCTAAAAAGCAAAACAAAACTAAGAAACAAAAAACACCAAGCTCATAGACACAGAGAAGAGGTGGGTGGTTACCATAGGTGGGGGATTGATAGGGGTGGGCAATATGAGTGAAAGGAACCAAAAGGTGTAAAATAAACACATCATGAGGATGTAATGTACAGCATAGAGACTATAGTTAATAATACTGTATTGCATATTTGAAATTTTCTACGACAGTAAATCTCAGTGTGAGGATCGCGGGAGGGAAACAGGGATACAGGGTGGTGGGAGAGAGAAAAGGGAAGATAGACGGTGATGGAGGGAGACCTGACTTGGGGTGATGAATACACAATGCAATATACAGAAGATGTATTATAGAGGTGTACACCTGAAAACTATATAATTTTATTAACCAATGCCACCCCAATAAATTCAATTAAAAAATTTTAAAATAAAGTTTTCATTATAAGAAAAAAATTCTTTAACTACATGTGGGGACAGCTATTAAGTAGACTTATTGTGCTGATCTAACAGCCCACACTGTACATTGTCGCCGCTGTGCCCACAGAGCTGCAGAAGAGTGGATTATATTTAAGTCCTGGCTTCTTCTAAATGCAGCCTGTCATGCCCAAGCACAATTTTGGACATAGGTGTAGTTTGCCGCCTTATATTTAGCAACTTCTACTCAAAAGGTGGTCTGTGGACTTGCAGTTTCTGCAATACCTGAAAGCTAATTAGAAATGCAAAATCTCAGGTCTGGTACCACAACTGCAGAGTCAGAATTTATACTTTAAAAATATCCCGCCCTGGCAGGTTGGCTCAGTGGTACAGCATCAGCCCGGTGTGTGGAAGTCCCGGGTTCAATTCCCTGTCAGGGCACACAGAAGTGATCATCTGGTTATCTGGTTCTCCATGCCTCTCCCCCCCCCTTTCTTTCTCCCCATCTCCCTCCTGCAGCCATGGGTCGATTGGCTCGAGCAAGTTAGCCTTGGGCACTGAGGATGGCTCCATGGCTGTCTACCTCAGGCACTAAACAATGGCTCTGGTTGCAACAGAGCAGCGGCCCCAGATGGGCAAAGCATTGACCCCTAGTGGGCTTGTCGGGGGGATACCGGTTTGGGTGCACGTGGGAGTCTGTCTCTCTGCCTTCTCTCCTCTCACTAAAATAAAAAGAAAAAGAACATTCCTAAATTATTTCAATGTACATTAAAATTTGAGAAGTTTATGGAATTTTATTACATTTATTCTACAAGAAACACATAGTAATTACTACCAACCAGGCACTTATAAAAAACATTTTTTTAAATAATAAGTAATTTTCTCCTCAGAACAGCCCCATTTATAGTAGTAAAGTAGATAGATACTATCATACTCCCATTTTACAGACGAGGAAACCAAGATATTAAAGTATAAGTACTGGTCTAAGGTCATACAGCGAGTGTGTGATGGAGTTGGGATTAGAACTCCAGAATCCATTCTGTATGTCACAACTTTATACCGCCTGCCTCTTGGAGACATATAATAAATAATTAGAATAGATATTAAAGGATGGGCACTTTGCATGATTAAAAAATACCCACAGGTGTTTAAAATAACTGTTCTGCAAGCTACAGATTTTACTAGAATGCCCAGAGGAATCCTCTACTGAAAAAGGAGTGTTGATTCAGGAGGGGCTACAAGAAGCCAAAGCTTCTTCCCATGAGATACCAGGTACTGAAAATAAGCAAGAGTAACAGGTTACTAAACAGAGAGCTAAATAAACAAAAACTATTCCACTTAAAAACACTGTTCAAAGTGAAGGGCAGTCTGATGGTGAAGTAAAAAGGTTTAACCCACATGCCTGAGAACCTTACCTGTTAATGCCCACACAACACTTTCGAAACTGAGGGAAATAAATAAGATTTAAAAATTGCTACTCTTCGTTCCTGACCAGGAGGTGGCACAGTGAATAGAGCGTCAGACTAGGATACAGAAGACCCGAGTTTGAAACCTTGAGGTCACTGGCTAGGGCGCGGGCTCATCTGGCTTGAGTGCAGGCTCATCAGCTTGAGCGCGGGGTTGCTGGTTGAGCGTGGGATCATAGACATGACACCACGGTTGCTGGCTCGAGCCCAAAGGTCACTGGCTCGAGCCCAAAGGTTGCTGGCTTGAAGCCCAAGGTCGTTGGCTTGAGCAAGGGGTCACTTGCTCTGCTGTAGCTCCTCCCACCCCCATCAAGGCATGTGTGAGAAAGCAATCATTGAACAACTAAGGTGACACAACAAATAATTGATGCTTCTTATCTCTCTTCCTGTCTGTACATCCCGATCTGTCCCTCTCTCTGTCTCTCTCTCTCTGTTACCAAAAAAAAAAAAAAAAAAAATTGCTACTTTTCTTGCTTGATTTATCAAAGTAAGGTCAAAATACTTTAAAAGTAATTGCAGACCATTCACTGAGCTGGGCCTCTGGCATTTTGGAACTGTCCACGTGGTGATGTAACTTCAGCTGAACCAACCATTCACCAACATTCTACTTTCTCTTCTGGGTCTTGCATCCTCTTAAAACACCTCAGAGCTCTGATCTCAAATTAGCCCACAGGAAAATTGAATTTTCCTGGCTGC
Organism: Saccopteryx bilineata; assembly: GCF_036850765.1. Taxonomy (NCBI): domain Eukaryota; kingdom Metazoa; phylum Chordata; class Mammalia; order Chiroptera; family Emballonuridae; genus Saccopteryx; species Saccopteryx bilineata. The sequence goes on from NC_089493.1 coordinate 242,672,451, forward strand.
CTATTTCGTAGTCACCAAGATAATGTGCAACAGAAACACTGGGAAAGAGCACCTCCAGCTGCAGTATCTTCCTGAGGCTTCCAGAAAGTGGACTTCACCCCAGTCAAAACACCTTTAACAACAGAAACACTGGGAAAGAGCACCTCCGGCTGCAGTATCTTCCTGAGGCTTCCAGAAAGTGGACTTCACCCCAGTCAAAACACCTTTAACAGCTCTGAAAACGTCATAAACAATGTTCAACAGCATCAGTCCGGAACCGGTGCATTCTTTAACCCTAAGTCCAGGGGACATGCACAAATGACAGACAGCAGGTATATCAGATCTTGATAAAGTGAGAGAAACCCCAATAGCAGTTTCTTCTCTAGCAACTTCAGAAAAACCTAGATATATCTCAGGAAGGGTACTTTTTATTTTTATGGAAATAAATTTCTTATGCAAATGAAAATAAATATACCAGTGTGCTAATTATGCAAAATGCAACTTTTTGGTTTAAGTCTACGAAGCAAAAGGACTTCATTGATTCTTTCCACAAATACTTACTGAGTACCTAAAATATTATTGTGCTAGGCCTGAGGATTTAATGGAGAATAAAAACAGACATAGTCATTCCATGTAAACTGTAACTGAAAAATAAAAAAACATTAAGAAAACAAACCATAATCCCTGTCCTCATGGAGCTCATGGTTGAATGGACCAGAAAGACATTAATCAAGAAATTTCTATAAATGGCCCTGGCCGGTTGGCTCAGTGGTAGAGCATCAGCCCAGCGTGTGGAAATCCCAGGTTCGATTCCTGGTCAGGGCACACAGGAGAAGCATCCATCTGCTCCTTCATCCTTCCACCTCTACTTCCTCTCTATCTCTCTCTTCCCCTCCCGCAGCCAAGGCTCCATTGGAGCAAAGTTGGCCCAGGCGCTAAAGATGGCTCCATGGCCTCTGCCTCAGGCATTAGAATGGCTCTGGCCACAACGGAGCAATGTCCTAGATGGGCAGAGCATTGCCCCCGGGGGGCATGCTGGGTGGATCCCGGTCAGGCGCATGCAGGAGTCTGACTGCCTCCCCGCTTCTAACTTCGGGGGGGGGGGGAATTCTATAAATAAATATATCATTACAAACTCAAATAAATGCTCTGAAGGCAAGAAAGATGGGAGGGCCAAAAAAGATTGAAGAAATGATGCTAGAGCTGAGTTCAGCAGTTTGAGAATAGCTGGATATATCCAATTGCATGGGAACTGACAGCAGAACACACTGGAGAAGGTGAAATTTAAAGCCCACCGGAGGGATTGGTGGACAGAGAGCCAGGAGGAAAGAGAACAAGATGAGGCAGGAGAGGGGGAAGGAGGTGAAGTCATGCAGGGCCTCTGTAACTAAGTTAAGAATTTTGACTTGCCCGAAGGTTTTAAGCAGGGGCGACAAGAACAGATTGGCGTTTCAAGAAGATCCCTCTGGCTGCAGTGGAAGACTGGATTGGAGAAGGGCCAAAGGGGTCTCAAGAGAGTCAGTGAGGAGTGTGTGCAGTACTACAAGTAAGCGAATTAGGGGGGGTAGAAATAGAGATGAAATGAAGTGAACAGAGTTGAGAGATTTATTAGGTAAAATAATAGAGCTTGCCTGACCTGTGGTGGTGTAGTGGATAAAGCATCGACCTGGAAAGCTGAGATCGCTGGTTTGAAACCCTGGGCATGCCTGGTCAAGGCACTTATGGAACTGATGCTTCCTGCTCCTCCCCACCTTCTCTGTCTCTCTGTTTTCTCTCTCCTCTCTAAAATGAATAAATACTTAAAAAAAATAATAGGACTTGGCAAGGAAACCAACATGGGAGCTGATGGAAAAGGGGGTGTCAAGGATGAGGCTAAAATTCGTTCTGGCTTGTGTAAGTGGGGGTGGACAGGTGTCACATTCACTGAGCTAGCAAGGTTAGAGAATTCGATTTTTGTGGTGAGAGATCATGAATCCATTACTGGTCTTGTGTAGTTCAGCTGTTTTAGAGCTATCTGGAAAAAGGTGGTTAATAAGCAATTAAATTAATTGGTTATGCAGGTCTGAGGCTCAGAAGAGAAGTCTGAGCTGGACATTTACTACGGAAGTCATTGGCATCTATGATACAAAGATAACAGGCTGAGACGTAAATGCCAAGAAAGAATGTGTGGGGTTAAAAGAGGAATGGGAAAAAGCTGATGCCATGAGAAATTCTGACACCCAGAGTAGATGAGCCTGCAAGTACGACAGGAAAGGAGGAGCCAGCCAGGTGGGAGAAAATAAGACCGCGTGGTCATGGAGCCAGGAAAAGAGGAGGCGCCAGAGGCGGGCGCCACAAGCGATGGTCAGCACAAGCGATTGCTGAGAGGCAAAACAGGCAAGGACTGAAAATACACATTTTATTAACTGAAAAAAGGTCACTAGTGACCTTAGCAATGTTTCAGTGGAGGGATAGTACGGGTTGATCAGAGGGACAGATGCCAGAATTGAGTTTATGAGAAGAAAATAGAAGAAGTAAGAATACACAATCCTACAGAATCAAGCAGAACCTCTCACTCAGACAAAAAGTAAAGTCCTTACAATAATCTATAAGGCCATGACCTGCCTCCTCCTACCTCCTCTTACCTCCTCCTACCTCCTGTGCTTCTCTCCCCATCTCACTCCAGCCGCACTGATCTCCCTATTCTGTGAATGCACTTGCTTTTCGCCTCACCACTTTTGCTTTTGCTGTGCCTTTAATCAGGAACCTGTTCTTCCACACAAATAAACGGCTGCTCCCTATCTCTTCAGGTGTTTGGTCAAAAATTACTTTCTCAGTGAGGTCCCCCCTAACTACCCTATTTAATATTAAAATTAGCCTCTCACTCTTGCACTCACTATTCCCTTTCCTGCTTTATTTGGTATGTCTCACCATCTGACAAACCATATATTTTTTAAATTATTCTTTGGTTTAACTATTTTTAACTAATTTTTGCGTTTAACTATTTATCTCACACCACCCCCTCCAAAGAATGTAAGTTTCTTGAGAGCAAAGAATTTTGTTGACTGTCTTCACTGCTATATTATCAGCGCTTAGGAGAGAGTCTGTTATGTAGTAAGCACTCCATAAATGTATTGAAAAACTAATGTCTTTGAACAAATATAATATTCTTAATATATTCAATCAATTGTTCAACTAGAGAAAAAGAGGTATAAAAAAAAACTGTAGCCAGAATAGCAAGAAAATTCGGAGGGAAAGATAAAACAAAACAAAGAAATAAAGCATAAATATGAGGAAAACCACTCTGTGACATAAAACAAACCTTGAGTAAATATAGAAATATACAATCCCCTTGTAAAAAATTGGTTTGCAGAGATATCAATTCTTTCCATATTAATTTAGAAATGTAGCACAATTCCAATTAAAAGTCAATGGAGCCTGGCCAGGCAGTGGCTCAGTGGATAGAGTGTCAGACTGGGATGTGGAAGGAGCCAGGTTCGAGACCCCGAGGTCACCAGTTTGAGTGTGGGCTCATCTGGTTTGAGCAAAGCTCACCAGCGTGGACCCAAGGTCGCTTGCTCCAGCAAGGGGTTACTCGGTCTGCTGAAGGCTCACGGTCAAGGCACGTATGAGACAGCAATCAATGAACAACTAAGGTGTTGCAACGAAAAACTGATGATTGATGCTTCTCATCTCTCTCCGTTCCTGTCTGTCTGTCCCTATCTATCCCTCTCTCTGACTCTGTCTCTGTAAAACAACAACAACAACAACAACAAAAGTCAATGGAATTTCTGAAGTTCTTTTAGGAAGAAAAAATGCCTGAAAATAGCCAAGACGCCTGACCTGTGGTGGCGCAGTGGATAAAGCGTCGACCTGGAAATGCTGAGGTTGCTGGTTCGAAACCCTGGGCTTGCCTGATCAAGGCACATATGGGAGTTGATGCTTCCAGCTCCTCCCCCCTTCTCTCTCTCTGTCTCTCTCTCTTCTCTCTCCCTTTATGTTTCTCTCTCTCCCTCTCTCTCTCCTCTCTAAAAATGAATTAAAAAAAAAAAATTAAAATAGCCAAGATGTGTTTTTGTGTTTAAGGAGAGACAATGAAGGAAGGTAATTAATATGAAATATTTAACCCTAATGTAAAGCAACAGTATTAATATAAGGAGTGGTAGATCTATAAAAAATGTAGGGTCTATAAACAGATGCATATACATACATATGCCTAAAGTTAATGTATAATAAAGTACATACTTTCAGATCAGTATGGAAAGGATAGATTTATTAAAAGGGATTAGCACAACTAACTAATCATTTGGAGGGGAAATGATGTTTCCTATCATGTAAATCATATACACATAAATTCCAGAAAGATTAGATATCTAATTACAAAATGAACTTATAAGATAGCCAAAGGAAAATAATGTCAATATTTCAATATTTCTCTGCTGACCTCAATAGATAGAACCTTAACATGTGTAACAGTAAAAGGAAAAAAGTGACAGATTTGGCTACATAAAAATTTCAAACTTATATTTTGCCAAAGATATCACAACAAATTTTAAAAGAAAGCAAAAAATTTGAAAAAATATTTGCAACCTACAAAAATTTGTTATGTTCATGAAGCTTATAATCTGGTAGAGAAGTTAAATAGCAATTACTATAATACAAGTTAGGATTAGGTAAATTCACTTATTTTTATTTTATTATTACTATATAATGTTAGTTTACTTTGAATACTCAGGGACCAAAGAGGAATAGCCTAAGAAAAATGGACTATAATAGATTAATTTGAAAATCTTTTCTTCCTAAACTTTTACATGCCCTGAAAGAGTTAGTATAGACCTGTGTGGGCAACTGCCTGTTACCTTTTTAGTAACAACTAGAATATAAAATAATATAAAATATGAAATTCTAAAACCAAAATTTTATATAAAATTTTATATTTAAAATAAATATATTTTATATAGAATATAAAATTGAGTAGTTTTTTTAAGTTCACTTTATCTCATAACCTTTACTTAGGAACCGACAGAAAAGAAACCTAACCAACAGGTCAATGTTTTTGAAAATACTACTAACTAGATAATATTGAAGGCTACTAGATTGATAAATACTAATATAGAGATGTTATAGACTTAGCATTAGTTTATAAACATACACCAAACAGTTTAAACAGCATCCTTTTCCATAGAATATGCAACCACTGAGATCCTGTTTATAAAATCAAAGTATTTCAGTCCTGAGAAAGATGCTAAAATTATTTTATAAAAGATGAGTCTGATTAGAGAGGCCTGTGTGGCTTGCCTAAATTCAGATGACTAACTAGCAGCAGGGTGCTGACCACCCATCACACTGGTGTTTTAAATTAGGTAAACTGCACATGATATTTATTTTCAAATATAAATCCGTAAGTTTCTTCTAAGTTGTACCAAACCTGATAAATCTTTTTTCTAAAAATTCTTAAGTATTTGAAATTACCATTACATAATGAGCATGTTTATTTATCTGATCAATATTTAGTAAGTTTATATTACCTACAAGTTGGGCACTGAAGGTTATGAAGACAAAAGGCAAGAAGAGTAGTCTCTTCCCTGAGTGTGGGGAGAAAGGAAATGGAAGCAGGAAGAATATGAAATGTGAGCAGTGCTGGCCTCTGAGTGTGCGTAAGGTACAGAGGCATCAGGAAAGTTCCCAGAGAGCAAGAGCTACATGAGAACTAAATCTAGAAGAAATGAGAAGATGCTCACCAGGAAGACAAGAGAGAGAGAAGGGCAATTACAGAAGGAGCTGCATGCTGCAAAGCACTGATTTTCAGTAAGGCAAGGCGTTCTGGAGGGTGAAGTGGGGGCGATCACACTGGAGAGGGTTGGAGTCTGCGACAGATGCACAAGGGCCCTAAATTAAATGCCCCAGATGAATCTGAACTCATCTGTAAAATACAGGCAGCTCTTGAAGGATTTTAAGAAGAGCTTCTTACTCATTTTTGTGTTAGAGAAAAAGGACTTTGGTGCCCAGGTAGAGTGGCCTGGAGTGGGCAGGCTGCTAAGTAAGGACACTAGGAGAATAATTCTGGTAAAGAGATTAGAAAATCAAGAAGAGGGAGGGAGATGAGCAACAGTGATCACACCGTTTGTTTACAATAAATTCAGGGTGGAGCAAAAGTAGGTTTACAGTTGTGAGTACATGAAACAGTTTATTGTATTATTTCCCATATGAACAACTGTGTCAACACATTTTTAGAAGAGTAAATACTTTCCCAATAATATTCTTACAGTGATTTTCATCCTGTTTATTATGAAATAGACCCAGGTTAAGACTCTAGAGCAGTGGTCCCCAACCTTTTTTGGGCCACGGACCGGTTTAATGTCAGAAAATATTTTCACGGACTGGCCTTTAGGGTGGGACAGATAAATGTATCACGTGACCGAGACAAGCGTCAAGAGTGAGTCTTAGACGGATGTAACAGAGGGAATCTGGTCATTTTTAAAAAATAAAACATTGTTCAGACTTAAATATAAATAAAACGGAAATAATGTAAGTTATTTATTCTTTCTCTGCGGACCGGTACCAAATGGCCCACGGACCAGTACTGGTCCGCGGCCCGGGGGTTGAGTACCACTGCTCTAGAGTACATAAAATTATCAAAGTAAAATCCTTGCCTAAAAGCATTAACCTCTACTGTAGAATATTCTCTTGCTCATTATTTCTCAGAGAGAAGTTCTGAATTTTTTATATAAGTAAAAATTTCTGACATTTAAAGGAAATGTGGCTAAATTTTTTTTAAATGCCCTCCTTCATCCCATCGATGTTCTTACTTCATTTGTACCACAAATTTGTATATGCTGAACTTTTAAATTATAGACAATAGGTGTCTTAACTGATGGCACTTGCCAAAATGTTGAATAGATACCCACTTAACACCAACATCAAGTTTAAGATGTGTTTTTAAGCCTGACCAGGCAGTGGCGCAGTGGGTAAAGCGTCGGACTGGGATGCGGAAGACCCAGGCTCAAGACCCCGAGATCGCCAGCTTGAGCGTGGGCTCATCTGGTTTGAGCAAAAAGCTCACCAGCTTGAGCCCAAGGTCGCTGGCTCAAGCAAGGGGTTACTCGGTCTGCTGAAGGCCTGCGGTCAAGGCACATATGAGAAAGCAATCAATGAACAACTAAGGTGTTGCAATGCGCAACGAAAAACTAATGATTGATGCTTCTCATCTCTCCGTTCCTGTCTGTCTGTCCCTGTCTATTCCTCTCTCTGACTCTCTCTCTCTGTCTCTGTAAAAAAAAAAAAGATGTGTTTTTAAGTATCTTCTACATTGTTGTGAATGTCTTTTAAAAAATTAACACAAAGCTCATCTATTTAGAATTTTCCAAGTAACAGTTTCATGATTAAATCTTTAACTTAAACTTAGCTAACAACTGTCACATAAGACAAACACATTAATGTTTATTGGTCATTCTACAAATTTGTTCCATTTATATTTTCATTCTGTTAGGTACAGGCATACAAATGTTTAAACAATAGTCCAAAGGGTCCTTCTGCTTACCCAACATTTTTTTTCTTCTATCAGTTAGAGTCATCAATAATCAATATCATAAATTTAGTAATTACTCATTTACCTATTTAAACAGACATTTTGAAATGACAATGAGAAACTGACAATTATTGTTCTCAAAGAAAATGCCCTTTCTCACCATATGGTTTCAATTGTGGGACTTACACTTAAAACGACTAAACAATAGAGTCTCCCCAGCTGAGACTTCCTTTAGAATGCAAATGATTCACCTTCTGCACCAATAATTTAAGTGCCATTCCCATTGATGTTAAGAAGCCAATTATAAAATCAAAATTCATCCCCACCATAGACCTTGGGTAAATTAAACAGTAAAGAACATTAAGGTTCTTGAAAAATGTTTTCTTGAATTAGCTTGGGAGTATGTATAGTGAAAAAAAATCTTCAAGTAAGGACCACAGACTCATCCTTTCCCCCAGTGGCTACCTTATCTTGGCTTCTTGTCTTAAAGTAGAGATTTTGATTCCTGTCCAAGGATTACATGAGATAATGTAGAACTGATTGTAAACTATAAAGCTTCTATAAACATATGTTATTATAATTAGAGACATTCATTAATATTCTGACTCAAAGTAAAATGACTATAAAGTAAAGATGTAGGCTGGGGAAAAAAATACCCTGAAAAATACAGTTATTAAAAATACATGTGGCCTGACCTGTGGTGGCGCAGAGGATAAAGCGTCGACCTGGAAATGCTGAGGTCGCCGGTTCGAAACCCTGGGCTTGCCTGGTCAAGGCACATATGGGAGTTGATGCTTCCTGCTCCTCCCCCCTTCTCTCTCTCTCCTTTCTAAAATGAATTAAAAAAAAATCATATTTAAAAAAAAAAATACATGTGGACAAACTTATCTATAGAGTCAACATAGATTGACTTGATTGCCAGTTTTGCCAAAATCTTGATTGCCAGTTTTGAAGAAATTGACAAGCTTATCCTAAAATTTGTATGGGAACTCAAGGGACTAAGAAAAGCCAAACCATCTTAAAAGAAGGAGAATAAATTTGGAAGATTCATACTTCCTGACTTCAAAACTTACAACAAGGCAATAGTAATCAAGACAGTGTAGTACTGGTATAAGAGTAGGCACATATATCAATGAAGAAGAATTGAGAGTCCAGAAATACACTCTTACATGTATAGTTAATTGATTTCTGACATAGGTGTCAAAAAAATGGAAAAAAAGTAGTCTTTTCAACAATGTTTTTGAGACACCTGAATATCCACATGCAAAAGGATAACCTTGGACCCCTTCTTTACATCATTTACCAAAATTTAACTCAAAGTGGATCATAGATCTAAATGTAAGAACAAAAATTCTAAAACTCTTAGAAGAAAACGTAGGAGTAAATCTTTGTGACCTTGGGTTAAGTAAAGTGTTCTTGGACATGCCCTCAAAACTAGTGACTTAAGGTCACATACTATATGGTTCCATCTACATGAAATGTCCACAAAAGACGGAGACAGAAAGTAGATTACTGGTTGCCTAGGGCTGAGGAGGTCAGGGGAAATAGGAGATGACTGCTAAAGAGTACAGGACTGCCTGACCAGGTGGTGGCGCAGTGGGTAGAGTGTCGGACTGGGATGCGGAGGACCCAGGTTTGAGACCCCGAGGTCACCAGCTTGAGCACAGGCTCAACTGGTTTGAGCAAAGCTCACCAGCTTGAGCCCAAGGTTGCGGGCTTGAGCAAGGGGTTACTGGGTCTGCTGAAGGCCCACGGTCAAGGCACATATGAGAAAGCAATCAATGAACAACTAAGGTGTTGCAACGAAAAACTAATGTTGATGCTTCTCATCTCTCTCCGTTCCTGTCTGTCTGTCCCTATCTATCCCTCTCTCTGTCTCTGTAAAAATAAATAAATAAAATAAAAATTAAAGGGTACAGGATTTCTTGTTAATATAATGAAAATGTCCTAAAATTGATTATGATGATGGTTGCACAACTTTGTGAATATACTAAAAACCATTGAATAGTATACTTTAAATTGGCAAATTTATATATATAATATGCAAGTTATATCTCAATAAAGCTGTTAAAAAATAATTTAAAGAAATGCATGTAGAAAGCAGCACCAAATAGTGGTCAAGACCTCCTTTTGAGAAACAGGAACATGAACTGAATGAAGTTCAGGCCTTACTAACTGTGGAATCTTGAGAAAATAACAGTATCTCTGAACCTGTTTTCCTCATCTTTATATTGTTTGTAACAATAATTACTTTTTCAAAGGGGTTATTGTATTAACTGAGTTATGTCCTTATGTACTATAGTCCTCCATCCCGCTGGGAACTACCAGTGTCACATGGAAAAACTGCTCAAGACACTAACTGTTATCAAGAGAAGAGGGAGAGGCAGTCAAGAGAGACTAACCTCCCGAGTCTCCTTCTCCCAACACTTTTATTGATCAGAAGCAGAACAAAGGTAACAGGATTGCAGGGGAGGGAATCAATGACAAGGGGAAAGAATGACTAATGTGCTTCTTGTTGATATAGAAAAAGGGCTAATTTCAGTCAGTATATTCTTTTTTTGTTGTTAATTAACAAGCAAGGGAGGGGCAATCTATAAACCACTAGGCTAACGTCCTAAAGCCTGTTTACATGCACGTCCTCTGTGTCTGCACAAAGGTCACTCACTCACACAGTTTCTTGGTGTTTGTATCCAGAAACCTATTTCCCTGTGTTTGCAGCAGATTACATTCCCATCACCATTCACACTCAGGGCTTTTTAACTAAAGTTCCTTAATCTAAATTATAGAGGGTCCAAGATCAGATAGGTGATTCCCTACAATGTACTTGCTTAGCAAAGAGCCTAGCACATTGTAAGTAATCAGTAATGTTAGCTATTAAAAGAAAAGATATGTGGACATAGGCTATAGGTAGTAGTTTAAAAACAGTAAGTTATACCTGATCAGGTGGTGGCACCATGGATAGAGCATCAGACTGGGACGCAGAGGACCCAGGTTTAAAACCCCGAGGTTGTTGGCTTCAGCACAGCTCACCAGCTTGAGCAAGGGATCGCTCACTCTGCTGTAGCCCCCCCCCCCCCCCGTCAAGGCACATATGAGAAAGCAGTCAATGAACAACTAAAGTGCAACAACAAAGAATTGATGCTTCTCATCTCTCTCATTTCCTGTCTGTCTGTCCATCTCTGTCTCTGTCACACACAAAAAAACAAACAACAACAACAACAAAAAACTCCAGTAAGTTGCTTGAGTTATTTCTGTAAATGTAATTATCAAATTATTTATACAAAAACTTAAGAAACAGAGTGCTTACAAAAAGGCAGGCTCACTTTAGGACTCTCAGTAAGAAGAGAAATCAGGATTCGGGTCATTATAGGATCAGAGACTGAATTTACCTTCCTACCTAAAACAAGAAAACCAGACAAAATATATGAAACAATGATTTCTAGACAGTGTATAATGGACACCACAAGACTCTGCGTAAAAGGCTGCAACACAGGAATCCAAACAGGGCCCTATGCTCCACTGAGTTGAGATAGAGAATAAAGTTCAGGGAAGTTAAGGCAGATAGAACTGGTAGTGTACAGACAAGAGGAAGGAATGCATCAGAGATAAAGCTCCAAAGATCTTCAGAGGCTAACTAGCCCTAGACCAAAGGCTTCTCTGATTCTAACAAAGCTTGAAGTCAAGGTTGCAGAAGACCCAAACTCAACTGCATGCCAGGAAGGAGTAAAGAAATACAAGAAAAGCCAACACCCAACAAGTTAAGATGTCTGGCATCCAATAAAAAATTACCAGGAATACAAAGAAGAAGAAATATGTCTCATAACCAGGAGAAAAATAATCAATAGAAATAAATCAGGAAATGATAGAGATAATGTAATTAGCAGATAAGAAAGTTAAAACAGCTGTTATAAACATGTGCTATACATTCAGGTGGAACTTCTAGCAGTAAAAAATACAATATCTGAAATATGACTGGGATTGATAGCAGCTTAGACACTGCAGAACAAAAGGTCAGTATATTTGAAGCTATAACAATAAAAACTACCCAAAATGAAACACAGAGAGAAAAAAAGTAAGAGCCTCAGTAAGAGGGGGGCAAATATTAAACAATCTAATATATGTGAATTGAAATTTCCCCCCCAAAACAGAGAAGGGACAGAAAGGATGTTTGAAGAAATAAGTTTTACAGCTTCAAGAATTTCAACAAACTCCAAGCATAAGAAAGCACAGATGAGCATTTCATCACCCCATTTGATGGGTAAGGAAACTAAGACAGAGCCAGGGACTGGTATCATGTCACATAGTTACTTAGTGGCAGAGCTTAAAGTGAACCCAACTTTCCTAACTCAGATCCAGTGCTCTTTCAACTATGCTGCGGAGAAATAACATGATACAACTTACTCTTTAATAAGTTGTCTAGCTGCTATATGCGTAGTCTGTGCATATGGAGGGTGAAGGGGCAAAGGCAGAAGTAGGAACTTATAACAATCTCAGTGTGAGATGGGTGATGGTCTAGAGCTGTGTGGTACAAAGAAAGTGATGAAAAACAATCAGCTACAAACTATATTTAAAGGCAAAATTAATGGGTTTGCTGATGAACTGAATACAGTTAGAAAAAAAAGAATACAGGATGACTTTAATTTTTTTGACTTGAGCCTCTAGCAAAGGAATATGATTTATTACAATGGGAAAACTGAAGGAGGAAGGATTGGGGAGGGGAGCCAGGAATTTTGTTTTGTATTTATATACAGTAAGTTCAAGATATTTTTCAGACATGCAAAGCAAGTGTGCAGCTACTGCATATATCTGTCTTAAGTCCAAGGGAGAGGCTGCAGTCAGAGATATGGAAAGGTCATAAGTTGTGATAGGTAAATGACTCAAGTTTGAGAAGCTCTTGGCTAGATGATCTTTAAGAATTTGTGATTTAATAATACAGTGCCATGTTGCTCAGGCTGAGCAGTCTCTTACAGGTATCACAGAGAGCCCTTCCCACCATTATGTTTTCTCTTGCTTTGCCAGGACTATCTACATTTCCCCCTTTGCTTTTGTACTATCTCTCTTGCCTGGGTACCATAAGTGGTAAATAAGCTATATAAAATATATACCTAGTGAGCACTCAATAAATGTTCATTCTAACTTATCCTAAATGCAGAATCCTGTTTCTCAAATCTCATGTAATTCACTTGTCCATAAATGTTCATAAATGTTCATGGCCTTAATTCATAATAGCCTCAAACCAGATGTAAATTAAATGTCCATCCGCAAAAGGATGAATAAAACAGAACATTAATGCAAAAGATGTTTAGAAGACTTGAATTTTAAATGCAAATAAGTTTTAGAATTCTCTGGAACACTTTGATTAGCTATTTTCTTTTTCATGTCTGCCCAAAAGTGAAAAAAAGAAGTTTAAGGGGGATATTTCAATAAGAATAAAATAAATTTAATTGATGCGATGTATCTTATAGTTTGTACATAAAATAATGATGTATCCCAATCTATGCAATCTGAGGTTTAATAAAATTTCAAAGCAAATAATTGGAAACAACCTAAATGTCCAAAAATAGGGGAATATTTAAATAAATTAATTAAATAATGGAATAAATTAAAAATCACATCTTCCAATTTTTTGTGTGACAGATTTATTTATTTATTTATTTATTTATTTTTAATAAATTTTTATTAATGGTAATGGGATGACATTAATAAATCAGGGTACATATATTCAAAGAAAACATGTCCAGGTTATTTTGTTATTAAATTATGTTGCATACCCCTCGCCCAAAGTCAGACCGTCCTCTGCCACCCTCTATCTAGTTCTCTGTGCCCGTCCCCCTCCCCCTAACTCTCTCCCTCCCTCCCTCGCATGTCCTCCCTCCCCCCACCCCTGGTAACCACCACACTCTTGTCCATGTCTCTTAGTCTCGTTTTGATGTTCCACCAATGTATGGAATCATGTAGTTCTTGTTTTTTTCTGATTTACTTATTTCATTCCGTATAATGTTATCAAGATCCCGCCATTTTGCTGTAAATGATCTGATGTCATCATTTCTTATGGCTGAGTAGTATTCCATAGTGTATATGTGCCACATCTTCTTTATCCAGTCTTCTATTGAAGGGCTTTTTGGTTGTTTCCATGTCTTGGCCACTCTGAACAGTGCTGCAATGAACATGGGGCTACATGTGTCTTCACGTATCAATGTTTCTGAGGTTTTGGGGTATATACCCAGTAGAGGGATTGCTGGGTCATAAGGTAGTTCTATTTTCAGTTTTTTGAGGAACCACCATACTTTCCTCCATAATGGTTGTACTACTTTACAGACCCACCAACAGTGGATGAGAGTTCCCTTTTCTCCGCAGCCTCTCCAACATTTGCTATTACCCGTCTTGTTGATAATAGCTAATCTAACAGGGGTGAGGTGGTATCTCATTGTAGTTTTGATTTGCATTTCTCTAATAACTAATGAAGATGAGCATCTTTTCATGTATCTGTTGGCCATTTGTATCTCTTCCTGGGAGAAGTGTCTGTTCATGTCTTCTTCCCATTTTTTATTGGATTGTTTGTTTGTTTGTTGTTGAGTTTTATGAGTTCTTTGTAAATTTTGGATATTAGGCCCTTATCTGAGCTATTGTTTGAAAATATCATTTCCCATTTAGTTGGCTGTCTGTTTATTTTGATATCAGTTTCTCTTGCTGAGCAAAAACTTTTTATTCTGATGTAGTCCCATTCATTTGTCTTTGCCTTCACTTCTCTTGCCATTAGAGTCAAGTTCATAAAATGTTCTTTAAAACCCAGGTCCATGATTTTAGTACCTATGTCTTCTTCTATGTGCTTTATTGTTTCAGGTCTTATATTTAGGTCTTTGATCCATTTTGAATTAATTTTAGTACACGGGGACAGGCTGTAGTCGAGTTTCATTCTTTTGCATGTGGCTTTCCAGTTTTCACAACACCATTTGTTGAAGAGGCTTTCTTTTCTCCATTGTGTGTTGTTGCCCTTTATCAAAGATTATTTGACCATATATATGTGGTTTTATTTCTGGGCTTTCTATTCTGTTCCATTGGTCTGAGTGTCTATTTTTTTGCCAATACCATGCTGTTTTGATTATCGTGGCCCTATAATATAGTTTAAAGTCAGGTATTGTAATGCCCCCAGCTTCATTCTTTTTCCTTAGGATTGTTTTGGCTATTCAGGGTTTTTTATAGTTCCATATAAATCTGATGATTTTTTGTTCCATTTCTTTAAAAAATCTCATAGGAATTTTGATGGAAATTGCATTAAATTTATATATTGCTTTGGGTAATATGGCCATTTTGATTATATTTATTCTTCCTATCCAAGAACAAGGAATATTTTTCCATCTCATTGTGTCTTTTTCTATTTCTCTTAATAATGCCTTGTAATTTTCGTTATATAGGTCCTTTACATTCTTTATGTTTATTCCTAGGTATTTTATTTTTTTTGTTGCAATTGTGAAGGGGATTATTTTTTTGAGTTCGTTTTCTAAAACTTCATTGTTGGCATATAGAAAGGCTATGGACTTTTGTATGTTAATTTTGTATCCTGCGACCTTACTGTATTGGTTTATTGTTTCTAATAATCTTTTTGTGGAGTCCTTCAGGTTTTCGATGTATAGGATCAAATCATCAGCAAAAAGTGATACCTTTACTTCTTCTTTTCCGATCTGGATGCCTTTTATTTCTTTGTATTGTCTGATTGCTCTGGCCAGAACTTCTAGCACCACGTTAAATAAGAGTGGAGAGAGTGGACAACCCTGTCTTGTTCCTGATTTAAGGTAGAAAGTCCTCAGTTTTATGCCGTTTAATATGATGTTGGCTGATGGTTTATCATATATGGCCTTTATCATGTTGAGATATTTTTCTTCTATACCCATTTTGTTGAGAGTCTTAAACATAAAATTGTGTTGTATTTTATCAAAAGCCTTTTCTGCATCTATTGATAAAATCATGTGGTTTTTTTCTTTCTTTTGTTGATATGGTGTATTACGTTAACCATTTTACGTATGTTGAAAAATCCTTGAGATTCTGGGATGAATCCCACTTGGTCATGATGTATTATTATTACTATTATTATTTTTGTATTTTTCTGAAGCTGGAAAAGGGGAGAGACAGTCAGACAGACTCCCGCATGCACCAGACTGGGATCCACCTGGCATGCCCACCAGGGGCGATGCTCTGCCCACTAGGGGGCGATGCTCTGCCCCTCCAGGGCGTCGCTCTGCCGTGACCAGAGCCACTCTAGCGCCTGGGGCAGAGGCCAAGGAGCCATCCCCAGCGCCCAGGCCATCTTTGCTCCAATGGAGCCTTGGCTGCAGGAGGGGAAGAGAGAGAGAGGAAGGAGGGGGGGAGGTGTGGAGAAGCAGATGGGCGCTTCTCCTGTGTGCCCTGACCGGAAATCGAACCCGGGTCCCCCTCACGCCAGGCCGACGCTCTACCGCTGAGCCAACCAGCCAGGGCCTATTTTTTTTAATATGTTGTTGTATTCGGTTTGCCAGTATTTTGTTTAGTATTTTAGCATCTGTATTCATTAGAGATATTGGTCTGTACTTTTCTTTCTTTGTGCCATCCTTGCCAGGTTTTGGTATGAGGGTTATGTTGGCCTCATAAAATGTGTTTGGAAGTATTGCTTCTTCATCAACTTTTTGGAAGACTTTGAGTAGAATAGGAACCAAGTCTTCTTTGAATATTTGATAAAATTCACTAGTATAACCGTCTGGGCCTGGACTTTTATTTTTGGGGAGGTTTTTAATAGTTTTTTCTATTTCCTCCCTGCTGATTGGTCTGTTTAGGCTTTCTGCTTCTTCATGACTCAGTCTAGGAAGGTTGTATTGTTCTAGGAATTTATCCATTTCTTCTAGATTGTTGTATTTGGTGGCATATAATTTTTCATAGTATTCTACAATAATTCTTTGTATTTCTATGATGTCTGTGGTGATCTCTCCTCTTTCATTTTGGATTTTATTTATTTGAGTCCTGTGCCTTTTTTCCTTGGTGAGTCTTGCCAAGGGTTTGTCAATTTTGTTGATCTTTTCAAAGAACCAGCTCCTTGTTTTATTGATTTTTTCTATAGTTTTTCTGTTCTCTATTTCATTTATTTCTGCTCTGATTTTTATTATCTCCTTTCTTCGGCTGGTTTTGGGTTGTCTTTGTTCTTCTTTTTCTAGTTCCTTAAGGTGTGAAGTTAAGTGGTTTACTTCGGCTCTCTCTTGTTTGTTCATATAGGCCTGAAGTGATATGAACTTTCCTCTTATTACTGCTTTTGCTGCATCCCAGAGATTCTGATATGTCGTATTTTCATTTTCATTTGTCTGTATATATCTTTTGATCTCTGCGCTTATTTCTTCTTTGACCCATTCATTTTTTAGAAGTATGTTGTTTAGTTTCCACATTTTTGTGGGGTTTCCCCCCCTCTTTTTTGCAGTTGAATTCTAGTTTCAAGGCTTTATGATCAGAAAATATGCTTGGTACAATTTCAATTTTTCTAAATTTGCTGATATTGTCTTTGTGGCCCAACATATGGTCAATTCTTGAGAATGTTCCATGTACACTAGAGAAAAATGTATACTCTGTCACTTTGGGCTGAAGTGTCCTGTAGATGTCTATCATATCCAGGTGTTCTAGTATTTCGTTTAAGGCCACTATATCTTTATTGATTCTCTGTTTGGATGACCGATCTAGAGCCGTCAGCGGTGTATTGAGGTCTCCAAGTATGATTGTATTTTTGTTAGTTTTTGTTTTAAGGTCAATAAGTAGCTGTCTTATATATTTTGGTGCTCCTTGGTTTGGTGCATATATATTAAGGATTGTTATGTCTTCTTGATTCAACTTCCCCTTAATCATTATGAAATGACCATTTTTGTCTCTGAATACTTTTTCTGTCTTGTAGTCAGCAATATTAGATATGAGTATTGCTACACCTGCTTTTTTTTGGGTGTTGTTTGCTTGGAGTATTGTTTTCCAGCCTTTCACTTTGAATTTGTTTTTATCCTTGTTGCTTAGATGTGTTTCTTGTAGGCAGCATATAGTTGGATTTTCTTTTTTAATCCATTCTGCTACTCTGTGTCTTTTTATTGGTAAGTTTAATCCATTTACATTTAGTGTAATTATTGACACTTGTGGGTTCCCTACTGCCATTTTATAAATTGCTTTCTGTTAGTTTTGTATCTAGTTTGATTCTTCTCTTTTGTTTTTCTATCATTTGTTTTTGTTTGTTTGTGTTCCATACTTCTTTCCTCTGTTGCTACCTTTTTTAAGTCAAGTGTTTTTGTGGTGGTTTTTTCAAGGGTGGTTACCATTAAGTAATGAAAAGGGTACCTACCATATTCATTGTAGTACCCTATCTTATGAGTATTTCTGCACTTCATCGTCCTTTGCTACTGTTAATCTCCATCCTCTCCCCCCTTTTTTTCCTTTGTTGTCACAGTTTAAGTTTGGTTTTATTGTGTTCTTGGTGGAGCTGTTACTTGTGGTGTTGTTTTCTTTTGTTTTTTGAATCTGGTTGGAAAACCCCCTTTAGTATTTCCTGGAGTGGGGGCTTTCTGCTGATAAATTCTCTCATCTTTTCTGTATTTGTGAATGTTTTTATATCTCCTT
Organism: Saccopteryx bilineata; assembly: GCF_036850765.1. Taxonomy (NCBI): domain Eukaryota; kingdom Metazoa; phylum Chordata; class Mammalia; order Chiroptera; family Emballonuridae; genus Saccopteryx; species Saccopteryx bilineata. The sequence continues at coordinate 242,690,548 of NC_089493.1, forward strand.
CGTACTTGAAGGATAGCTTTGATGGGTATAGTATTCTTGGCTGAAAGTTCCTCTCTTTCAGGGCTTTAAATATTGGGGTCCACTCTCTTCTAGCTTGTAGAGTTTCTGCTGAGAAATCTGATGATAATCTAATAGGCCTTCCTTTATATGTTGTACTCTTCTTTTCACTGGCTGCCTTGAGAATTTTTTCTTTGTCATTGGTTTGTGTCATCTTTATTATGATGTGCCTTGGAGTGGGTTTGTTGGGGTTAAGAAAACTCGGTGTTCTGTTTGCTTCTTGAATTTGAGGCTTTCGTTCCTTCCACAGGCTTGGGAAGTTCTCGTCTATTATTTGTTTGAGTATATTCTCCATTCCATTTTCTTTCTCTTCTCCCTCTGATATACCTATTATTCTTATGTTATTCTTTCTGATGGAGTCAGACAATTCCTGTAGGGCTTTCTCATTTTTTATTATTTTTGAGTCTCTTTCTTCTTCTCTCTGTTGTGCCTCAAGTTGTTTGTCTTCTATTTCACTAATCCTATCTTCTATCTGGGCTGTTCTGTTAGCTAAGCTTGTTACCTCGTTTTTCAGCTTGTGAATTGAGTTTTTCATTTCTGTTTGATTTGTTTTTATAGTTTCAATTTCCTTGGTAATATATTCTTTGTGTTCATTGAGTTGTTTTCTGATCTCCCTAAATTGCCTTTCTGTGTTTTCTTGTATATCTCTGAGTATTTTTAAGATTTCTATTTTAAATTCTCTGTCATTTAGCTCCAAGGCTTCCAATATGTTAAGTCTTTTCTCCATAGATTTTTCCACATCTATATGTGTTACCTCTCTTTCTTTTGTATCCATAATATTCGATTTCCTCTTTCTTATTGGCATCTGAGGGTGGTCTTGTTGATAGCACTAATTAGAATAAATAAAGAGTAAAAAGTAAAAAAAAAAAAGGTAAAACACCCCACAAAAAAAAAAACAGTAATAATTTATTATTTCCCCCTTTTTTCTTTCTTCTCTTTCCCTCTTCTCCCCTCCTCAGGGAAATATCATGATGACCTGTGAATTATATTATGCTAAATGGGACAAAAACTGCCTATAATGGAGGGCCTGATTTGGGGTGAAGAGTTCAAGGGACAAAAAAAGGGAGTAGGGACCTACTAAATGCAATAAAAAAAATTTTTAAAAAAGGAAGAAAATCTTAGACAAGCATAAGATGATTTGTTTGTAAGTGATGGTCGACTAAGAGATATAATGAGAGGGATAAGAGGGAACCAGAAAAAAGGAGGAAAAAAAAAAGAATAATAAGGAAGAAAAAAATAAAAATAATAAGTAAAAATCTGTTGTATTAAGTGGAGCGAAGACTAAATACAATGGAGACCTTGGGTTGGGAGGAATGCTAGTGAGTTAAAAAGCAACATAAGAAGTACCCAACATGCCACAAAAATAAACAAACAAAAAAAACAAAAACAAAAGTGAAAAAGAAAAATAAAACCAAAAAAAACCCTTGAGTCCCAAATTAACTAATTTGTTCGTGATTGAGGATTAAATGGGAGGAAAAGTAAAACGAGAAAAAAAACAAATAGAAAGGAAAAAATAAGAAAAAGAGAAAAACGAAGGAAGAAAAAAAAATGGAAGACAAAAAAACAAAATAAAGCGAAACAAAAAAAAACAAAAGAGGAGAGAGTGAGAGTTAAGTGTTTTGGAGTATAACCTTAAAGGAGGGTGAGGATGAAGAAAAGAAATAAAATGTAACACTCATGGGTAGTGTAGTTCAAGAAAAGGGAAGCATAAGATGGGCAGAGAATAGAAGGACTGAGGTGGAGGAAATAGAAATAATAATAATAAAGGCAATAAGATAGAAGAAACAAACAACAACAAAAAAAAATTAGTGGAACAAGTTGTAAAGTCTGTGGATTTTTCTTGATTTTGAGATCCTTTTTCTTTTCTCTCCCTATTCCTGGTCGGTGACTCTGTACCCCAGGCTCTGCCCCTGTGTCACTCTTAGGTAGGGATTTGCAGTTGATGGGATTCTATGGCAATGTCATATAATTGGCTTTAGTCTCGCTGGTAGTCAAGGCTTGTTGGCGTTTGCAGGGTCCAACGATGAGAGAGTTTGCTTTCCTGGACTCTCTCTCCTAGTCCCCCCTTCCTGAATTAGCAGCCTGGTGATCCAGCTATAAGGCTGCTACTGCTTCTGCCAGGGGAGTAAGAGGCTCAAAGAGCTAGGAAATCCCCACTCTATCCCCACTCAGCGCAAGGCTTTGGGAAAGGCTCTGGCAGTCAGAGCCTCCAGTGTAATCAGGCGGGGGTGGGAGTCAATTGTCAAGGTGACTGTTCAGCGCCTAGCATTCAGTTGGACCACTCAACCCAGGCTTTCCACACTTTGTAGCCTGTTTTGGCTGGGAAGAAGAGGCACTAGTCTCTGCTTGCAACTAGTGTAGTATAGATCTTATTATCTGCCAAGTCCCTCTTGTTAGCGTTTATCCCTGAATATGGAGGCTCTATCAATCAGAAGTTGCCCCCGCCCCTTTAGCGAGAGGCACTAAAAAATATCACGCCTCTTGTCTTGGATCGCTGAACTGAGAGAGATCTTATCAATTAGAGCCCGTGGGTGCGCAGATTTCATGGGTTAAGCTAATTTCAGTGATTGGGTCCGCAGCTGTGCTCCCGAAGGTATTTCAGGCTGCCTGTGCGCCCCTCCCCCAACGCTTGATTGTTAGCTTGAATGGCTGGGTGAGGTGCCCCGCCCACGGAGAGAAGCTCCCAAGTAGGGAAGACCGCCCTGGCGCCTCTCCCGCTCACCCCGCCGCTGGCGGCTGGGGCTCACCAGGCGCAGGATAATGGGGCCCTGGGTGTGTGGGCCAGTAGGGCGCTCTGGGCACGTGGGATGCCCAGGGCACGCGCGCGAATGGGGTGCTCCGGGTACCGGTGGCTGGGGACTCTCACTCACAGTGCACGGGCTGCTGGGAACGCTAGCGGTGCTCGCTCTGCAACCGGAACGGGCGCGCGCCGACGGCTGCTCGCTGTTCCCGAGTGTGGGCCAACTCACCACAGGCGCACTCTCTCCGCAGCTTAAATGGACGTCCCTGCGGTAGTTAGCTTCCTCCACACCCTCGTCTCTTAGATTCAAGTGATAACAGTCCTTTCGCTTTCAGTTTGTGTGGAACTCTGGAATGCTCCGAGGATAAATTTTTCTGTTTCTAGTTGATAAATTTGTTGTGATTTTGGGGAGATCTGTCGGACGCGCTGCTCACGGCGCCATTTCCGTGACGTCACTCTGTGTGACAGATTTATTGAGGTATAATCCATACACCATAAAATTCACCCATGTAAGATGTACAATTCAATGGTTTTTAGTATATTCAAGGAATTCTGTAACTATCACTACAATTAATTTTGGAATAGTGTCCTTATCTCAAAAAGAAATACCTTACTCTGTAGCTATCATCCTTCACCTCACCTCTCCTCCATTACCTCCAGCTCTCAGCATCCACTAATCTACTTTTTTCTCTCCATAAATTAGTATATTCTGGACACTTCATAAATATGAAATTATATAATATGTGCTATTTTGTGACTAGGTCCTTTCACTTAGCATAATAATGCTTTCAGGGTTAATCCACATGGCAGCATCTTTTTTTTTTTATAATAATTTTATTTTTTTTAATGGGGTGACATCAATAAATCAGGATACATATATTCAAAGATAACAAGTCCAGGTTATCTTGTCGCTCAATTATGTTGCATACCCATCACCCAAAGTCACATTGTCCTCTGTCACCTTCTATCTAGTTTTCTTTGTGCCCCTCCCCCTCCCCCTTTCCCTCTCCTATTCCCCCCTCCCCCCTGTAACAACCACACTCTTATCAATGTCTCTTAGTTTCACTTTTATGTCCCACCTACGTATGGAATAATGCAGTTCCTGATTTTTTTTGATTTACTTATTTCGCTTCGTATCATGTTATCAAGATCCCACCATTTTCCTGTAAATGTACAATGTCATCATTTCTTATGGCTGAGTAGTATTCCATAGTGTATATGTGCCACATCTTTTTTATCCAGTCATCTATTGACGGGATTTTTGGTTGTTTCCATGTCCTGGCCACTGTGAACAATGCTGCAATAAACATGGGGCTGCATGTGTCTTTACATATCAATGTTTCTGAGTTTTTGGGATATATACCTAGTAGAGGGATTGCTGGGTCATAAGGTAGTTCTATTTTCAGTTTTTGAGGAACCACCATACTTTCTTCCATAATGGTTGTACTACTTTACATTCCCACCAACAGTGTATGAGGGTTCCTTTTTCTCCACAGCCTCTCCAACATTTGCTATTACCTGTCTTGCTAATAATAGCTAATCGAACAGGTGTGAGGTGGTATCTCATTGCCATTTTGATTTGCATTTCTCTAATAGCTAAAGAAGATGAGCATCTTTTCATATATCTGTTGGCCATTTGTATTACTTCCTGGGAGAAGTGTCTGTTCATATCCTCTTCCCATTTTTTTATTGGACTGTTTGTTTGTTTGTTGTTGAGTTTTATGAGTTCTTTGTATATTTTAGATATTAGGCCCTTATCTGAGCTGTTGTTTGAAAATATCATTTCCCATTTAGTTGGCTGTCTGTTTATTTTGTTATCAGTTTCTCTTGCTGAGCAAAAAATTCTTAGTCTGATGTAGTCCCATTCATTAATTTTTGCCTTCACTTCTCTTGCCTGTGGAGTCAAATTCATAAAATGCTCTTTAAAACCCAGGTCCATGAGTTGAGTACCTATGTCTTCTTCTATGTACTTAATTGTTTCAGGTCTTATGTTTAGATCTTTGATACATTTTGAGTTAATTTTAGTACAGGGGGACAAACTGTAGTCGAGTTTCATTCTTTTGCATGTGGCTTTCCAGTTTTCCCAGCACCATTTATTGAAGAGGCTTTCTTTTCTCCATTGTGTGTTCTTGGCCCCTTTATCAAAAATTATTTGACTATATATATGTGGTTTTATTTCTGGACTTTCTATTCTGTTCCATTGGTCTGAGTGTCTATCTTTCTGCCAATACCATGCTGTTTTGATTGTCGTGGCCCTATAATAGAGTTTGAAGTCAGGTATTGTAATGCCCCCAGCTTCATTATTTCTCTTTAGGATTGCTTTGGCTATTCGGGGTTTTTTATACTTCCATATAAATCTGATGATTTTTTGCTCTATTTCTTTAAAAAATGTCATTGGAAGTTTGATGGGAATTGCATTAAATTTGTATAATGCTTTGGGTAATATAGCCATCTTGATTATATTTATTCTTCCTAGCCAAGAACAAGGTATATTCTTCCATCTCATTATATCTTTTTCGATTTCCCTTAACAATGCTTTATAGTTTTCATTATATAAGTCCTTTACATTCTTTGTTTTGCTTATTCCTAAGTATTTTATTTTTTTTGTTGCAATCGTGAAGGGGATTATTCTTTTGAGTTCGTTCTCAATTGTTTCATTGTTGGCATATAGAAAGGCTATTGACTTCTGTATGTTAATTTTGTATCCTGTGACCTTACTGTATTGGCTTATTGGTTCTAGTAGTCTTTTTGTGGATTCTTTGGGGTTTTCGATGTATATGATCATATCATCTGCAAAAAGTGATACCTTTACTTCTTTTTTCTGATATGGATGCCTTTTATTTCTTTGTCTTGTCTGATTGCTCTGGCTAGAACCTCTAGTACCACATTAAATAAGAGTGGAGAGAGTGGACAACCCTGTCTTGTTCCTAATTTAAGGGGAAAGCCTTCAGTTTAGTGCCATTTAATATGTTAGCTGATGATTTATCATATGTGGCCTTTATCATGTTGAGATATTTTCCTTCTATACCCATTTTGTTGAGTCTTAAACATAAAATTGTCTTGTATTTTATCGAAAGCCTTTTCTGTGTCTATTGAAAAGATCATGTGGTTTTTCTTCTTTGTTTTGTTGATATAGTGTATTACATTAATCGTTTTACGTATGTTGAACCATCCTTGAGATTCTGGGATGAATCCCACTTGATCATGATGTCTTATTTTTTTAATATGTTGTTGTATTCGATTTGCTAGTATTTTGTTTAGTATTTTAGCATCTGTATTCATTAGAGATATTGGTCTGTAGTTTTCTTTTTTTGTGCCATCCTTGCCTGGTTTTGGTATGAGGGTTATGTTGGCCTCATAAAATGTGTTTGGAAGTATTGCTTCTTCTTCAATTTTTTGGAAGACTTTGAGTAGAATAGGAACCAAGTCTTCTTTGAATGTTTGATAAAATTCGCTGGTATAGCCATCAGGGCCAGGACTTTTATTTTTGGGGAAATATTTAATGTTTTTTTCTATTTCTTCTCTACTAATAGGTCTGTTTAGGCTTTCTGCTTCTTCATGACTCAGTCTAGGAAGGTTGTATTGTTCTAGGAATTTATCCATTTCTTCTAGGTTGTTGAATTTAGTGGCATAAAGTTTTTCATAGTATTCTACAATAATTCTTTGTATATCTATGGTGTCCGTGGTGATTTCTCCTCTTTCATTTTGGATTTTGTTTATATGAGTTCTTTCTCTTTTTTCCTTGGTAAGTCTTGCCAAGGGTTTGTCAATTTTGTTGATCTTTTCAAAGAACCAGCTCCTTGTTCTATTAATTTTTTCTATAGTTTTTCTGTTCTCTAATTCATTTATTTCTGCTCTGATTTTTATTATCTCCTTTCTTCGGCTGGTTTTGGGTTGTCTTTGTTCTTCTTTTTCTAGTTCCTTAAGGTGGGAAGTTAAGTGGTTCACTTGGGCTCTCTCTTGTTTGTTCATATATACCTGAAGTGATATGAACTTCCCTCTTTTCACTGCTTTTGCTGCATCCCATAGATTCTGATATGTCGTATTGTCATTTTCATTAGTCTGTATATATCTTTTGATCTCTGCACTTATTTCTTCTTTGATCCATTCATTTTTTAAAAGTATGTTGTTTAGTTTCCACATTTTTGTGGGATTTTTTTCCTCTTTTTTGAAGTTGAATTCTAGTTTCAAGGCTTTATGATCAGAAAATATGCTTGGTACAACTTTGATTTTTCTGAATTTGCTGATGTTGTTTTTGTGGCCCAACATATGGTCAATTCTTGAGAATGATCCATGTATACTGGAGAAAAATGTATACTCAGTCACTTTGGGATGAAATGTCCTGTAGATGTCTATCATATCCAGGTGCTCTAGTGTTTTGTTTAAGGCCACTATGTCTTTGTTGATTCTCTGTTTGGATGACCGATCTAAAGCTGTCAGCGGTGTATTGAGGTCTCCAAGTATGATTGTATTTTTGTCAGTTTTTGTTTTAAGGTCAATAAGTAGCTGTCTTAAATATTTTGGTGCTCCTTGGTTTGGTGCATATACATTAAGAATTGTTATGTCTTCTTGATTCAGTGTCCCCTTAGCCATTATGAAATGGCCATTTTTGTCTCTGAGTCCTTTTGCTGTCTTGTAGTCAGCATGATCAGATATGAGTATTGCTATGTCTGCTTTTTTTTGGATGTTATTTGCTTGGAGTATTGTTTTCCAGCCTTTTACTTTGAATTTGTTTTTATCCTTGTTACTTAGATGAGTTTCCTGTAGGCAGCATACACTTGGATTTTCTTTTTTAATCCATTCTGCTACTCTGTGCCTTTTTATTGGTGAGTTTAATCCGTTTACATTTAGTGTAATTATTGACACTTGTGAGTTCCCTATTGCCATTTTATATCTTGTTTTCTGTTAGTTTTGTGTCTTGTTTGATCCTTCTCTTTCCTTTTTCTATCTTTTGTTTTTATTTGGTTGTATTCCATACATCTTTCCTCTGTTGCTATCTTTTTTATCTCATGTGCTTCTGTGGTGGTTTTTTCAATGGTGGTTACCTTTGAGTAATGAAAAGGGTCCCTACCCTGTTCATTGTAGTGAACTATTTTGTGAGTACTTTTGCACTCCATCGTCCTTTGCTACTGTTAATCTCCATCTTCTCCCCCCCTTTCCTTTTGTTGTTATCACAGTTTAAATTTGGTTTTATTGTGTTCTTCTTGGAGCTTTTACTTGTGGCTCTGGTTTTTTTTTTGTTCTTTGTATCTGATTGGAGAACCCCCTTTAGTAATTCCTGGAGTGCGGGTTTTCTGATGATAAATTCCCTCATCTTTTTTGTATCTGTGAATGTTTTAATTTCTCCTTCATATTTGAAGGATAGCTTTGATAGGTATAGTATTCGTGGCTGAAAGTTCCTCTCTTTCAGGACTTTAAATATTGGGGTCCACTCTCTTCTATCTTGTAGAGTTTCTGCTGAGAAATCTGATGATAATCTAATGGGCCTTCCTTTATATGTTGTATTCTTCTTTTCCCTGGCTGCCTTGAGAATTTTTTCTTTGCTCTTGGTTTGTGTCAATTTCATTATGATATGCCTTGGAGTAGGTTTGTTGGGGTTAAGAAAACTCGGAGTTCTGTTTGCTTCTTGAACTTGAGGCCTTAGTTCTTTCCACAGGCTTGGGTAGTTCTCATCTATTATTTGTTTGAGTATGTTCTCCATTCCATTTTCTCTCTCTTCTCCCTCTGATATACCTATTATTCTTATGTTGTTCTTTTTGATGGAGTCAGATAATTCTTGTAGGGCTATCTCATTTTTTTTAATTTTTGAGTCTCTTTCTTCTTCTCTCCGTTGTGCCTCAAGTTGCTTGTCTTCTATTTCACTAATCCTCTCTTCTATCTGACCTGTTCTATTAGCTAAGCTTGTTACTTCGTTTTTCAGCTCGTGGATTGAGTTTTTCATTTCTGTTTGATTTGTTTTTATAGTTTCAATTTCCTTGGACAAATATTCTTTGTGTTCATTGAGTTGTTTTCTGAGCTCCCTAAATTGCCTTTCTGTGTTTTCTTGTATATCTCGGAGGATTTTTAGGATTTCTATCTTGAATTGTCTGTCATTTAGCTCCAAGGTTTCCAATATATTAAATTTTTTCTCCATAGATTTTTCCTCATCTAGCTGTTACCTCTCTTTCTTTTGTATCCATGATATTCGATTTTCTCTTCCTTAATGGCATCTGAGGGTGGTTTTGTTGATAGTATTAATGAGATTTAATAAAGAATAAAAAGTTAAAAAATAAAAAATCAAAGAGTTGTTTTTTTAAAAAAAAATTAATAATGAAATAAAGAAAAATAAAATAAAATAAAAATTTTTTTAAAAAGGAAATTATTCCCCCCCTCCTTTTTTCCTCTCCTCTCCTCTCTCCTCTTTCTTGAGAAAATCTTGTGGTGAACTGTGAATTATAACAAACAATGCCTGTAATGGAGGGCCTGAATTGGGGAAAAGTTTTAAAGGGGCAAAAAAAAAAAATAAAAAAAGAAGGGGGTATGGACCCACAAAAAGCAAATAAGGAAAAAATTTGGGTCAAGAATAATATGATTTGCTTTTAGGTGTTGGTTGACTAAGAGTTATGATGAGAGGAATAAGAGGAAAACAGAAAAATGGGGGGACAAATAAAAAAAATTACTATTGTACTTAGTGGAACAAGAACTAGATAAAATGGAAAGCCAGGTATAGGAGCACTGCTAGTGAGTTTAAAAGGTGAAGTAAAAAACCCCCAAAATGCCACAAACATAAGTTTGAGTCCCAGATAAGATAATTTGTTTGTTATTGAGGTTTGAATGAGAGGAGATGTAAAGGAGAAAGGAAGAAACTAATATAGAGAGAGAAAAGAAAGAGAGAGAGAGAAAATAAGAGGGAACCACTAAAAGAAGAAAAAAGAAAAAAGAGGAGAGAGAGAGAGAGAGAGTTAAGGGTTTTGGAGTGCAACCCTCATAGAGAGAAAGGAAGAGGAGAGAAAAGATAATGGGAGATGTAACACTTATGGGTAGTGTAGTTCAAGGAGAGGAGAGAGTAAGACCAGCAGAGAGTTAATTGACCAAATTGGAGGAGGGAAAAAAATATCAAGAATGAAGATAAGAGAAACAAATGAACAAATATAATAAAATGGGATAGGTTATAAAGTCTGCAGATTATTCTTGATTTTGAGAGGTTATCTTCTTGCTTTTTCTTTTCTCTCCCTCTTCCTGGTCGGTGACTCTGTACCCCGGGTTCTGCCCCTTTGGCACGCTCAGGTAGAGGTTTGCAGTTGATAAGTCTCTATGGCGATGTCACGTATTGTGCTTTAGTCTCGTTGGCAGTCGAGGCTCATTAGCATTTATAGGCTCCGCCAGTGAGAGAGTCCGTCTTCCTGGAGCCTTTCTCCTAGTCTTTCCTTCCTCAATTAGTAGCCTGATAATCCAGCTATGGGGTTGCTGCTGCCTCTGCCTGGATAGTAAGAGGCTCAAAGAGCTGGCAACTCCCCACTCTATTTCCACTCAGCACAGGGCTCTGGGTAAGACTCAGTCAGTCAGAGCTGCTAGCATAATCAGGCGGGGTTTCCGCCCACTCAAAGACCTCTGGCTTTGCCACTCTGTCCGGTAACACAGTCGGGCGCCCACTTCCGGGGCGCTTGGAGGAAACTCTCGCTCACTCTCTGCGCGCGCAGACCAGGATATCCGCCCGGCAGTCTCACGCTCTGATTGAAACCCCCAACCGCATGGAAAAGTTGCAACGTTGGAATTGGCTCTCGCTCCGTCCCCGTGTGCGGCTTTTGCAAGGCGCTGGGGCAGCCCTAGATTCCGCTTTGGCCCACACAAAGGCCCCTGACTCTGCCCCTCTGTGCGATAACACGGGCGCGCACTGCTGAGGCACTCGGAGTAATCTCTGGCTCAATATCTGCGCGCGCAGACCAGGATATGAGGCTGGCTGCGTTTCCCTCTGAGTGAATCCCCTACCAGCACGTAAAAGTTCCACCGTTGGAATTAGTTCTTGCTCCCTCCCGTGCGCGGCTTTCCCAGGGCACTGGGCATGCCCAGAGATTCCGTTTTTAGCTCACAGAAAGGCCTCTGACTCTGCCTCTCTGTGGGGTAACACGGGCACCCACTCCTGGGGCTTAGGAAGAAATCTCTCGCCCAGTATTTGCGCGCACCGACCAGGAGATCAGGTAAAATGGCTGCCCCGCTTGTCTTTCTTTGTTTGTGTTTGGCGCTAGTAATAGCTTGTATTGCCCAGGTTGCCACAGGATCAGTTTTTCCTCGGCTTGGATCTCCGTGTCACAGCCTGGTTCGGCCGTTTGTGCCGTGGCCTGGATCTCTTCACCCCCTTTGCCCGCCTCAGTTTCTATATTCACGGATCCCAGAGAAAGCCGCCCTGTTTAGGTTAGTGAGGAAGGCGGAGCATTTCTTACTCCCTATTTCCTTCGGGGTTTGGTTATATATTTAGCCAATTTTTCACTCGACCATACCTTCGGGTGTATTGCGAAACATCTGGAGGCTCCAAGGATAGGTTTTTCTGTTTCTGGTTGAAGATCTTGTTGAGTTTTGGGGGAGATTTATCAGTATCGCTTCCTACCCCGCCATTACTCTGACGTCATCTAGCGGCAGCATCTTTTAAAGTACTTCATTTATTTTTATGACTGCTCAATATTCCATTATATAAATATATCATATCTTGTTTATTCATTCTTCGGTTGATAGACATTTTAGTTGTTTACATCTTTTGATTACTATGTGTAGAGAGCCACTGCATCTGAATGTGTCTGGCCTGTGTGCAGCTGAGAGCAGAGGAAGGGCCCTGCTCCACCTTGAGTGACCTGGCAGGACAAGATCACTAAAACAACTTGACGGCTCTTTGTGCTATTGACACCAAAAGCACGGCAGCAAGCACACAGAGCCACCACAGGCTCAGGATGTTCTGATATGCTTGTACGGTAGAGCATTACATAGTTATCACCTCCACCCCCCAGCACAATACACTCTTGTTTAAGCATATAAAATAAACGGTTTTCCAGGCTCCAGGTCATTGTGTCTCCATCAGAGCACGATATCCCACCAGGCCCAAACTCTATCTATGTCTTTGTGTTTTCTTTAATCCTCCATCACCCCCACTCAGGTCTTTTTGCATTTTTCTGAAGCTGGAAACAGGGAGAGACAGTCAGACAGACTTCAGTTCCCCCGTACAGGTCGTGGCAACTATGAATAATGCTGCTATGAAATTTGTGCACAGTTTGTGTGAGGACATATGCTTTTAGTTCTATTGCACATATAGCTAGAAATAGAATTGCTGCATCATATGGTCATTCTATGTTTAAGTTTATGAGAAACTGCTAGAGTGGTTTCTAAAGTAGCTGCACCCTTTCACATTTCTGCCAGGAATGTATGAAGGTTCTGATTTCTCCACATCCTTGCCAACGCTATTATCCGACTTTTTGATTACAGCCATCCTACTAGGTGTAAAGTGGGGTCTCATTGTAGTTTTCATTTGCATTTTCCTAATAGCTAATATTTATATTAAACTCTTTTCCTGTGCCTATTGGCCAACTGCATTATCTTCTTTGTAGAGAAGTCTATTCAGACTCTTTGTCCATTTTTTTTTTTGCATTTTTCTGAAGCTGGAAACAGGGAGAGATAGTCTGACAGACTCCTGCATGCACCCGACCGGGATCCACCCGGCACGCCCACCATGGGGCGATGCTCTGCCCATCCTGGGCGTCGCCATGTTGTGACCAGAGCCACTCTAGCGCCTGAGGCAGAGGCCACAGAGCCATCCCCAGCGCCCGGGCCATCTTTGCTCCAATGGAGCCTTGGCTGCGGGAGGGGAAGAGAGAGACAGAGAGGAAGGTGCGGCGGAGGGGTGGAGAAGCAAATGGGCGCTTCTCCTATGTGCCCTGGCCAGGAATCGAACCCAGGTCCTCCACACGCTAGGCCGACACTCTACCGCTGAGCCAACCGGCCTGGGCTGACTCTTTGTCCATTTTTAAATTGGGTTACTTACCAGTTGAAGCAGAAGAAACTGGGGGTGGGTGGTGAGTGGGAGGGCACTGCTTAACCCCTGTGAAAATGCTATGAGAGAAGAGCTAGTACTTGTCAGACACAGGTGTCAGAAAGGGCAAAACATTCTGCAAGTTTCTGTCAGGTGAGGACTCTAGGTATTAATTTCCTTTCTGTCACTGAGCCCAGAGACCAGAAGGAGTAGCTAATCAGTGTGGGAGTAGGGATGGAGCAGGAAAGAGGAGGAGAGGAGGCTGGGTGGGTTTTACCTCCAGCACAGCATCAGAGCTCATGCAGCTACCAAATGAAAATCATCACTTTGAATGACATAAGATATATTTTTTTTATGTGCCTTGACCACAGGCCTTTAGCAGACCAAGTAACCCCTTGTTTGAGCCAGCGATGTTGGGCTCAACCAGATGAGCTCTTGCTCAAGCTGGCGACTTCAGGGTCTCGAACCTGGGTCTTCCGCATCCCAGTCCGACGCTCTATCCACTGCGCCACCGCCTGGTCAGGCTAGATATATTTTTTAATTGGGCAAGTTTCAAGCCTACCTGAGTAAATCCCCTGCCGAGAACCTTTCTAAAGAGTCAACAGAAAAGCAAAATAAAGTTACAATTATGTTACATGGTAATTAAGCTGCACTAGTGTTATGTCAAAAGAAAATAAATTGGATTACTTATCTTTTAATTATTTACTTGCAAGAGTTTTTTTAAAATATAATTTAGATATAAGAGCCTTATGAAATATATGATTTGCAAATATTTTCTCCTATTCTTTGCATTGTCTTTCACTGTTTTGAGAATGTCTTTTTAAGTACAAATTTAAAAAATTTTGAGGATGCAAAATTTAACTGATTTTTTTCTTTTATAGACTCTGTTTTGGTGTCATATATAGTAATCCACTGCCAAATCCAAGGTTGTGAAGATTTTGCCCAGTGTTTTCTTCTAAGAGTTCAATATTTTTAGCTTTTACATTTGTTTTTGATCCATTTTGTTAATTTTTGTTTCTGAGGAATGTGAGCAGGGTGGGATTCAAATAACTTAACAACTGGTTCTCTGCCCTAATGACCATTTTAAGTATGAAAAACTGATATACCAAAAGGTAGTTTATTATTTCATGTGTTGAACATTTAAATAAGAACAATAAATGAGGTACACAAAATTAGATTATGTTATGATTTTTAAAATATTAATGAAAAATATTAAATAATACCTGACAAAACCAATAAAACTGTTATTTAAGATATTTCAATATTGCTTCTTGATTGGTGTCCTCATTTATAATATTTTCCACCTATGAATGGAACGAACATTACTATGGGGGCTTAGAATACACTGTTGCGCAGATAAACATTTAAAAAGAGTAAGGAATGTAAATTTGTGATTTCCATGTTGGGCAGCTGCCCAGGCACCCACCTTAGAGAGAACCCTGATTACAAGTGCCATTTTAACAACTGGTTCACCAAACTCAACAAAACATTAGGTATTGGTTCTGCCGAACTGGTGAGAACCGAACTGAATCCACAATCCATGAGTGTGTGGTAAATAATTATACAGACAACTCACTACAAAAAAAAAATAAAACACGGTTTGTATGTCAAGGAAGTGTCCACTAAATTATTTTTTTATGTGGCCTTCCAGTTGTCCTAGTTCCGTTTGTTGAAATGTCTATTCTTTCCCATTTCACCCTTGATTTTGGCACTCTTGTCTCGGCACTCCTGTTGAAAACCAGTCCACCATACACACATGGGTTTGTTTCTGGACTGCCAGTTCTATTTCACTGATCCACGTGTCTATCTTTTTTGCCAGTGCTACACTGTCTTAATGACTGTTGCTTTGTAGTAATTTTTGAAATAGAGAAGTATGAATCCTCCAACTTGTTCTTCATGAATTTTCAAATTTGTTTTAATTATTTCGGATTCCCTCAATTTCCACATGAACTTTAGGATCAGATTGTCAATTTCAGCAAAAAGTGGCAGCTGGGATTCTGAGAAAAGTTGTAATCTGTAGATCAACTTGTGAGAGTATTGCCATCAAAACAATATTAAATGTTCCTATTCATAAACATGGGATGTCTTTTCTTTTGTCCAATCACTTTTAATGTACTAGAGAAATGATACCATGCAGATATGTCACCAAGGAAAATAAAAATGATATTCCTTGGTTATAGGATAATGGATAATTACAATTTTGATTTTGTTTGTATGTTTCTATATTATTCAAATTTTCAACAAGAATATCTTTTATATAACCGGATAGATGTTATTTTTAAAGAATATTCTTTTAATAAAATGAACTGTGCTTGGAAATGAAGATTTATATATATATATATGTATGTATATTTAGCAAGAGAGACAGAGAGACAGAGAGACAGATGGGGACAGACAAACAGGAAGGGAGAGAGATGAGAAGCATTAATTTTTCGTTGCAGCGCCTTGTTTATTGATTGCTTTCTTATATGAGCCTTGACGTGTGTGTGTGTGGGGGGGTGGCGGGCGGGCTTCAGCCTAGCCACTTTACCCCTTGCTCAAGCCAGTAACCTTGGACTCAAGCCAGCGACCATGGGCTTCAAGCCAGCGACCATGGGGTCATGTCTATGATCCCACGCTCAAGCCAGAGACCCTGCACTCAAGCTGGTGAGCTTCCACTCAAGCCAGCAACCTTGAGATTTGAACCTGGGTCCTCTGCATCCCAGGTTAATGGTCTATCCACTGCGCCACTGCTTAGTCAGGCTTTTTAAATATGATATATGTATTTTAATATATTGATTTTAGAGAGAGATGAAGGGGGAGAAAGAGAGAAACATCAATCTGTTTCTGTATGTGTACTGACCAGAGATGGAACCAACAACCTCTGCATAGCTGGACAATGTTCCAACCAACCCAGTTATCTGGCAAGGGTGGAAATGAAAATTCTTAAAAGATTTTTCAGGATACATGAATATACTATTCTTTATTTTGATAATTTATTAATCAGAATTTACTGATTTATTGCTATAGGACAAATATGGCGCTAGATCCTGAATGTCCGTTTTAACAAAACAAACATGATTCCTGCCCTCATGAAGGCTACAGGTAGTGGGAGAGGAAACAGGCAAACAAAGTAGCAAATAGAAATGCAACTATAGCCTGACCTGTGGTGGCGCAGTGGATAAAGCATTAACCTGGAAACACTGAGTTTGCCGGTTCAAAACCCTAGCTTGCCTGGTCAAGGCACATATGGGAGTTGATGCTTCCTGCTCCTCCCCCTTCTCTCTCTCTCTCTCTCTCTATCTCCCCCCCCCCTAAAATGAAATAATAAAAAAATTAAAAAAAAAAAGAAATGCAACTATAAATTGTAAAAAGTGTTTTGGAAGAAAGCCATTGGTACTATGATGGAGAATAATGGTGCGGTAGAGTGAACCCACTTTGATATAGTGGTCGGGCAAGCTCTCTCTAAGGCACCAACAACTGAGCTGAGGCTTGGAAACTGGATATAAACATAAGTGTTGGTTTTAGATATTTACCAGAATGTTTAAGATAGTTTCTTAAGCTGAAAGGAAAAAACAAGAAGCTTTAAAATGACAGAGGGAAATCAATTTTAGCAGAGTAACCCCACCATCTTCTATAACATAAATCAGTTCCAAAAAATTAATACCATAAAATGTGAAGTTAAGTCCCTGCACAACTAATGAAATACACAGAAAAGCCAGCTGTGGTCCCACTTGCAGCCCATACCCTGCCCAGTCAAAGGTGCAGTTTGGCTCCACCTGAGGGTAGTTGTCTGCTCCAACTTAAATATCTATGAGGATAATTCTAGGTCCCTCTGGCAGGCTGGGAGTTCCTTGGTGGAAGCAGGTATTCCAGAAATTTCCAGTCAGCAATGCCTTTTCTTTATCAACGTGATGGTGGAAGGTTGGGCCAAGAGAATACTGAAGATTCAAATCCCTACCTTTTACTTGCCTCTTCCCGAGATGGTGCCCTTGTCATTTTCCTTTCCTTATCCTTTCTCTAACCGTAAGATTTCTAGCCCATTCCTGCTTGAGAATGAGAACTAGAGTCAAGGTGGTGTTTTGGTTGTTACTTGCTTACCCAATACCCATTCCCTGCTCTTAATAACAGAATTCTAATTTTGCTTGGAGGCAGTGTAACCAACTGAATTACATGCTTCCTTGAACTCTGTTGCAATGAGGAAAAGTGATGTAGTTTGACCAATAAGATGTCAATGAAGGCTTTGGGAAAGCTCTATTTTAATAATATAGGCAACACTCATTTCAGCTTCCTTTTACACCTTCCTCCCTAGAACTTGGAGATGAGCGTGGAAACAAGCTGTCATTTGATGACTATGAGATAACCATGAGGATGAAAGCTTTATGTCAGGGGTCCCCAAACTACGGCCTGCAGGCCACATGCGGCCCCCTGAGGCCATTTATCCAGCCCTCACCGCACTTCCAGAAGGGGCACCTCTTTCATTGGTGGTCACACGCAAAGCGCGGCGTAGCTCACGTATAGTACTATTTCTGATGACTAAGGACGCACACTTCACGGCTCCGGAAGCACGTCATATCACTTGTTACTGCTAGCAGTGACAGATATGGAACCAGACATTGACCATCTCATTAGCCAAAAGCAGGCCCATAGCTCCCATTGAAATACTGGTCAGTTTGTTGATTTAAATTTACTTGTTCTTTACTTTAAATATTGTATTTGTTCCCATTTTGGTTTTTTACTTTAAAATAAGATATGTGCAGTGTGCATAGGGATTTGTTCATAGTTTTTTTTATAGTCCGGCCCTCCAACGGTCTGAGGGACAGTGAACTGGCCCCCTGTGTAAAAAGTTTGGGGACCCCTGCTTTATGTGAAGGGTGACGCATTAAAACAGAAGGAAGCTGGGCATTGACACCATGGTGAATGGCTGTCCCAGCCTAGATGGAACACCTCTAGATTTCTAGGTGAGAAAGTCAACCCTTTTTGGACTGTAGTTAGGTTTCTATGATATATAACCAACTGAAATCCTAATGGATATAGCTATTTCCATGAGCATAAAGATTAATATCTTTTGAAGAACTTGAGGTTTTTAAGGTTTTAATGTAGAAAGTACAACTCTCATGTTTAATAAAAGAGAAAATTCATAGCATTCCACACTTTATTACGCACTCTAGAGTGGTCAGTAAAGGTCATTAAACAGGGGTAGCACAAAGAAGCAGCTTTGCAGAAGGGGCTGTTTAATGCCACTTATCTTTATTTACCCCATTCCCTGAGCCATACTAAATAAACATACCTTCAGGTAAAACTGTGCTTGCTGTGTAAACATACTTCTAGAGAAATTCTTTGGTGCTCCCTTTCAATAAGATTGCACCCTTGAAATCCTCCTATATGGAATTCTGTCACAGCACAACTTCCAGGGCAACTCTGCCATAGCCAAAGATTACGGTTCATTATGGCATAAACCTTCCAACTTTGAGGCAGATGTATTAAAATGATGTGGTTCAAGAAATGATAGTTTTTCATCACTTTTGCTTCCAAAGGTTTCTACTCCAAATCCCCTCCAGTGGTCGGCAAACTCATTAGTCAACAGAGCCAAATATCAACAGTACAACAATTGAAATTTCTTTTGAGAGCCAAATTTTTTAAACTTAAACTATATAGGTAGGTACATTCCTTATCGAGGTAGCGCTGGCATGTGGTATTTTGTGGAAGAGCCACACTTAAGGGGCCAAAGAGCCGCATGTGGCTCGTGAGCCACAGTTTGCTGACCAGGTCCCATCACCACCTTAGACACAATGCCTTACCCTCTAACACAAAGTCCTCAAATTATGCTCACAGAATTCATTATCCTTCAGGGTAGACGCCACCACTATTCAAAATAATATAAACATTTGTACGGAAACTCTAGATCAGATAAAGCAACATATTAATAGGCCCAATTAGAGAAAGGAAAGGAGAGAATTTTACTGGTTTTCTATATGCACTCTTGCCCGTGTGGATTACATTCTTTTTGCATCCTAATGTGAAGACCGTAGATTATTTTTATTACTAAATATGAGATAATGGTCTTTCAAGTAGGAACATCACCACTAAACTATATGATCAATGTTTCTGAAATCCCAGAACTAAAGCAGGGACAGACTTCCAAATAAAAATCTACGTGGTGTCAACTAGAGTTACATACAATGGTGGGATCCAGCTGGTTCTCACTAGCTCAGCAGAACCGATACCTAATTTTTTGTTGAGTTTGGCGAACCAGTTGGTAAAACAGCAGTTGTAACCAGGGTTCTCTCTAAGGTGGGTGCCTGGGCAGCCGGCCAATGTGGAAATCACATATTTATATTCCTTACTTTTTAAATGTTCATCTGCACAACAGCATAATCTAAGCACCCGTACTAATGTTCATTCCATCCAAAGGTGAAAAAAATTGCCAATGAGGATGCCAATCTAGAAGCAATATTAAAATATCTTAAATGACAGTTTTATTTTTTCAGGTATTACTTTCATTAATATTTTTCATTAATATTTTAAAACTCTTATAATCTAGTTTTGTGTACCTCTTTTATTGTTCCTTTTTAAAATTCATTTTAGAGAGAAGAGACAGAGAGAAAGAGAGAGAAAGGGGGAGGGGAACAGCAGGAAGCATCAACTCTTATATGTGTATATATATGTCTTGACCAGGCAAGCCAGAGGATTCAAACCTGAGACCTTAGCATTCCAGGTTGATGCTTTATCCACTGTGCCACCAACAGGTCAGGCTTCTTATTGTTCTTATTTAAGTGTTAAATGCATGAAATAATAAACTATCTTTCGGTATATCATTTTTTTTATATTTAAAATGGTCATTAGGGCAGAGAACCCATTGTTAAAATTATTTGAATCCCACCACTGGTTACATATATATTTTCATGTCAGTACAGAATTACTCCATTTCTGATATACTTCTAATGTTTCCCAATGAAGCTTTAGAAAAGTAATAAAATTTAGCTAAGAATCAGTATAATTCAGTCAAAAGTTCAAAGTAAGTAATTGCTTTTCTAATTGTTAAAATCTTACATGTCAAAGTACCTGTTTCAGTGATCTTTTTAAAAAATGTGTATTTTGGGGGGTATAATTTCCCACTCTTTTCTTTAAGTAGGGAATGACAATCAGCAGGAAGCACCCTGGAATTTTTAAAGATCTGAAGCCTCAAGACACAGGTGTAATAGACAAAAAAATGTAATACTCGTGTATAATATACAACTGGCTGTCTACTTCCTCCAAGGCAATTCAAATTTCGGGGAGTAAGGTGTTCAGCGCCCTGTTTCAGCCCTTCACAGAAGTATAGCATGAAACATTACCATTGCCTTCTTCACCATCAGTGTCTGATAAGTGATTAAAATCTGGATAGAAGTAATTATTTTGCCAAGCCCTGCGACTTGAGCCACAACACCGCCCCTGTAGGGGATCTGGAAGCAGACACCGCAGGGGTTACAAGAGGTGGTGCGGAGGAGCCACGAGACCCCCGCCTCCCGACCCCCAGCCCCCGAGGCTCACCAGGTTAGCGCGCGGCGGCGGGTAGGAAGGTCTGTATTCCAGACTCATAACTACCCAGTTTGCGCCTGAGCGCTCCTACCCCTCAGGAAATAGGTTTAAATGGGTACTGGTGGCAAACTACACCCATTCTTTGGGTTCCGAAGTTTGTGACTCTGTGGTATATGCAAGTTCTTCACAGCTTGTTTTCATGTCCAACTCTGTCACTGAGAGTGCATCCCCATCCCAGTCCGCCCCGGGGCCGTCCACCTAGCAGCCGGACAGTTCGCTGCCTGTGCCACTGCATCTTGACACCTACGAGCCCGAGGCTGCAGAGCAGCCCCACCTACCCGGGACCAGCGGCCAGACCCGCTTCCCCACGGGCAGGAGCGCGCAGAAACCCGGGCAGGAGCGCGCAGAAACCCGGGCAGGAGCGCGCAGAAACCCGGGCAGGAGCGCTCAGAAACCCGGGCAGGAGCGCGCAGAAACGCGGGCAGGAGCGCGCAGAAACCCAGGCAGGACTCGCATCCTACAGAGATGTCTCCCAACGCCCAGACAAAGACAGCGCTGGGAAAAGTTGGACCAACTGGCAACCCCAGAAGGCGAGTAGAACAGCCCCTCGGCCTCTGTGACCGAGCCTGCGACGCGCTCTCAGGGTCGCAGCCAACTTTCCCCGTGAGCTTCTGAGCAACTTGCTGGAAGTTGGGGCGAAAGGGCAGACGAGGGGTCAAGGGCAGCGCGGAGAGGCTGGTCTCGCCCCTGCCGCGTTCGCGCACCTCCCCGAGTACCTGCTAATGTATCCGTCCCCGTCGCCGTCGCACGTCTGGAAGAGGCGCCGCATCCGCTCCTCCTCGCCGGTGCTAGACGTGTCGCTGCTGCTGCTGCCGGCGCCGCCGCTGCTGCCGCCGCTGGCGCTCCCCGCCGCGGCCGCCATCATGCGCCCGCTCCCTGCTCGGGAGGAGGAGGACGCGCGGCCGCAGGAGGAATCCGCGAGGCTCCGAAGCTGCTCGCAGCCGCGAACCTGCCTGACAACGGAGCATGCCCAGTGGCCGCCGGGGCGCTCCTGGCGAGGGATTCCACCTCTCCGGGTTTTGCCGGGACTGGGAAGATCGGCGCCCGGCAATCGCCTGAGTAGGCACCTTCGGAGAGAGGGGGGAGAGGAAGGTGTTCAGAGAGCCAAGGGTGGCAACGAGGATGCGAGAAGAGGCAAAATCCACAGGAGGCGCCCGGGAAAGGTGTCAGCTCCGTTCATCCGTCCACGTCGCGGGTCCCTCACACTTGGGGACGCTTCGGGCAGATGGCGGGTGTCCTTTTCGCAGAACGCTTCCGACTGCCTGCAGTCGTGAATTCCTTTTTCAGGAACAAAATAAACACTCCCGTTTTGCAAACTCAAAGAGGTGCTCCTGGTGCCACTCTGCAAACTGCGCTGGGTTCTGCACCCGCAGTCCGAAATGAGACTTGGACTGGCTGGTCTTTTTATGCGTTTTAGCACCTGTCAAGAAGTCTGACCTTTCCCGTCCGCCTTAGCCCCGACTTCTCTTCCACCCCTTGTGGGAACAGTCTGCGCTCCTGTGTGACATTGTGCACCGTTGACCCATTTCTGGAACCAGTTTGCTCTTCTGACCGGCATCAGTAGAGTTTGCCCCAACATCTTTAATTAAACATTAAGAGCTAACATAACTAAATGGTCCTATTTGATCCACACAACATACCTGAAAGATGTCTCTATTATTATCAACCTTATGACTTAGCAGGTAGGGTTATCTTGGTTATAAAATAAGATAGTATATAATGTACTTGGGGCAATGTCTGGCACCTACTAAGTCAGGGGTCCCCAAACTACCGCCTGCTGGCCGCATGCGGCCCCCTGAGGCCATTTATCCGGCCCCCACCGCACTTCCGGAAGGGGCACCTCTTTCATTGGTGGTCAGTGAGAGGAGCATAGTTCCCATTGAAATACTGGTCAGTTTGTTGATTTAAATTTACTTGTTCTTTATTTAAAATATTGTATTTGTTCCCGTTCTGTTTTTTTTACTTTAAAATAAGATATGTGCAGTGTGCATAGGGATTTGTTCATAGTTTTCTTTATAGTCCGGCCCTCCAACGGTCTGAGGGACAGTGAACTGGCCCCCTGTGTAAAAAGTTTGGGGACCCCTGTACTAAGTGCTCAATAAACATTAACTCTCATCACCCCCAATTTATAGATAAGAAAACAGAGGCACTGAGATTTGTTTTAGTTTCCCTATTCAGTAAATGTCAGAGCAGAGGCAAGCCCAGGCAGGCAGTCTAACTCGGGAGCAGGAGTCCTTAAACACGACGGTAACCTTCCACCACAGCAGGAAGGGACTCACAATGAACCAATTTGTGGTTTTGTGAATGACTCATTATTCTGTCCCAGACTTTCTGCAGAGGTCTATGAAGTCCTGTGGCGGTTTGAAAACACATCTGCAGATTCTTTGGTGCAACTCTCATCAAGAGGTGTGGCCTGTCACCTCCCCTGGAAACTGTGTGGGCCTTTGTGACTGTCTTGACTTGTGAGGCCAGGTTAGAAAAGTCGGTGCAGATTCCACCCGGTTTTCTCACTGGGGACACAGATCTCTGAAGTCCAGAACTGCCTTGAAAGAAGTTTGGCCACCCTAAGGCTGCTATACTACAAAGACCAGGTGTGAAGACAGAAAGAGATGCCCAAGGAGCCTTAAATGTTTGAGCCCTCCTAGCTCAGGAGCTAGATGAGTGAATGAGTCTTGAGAGGCTGCTAGCCCTGAACACTGTAACTGCATGAAAAACCCAGAGCAAAAAATTGTCCAACTGAGCCCCGCCGGCCCCCAAAGATAAGATGATAATAAAAAGGATCGTTGTTGTTTTAATCCACTAAATTTTGAGGTGTTTTGTCACGCAGCAATAGAGAACTGGAAAGTCCATATGTCTTGAGAATCTCTACCAGGTCAGAAAGAAAGTTTCTCTGCCCTGTTGTCTTCTCTCTCCAACCCATCCACTCATTCTGACTTTAGTTCTTTTTCATTCTGTAAATTCTCAGTATTTCAGTTCACTTAGAGGATGTCATCTCAGAAAAACTTTGTCAATATATCCAATATTTTCTTAATAGCTTCTCCTAGAAACACAAATATTCCTGTATATAATAGAAGAAGGACCGGTGCCAAGTTCCTAAAAATAAATAAATACTTTAAACCTTTGTTTTTCTAATTTTTCATAGAATAAAACTTTTATTATTGTCTGACAACACAGCCAGACAGGTGTTGTTGCCCCTCAGATTTTCCTAGAACATCAATGGTTTGTGTGGAAGGGGAAAAAAAAGGAAAAAAAGCATTTTTCTAAATACAGCATGTCTAAAGAGTCTAGAAACCCAAGGATTTTCCAGGATTTGAGTAGACTTCTTCATAAACCACACTCCATATATGCAGAAAGTGGAGTGTAAACCTCAACTGATTATATCTCAAAGCAAAGGTTGCTTTTCTCCTGAGAAAAAATGTGCATGACAGTTCTGGAGGTTTAAATTTAAGCTATCTTGAATTAAATCTGAACACACAAAAAAGTGGATCTTGACAAAGTTCCTAAACAACATTTGCTCATGCTTGGGTAACTTAAAAATGGCTGAACAGATAGATTCAATCTTCCAAAAAAGGATTTGCTTCGGAGCTGATACGAAGCATATGAAATTTCAGCTGAAAAGGTTACTAGGAGAGGGAGAAATTTGTTAGGCATTGAAAATAGAGATGCCATATGAATGTAAAGATGATAAATGGAAAGTAAGAGCCTAAAGTGAGAACAATACCCATGGTCATAATTCTAACGATAGCGGTTACATCATAATTTCAAAGGTTTTATGTATTGATCTTGGTTAGCACATAGCTAAACACTGTTGTTCTCATCCCCCCCTTTTTGTTTTCAGATTCCTCTTGGTTATAATAACACTTGATATTTATGTAATACATTTCAAAAGACCCTGTAGACTTTACAAGATATACTATCTCATTTAAACTCTAAATGAGCAGTTACACAGGAGAGGCGCCCATCTGCTTCTCCACCCCTCCCACTCTCCTTCCTCTCTGTCTCTCTCTTCCCCTCCCACAGCCGAGGCTCCACTGGAGCAAAGATGGCCCGGGTGCTGGGGATGGCTCCTTGGCCTCTGCCCCAGGCGCTAGAGTGGCTCTGGTCGCAACAGAGCGATGCCCCGGAGGGGCAGAGCATCGCCCCCTGGTGGGCAGAGCGTTGCCCCCTGGTGGGCGTGCCGGGTGGATCCCGGTTGGGGTCGGGCGCATGCGGGAGTCTGTCTGTCTCTCCCCGTTTCCAGCTTCGGAAAAATACAAAAAAAATAATAATAAATAAATAAATAAATAAATAAAACAATCGCAGCATTTGCAAACTTAATTATTCAGTGCTTACCCCTCCAAATTGTGTTTACCTGAACTCGATTACATGCTAGAATTGGAGCAAGAACACCTCTAGTGCCCTCTGTCCACTTCCCACTCTTGGGTGTTTTTATGAGCTCAGCTTAGTTTCCATGTCCCTGAAGATGCCTTTCTTTACCTTCCCAGGTCACACTGATCTTCCAGAGCTCTCAGCTTGAAGCACACATTTTGAGAGAAGAATCATATAATTGGTGATTTGTCACCCCCTGCCACACACACATGATATCCATTGTTTATTCTTCAATGAAGTTATTTCTCTTACTGAGAGAAAACAATGAGGTAAAGTTGAATAAGCTGGACTAACTTCTATGGAGCCATTGTTAAAAATCAGTAAGTATTGATTTAAATACTTGAATATTTTACCTTAATTCTATGTCATGGAAGAAGGTATTTATTATCCTTATTTATGGGATTGGAGGGACAAGACAGGAAAATTAAATTTAAAAAGTTTAGAGTAATGTACAAAGTAAAGAGCTGGAATTAAACTCATATCAACCTGTTGTGTCTATTTTCTTCACATTTACTTCATAGTGTCTTAATAACTGGGCCCGTGCTGTTCATATTAGGTGTTATATTTTTTGAGAAACACTGAAAAGAGAGAACAAGGATAAACTTTTGCCTGACCAGGTGGTGGCACAGTGGATAGAGTATTAGCCTGGGACGCAGAGGGCCTAGGTTCGAAACCTCAAGGTCACAGGCTTGAGCGTGGGGTCATAGATATGACCCCATGGTCGCTGACTTGAGCCCAAAGATTGCTGGCTGGAAGCCCAAGGTAGCTGGCTTGAGCAAGGGGTCACTGGCTCAGCTGGGAACCCCCCCCCCCCATCAAGGCACAAATGAGAAAGCAATCAATGAACAACTAAGGTGCTGCAACAAAGAATTGATGTTTCTCATCTATCTCCCTTCCTGTCTGTCTGTCCCTCTCTTTGTCTCTGTTTCTCTCGCAAAAAAAAAAAAAAAGATAAACTTTACAATTGTTACTTACATATTTATAATTATAAGAAGTCATCATGAGCTTTTATAATCTGTCCGAGGTCGGGTTCTCTGTGAAACAGACTCCAAGACAGAGTTTCAGATGCAGGATGCCCCTACAGTGTACCCGCAGTGCTCAACCTGTGGGGGAGGGAAGGAAGGTAGCGGGAGAACACAGAAGTCCTGCTGTGACACAGGCCCCGAAGAGTTAGTCTGACCCATCTCACAAAAACTCTGGAGCTAAAATGGCCTGTATTAGTTCCCTATTACTGTTGGAACAAATGATCACAAATTTAGTGGGTTAAAACTACACAAATGTATTATCTTACAGTTCTGGAGGTCAGAAGTCAGAAATGAGTCTCACTGAGCCGAAATCAACATTTCAGGAAGACTGTGTTTTCTTCTTGAGACATTGGATTCACATCTTCATATTTATTTGGAGAGCATTTCCTCCTGGATTCTGCTGGGTTTCTCTTTTGGGGTAATCTTAGAAGAGGAAAAATAATAATGCCTATAGAGACCCTGAATAGGAACATAAAACAGGGACAGCGTTCATTGCCCTGAGGTAAAGGCCACAATGGCTTTACTGACAAAAGTACTGAACACAGCACTATGCTGAATGCAGCACAATAGGAATAGAATTAGCAATTCTGATTAATTGATAGGTGGGGACATTTGAGCTACTTTGCTTGCCCTTTAATGTGCTTTAGAGAAGTTGCCCTTCCTTACTTTCTCTTCTCTGCTTCCTGACTTCTTTATTCTTGTTCCTGCTTCTATTTTGTGTATCAGTAAATACCCATGTAAGGCTGGTGGCCATGTCCATGCAAATTCGCATTGAATTCGGGCAGATGATGAATTCAGGCAGACGGTAAAGAAACAGTGGAGCCAGAAAATGGTGAGCCATTCTGTTTATTAAAGTTTCCCAACCGCAGACGAGCAGTAGGAAGGGAAAACTGCTTCCCTCCCTCTCTCTGGACTCTCTAGCAAAAACAGGATGGAGGGAAGGGGGAACCACTTCCATGGCAAACAACAGCAAACAATGGCCCCTCCCAATGGCATGAGGCAATCTGCTATTTGCCATCTGCCACCCTGAGGGCAAGTACCCACAGCCTTACATAGACTATACACACGTGGCACTGCCCCATACTTACGCACCAATCAGGCAAAATACAAGTGAGCAAGCCTAAACACACTTGTTACATACACAGGGCCGTCTTATGAAACCTGTATACAGGATTGTAAGGCAATCTCTCCTAGGTCCCTCAGTGCATGCCATGTGGTCTCTGAGTAGTCATTGTCTTCGTGACAAATGCCCAGCACTGCTGTAGGTCCTAGGGTTCCAAATGTTACTCACTGTCTCCCTGCTCCACTAGCAAGTCTAGACTCCCCTCATCCATTGAGAGGTGACCTGGGCTGCTTCCTGAGGGCCACAAAAGAGATCTTTCTCTCTGATTGCTGCACTTGTTCATTTACAGTTACAGCTGGACAAGGGAGTACAAAGAGATGCTGTTGGTCAAATAAGTTTGTAAATATGATATATATGTTTGCTCGCTAATAGTTTGCATTGGGTGTGGGGGACAGGCTATAAGCAGGCAGGGTCGTTATAGCCTAAGGCTTAGTTTTAAGACTAAGCCTTTCCTACCCTAAGTGACTTTGTATCAGAAACTTCCTTGTTTGTATATTGGATTAAAGATTTTATTTCTACACTATAAAATGGGGCAGAGGAGCTCATGCTGGAGGAGAGCAGAGAAAGGCCATGTGGAGGAGAGGAGAAGCAGCCAAGATGGCAGAGTGCTGAAGGAGAAGACAGTTTATGCAGAGTTTGTGCAGAGAGAAGGAGATGGGGAACAGAGATGAATAAGGCTGGTGAGGTAGATACCTTTGATTCTAGGAAACTTGGATAAGTCAGTGGCTTTGGGAGCCCTGAATGGAAAGGGAAGTGTTTTCCCACTCTGTGTATTTCTTGCCTGTTGGGTGCAAGCTAGGATTAAAGCTAATGGCCCACCAGTTCTTGGCTCCATTGTTTCATTACCATCTGTCCGAATCAAATTTGAACCTGCATGGGCCAGACGGCTGTGATGGTGGCCGTGGCAACTGGCCTTACAGATGCCTAAGTAAATCACCTGTATGCTAAGCATATTCCTGTTTCCTCCTGTTATGTAACTGTAGCCTTGCCTTTTCTTGTTGATTGGGGTGAGTTGCCTCAGCCATAATAGTGACTCTTCTTTTTGCCTGCTGATATCTGTATCCTGTGTTGAAAGTTGTTTTTAATTTGGCAATAGGATTTCAAACACTGTAGACGTGAGAGCTTTGGAGACAGTAGGCACAAATTTCCTAAATGATCATGGAGGGTGGGGGTCAATGTAAGTGTGGTCACTCCTATTTCCACCCTTTGGTTTCTAAATCATGTAGTTCTCCTTACTGGGGATGCAGCACTACATGAAGACTTTGATTCAAAGCATATTCTTTGTCCTGGCGGATAGTTCACCATCCTTATAAAATATCACCTTCAAGCTGGCACTTCAGCTGTATGTGATATATAATATGTGATATGACCTGTGGATCTGATGGTCATGAGCCATTCCTGACCTTCAAGTGATGTAGGTTACCTGATTTGACACAATCTGATGTAGGATCCCATGTCTATAGAGCAAATACTCTGTAGGCCCTTGCACAGAAATACTGGCTGATGCTCTATAAGTAGGAAAGGCACACATACCAGGAATAAATTTCTAGTGCGAGCATGAGTCACTAGCCCTTTCAGAGTAGAAGTGGCCCAGTGTAGTAAACTTGCCATCAGAGGGTCAGTCAGGTTCCTCAAAGAATGGTGCCATGTTGGGGGCCCAGCATTAGTCTCTGTTAATGGCAGTTTCAACATTTGATAACAATAGTAGTGACATCAACCTCGTTAAATGGGTATCTGTGATATTGGGCATATGTATAACTTCCACTTCTGGGGTGGGTGATAATAGAGCCTGGTTGACATTATCTGGCCAGTCATGTCGTCTACTTGGTTGCTTAATGACTCTTCTGTTGTGAATGGTCTTTGGTCTAATTTACTACATGATAAAAAGGTCTTCCCATTTTTCATCCACTGCTCTATGTCCACCATATGTCTCTATCATCCAATCCTTCTTGTCTTCAGGTCTGCCATTCTTCCTCCTTCCATGCTCCTGACCAGCTGGCTAGGCCATTTGCTACTACTTATGGGTCTATATATTTTAACTTTGAGACATTTTTTTCACTATACAAAGTGGATAACCACTCGAAGCTCTGCCCATTGGAAAGATAGTCTCTTGTTACAGTTTTGGTTCTCAGGGAAGAATAACTAGAGACAGAATTTGGTATCCCTGATATCTATTAAGGAGCATATCAGAAGGATTGTGGCAAAAAGGAAAAAGAAAAAAGATTGGGCATAGGGGAAATACAGCTTGATAGAGATCTGCTGGGAATCTTAGTTGACCTGATAGGGAGCTCTGGAGTCAAAATGATCTGTCTGAGTTGTCCTATGTTAGCCAGCCATGGCTGGGCCTTATATCTCCACTTCAGTAAGTCACTGCGTACTGTCTGCTCTTAGAAGATTGTGACTCTGGTCAAGGAGTTTCTTTGAGGCTGAGTCAATCTCTGACAGCTGAGGGCTGATGCTCCAGATGTTCGCAGCAGCTGGAGCAACAAGGCCTTTTTTGAAGGGGGATTGGATGGCACATCTTTGTGTCCACACACGATAGCCTGAGTTCAAATCCTGTTTATGTTGATTCTTTTTGGGCAATCTTGGACAAATTACTTAATCTCTCAGTTTTGGTTTCCTCAACTATAAAATAAGAGTTATATTATTACTATGCCATAAGAATTTGTGAAATTTCCAGACATAACTCATGTAAAGAATACTATTCAGATCACTAGGAAGAGCCCTGTGAAACTTTGTTATTATGATTTTTCATTATAAAACTGAATTAGGACATACATCATGATATTTCCAGGACCTTTATTGTTGGATATCTGAAATCATCAGACCTTTTTTTTTTTTTTTTTTTTTTTTTTTCATTTTTCTGAAGCTGGAAACAGGGAGAGACAGTCAGACAGACTCCTGCATGCGCCCGACCGGGATCCACCCGGCACGCCCACCAGGGGCGGTGCTCTGCCCACCAGGGGGCGATGCTCTGCCCATCCTGGGCGTCGCCATATTGCGACCAGAGCCACTCTAGCGCCTGAGGCAGAGGCCACAGAGCCATCCCCAGCGCCCGGGCCATCTTTGCTCCAATGGAGCCTTGGCTGCAGGAGGGGAAGAGAGAGACAGAGAGGAGAGCGCGGCGGAGGGGTGGAGAAGCAAACGGGCGCTTCTCCTATGTGCCCTGGCCGGGAATCGAACCCGGGTCCTCCGCACGCTAGGCCGACGCTCTACCGCTGAGCCAACCGGCCAGGGCCAGACCTTTTTTTAAAAAGTGTTTTATATTTTACTTTCTGGGTTCAGATATAGGAAGTCAACTATATAGTAGTTAGTTTCATATCTCTAGAGAAGGGCCTGCATTTTCTTTGCATACATAGAATTTCTTATACAAAAGCCTTGCATTTCTTCTTGAACCTGATGAGTATGGAAACACAATAGGAAATCTTGGGGCATGATAGTGTGCATGACTGAGTGTGTGCATGGCTTTTGGGTAAACAAGTGTGTTAGGCTTGCTCACTTAACTCTGCCTGATTGGTACATGAGCAGGAGGCAGACCCTCGTGTGTATAGTCCATGGAAAGCTGCGGGTGCTTGCCCTCAGAGCAACTGTGTACAGTCCATGGAAAGCCGCGGGTGCTTGCCCTCAGAGCAACTGTGTACAGTCCATGGAAAGCCGCGGGTGCTTGCCCTCAGAGCAACTGTGTACAGTCCATGGAAAGCCGCGGGTGCTTGCCCTCAGAGCAACTGTGTACAGTCCATGGAAAGCCGTGGGTGCTTGCCCTCAGAGCAACTGTGTACAGTCCATGGGAAGCCGCGGGTGCTTGCCCTCAGAGCAACTGTGTACAGTCCATGGAAAGCCGCGGGTGCTTGCCCTCAGAGCAACTGTGTACAGTCCATGGGAAGCCGCGGGTGCTTGCCCTCAGAGCAACTGTGTATAGTCCATGGAAAGCCGCGGGTGCTTGCCCTCAGAGCAACTGTGTATAGTCCATGGGAAGCCGTGGGTGCTTGCCCTCAGAGCAACTGTGTACAGTCCATGGAAAGCTGCGGGTGCTTGCCCTCAGAGCAACTGTGTACAGTCCATGGGAAGCCGTGGGTGCTTGCCCTCAGAGCAACTGTGTACAGTCCATGGGAAGCCGCGGGTGCTTGCCCTCAGAGCAACTGTGTACAGTCCATGGAAAGCCGCGGGTGCTTGCCCTCAGAGCAACTGTGTACAGTCCATGGAAAGCTGCAGGTGCTTGCCCTCAGAGCAACTGTGTATAGTCCATGGAAAGTTGTGAGTGCTTGCCCTCAGAGCAACTGTGTATAGTCCATGGAAAGCCGCGGGTGCTTGCCCTCAGAGCAACTGTGTATAGTCCATGGGAAGCCGTGGGTGCTTGCCCTCAGAGCAACTGTGTATAGTCCATGGAAAGCCGCGGGTGCTTGCCCTCAGAGCAACTGTGTATAGTCCATGGGAAGCCGCGGGTGCTTGCCCTCAGAGCAACTGTCATCTGTGGATTGCCTGCTGCTTGAGAAGGACCACTATTTGCTATTGTTTGCCGTAGAAGAGGTTTTGTCCTGGCCTGTTTTGCTTGAGAATCGAGAGAAAGAGAGAAAGAGAGAGAGAGAGAGAAGCAGTTTTCCCTGCCTGCTTGCTTGTCTGCTGTTGCAAGACTCTAATAAATATAATGGCCCACTATCATACGGCTCCACAGTTCCTTCAGGGTCTGCCCAAATTCAATGTGAATCTGCACGGCCATGGCACCTGGCCATACAATGGCTATGCATCATTATCACTCTCTCGTTGCCTCAAGAAATGACTGGCTCTCCAGCTACCTTCTCTCCAGCTATGGTGGGTTTGGCAGACTGTAAAGAAGAGCCTTCTATCTGGCAGGTGCTCAGTGTTGGTTGGTGTTACATAATCCCTAGCTAAATACCATCTTTTGTAAGGTGCCTAGGTATTCTGGATGCAAACTGAGCAGCTATACTCTGTGAAGAATCCAAGTGGCCCCACTGAGGGAAATGGTGAGGCCAAGAGGCCTTGAGAAAAAAGTTCGAATCCAACATTTTAAACAATGCCTTTGGGGCAGTGGTTTTCAAACTGTAGTT
The DNA here is from genome assembly GCF_036850765.1 of Saccopteryx bilineata. Lineage (NCBI taxonomy): Eukaryota > Metazoa > Chordata > Mammalia > Chiroptera > Emballonuridae > Saccopteryx > Saccopteryx bilineata. The sequence continues at coordinate 242,722,481 of NC_089493.1, forward strand.
TGTGATTCATCAGTGTGTTGCAAAATCATTTTAGTGGATAGTATCAGCTCCCCCCCCTCCTTTTTTTTTGTGTGTGTGACAGAGACAGAGAGAGGGACAGATAGAGACAGACAGACAGACAGGAAAAAGAGACATGAGAAGCATCAAGTCTTCCTTGTGGCTCCTTAGTCTACTTAGTTGTTCATTGATTGCCTTCTCACATGTGCCTTGATGAGAGGGGGGGCACTACAGCAAAGCGAGTGGCCTCTTGCTCAAGCCAGTGGCCTTTGGGTTCAAGCCAGAGACCATGAGGTCATGTCTATGATCCCATGCTCAAGCCTGCAAACATGGGGCTGTGAACCTGGGACCTTCGCATCTCAGTCCAATGCTCCATACACTGCACCACCACCTGGTCAGGTGCTTTAAAAAAAAATTATTGATTGATTTTAGAGAAAAAGAAAGGGAGAGAGAGAGAGAGATACCAATTTGTTGTTCTACTTATTTATGCATTCATTGGTTGATTCTTGTATGTTCTCTGACTAGGGATTGAACCCACAACCTTGGCATATTGGGACATGCTCTAACCAACTGAATTTCCTGGCCAGGGCTGATCAGCTTTTTGTTGTTTGTTTGTTTTTAATGAATTAGAGAAATATGAAATAAAAATATCTGAATGTATTTAACCTAGTAGTCTTAAATACTGTTTCAGAAAACTTTTCCATTTGTGCATATATTTTTTATTCTGGAATATAATGCTAAAAAAATGTATGTATCTGAGTAAAATACTCTGCGTTAGGGGAATATACTTATAGCAGGAACAATTAGCCTGACACTCAGCCCAGAAGCTCTATTTTTCTTTCTTGTTTTTGTTGTTGTTTTTATCAAGAATGTCTTGAGGCCCTGGCCAGTTGGCTCAGTGGTAGAGCGTCGGCCTGGCGTGCAGAAGTCCTGGGTTCGATTCCCGGCAGGGCACCCAGGAGAAGCGCCCATCTGCTTCTTCACCCCTCCCCCTCTCCTTCCTCTCTGTCTCTCTCTTCCCCTCCTGCAGCCAAGGCTCCATTGGAGCAAAGTTGGCCCGGGCCCTGAGGATGGCTCTGTGACCTCTGCCTCAGGTGCTAGAGTGGATCTGATTGCAACAGAGCGACACCCCGGATGGGCAGAGCATCGCCCCCTGGTGGGCGTGCCGGGTGGATCCCGGTCAGGTGCATGCGGGAGTCTGTCTGACTGTCTCCCCATTTCCAGCTTCAGAAAAATACAAAAAAAAAAAAAAAAAAAAAAAAAAAAAGAATGTCTTGAGGCATTTCTCTTAATCCTCTCTATTTCATTTGGGGTGATCAGGGAAGAATGTGTTTTATTTCTCTTTCTCCTAGGACCTTTCTCAGTTCTAGATGGTGCCTAGTTTGGGCCAAGAAGATTTGACTGTTCCATTTTTTTCTCCTATCATTTAAGAGTGAGCTAGGCTCTTGGGTTCTGGGAAGGTGTGGAAACCAAAAGGAAATCACTGGAAATCTCATTTAGATCTTTAAATCTAAGATGCTAAGTAGAAATCTGGAGCCAATATAGAGTCAGAAACAAAGTAGGGTAAGAAATTTCGATCTTAAAGTGTTAAAATGAGTGGAGGGCAGGTTAAAGGGAAGAATTCCCAAAATAAGGAAGATTCACAGCAATGCTTCATGATTTAAAGCATATAAACTATTTTCCTCATCTATAAATTAACCTACTATTTTAAGTGTGCTCAAAAAGAGATGATAAGGGTGTGGGTTACACAGGTGTATCCATTTCTAAATTATTTAGCTAAAAATTGAATATTTCAGTATATCTATACTTTACTTTAAAAAAATGATAAGCCTCTTCCATCATGTGAGAATACAGCGAGAAGGTATAAGCTATAAATCAGGAAGAGGGCTCTTGCTAGAGAAAGGGCCATACTGGTGATGCCTTGCATTTGGACTTCCAGCCTCCAGAGCTGTGAGAAATCAATTTCTGGGTTTTTTTTTTTTAAAGATAATAATTGTATAAGAATGGGAAGTGTGTGGAGGTACAGATGGATGAGGAATGGCAGATTGTCAAGGCTGGGTGATAGGTACATGGGGATTCATTATACTAGTCTATTTACTTCTATTTGAAAATTTCCATAATATTTTTAAATACCTTTAACACTCTTCTCTGGTATTAATCCACCCAACAGCTAATATTACCTTTTTCTCTATAACTTCAAACCAACATGGAAGCCATGGATGGGCCACATGGTTTCCACATTCTTGACTGCTCCCAACAACCAGTCCTAAAGTTGAGAAAGAGAATGCTTTCCACGAGAGGAATATCTTTCATATGCAATCAGAAGGGATCTAAGAGAGATGGTGGATTTGTGTCTAAACTATTTATTAAATCTAGCATTTATCCATTGACTCCACATATTTCTCTAGGAAATCTGTTAGCCCATCCAAGAAGCCTGTGCAGGTAATAAGTGGCTTCTGCTTGTTATTTCAGTTTTTCATCAGTAATTAAGGAGGCAATAAGACCTGTACCTATCTAAAAAGTGCCTGATGTTGTGAATTATAAATAGAGAAGTTGGGGTGGCAACAACTGGCAATTCAACATGTGTGGTTTGCTTTAACAGGAAGCCACAAACTAATCTTTGAGGTCCAACACAGCACGAAAGCTGTAGAATTGTTTGCTCAGGGCTAAGAATTTAATGGCTTGCTGGTGAGGAAATGGCTCCCTTCATCTACCTCTTTATTAACAGGTCTAGAGTGATGGTGTGCAGCCGGAGGCTGATCTTGATGTCTAATGATATGAGGCAGAGCTAGAGCATTGATATAAAATGGTATGGTAGATACATATTCTAATCTTGAATCTTCATGTTACTATGCAGTATCACAGTGGTTCCCAACCTTTTTTGGGCCATGGACTGGTTTAATGTCAGAAAATATTTTCACAGACCAGCCTTTAGGGTGGTATGGATAAATGTATCACATGACTGAGACAAGTGTCAAGAGTGAGTCTTAGATGGATGTAAGAGAGGGAATCTGGTCATTTTAAAAAAATAAAACATTGTTCAGACTTAAATATAAATAAAACAGAAATAATGTAAGTTATTTATTCTTTCTCTGTGGACTGGTACCAAATGGCCCACGGACCAGTACCGGTCTGTGGCCCAGGGGTTGGGGACCACTGCAGTATTAGACAATCCACCTAGCTAAGCTATACTTTTGTTTCCTTATCTGTAAAGTGATCTGATTGAATTCCAAAGATTCTTTTCATTTCTAAAATTCCATGATTTATTTGCCATAGTTAAAGTTTCACTCCCTATTACATTGGCTAATTATCAATGAGACAGAATTTTCCTCTGCTTGTACATTACCTAATTCTCAATAAGAGTCAGTCTCACAGGCCCTGGCCGGTTGACTAAGTGGTAGAGCATCGGCCTGGCGTGCAGGAGTCCAGGGTCCGATTCCTGGCCAGGGCACACAGGAGAAGCGCCCATCTGCTTCTCCACCCCTTCCCCTCTCCATCCTCTCTGTCTCTCTCCTCCCCTCCCACAGCTGAGGCACCATTGGAGCAAAGTTGGCCTGGGCGCTGAGGATGGCTCCATTGCCTCTGCCTCAGGCGCTAGAATGGCTCTGGTTGCAACAGAGCAATGCCTCAGATGGGCAGAGCATTGCCTCCTGGTGGGCATGCCAGGTGGATCCCGGTAGGGCACATGCGGGAGTCTGACTGCCTCCCGTTTCCAACTTCAGAAAAATACAAAAAAAAGTCAGTCTCACAAGCAAAGAGAGTAGTAACTACTTTTATGTCATGACTTAGAGCATAATGGGGTGCAATTTTAAGTTTGCTAACATCTCGCTAGCTATAGTATTTCCTGAAAGTGAAATAGAAGAGATTTGTTTCTTGGCATTTTGGAGGTTCTTTAAGACTCCCTTATTAAAATCCTAAGACTAATCAGTGCTTGCCACTGATTTAAAACTTTAGAAAGGCATTCCATTAGATAGTTCTTGTGGACAGAAGGAAGGGAAAGGGCTGAAGAATAGTACAAAGGCACCTGTGTGTATCTAGTGCACTTCTTGCGTTTTACTTCCCTGAGTGGTGCACCATGTGAGTTTTAACACATAAATCTGAAGTCCCTTACATCTCTGCTATGAACTGAATGCTTGTATCTCCCAAATTCACGTGTTGAAACCCTTGCACCCTAATGTGATGATATTTGGAGATGGAAACCATGGGAGGTGTAAGGCTAGTAGCCGCGGCCACCATCACAGCCACCTGGCCCGTTCAGGTTCGCATTTGATTTGGACAGAAGGTAATGAAACAATGGAACCAAGAACTGGTGGGCCATTACCCTTAATCCTAGCTTGTAGCTGGTGGGCGAGAAAATACACACAATGGGAAAACACTTTCCATTCAGGGCTCCCAAAGTCACTGACTTATCCGAGTAGTCCTAGAATCAAAGGTTTCTATCTCACCAGCCTTATCCACCTCTGTTCCCCATCTCCTCTCTGCACAAACTCTGCACAAACTGGCTTCTTCTTTAGCACTCCACCATCTTGGCTGCCTCTCCTCTGCAATGCTGATAGCAGAAACCGAAAGAGCCCCTGGTCTTCCTTATTTTATAGTGTAGAAATTAAAGCCTTTAAGCCAGTATACAAATAGGAAGTCTTTGATACAAAGCCACTTATCTGAGGCATAAATGGGATTCTTCATAAGAGTGCACCACCCCACATCATGCAACAGTCAAGGGTGTGGGGGAAAGCTTAGTGTTGAGAAAAAATTAGTATTAAAAGGGTGGGCCTGACCAGGCAGTGGCAAAGTGGATAGAGAAACGGACTGGGATGCGGAGGACCCAGGTTTGAGATCCCAAGGTCACCAGCTTGAGCACGGGTTCATCTGGTTTGAGTAAACTCACCAGCTTGGACCCAAGGTCGCTGGCTTGAGCAAGGGGTTACTCGGTCTGCTGTAGCCCCACGGTCAAGGCACATATGAGAAAGCAATCAATAAACAACAAAAGTGCCACAATGAAAAACTGATGATTGATACTTCTCATCTCTCTCTGTTCCTGTCTGTCAGTCCCTATCTATCCCTCTCTCTGAATCTCTCTCGATCTCTGTAAAAAAAAAAAAAAAAAGAAAGAAAAAAAGAAAAAAAAAGGGTGGGAAAGGCTTAGTCTTAAAACTAAGCCTTAGGCTATAAGGACCCTGCCTGCTTACAGACTGTCTCCCACACTCAATGCAAACTATAAGCGAGCAAACATACATCATACTTGCAAACTTATTTGACCCACAGGAGGTAATTAGCATTAGATGAAGCAATGAGGGTGAGGACCTCATAATGGGATTAGAGCCCTCATAAAAGGAGACATGAAATACACTGCTCACAAAAATTAAAGGATGTTGCCTGACCTGTGGTGGTGCAGTGGATAAAGCGTCGACCTGGAAATGCTGAGGTCGCCGGTTCAAAACCCTGGGCTTGCCTGGTCAAGGCACATATGGGAGTTGATGCTTCCAGCTCCTCCCCCCCCTTCTCTCTCTCTGTCTCTCCTCTCTCTGTCTCTCCCTCACTTCTCTAAAATGAATTTTAAAAAAATTATTAAAAAAAATAAAAATTAAAAATTAAAAAAAAATTAAAGGATGTTTTATAGCTTCATTTTCATTTTGAAATATCCTCTAACTTTTGTGAGCAGTATAGCTTGCTCTGTCTCTTTCTACTCACACACCAAGAAAAGACCATGTGAACTCACAGAAAGAAAGCTGGCTATTTGAGCCAGGAAAAGAACTCTCAGAAGAATCAGATCCTGCTGGACGTTGATATTGGGCTTTTCAACCTCCAGCATTGTGAGAAAATAGATTTCTAGTTTGAACCACTCAGTCTGTGATATTTGGTCATGGCAGCTCTAGCTGACTAGTACAATCTTTTATTAATCCCTTCTGGTGTTAACTGAGAGACAATTTGCCAAAGTAGAAATGAAAGAAATCTTCCCAAAACATCTGGCAAGGGATTATTCTTAAACCTTATATCTCTCCCAGAGATCACCAGGTTAGTCTTTCTTCTAGTGCTGTTGCTCAAATTGACTACTTTTGGATGAAACTGACTACTTTCAGAGGATGCATACAAACAATGTGATTGCATTTTTTAAAACAAAAAACAAAACTTCTCTCTAAACCTGTCCTACGTGTGATGTAGGTTAACTTACTCTCTTAACCTATCCTGTGTGATAGAGCTAAAAAGACTTAATAATTTTTTTAAAAATTGTCAACTTTTTCGCCTGACCAGGTGGTTGCACCGTGGATAGAGCATCGGACTGGGACAGGGGTCTCCAAACTTTTTACACAGGGGGCCAGTTCACTGTCCCTCAGACCATTGGAGGGCTGGACTATAAAAAAAACTATGAAAAAATTCCTATGCACACTGCACATATCTTATTTTAAAGTAAAAAAAAACAAAACAGGAACAAATACAATATTTAAACTAAAGAACAAGTAAAGTTAAATCAACAAACTGACCAGTATTTCAATGGGAACTATGGGCTTGCTTTTGGCTAATGAGATGGTCAATGTGCTCCTCTCACTGACCACCAATGAAAGAGGTGCCCTTTCCAGAAGTGCGGCGGGGGCCAGATAAATGGCCTTAGGGGGCTGCATGCAGCCTGCGGGCCATAGTTTGGGGACTCCTGGACTGGGATGTGGAGGACACGCAGAGGACCCAGGTTCAAAACCTTGAGGTCACTGGCTTAAGCCTGGAATCATAGACATGACCTCATGATTGCTGGCTTGAAGCCCAAGGTAGCTGGCTTGAGCAAGGGGTCACTCTCGCTTTAAAAAAAAAAAAAGTCAATCTGACCAGGCGGTGGTGCAGTGGATAGAGCATTGGACTGGGATGCGGAGGACCCAGGTTCAAGACCCCGAGGTTGCCAGCTTGAGTGCAGGTTCATCTGGTTTGAGCAAAACTCACCAGCTTGGACCCAAAGTCACTGGCTTGAGCAAGGGGTTACTTAGTCTGCTGAAGGCCCACGGTCAAGGCATATATGAGAAAGCAATCAATGAACAACTAAGGTGTCACAATGAAAAACTGATGATTGATACTTCTCATCTCTCTCCGTTCCTGTCTGTCTATCCTTCTCTCTGTCTCTGTAAAAAAAAAAAAAAAAAAAAAAAAAAAAAAAGCACCTTTTTCAAACATGCTCCAAAATAAAGAGAATGGTACAAAAAAACCTATATATTCATCACCCAGATTCAGTGATTACCAGGATTTTGCTTGTGGAGATTTAAAAAAATGCCAGTGAGAGACAAAGTATTATATTTACAAAGCATGTCACGAGGAAAATAAATTCATTATTTTGTAGGGTGTAAATAAACTGTCAAGATATTGAAAAATGTGCCTGACCAGGTGGTGGCGCAGTGGATAGAGCATCGGACTGGGATGCGGAAGGACCCAGGTTCGAGACCCCGAGGTCGCCAGCTCGAGTGCGGGCTCATCTGGCTTGAGCAAAGAGCTCACCAGCTTAGACCCAAGGTCGCTGGATCCAGCAGGGGGTTACTCGGACTGCTGAAGGCCCGCGGTCAAGGCACATATGAGAAAGCAATCAATGAACAACTAAGAAGTCGCAACGGGCAACGAGAAACTGATGATTGATGCTTCTCATCTCTCTCCGTTCCTGTCTGTCCCTGTCTATATCCCTGTCTATCTCTGCCTCTGTTAAAAAAAAAAAAAAAAAAAAAAAAAAAAAAAAAAAAAAAGATATTGAAAAATGTATCTAATCCTCTTCAACTAAATGTAAAGGTAAATTTGGCCTAAGCTTTAAAAACTGGATTCTTTAATAAAATGAAAATAGGAAACAATCGTGTGATAAGCCTTTTTTCTTTTAGTAGGGTTTTGATGTTTTCTTCTTTTTTGGAGTGGCCCAAGAGGGAGTTCCCAAGAGAGGCTCCATGAATAGACAGACTCTTCTTCATATCCAAGTTCTTTGCAACAGTCACTTGAGGGAGAAACCTAGGGACTTCTCTCCCTACCCTACTGCATCCTCTCATAGATTCTCATCTGATTCTTTTTACAACCACAGTTAAATCATTAAAGTGTCATCATTTCTACACTTGATTTTTATAGACTATTCTTGATTGACATCCTAACAGCATTATTTCCTTTCATTTCTATGAGGATATACACCAGCTGACATATTTATGTCGCTCCTATCTTTAAAGCTATGTAGTGGGTCTACTTCCCAGTAAAGTAAATTTCCTCTGCTACCAGACCGTAGACTAGACTCACCTTGATCACCTCAGGTCACTGCTTTCTTCCTTTCTTCTTTCAATCTGCCTCTCCATGTTCCCATGTTTAGGATTGTGACATGGTACTTTCTCTTCTACACCGCCCCTTTGCTTAGAAAGTTCTGCCCTGTAAGTTCTTTTTCAAATCTTTTCTTCCCCTTTTATTGTGTCTCTTTAAAATTATATCTACTTAAAGAAAAAAGAGGTGATTTTTCTCTTTTCCTTAGTCATGCCCAGCATGTTAGCAAGTGCTCAGTAAGTCACACAATGCGTTTGCTGACCTACTATGTTCACATTTGGGGACTGAGATTCAGTGTTTAGGAGGTGGTTTGAGGAGTTCCAGATGTTTTTGAGAAACATCCTGTAAAAAATACTTCTAATTTTAAACTCTAAGAGTTAAGAGGACCATGTCTCCTTACATTTGTCTCTATAAGTGCTAAATATATTAGGGTTTGATATTTTGGGAAATGATTAGAATAGTCTATGATGACATGATAGTGGGTAAAAAAAGAGGAAGGATATGAAGTAGTTCACAGCATCTCCAGAGAGAGTCTATTTTTACAATTTTTAAATATAAGCACTGCCTCACATGAACCCAATTACTAACATCTCAACCATTAGCATAATTTCTGTTCATAGTTGTACGTTAAAATCAATGACAGTCATGATGCAGGACCTAAAGCAAAAGATAGCTTTTTAGTACCACCTTGTGGCTAACCTCTTAATATATACTTTAAGCTGATTATTATGTAGATTGATAGGTAAGTAGAGGCATATAACAGAGTATTAGCAAAATATACATTTTTGATATATATATAATTATATATGGAACAAATAATAGAGCTGGAGGAAATTTTACAATTACTTATACTTCGGGTGGTGGGGATAAATTTCATTTAACAGAATCAGATATGCAGGACTTAATTTCTCTGTAATTAATTTAATCTTAGTTCACTTAGGGGCCTCCTAGTCCACCCCTAGGCTAGTTTCTAAATTCTAGAGGACTTAAGAAGTGTTAAGGTAGTGTGGGAAGGGGCTTCCGATCTTTGGTTGTGAAGCAAAAGATCACTTTTGAGTCCTTCATTGCTTTTTCCCAGCTGCAAAAGACCTTCAGATCTGGTGTGTATCTCTGCCAATTCGAAACCCTTCTTAGGCGCCAGGACTCGTCTGCTTCTCTACACCACACTGACTCCCTTGCCCAGACCCAGCACAGCACCATTCCTTCCGGGCTGACCCTCTGGTGCACGGTCTGAGAAAGCAGCACATGCCATTCTGTTCTCAGATCTCCCATATCATTTGGGGGTTTTGTTTGTCCTCTGAAAGAACAAGGCTCAGGATCCTTTGCAGTGACATGTTAGTACATGACTTCATCCTCCACTAAGTCTCCTTATTTCTCCCATCCCTAGCCCCTGGCAACCATGTTTATACTCTCTGCTTCAATGAGTTTGACCTTTTTTCTTTTTCTTTCTTTCTTTCTTTTTTACATTCCACATATCACTGATTCCATGCAGTATTTGTTTTCTCTTTCTGGCTTATTTCACATAGTATATAATGCCCTCCAGGTTCACCCATGCTGTTGCAAAGGACAGGATTTCCTTCATTTTTTAAGGGTGAACAATATTTCATTGCATCTACACCACATTTTTTTTATTCATTCATTTATTGATAGACAGGTTTTTCCAAACCTTGGCTATTTTGAATAATGCTGCAATAAACATGAGAGAACAGATATTTTTTTAAGATAATGGTTTTGTTTCCTTAGTTATATTTTTAATTTCTTGAGAAACCTCTATACTGTTTTTCACAGTGACTACACCAATTTACATTCCATTATTCATGTACCTATAGGCCACTTAAATGGCTCCTTTGGAAAAATGTCTATTTAGGTTCCTCGCTCATTTTAAAATTAGGTTATTTGTCTTTTTGGTATTGCGTTGTATGAGTCCCTTATATATTTTGGATATTAACCTCTTATAGGATATGTAACTTGCAAATATTGTTTCCTTTTTCATAGATTGCCTTTCATTTTGTTTTCCTTGCAGAGCAGAAGTTTTAGTTTGATGTAGTCCTGTTTGTCAATTTTTGTTTTTGTTGACTTTGCTTTTGGTTTCAAATCCAAAAACATCATTGCCAAAACCAATGTCAAGGAGATTATTTCTTAGGGGTTCTACAGTTTCTGTCTTACACTCAAGTCTTTAATTTTGAATTAATTTTTGTGTAGGGTGTAAGATAGGGTTCCAGTTTTATTATAAACACCATTTATAATTAGAATCCTTCTGTAAGGAAGAGCTGTCCTTTCTCTTATTTATTTATTCATTAAATTATTTTATTATTACTGTGGCCTCATGGATATTTATTTATTTATTTGTTTGTTTGTATTTTTTTGAAGGTGGAAACAGGGAGAGACAGTCAGACTCCCGCATGCGCCCGACCGGGATCCACCCGGCACGCCCACCAGGGGGCGATGCTCTGCCCCTCCGGGGCGTCGCTCTGTTTCGACCAGAGCCACTCTAGCGCCTGGGGCAGAGGCCAAGGAGCCATCCTCAGTGCCCGGGCCATCTTTGCTCCAATGGAGCCTCGGCTGCGGGAGGGGAAGAGAGAGACAGAGAGGAAGGAGAGGGGGAGGGGTGGAGAAGCAGATGGGCGCTTCTCCTGTGTGCCCTGGCCGGGAATCGAACCCAGGACCTCTGCACGCCAGGCCGACGCTCTACCACTGAGCCAACCGGCCAGGGCCATGGATATTTATTTTATTCTTTGGGTTATGAATCAGTATTATTATTATTTTATTACTAAAATAGTGCCAGCATTAGCCCTTAGGAAGAAGGAGTTCCTTGAGTTTGGCTCCTGTGTTCTTTTGATAGATAGACTTGTGTCCTGTTTTGGGCAATTCCTTACTTTCTGACAAATCAATATGTTTCAGGCTCATCTTGTTTTTGTTATGTCCCATCCCTGGAGACTTTTTCTTAGGGAGCCCTGATTTCTTTCGCTGGAAAATGGTATTTAGAAACTAGGATCTGGGGGCTGGTGTACTCAATGATTGGGGTATCATTGCTTCCAGACCTTCTCATTATTTATACTCATACATATATACTTATATAATTATTTTTATTTCTTTATCCATCTCTACATATATTAAAAGCTATGATTTTATACTGATACTGCTAATTCTAAACCAACACCACAGAGCTCATTCTGGATTTTCCTCTTTGCTTTTTTGTTATTCCTTCCCCCAACATATGGTTGAGGACCAAAGGAGAGGGAGAATCACAGGATGGGTAGTGTAAATCGCTACTCTCCACATCCCATTGGCTAGAACTTAGCCATATAGCTTCACAATTTCAAGCCAAAAATAGGGGCAGAAATGTGCAGGAATATGGGAGCATCCAGTCTAGCATTACATTTGGAAAGAATAGGAGAAACATTAACATTGATGAGCATTAGCATTTCTTGCCATACCCAGGGTCCAAAGCAAATATTATAATTCTTTTAGTGCGCCACGAGGTAAAAAATTTGAAAGTACTAATCTAGAGATACTAAATGACTTGTAAAAATTAAGAAGCCGCTATATTTCTTAGAATTAAATCATATTTAATTAGAGTTAAACACAATTTTATTATTATTAAGAAATATTTTTGATATGCAAATAATTAAGTCAATGGGAAAACAAAAATTTAAATGTAATAAGATTTAGATTTGAAGTTTCAATTTAGAACACATTTTATCACTTTAATCTCTAAGACAAATAACTGTTTGAATATTTATGTATTTATGCTTGTTTGTTGGGTTGGGTTTTGGTTTTTAGTTTTCGAATTATCATTATTATTTGTAACCCTATGACATTCTGTTCAGCACCATAAGAAAGTGACTAAGACAGTCGGTATGACAGTTACTCTTTAACAGATCCTGTGCTGCCAATTCAAATTCTATACTGATGTACTGGGTGGTTGTGTGATCTTTTGAGCTTCAGGGAAGAGAGCAGCTGTTCCTTGGAGCTTACTTTCTGATACCTAAAAAGTTTGTAATGCATCTTCTAGGAATTAGGGTCCTTTACTCTCAAAGACAGTTATTCTTCTCTTTTCAGTGCAACTGTATCCCTAATATTTTCTTGTGAAAAATTAAACATATTTAGTTTAGATAAATTAATTATCTAAGCTTAACAAACCTGCGAATTAGTACTTGTCTAACAGAATATTTAATTAATACAGAATATTTGATCATGCAAATTGTGCTGGAATTACCTTTAAAATTAAAATATCAAGATCACTGTTTATCTCTGTCTATCCAAAGGTCCCAGAATAACTTTTTTTTTTTTTTTTTTTTTTTTATTCATTTTAGAGAGGAGAGACAGAGAGAGAGAAAGGAGGGAGGAGCTGGAAGCATCAACTCCCATATGTGCCCTGACCAGGCAAGCCTGGTTTTCGAACTGGTGACGTCAGCACTTCCAGGTCAATGCTTTATCCCACTGCGCCACCACAGGTCAGGCCAGAATAACTTTTATAAAGAAGCAAATGCCTGACCTGCGGTGGCGCAGTGGGTAAAAGCATCAACCTGGAACACTGAGGTTGCTGGTTCAAAACCCCAGGCTTCTCTGGTCAAGGCACATATGGGAGTTGATGCTTTCTGCTCCTCCCTCCCTTCTCTCTCTCTCTCTCTCTCTCTCTCTCTCTCTCTGTCTCTCCTCTCTAAAATGAATAAATAAAATCTTTAAAAAAAAAAAGAAGCAAAAGGGTATCTCTGCCTTATGATATTAAGTAGAAGAGAATACTAGACTCAAAGTTTTGTAAGTTATTTAAAAAACAAATTTATTAAGATATACTTGACATACAATAGCACATATTCCTAGTGTACAATTTGAAAAATTTTGATATCTGTACACACATGTGAAACCATCATCAAAATAAGGTAATGAACATATCCATCACTCTTCAAAATTTCTTTATGGTTCTTTGAAATTCCTTTCTCTTCATTCCTAGGCAACTACTGATTTGCTTTCTGTTGCTAAAGATTTGTTTGCACTTAATAAAGTTTTTACATAAAGGGAATTATATATGTACTCTTTTTGTCTGACGTCTTCCATTCGGCACAATTATTTTGAGTTTCATTCATGTTGCTGTTTGTAAGAATAGCTTGTTCTTTTTATATTTGAGTAGTATTTCATTGTGTACACAGATCACTGTTTGTTTACCCATTCACCTGCTGATGGATGTTTGGATTCTTTCCAGTGTTTGGCTATTACAAATATAGCTGTTATGAACAATTACATTCTAGTCTTTGTACGGACATATGCTCCCACTTTTCTTAGGTATACACCTAGAAATAGAATGGCTAGATTTTACAGTAACTGTGTTTTAACTTTTTAAAGAAACTGTCAAATTGTTTTCCAGGGTTCTTTCTTTTCCATCAATAGTGTATGAGAATTACAATTTCTCTACTTCCTCTCCAATACTTGGTCAAAGCAGTTAATTTTAGACATTCTAATAGATATGTGATAGTATCTCTTTGTATATTTAATTTGCATTTTTTGTGATTAATGATAGCTACTCGCATCTCTTAATGTGCTTATTTGCTATTTGTTTATCTTCTTTGATGAACTGTCTGTTCAAACTTTGGCCAATTAAAAAAATTGGGTTGTTTTCTTACTATGGTATTTGAGAATTATCTATAATATGTGACATGTGTTTTATCAGATATATGATTCACAAATATATTCATCCAGTGTGTTTTAGCTTTTCATTCTTTTAACAATGTTTTGCAAAGAAGAAAAATTTGTAACTGATAAAATCCAATTTATCTATTATTTTTTTATGTTTTGTGCTTTTGGTGTTGTATCTAAAAAGTCTTTATCTAACTCAAGGTCACAAAACTTTTCTCTTACACTTTTTTTCTAGAAGTTTTATTGTTTATCTATATTTAGATAAGTCCCACGGTCCATTTTGAGATAATTTTGTCTATGGTTAAGGTAAGTTTGGGGGTTATTTTTAAATTTTTATTTTCATTTGGCTCATTCAATTATTCAAGCATCATTTGTTGGAAAGACTATTCTTTCTTCAATGAATTTTTTTCTTACCGTTTTTGAAAGTCAGTTTTCCAAATAGATGTATCTACTGAAGAAAGAAATTGAAGAAGACACAAATAAGTGGAAGTATATAACATGTTCATGGATAGGAAAAATTATCATTAAAATGTCCATACTACCCAAAACAATCTATGGGTTCAATGCAATTCTTATAGAGATACCAATGGCATAGTTCACAGAACTAGAACAAATATTTCAAAAATTCATATGAAACCACAAAAGATCCCAAATAGCAACAGTAATTTTGAGAAAAAAAAAACAAACAAAATTGGAGGAATCATTCTACCTAATATCAAACTATACTACAAAGCCATAGTAATCAAAACAACATAGTGCTGGCATAAAAACAGGCATATAGATAAACAAAACAGAATAGAGAGCCCAGAAATATACCCATGCCTTTATGGTCAATTAATATTTGAAAAAGGAGGCAACAACATGCAATGGAGTAAAGAGAGTTTATTCAATAAATGGTGTTGAGAAAATTAGACAGATATGTGAAAAAAAATAGAAAAGAAACTAGACTGCCTTCTTACATCATGCACAAGAATAAACACAAAATAGATTAAAGACTTAAATGTAAGACCTGAAACCATAAAAGTCATAGAGGAAAAATCATAGGCAGTAAAATCTCGAACACTTCTCATACCAATATTTTTTTCTGATATATTTCCTTGGGCAAAGAAAATACAAGAAAAAATAAATAAACAAATGAGACATCATCAAACTAAAAACTTTTTGCACAGCAATAAAAAACCATCAGCAAAATGAACAGGCAACCTACTGAATGGGAGGACATATTGCCAATGATTTATCTGATAAGGGATCAATATACAAAATTTATAAAGAACTCATGCAACTCAACATCAAGAAAACAAACATTAAGGAACTTATTAGATTAAGTGCATGTTTAAACCAAGCAGGTGATTTAGATCAGGGAGCTGATAGAATTATTGGCTAATTATAATAAGTGGCTGATCTGATTATTAAAAGGTTGGTTAGATTAAATGGTTGGTTAGATTAAGACAGTGGTTCTCAAAGTATGTGCCAGGGTGCACTGGTGCGCCCTAGAAGATTTCCAGGTGCACCCTATGTTATCCAGAGAAATATGTGCCTGTTGTTGACCAGAAAACCAACCGGGTATTTGAAGCTCAGCAGGCAAAGTAAATAGTCAAGTTGCAAAGCTAATAAATGACGAAGCCAATAAAAAGTTGATCTAAGAAGTTTTAAGAAGTTGTGAAGGATGAGACTCAGAGACATGGACAAGAATGGATGGTAACGGGGGTGGGGGGTGGGGGGGTATGGGGAGAGAAAGGAGAGAGAGGGGGTGGGGGAAGGGAAGAGCACAAAGAAAACCAGATAGAAGGTGACAGAAGACAATTTGACTTTGGGTGAGGGGTATGCAGCATAATCAAATGTCAAAATAATCTGGAGATATTTTCTCTGAACATATATACCCTGATTTACCAATGTCACTGTATTAAATTTAATAATAATAATAATAATAATAATAATAAAAGAAGTTGTGAAAGGAGGTTGAAAGCATTATGTGGCTGACCTCATGTAAAATGTTTTCAGTCTTATCACAATATAGTTGGTGCATCCAGCATAGACCTACTATCTATGTTTTGTACTGGATTGAAGCTAGGTTGGGCATGGTTTTCATCTTTACCTCATTAACTATCAACAGCATGGCCTTTGGCCGTTTTTAATTTCATTTAGTCTGTTTCCTCATTTGTATCATGAGGTAATGTAACTACTTAATATAGTTTTGTGAGTATTGGGAAAATAGTTCCTCTGGGTCCTTAATATATGGACATCATTGCATACCCAAGGATATTAGGATACACAGAGATCAAGGTAGTAGTAAATGTTTACATAATTCACTGGTAAACATGAAAGGACTAGAATACAAGACTTATATCTGCTTATTCAGAGCTCTTTCTGGTATCCAGCCAAAGAGATTAAGAGCTCAAGGAAATATAGGAAAGTTTTTGAAAGGTCTAGAGACAAACCTAATTCTAGATTCTAAAATATGGCCAAACTAAATGTTTATTACGTGTCTATGCAGTTCTAACTGCTGATGAAACTGTGACAAACAAGATATACACGTTTCTTGCTCTTAAGGAGCTTATGTTCTACTGGGAAGAGCAAATAATATATAAATAAAATAATTTCCAACAGTGGTAAATAACAGACTGATGTGGGAGAGCCTGTCCAGATAAGGGATGGAATCCTGCCTTAAACGATGAGAAAGAGGCCTCCATAAGAGTACTGGGGGAGGACTGTCTTGTGCAGGAGGAAACTATGCAATTGGAAAGTTGCCCTGACCATCATGAGTTTGGGGTTTAAGGGACAGAAAGAAATCTGCAATGGGAAACTATTGAAGTGCTTTACACAGGAGTGTCATTCTAGCTGGCTTATATTAAAAAGATACCTCTGGTTGCAGTCTGGAGAATGTATCTTTGGAAAACCAGAATGGAAGCAGTTAAAAGTGGCTAGGATTAGGTGTATATTAGTGGAATTGTGTACAAACAAGTGGAAATTTTCATCTTTTTTGACCTCCTAAATTAAAGGGTTCCACTTTCCTATTCCATCATCTCCTATAGCACATATCATTTAATCATTGTTTATTATCTGTCACTTCCATTTAGGTTTTCCAGATAAAATACAGACACTCACTTAAATTTGCATTTCAGGTAAATAGTAATTTTTTACTATGTGTTCCCAAATATTGCAGGGGACACACATATTCTAAAATATATGCGATATCTGAAATTCAAGAAAAAAAAACTGGGCATCCTGTATTTTTATTTGCTAAATCTGGCAGATCTACCGTCACTAGAATGCAAACTCCAAGAAGGCAGGAACCATGTATGTCTGGTTCTCCAGTGTATATCTAGGACGGAGCACAGTGCTTGCAGGGCACTTAGTAGGAGCCCGGCCGTGCTTAGTGAATGAATGAATGAGTGAATTCAACACAATAATGAATGAGTGAAATAAGGGTACGCATAAGAGCCCGTTGGTGCTAGAGGTAGACGGTGATAGGAAATGACTGGGATAAGCAGCTTGGTTAGGAGCGTTGGAGTGAGGCGCAGGCGTCCGACGCGAGGGGCGGCGGGCGCGCTGAGGTCACGGGCGCCGGGCCCTGGTGACGTCATCACGCTCGCTCTCTCGGTGACGCCAGGTTTTTAGTGGCGACGGCGCCAACTCCACTGTTGTGGTGATTGACTGCGGCACCCTGGTGACTTCGGCCCAGTGCGGGCCGCCCGTGGAGCCGTCCGGTCCCGACAGTGGCCCCGAGGCCCTCTGTCTCTATCACTGGCCGTCAGCCCGCAGGCCTGGCCACTTCGCGGCGGGGTGACCACCTCCTCAGGGCCATGTCCAGGCCGAGCAGCGTCTCCCCGCGGCCGCCGGCTCCAGGCGGCGGGGGCGGCCCCGCTCCGGGCGGCCCTGGGGGCGGCGCCCGGGCCAAGGGGCTGAAGGACGTTCGCATAGACGAGGAGGTGAAGATCGCAGTCAATATCGCTCTGGAGCGCTTCCGATATGCGGACCAGAAAGGTGAGGCTCCGGACACGGACGCCGCCGGCTGCCCGCCTCCCCAGACGCGGACCCGGGTGCGGAGGGGCCGCCTCAGAGAAGGGGGGAGGCCCGGCCGCGGGCGGTGTCCCCGTGGGCTGTGAGGAGCCGCGCGTGACAGCGCCCGTGACAGCGGGTGCGGGGCTCCGGGGGCGTCAGGCTGCGGTCCGGCCGAGGCGTTTCCTTTCTCCCGGGGAGGCTTTCCGGCCGCGCCGGCGCCTGAGCCGCAGCGGTTAACGCCGGTCTGTGAGCCCGTACTTTTAAGATAGATACACAAGAAGAGAAGGAAATCAGACAAATAAATGCACTGGCAATAGGGACTGCTTTGTTTAGAAGCATCATGCTAAATACACACTTTTAAAAAAATTAAACTTGTCTTGGTATATGAAATGTTTTGCCCACCTCTTAAGGTTAGACCGCTACTTGTCTTGGGTCACACGGGGCAGCCCCAGCAGTTGGCCCCTGGTGATGGGTGCAGGATATCGAGGGCTCAGTCTGATCTGGTGGCTCCGGAGGGGACCCCGATCTCAGGAGGCTTACGGTCCCACACTGGGAACGACCTGGACAGAGCGAGTCGGAGCTTCATTTAAACGAAGGGGCAGCCTCGGCCATAAATCAAGCCAGTGTGAGCTAGTGAAGGAGGATGTCCGTACCGTTTTGAAGGCAAAGACAGTGGAGGATTCGTGATGCTTGAGCATACCTCGTGATGGAAGAAAATAAACGCTTTGTTGATTAAGCAAGTAAGGACTGAGTTAAAATACTGAAATTTGTTCATCAGCCATCATACCAACTCAAGATGATAGCACAAATAAATAGAATTTTTGGTGAACCATTAGATCCTTTTACATACTTAGATTTAATTTTTGTTATAACTGTGGTAGAGATTCAGGAATTATTGAATATCTACTTTTCACATAAAATAGGATAGTACTTTGATTATATGCTTTTATTTTTCATATTTTATATCTATACATGCATATTGAAGCTCCTTGAATGAAAATTGCTTGTCCCCAGATGGTACTTGGTGTATTTTTTCCTTGTAGAAATGGAATTTCCTTCGTCTTTGACCAGTACTGAACGAGCCTTTATTCATCGATTGAGTCAGTCTCTTGGTTTGGTCTCTAAAAGTAAAGGGTAAGCCAATACTTTTCTTATTTAGAGAAAATTATTTACCGAAAAAGAGAAATGTTTCTGACTACATTTAAAAAGTTATAACTATTCTAGATTCACAGCCTTGGTTATGTTGTATGTAGATAAACTGATTCATGTCTCTACCAACTCAGCTCTTTTCTCTTCCTTCTAGCCACCTGTTTTTTGTTTAGAAACAAAAAAGAAAGTAAACTTTAAGGTGTAAGAAAAAATAGTTTAAAAGTTGAAGTTGATTGCTTGAGAAAAATATTTTCTTATTTTATTGAAACAATCTTTTTTTAAAAAAGCACAGATGGACTAAAGATTATAAGCATAATTATTTACAAACTCTCTTCTAATGTTACTGTATTGTAATGGTAAGCTGTAGAACACATATTGTTTTCTTTCTTAGTAGCTCAAGAATCTGATGATTAGAACTGATTATATAAAATGGAACAGGAGGAAGCAGTACATATTTGAGTCTCTGACCCATAGAAGGAAAGGTCATTTGAGCCATCCAAGTGGAAGAACTCTGAAATTATGTGGAACTATTTCATTTTGAGGTTAAGGATGGTGGGATTGATGTACAGCAGGGTTTCTCAATAGTGGAGCTATTGACATTTTGGACTGGATAATTTTTTTAATGGAGGGCCATTTTGTGCATTATAAGATGTTTAAGCCTTTACTTTTATAAATGCCACTGACACTTCCATCCCTAGTTGTGTCAATCAAAAATGCCTCTAGACATTGCCAAAATGTTCCCTGAGGAGCAAAATTGTCCTTCATTGAGAGCTTACTGGGGGTTGGCGGAGGAGGAGACCAAATTTCAGCTTACTGATTTTTAGGTTAAGAGGAAGAAAATCATACTTTATTAAGTAAATATATTAATAAATGGTAGGAAGTTTAAAGGTGAAGTTAGCTGATCTAGGTATGTCTTGCAAATGAATATACACCACAATGATACGTTACTGACAGGGGAGTTAGTTTAGGTGAATGTGCATTTTGAACATCATTGAGGGCAGTGCTGGAGCAGTGGCTAGGTTCCTGAGCACCCTCATATTATAGTCCTCTGGATAGGTAAAATACAGCACTTGGACATAAAAATAGATTACAGAGGAATAATTCCTTATCCAAAAACAACTGGATCAAATAATTTTGAGATTCAGATTTTTATGATTTTAGAGATGTATTAGGGTATATTTGCAACATGTTATGTAATACTTATAATAAGGTATAGGCATCACCTTTAATCACATCCATATTTCTACTGGAAAATGTATAAATAGTCACTCCAAAATAAATAAAGACTAGAAATAGCCTCATGTCAAGTAAATCAGCCTTTGCTGCCAGTTGAAGTTGCTGTAGACTTAAAAAATCTTTCAGAGCTGTTTGGGTTTAAGAGTTGTAGAGAACAGAATGGTGCTCATTAACAAAACAACACATACCATGTGCTGACGAGGGAAGGCCCAGCTATCCTACTTCTAGGAATATATCCTAAGAATAACAAATCACTGATTCAAAAGAAGAAATGCACACCCATGTTTATTGCAGTATTGTTTACAGTAGCCAAGATCTGGAAACAGCCCAAGTGTCCATCAGTAGACGAGTGGATTAAAAAGCTGTGGTACATAATACACAATGGAATACTATGTGGCCATGAAAAAGAAGGAAATAACTATTTTTTTACCCTTTGTGACAACATGGATGGACCTGGAGTCTATTATGTTAAGCGAAATAAGCTAGGCAGAGAAAGAAAAATATCATGTGCCTTCACTCATATGAGATATTCAGTGAACAATGTGAATTGAGGAATGGAAGAGAGACAGAGAAGGGGTCAAAGAGTCCAGAGGGAAAGTGGGCAGAGGGAAAGGGGATGAGAGGAGGGGAACAAAGAAAGGAAAGACATTAGTGAAAGTATATACACATAACAGAGAGAGGGCAGGATAGTAAATTATGGAAGTGGGGAAGGAGGTGGGGGGAGGAGGCATAGGGGGTATCAAGAAGAACAAGGGGGAGGGAGGGAGATGTATTTGTGGGTACATTTGTAACTGTAAACACAACAAATTAAAATCAATAAATTGTAGAGAAGAAGTTGTGAGACTGCACTAGAAGACGTCTGTTATAAATGCACAGTTCTGCAGTTATATAATTTTTGTGGTTAAATGGATTTGAATTCTGATAAATTAACTTAGAAATAACAAGAATTACTCTTAGGAAAATAGTCCATTAGAATAGACTACATCTACTTCTGTTTAATAGCATGATCATTTAAGGCAGGGGTAGTCAACCTTTTTATACCTACCACCCACTTGTGTATCTCTGTTAGTAGTAATATTTTCTAACCACCCACCGGTTCCACAGTAATGGTGATTTATAAAGTAGGGACGTAACTTTACTTTATAAAATTTATAAAGCGGAGTTACAGCAAGGTGAAGCATATAATAATAATTACTTACCAAGTACTTTATGTCGGATTTTCGCCAAGTTTGGCAGAATAAATCTTTATAAAACAACTTACTATTGTTAAATCTTTTTATTTATACTTTGGTTGCTCCACTACCACCCACCATGAAAGCTGGAACGCCCACTAGTGGGTGGTAGGGACCAGGTTGACCACCACTGATTTAAGGAATAGTCCAGACTAGAGAAACATCTGGGGGAGAGGAGAGCAACAAAGACATTCTCAGGACAAAAAAGGAGGATACCGACACACTGAAAAGACAGAGAGAAGAAAGAGGAAAAGAGATGCTAAGGAAAGTGAGGCAACCCTGCCTACTTATCCAGTCCTTAATGCCAATACCCAGTGCTCACCAACCCCTCGAATGAAATTTCCTAGCTCTTTTCCTTCTCTATGTATCTTTGAGCAAACCTAGTACAATGTTTACCTAGTGGTCCTTGTGATTTTCAAATGCCTTCTTTTTACATATATGAAGAATAAAATAATTTTGAATGTACTTAAATCTTTTATTTTCATTTATATGAGAATATGTACCTGACTTATATTTCATGTTCTTTTCTGTTCACCCTTAACCCTTAAGTAAAGATTTTTTTTTTACCTTTTAACATTAACTTCATTAATTTAGGAAATTATTTTTTCTTCCTTTTTAACTTTGTACTTGATATTACTGTTTCTTAGTACATATTTGAGAGAGAACCTGGTATGGAGGAAAGGTCAGGAATCCTTGATTCTACTCCTAGTCTCTCACCGCCTCATTCTCTAGCTCTGGTCATATCCCTTACATTTTAAAAGCCTATTTTCTTTTTTTTTTTTAAATTTAATGTGTATTTTATTCGTTTTAGAGAGATACAGAATCATCAGTCTGTTCCTGTATGTGCTCTGACATACAGGGATTGAACCAGCAACCTCTGTGCTTTGGGACGATGCTCTAATCAACTGAACTGCCTGGTCAGGGCAAGGCCTATTTTCTTAAATGTAAAATATGAAGAAGTTAATTTCTTTGTTTTAGCTAAGATTCTGTCATTCTGTGATTATATTGAGTTTCTTCTGTGGTTTAAAAATAGATTCTAGGTTTACTGTAAGACAGGGGTCCCCAAACTTTTTACACAGGGGGCCAGTTCACTGTCCCTAAGACTGTTGGAGGGCCGGACTATAAAAAAAAACTATGAACAAATTCCTCTGCACACTGCACATATCTTATTTTAAAGTAAAAAAACAAAACGGGAACAAATACAATATTTAAAATAAAGAACAAGTAAATTTAAATGAACAAACTGACCAGTATTTCAATGGGAACTATGCTCCTCTCACTGACCACCAATGAAAGAGGTACCCCTTCCAGAAGTGCGGCGGGGGCCGGATAAATGGCCTAAGGGGGCCGCATGTGGCCCGCGGGCCGTAGTTTGGGGACCCCTGCTGTAAGATAATCGATAATTTTTTTCTGATCATCTTCTTTTTAGTCTCTTATCTTTTCAGAATGATACCATGTGTTTTGGATTTCATCATCTCCTCCTAAAGAGTTGAATTTACTTTGAAATTGATTTTTAAAAAAATAATTACTGATCTTTGATGAAAATACTATTGCTGTAGTGACACCTGCGTTTTGGGTTCTTTAGAATATCCTGAAGTTATTTTTAGAATTATATTCAAGTTTTCCCATACCAAAATATCACCTTTTTAGAGTAGGTTTTTTTGTTTTTTTTCTCAACTGAGATTACTGTGTTCTGGTTTTAAGAGCACACATTTCTGAACAAAACAAAATTGTTTTTCTTGTTTTTAGTCCAAGTTAGGCAAAATGAAATTTGCTAAAAACTCTTCCAAAGGTAAATTATAAATGGTATGAAAGTAAGTTTTCCAAGTATCAGTTTCTTATCTTGTTATTGCTGAAGTCACTGCTTAATAGATAAGCAAGTGCTCTACTCACCCTGACCAGGAGGCTCTAACCTGCAGGAAAGTCCCCCTTTTCAGACTTGGGTTACTGACTTTCTTGCCTTTTGCCATGAAAGGTTGCATGCTATCCTCCTCCTATTTTCCCCTAGCTAAGTAGAAAACGGGTTAAAAGTGATGAACTCTTTAGCGAATTTTTGGACATCCATTAAAATAAAGCCTACAGCACTCAATAATAATAATAGCATCAGCTAACATTTATTAAGGGCTCTTTTGCAATAGGTTTATGGTAGGTGCTTTTAAGTAAATTATTTAATTTTTAATAATTTAAGTAAATTATAAAATTATTTAATTCTCACAATAATCTTATATGTTAAGCTCTGTCATTAACATCTGATACCTATGTTACAGATGAGGCAATTCAAGCTTGGAGAGGTTAAGTAATTTTCCCAAGATCACACAGCTAGAGCAATTGGCAGAGCCAAGATTTGAACATAGTTAATATTTAATTAATTCTTGATTTTTGCAGTGAGTTCATAGCAATGTCTTGGGAGCTGTGAGTAGTCCCAGAAAGGACACCTTTATTACAGAGATAGTATAGTGACGTGAAAGCGCCTGTGCGGAGTGACAGTTCACTGGCTGGTTTATTCAGTTCTATGTATTAATTTTAAAAAGTGAAAGTTAGCATGATATAAGCTTTAATAAGTTTGCAATTTTATATTAAAGTATTGGGGAGAAAATGGTTTGGAGTTAGATCTTTTCATCTATCTGCCTAACAAATATAAAGTAAGGAGATATGAAATTAATCATTTACTAGGCATCAAATGCATGTGCATTATTTTTTAGAGACATTAGCTCCTTGGAGGCTGTAATCTTTTTTAAGTAGTCATTTTAGATTTTGGCTCTTTAGCTGATCTTTTAAACTGTTTATAAATTTGGAAAGCGGGGAATAATGATGCATATGGTTATATTTGGGTATATAAATTGATAAACTGATCAGTATTAAAATTGCATCAAATTTGATTAATTCTATCATTATTTTTCTTTAAAAGAAAGAAGACATTGAAATGCCAAAACTTTATCATAGCATGTATTGATTACTTTTAGCCTTTAAAGTTAATTATGGTGTACATATGGTGTATGTAAAGTTAGTATAGTGTAATTTTTGTGCATTTATTTTATACTTAAAAATTGCATATATTGGCCTGACCTGTGGTGGCGCAGTGGATAAAGTGTCGACCTGGAAATGCTGAGGTCGCCAGTTTGAAACCCTGGGCTTGCCTGGTCAAGGCACATATGGGAGTTGATGCTTCAAGATCCTACCCCCTTCTCTCTCTCTCTCTCTCTCTCTCTCCTCTCTAAAATGAATAAATAAATAAAAATTAAAAAAAATTGCATATGGGGCTTACATTTTGTTATTTTTAAAAACCTTCATATGAAGTTCAGTTATCTAGCATTTTCCCCGTATCTTGTAGCTAGTTTCTAGTTCATTTCGTTTTATAAAGCAGATTCTTAAGATTTTCATCAAAGTGCCTGACCGGTGGTAGTACAGTGGATAGAATGTCGATCTGGGATGCTGAGGTCCCAGGTTTGAAAACACAAGGTTGCTGGCTTGAGTTTGGGCATCCAGCTTGAGCAACAGGCTCACCAGCTTGAGCACGGGGTCACCAGCTTGAGCCCAGGATCATCAAAATGATCCCATGGTCATTGACTTGAGCCCAAGGTTGCTGGCTTGAGCCAAGGGGTCACTGGCTCAGCTGGAGCCCCCAGGTCAAGGCAGGTATGAGAAGCAATCAGTGAACAACTAAAGTGATGCAACTACAAGTTGATGCTTTTCATCTCTCTCCCTTTGTGGCTATTTCTCTCCCTCTTTATTTTTCTCACCAAAAAAAAAAAAAAAGAAGAAGATTTGATCTCAATGTGCTAATTTACACAGTAGGACAAATCTCTGATGTATTGGATGTTTCCATCCTCACATTGAAAAGGTGAATAATTTATTAAAATTTTTAGTAATCTTTTTATTGTATATCAGTGTCACTGTGGTGCTGAATGTGGTAGGAACAAGCACTAATAGTCACAAATATTATTAATCTTTTATTAAAACATTAAAAAACTATCAAGTTGGCCCAAACCAGTGGGTTGGCTCGGTGGATAGAGCATCAGCTTGTCGTATGGACATCCCAGATTCGATTCCTGGTCAGGGCACACAGGAGAAGCGATCATCTGCTTCTCTCCCCTTCCGTCTCCCCCTTCTCTCCCTCACTCCCTTCACACTCTCTTCCCCTCCAGCAGCCCAGTGTGGAGCGTTGGCCCCAGGCACTTAGGATAGCTCAGTTGGTCCAAGCACCTCAGCCTCAGGCACTGAGAATAGTTAGGTTGATTCGAGGTCCCAGATAGAGGTTGCTGGGTGGATCCTGGTCGGGGTGCATGCGGGATTCTGTCTCACTATCTCCTCTCCTCTCACTTAAAAAAACACAAAAAACTATCAAGTTGATGTTATTTTTCTGCCCCACCCTTCATGTTCAAATTGAGTTAAGTAAATTTTACATAGTAATGACTAAGTACTTAACATCTGCTTAGTGTCAGTTATTTTTATACATAATTTTAAATATGTATATGTAAATACTTGTATAAAAATTATTTTATATGTAAATGCTGTATTGTTATTAGGCATTTTCATTATTAGGAAAGTTTCAATCTGACCCATTTTTTGTTGTGAGTTTATTGAGGAAGAGTGTACATATTTTACCCAACTTTGTAATCCCAGCTTCTAGATAGTGCCTGGCAGACAGCAGGTGCTTGGTATGTGATGAATGATTGGATGAATGAATGAATAAATAAAAATTATTTAAGTATAGCAAAAGTCTACTGATATTATTTTTTATTTTTATTTTTTTATTTTTTTGCATTTTTCTGAAGCTGGAAACAGGGAGAGACAGTCAGACAGACTCCCGCATGCGCCTGACCGGGATCCACCCGGCACGCCCACCAGGGGGCGACGCTCTGCCCACCAGGGGGCGATGCTCTGCCCATCCTGGGCGTCGCCATGTTGCAACCCTCCTGGGTGTCGCCATGTTGCGACCAGAGCCACTCTAGCGCCTGGGGCAGAGGCCACAGAGCCATCCCCAGCGCCCGGGCCATCTTTGCTCCAATGGAGCTTTGGCTGCGGGAGGGGAAGAGAGAGACAGAGAGGAAGGCGCGGCGGAGGGGTGGAGAAGCAAATGGGCGCTTCTCCTATGTGCCCTGGCCGGGAATCGAACCCGGGTCCTCCGCACGCTAGGCCGTGATATTATTTTTAAGAAAATGAAAGCATCTTGGAACTGATAGAAATAGTAGAGCTTTTAAAGTGAACTAGTATACAGTGTCAGAAAAGTACAATGATTTACTTTTAATCATATAGTTAGTTAGTTGAAAAAGTATTAGCTGCCTGACCTGGTGGTGCAGTGGATAGAGCGTTGGACTGGGATGCGGAGGACTCAGGTTTGAGACCCCGAGGTCGCCAGCTTGAGCGCGGGTTCATCTGGTTTGAGCAAAAGCCCACCAGCTTGAACCAAAGGTTGCTGGCTCCAGCAAGAGGTTACTCGGTCTGCTGAAGGCCCGCTGTCAGGGCACATATGAGAAAGCAATCAATGAACAACTAGGTGTTGCAACGCACAACGAAAAACTAATGATTGATGCTTCTCATCTCTCTCCGTTCCTGTCTGTCTGTCCCTGTCTATCCCTCTCTCTGATTCTCTCTCTGTCCCTGTAAAAATAAATAAAAAAAAGTATTAGCTGAACACAAGCCTCCTTGCTTTTGCTCTAGTGCTCATTTCAGCATACTTCTTGTCTTCTATAGTTAAAATTCTATGAAGTAAATGTCACAGCATGGGAATGAATGATTGAGTTTGTAGCAAGTGTGCTGAAGTTTCAGAATGGTCCATGTAACAGAACATCTCTAGAATCTAATAATTCCAATTTACCATGGAAATAACAAAAACTTCTATATCAAGTTAAACTAATTTATCTATGTCATCATTTAAGCATCACTAAGCACTTGTTAAGTAGATGACAGCATAGAAATTCCAGAAATTAAAAATCATGGCAAATTGAAAGCCTCACTCGTAGGGCTTACATAGCTAAAATTGTATAGGTTAATCCCCAGTTATATATCATTTTTACAGTGAAGATGTTTAAAAATTTTAAATCTAATGAAAATTAGGAAAATTATACATGAAATTTTTATTGTATTTGTGACTATGTTGCTCACTTCTATAAAATGAGGATGATGAGCAAATGGTAAAACATTTAATCAAATATTTTAGGTAGCCCTGGCCGGTTGGCTCAGCGGTAGAGCGTCGGCCTAGCGTGCGGAAGACCCGGGGTTCGATTCCCGGCCAGGGCACACAGGAGAAGCGCCCATTTGCTTCTCCACCCCTCCTCCGCGCTTTCCTCTCTGTCTCTCTCTTCCCCTCCCGCAGCCAAGGCTCCATTGGAGCAAAGATGGCCTGGGCGCTGGGGATGGCTCTGTGGCCTCTGCCTCAGGCGCTAGAGTGGCTCTGGTCGCAACATGACGATGCCCAGGATGGGCAGAGCATTGTCCCCTGGTGGGCAGAGCATCGCCCCATGGTGGGCGTGCCGGGTGGATCCCGGTCGGGCGCATGCGGGAGTCTGTCTGACTGTCTCTCCCTGTTTCCAGCTTCAGAAAAATGCAAAAAAAAAAAAAGAAAAAAAAAAATTTTAGGTAACATTTTTTTTTTTTTTTTTACAGAGACAGAGAGGGATAGACAGGGACAGACAGACAGGAACGGAGAGATGAGAAGCATCAATCATTAGTTTTTCGTTGCCCCATTGCAACACCTTAATTGTTCATTGATTGCCTTCTCATACGTGCCTTGACCGCGGGCCTTCAGCAGACTGAGTAACCCCTTGCTGGAGCCAGTGATCCTGGGCTCAAGCTGGTGGGCTTTTGCTCAAACCAGATGAGCCCTCGCTCAAGCTGGTGACCTCGGGGTCTCGAACCTGGGTCTTCCGCATCCCAGTATGACGCTCTATCCACTGCGCCACCGCCCGGTCAGGGCTAGGTAACATTTTTTAAAATACAAGAAATGATATTTTTTTTATTGTAATTATAATAGCTTTAATTTATTTAGTGCTTACTCTGTAACTGATACTGCAGCTTTACCTGCATTGTCTTATTTAATCATATGCATAGTCCTTTGAGGCTAGTATTATTATCTTAGGCTCAGAGCTGTTAAAGGATGTGCTTATAGTTCCCCAGCTAGTAAGTGGTAGAGCAGGGATTCAATCTCAGGTAGGTGTGGTATTTATTAGTACAATTTTGAATTATATTATAGACATATTATTAAATCACTCAAAATACATTTGAAGACTTCCTGTATATTTAACATGGTCAGCCCTAGGCCAGTTGAAGAAACAAATATACCTACATCAAATAATTTGAGAACAGTTGTGAATCATCATTGCCTTATATTTGAAAGCTAAGTCAGAAAGCTTTGAAACAAAAATTTCCCCAATACACATCTGAAAATACTTATCAGTATAATGCTGATATATGCTTTTTTGGTATAACCACTAAACTTAGCTCTCTTCACAGGTTTTCATGGGAGTGTGACATTACCAGCATGCTGTGGAGACATTCAGTGGGATATTTGTCTGGACAGTGAAGCATAACTTTTTTATTATCACTTTTAGATTCTGTTATTTACATTGCTTTCCCCCCTCTGTGTGCTTCCCAGCATGAATTGTTGATGTTTCATATACCATGAAGTCTGCTAAGACAAACTTTTAACACTTGTGGGTAAGAAATCCATTTCTACTGATTTAAAATTGTATTTGGCCCTGCTTGAATGGCTCAGTTGGTTCGAGTTTCATCCAGAAGCGCAGAGGTTGCCGGTTGGATCCCCCAGTCAGGGCACATATAGGAACAGGTAGATGTTCCTGTTGCGTGCTCTCTCTCTCTCTCTTTCTCCCTTCCTCTCTCTCTAAAATAAATAAATAAAAAAATTAAAAAAAATTGTGTTTTCAGCATTTTGAAATTTTAACTAAAAGTGATCTTATGGCTACTTTAGCACTACAACCCTCATTAATTGAGTTTTTTGGGATTTTCAGCATCTCCCAAATTATTTTGATTTTTTTCTCAATGTTTTGCTTGAGATGTGTTTTCTGAGTAGGCATACATCATATGTGAACAAATTGACTATATATAGTAAATAAATGATTTTTATTAATATTCAGAAAGGGAGCAAATAGATATCTAACTGTGAAGAAGAAAGATGGATCAGAAACAGCTCATGCAATGATGACCTGTAATTTGACTCATAATACAAAACATGCTATTAGGAGCTTAATTCAAAGATTTCCTGTCACCAATAAAGAGCGTACTGAACTTCTGCCTAAAACAGAAAGAGGAAATGTGTTTGCAGTTGAAGCTGGTATGTATTTTCTGGGAGCTTCCATGTGTATCTTATTATTTATGACTGTTTTTTCATTTTATATATTTTTGAAAACTAAGATGAAATGAGATTTCCCAATTTGAATAGCTTGTTGAAATGATTAAGACTTGTAAAACTTTTGGAATGAAATGTAGTGTTAAGGCATGTCATGAAGTTAGACAAGTTTTTTAAGTGTCATAGGAATAGCTACTATTTATTGAGCACTTCCTTTGTGCTAGGAATTATACTATGCTCCTTATATAGGGCCTCATAGCAACCCTTGCAAGTTAAGAATTTCCCGTCTCACAGATGAATAAACCGAGAAGTTAAGTAATTTGTTTAATGCCACTCAACCAGCTAATAAACTGCACAGCTGGGATTTGATTACAATGGCTATACTTTCCTGTATTACGCTGCCATGAAACACTAATGAGTGCAATTTGGAATTGGGTTTTAGCTTCTGGTAAGAGACAGGACAGTCTTTAGTACATTAATTTGCTGAATGGCAGATAAGTAATATATTCAGTTTATAAAATTAAGTTGTAATTTCACTATTTGAAAAAATAACTTTCTTTTTTTTTTTTTTTTCATTTTTTCTGAAGCTGGAAACAGGGAGAGACAGTCAGACAGACTCCCGCATGCGCCTGACCGGGATCCACCCGGCACG
The DNA here is from genome assembly GCF_036850765.1 of Saccopteryx bilineata. Lineage (NCBI taxonomy): Eukaryota > Metazoa > Chordata > Mammalia > Chiroptera > Emballonuridae > Saccopteryx > Saccopteryx bilineata. The sequence goes on from NC_089493.1 coordinate 242,752,947, forward strand.
CCCACCAGGGGCGATGCTCTGCCCACCAGGGGGCGATGCTCTGCCCATCCTGGGCGTCGCCATGTTGCGACCAGAGCCACTCTAGCGCCTGAGGCAGAGGCCACAGAGCCATCCCCAGTGCCTGGTCCATCTTTGCTCCAATGGAGCCTTGGCTGCGGGAGGGGAAGAGAGAGACAGAGAGGGAAAGCGCGGCGGAGGGGTGGAGAAGCAAATGGGCGCTTCTCCTGTGTGCCCTGGCCGGGAATTGAACCCGGGTCCTCCGCACGCTAGGCCGATGCTCTACCGCTGAGCCAACCGGCCAGGGCTAAAAAATAACTTTCTTAGTGAGAAAATTATTTAATACCTAAAGTGACAGAGTGTGCATAATTTTTGGTTTATTTGAGTAGGTTTGCAGAATGCAGAAAACACATAGTATTAGTTATCAAGGAATTTAAGTTTTAAATATACACATGCAAAAATATTTTGAATTATGTGAAGACTATAAACACATCACGGCTCTATTTTATTACTGTTTGTTTAGGTAAGTGTAGATGTTGGCTAAAATGCTCAAATAGGAAATTTGTTGAGCATAAATATCTTATATTTATACATATTATTCTCTTTAGTCACAGTCTTACACGTTTAACTTAAACATATAGGGTATTTTTCTCATAATGTGTATTCCACTTCGTATGTAACAGACTATAAATATAGTGCACATTGTTTCCAACTATAAAATTTAAATTTCCTGTGTCATTATTGATAGAAACAGCCTGACAGTTTAATATATCAAATTGTGTTTTATTCTAATGTTTATTGAATGATTGGATTTTGTTCATTTGTAAAGATGCACCAGAAATACTTTTGAACAATTTGCTTTCTAAAGCTGAAATTTGTGACATATTCTCTAAGGATATTAAGTATAGGAGTACAACAGTTGAGGCATTGCTTGCTAACTTTATGTAAACTAAGAAGAAACTGGAATGAAGTTATGTTAGAGTTTCTCATGTTGTTTTTAGCACTTTTAAAAATGTTGATCATACTTGTTTTTCTTTTATTCATTTTCAAAGAAAACCGGGAAATGAGCAAGACAAGTGGGCGGCTCAACAATGGCATACCTCAGATTCCAGTGAAAAGAGGAGAATCTGAATTTGATTCTTTCAGGCAGTCTCTGCCAGTGTATGAGAAGCAAGAAGAAATTGTTAAAATAATTAAGGAAAATAAAGTAGTTTTGATTGTAGGAGAAACTGGGTCTGGAAAGACTACACAGGTTTGTTTCTTTGTTGTTTATGGAAGAAAAAATATTTTATCCTGTGTGGCAATTTTATATTAAGTTTACACTACATGTATTTAAACAGAAACACCTAGAAACTTCTGGTTACTTTAGTAATTTCAGAAGTAGATTATTACTGGGAGTACATTTTAAGACTCTATAGAAAGGAAATGTTTTAAATTATTTATTTTCAAACTATTACATTGTCCCTTCATTTAAATAGAGGTGAGGATGTGATTTGGTACCAGTGAAATAAACATAAGACTTTGGCCTTTAGTTTAAATTTCAATTTCCTCATTTTTTGAGTGTCAAGTTTTAGGCTGGTCTTGTAACCTCTGTTAGCCCGAGTTTTCATTTTTTTATTTTTTATATTTTTGTATTTTTCCGAAGTTGGAAACAGAGAGGCAGTCAGACAGACTCCTGCATGTGCCCGCCCGGGATCCACCCGGCACGTCCACCAGGGGGCAATGCTCTGCCCATCTTGGGGCGTCACTCTGCCACAATCAGAGCCATTCTAGCGCCTGAGGCAGAGGCCACAGAGCCATCCTCATTGCCCGGGCCATCTTTGCTCCAATGGAGCCTTGGCTGCGGGAGGGGAAGAGAGAGAGAAGAAGGAGAGGGGGAGTGGTGGAGAAGCAGATGGGTGCTTCTCCTGTGTGCCCTGGCCGGAATCGAACCCAGGACTCCTGCATGCCAGGCCGATGCTCTACCACTGAGCCAACCGGCCAGGGCCCTGAGTTTTCATTTTTAAAATGGAACTAATAACAGCTGCTATTCAAGGAGGGACTTAGAGATGTATATAAAGTGCAACCTATAATGTTTCATAAATATCAGCTAAATTAAAAGTAATATTAATAACAAAAAGTGTTAATATAAAGTTGACTGTAAAATAGAATTAATATAAGTTGACTTGGATATTTAGACTCAAAGAACCTTTATTATCATGAAGTTTCACTCAGTAGGGTGACAGTTTGGTAGTAAGAATGGTACAATGATCTTACCTTTTCTTGGTTATGTTCTTTAACATGCTAGTAAGTTAAAATAATAAAATTACTGAGTTTTTGTTAGCGATTCAGATAGAATAGCTAATAGAATTTTACATTCTTTTATGGACAAATAAATTCACTTTTGACAATTACTTTTGACAATATTGGTTGGTTTAATAAACAAGTCAATAGGGAAGGCAAGGTTGTAAGGGAGGTTGACTATAAAGTTTACAAATTATTTACTTGTAAGATTTAACCATTTTCACAGAAGTGTAACTTTTTTTTTTTTTTTTCTGAAGCTAAAAACGGGAAGAGACAGTCAGACAGACTCCCGCATGCGCCTGACCGGGATCCACCCGGCACGCCCACCAGGGGGCAACGCTCTGCCCCTCTGGGGCGTCGCTCTGCCGCGACCAGAGCCACTCGAGCGCCTGGGGCAGAGGCCAAGGAGCCATCCCCAGCGCCCGGGCCATCTTTGCTCCAATGGAGCCTCAGCTGCGGGAGGGGAAGAGAGAGACAGAGAGGAAGGAGAGGGGGAGGGGTGGAGAAGCAGATGGGCGCTTCTCCTGTGTGCCCTGGCCGGGAATCGAACCCGGGACCTCTGCACGCCAGGCTGACGCTCTACCACTGAGCTAACCGGTTCAGGGCCAGAAGTGTAACTCTTTATCCCTAAAACTTGACCCTGTAAAACTAATTAAAAACATTATAAAGTTTTTATTGGAAGACAATATATAAGGTTTTTCTTTAGCATGAGTCCTTTTATGATTAAGTGGAATTCCATGGAGTCCAATCTGTTCAGATGTCTTAGATTGTTATAATTGTTTTAGTATTACAGTAAGTTTTCCCAGTAAGTGTTAATTGTTAAAAGTTTTAATTCTATTGAACAGAGGTTATGAAAATTATGGTAAATATAATAAATATATTTTTATTTAAATTATTTGAATGTCCTTGCTAATATTTGTACATTGGAATTATGTATGCCTATTTTCACAGTTATATGTCATTTTACTAGGCTTAATGGGGTACTTGAGAATTTAATTAGGAATGAAATATTATGCTCTTTGATTTTCAAGAAGAAACTATAAATCTGATAGGTTTAAACATGAGAAATAATTGTATATAGTTGGAAGAGTTAAAGTAAAATTACTAGTGTTTCTGGTATATGAAATATAAACATAACAGATTTTAAAGTTAATATTGCTTTAGTAGCATTAGGAAGGTTAAATGTCTTTGAATTTTCATGTTTATTATATAAAATTAAAACTATAGAAAGTATTACATAGAAAGTGAAAGATTTCTGACTCTCTTGCAACACTCCCTGTGTTGTTGTAAAAAACTTGGAGTATATATTTTTTTGGGTTTTTTTGTGTGTGTTTGTATATCTGTTTGTTTTTGTCCTCTATATCGATATATATTGTTTTTTAACACAAACATGGGATAGTATCATATATATATTTTGCATCTTGCTTTTTTCACTTAATACATATTGGTATTTTTTATGTCAGTACCTAAAGATGCACCTCTTTTATTAAAAACAACCTTATAGTATTCCTGAACATTTCTGTAATAAAATGATAAAAAAACGACAGTTTACTATGTGCTCGACTTTTGCAAGTTATAGCATTTAAACCTCTCAGTAACCCCACGACATGTAGGCTATTTATGATTTCTTTTTACAGATAAGGAATAAGAACTAAAACTTGCAGATGTCAGTCTGTCCAAATTCACCTATGTAGGAAGTGGCAGAACAGGAATCTTATTCTTGTATTTAATTTCTTATATTGTAGCCTGATATTTCCGAGCTGATTTATGAAAGTGTTTTAATACATTAAATTTCTAAAAGTGGAAATACTGGGCCCTGGCCAGTTGCCTCAGTGGTAGAGTGTCCGCCTGGCGTGCAGAAGTCCCGGGTTTGATTCCCAGCCAGGGCACACAGGAGAAGTGCCCATCTGCTTCTCCACCCCTCCCCCTCTCCTTCCTCTCTGTCTCTCTCTTCCCCTCCTGCAGCTGAGGCTCCATTGGAGCAAAGATGGCCCGGGCACTGAGGATGGCTCTGTGGCCTCTGCCTCAGGTGCTAGGATGGCTCTGGATGCAACAGAGCGACGCCCCAGAGGGGCAGAGCATCGCCCCCTGGTGGGCATGCCGGGTGGATCCTGGTTGGGCGCATGCAGGAGTCTGTGACTGCCTCCCCGTTTCCAGCTTTGGAAAAATGAAAAAAAAAACAAAAAACAAACAAACAAACATAAAAGTGGAAGTACTGGCAGTTAATATTTTAGCTAGATTAACTAGTTATTGTCTATTAACTTGAAGGGGTTATTAAAATTGAATTGAAAGTTTCAGTTTCTCTAAAGTGTGGGCAACAATAAGTGTGTGTGTGTGTGTGTGTATATATATATATATATGATATTTTACTTTTATCAATCTGATAGGCAGAAAATAATTAAAAAAATTCATTTTAGTGAGAGGAAGAGAGGCAGAGACTGACTCCCCCATGCACCCTGACCAGGATCTACCTGGCAAGCCCACTAGGGGGCGATGCTCTGCCAGTCTGGGGCCGTTGGTCTATTGCAGCCGGAGCCATTTTTTAGCACCTGAGGTGGAGGCCATGAAGCCATCCTCAGCACCCAGGGCCAACTCACTCTAATTGAGCCTTGGCTGTAGGAGGTAGGAAGAAGGGGGGGGGGGAGAGAGAGAAAGAGAGAAAGAGAGAGAGAGAGAGAGAGAGGGAGAGAGAGAGAAAAGCAAGAGGGGGAGGGGTGGAAAAGCAGATGGTCTCTTCTCATGTGTGGCCTGACTGGGAATCAAACCCAGGATGTTTCACATGCCAGGCCGACGCTCTACCAATGAGCCCGTTGGCCAGGGAAAAAAATAATGTTTTAATTTGCATTTCTTTGATTCTTAGAGAGTTGAATATTTTTTATTTGTTTACTGCCTATTTAGTTTCATGACTTGCTTATTTATATTTCATTATTCTTTTGGCTTAATCACTTTGGATTTACTTTTAATAGCACTTTATATACTATAGATACATGCTTGTTTGTTAGATATCTTAAATATAATATTTCCCAATTTTTTGTTGCTTTTTAACTTTGCTTATGTTGTTTTGTTTAGTAGTTTTACATTTTTACTTAGTCAAATCCATCAAATTTTTTTTTAGGTCTTTTGCCATGCTAAGAAAGGTACTTTCTACTCCAAATTAAGCATAGGGAATATAGTAAATAATATTACAGCAATTTTGTGTGCTGATAGTTACTAGACTTCTCATGATCACTTTGTAGGATATATATGTATAAATGTCATATCACAATGTTGTACACCTGGAACTAATACAATATTTTATGCCAACTATAATTTAATTAGAACTTTACATTCCAGAATTTAAAAACTCCTCTTTTCTATAATTATTGTATTATACTATTTTTATATTTATAGTTTAAAAAACCCATCTGGAATTTATTTTATCATATTAAGTAGAAATCTTACTTATTCCTCATATTAATATCTAGTTGTTCCAATTTAATTTTTTTTTTTTTCTTTTTTCATTTTTCTGAAGCTGGAAACAGGGAGAGACAGTCAGACAGACTCCCGCATGCGCCCGACCGGGATCCACCCGGCACGCCCACCAGGGGCGACGCTCTGCCCACCAGGGGGCGATGCTCTGCCCATCCTGGGCGTCGCCATGTTGCGACCAGAGCCACTGTAGCGCCTGGGGCAGAGGCCACAGAGCCATCCCCAGCGCCCGGGCCATCTTTGCTCCAATGGAGCCCTGGCTGCGGGAGGGGAAGAGAGAGACAGAGAGGAAAGCGCGGCGGAGGGGTGGAGAAGCAAATGGGCGCTTCTCCTGTGTGCCCTGGCCGGGAATCGAACCCGGGTCCTCCACACGCTAGGCCGACGCTCTACCGCTGAGCCAACCCGGCCAGGGCTCCAATTTAATTTTTATTTAAATATCCTTTCATCCCTTATTTAAGATACCACTTCTGACCAAATACTGAGTTTCTATAGTACCTGGGCCTATTTCTGGAATTTTTGTTATGTATCTTTAATTCTATTTTTGCACTGGGATTTTGCTTTTTGTAGCTTTATAGGATGTAGCACAATATTTTTCTTTTTAAATATTTCTTAGCTTGTATACATTTATACTTCTGGGTAAGTAGTCAAGTTTTAAAAAGTCCCAGAGGCTAAGACATACATGAAAAGATGCTTTCTTTCTTTCACTCATAGTTTAAGAAATGAAATTGAAACAACTTTAGTTTTCAGTTATCAGATTGGCAGAAATTTAAAAATGTTTTAAAATTTTTAAAATTTCTGTTTTTTATTTTATTTTATTTTATTTTAGTGAGAGGAGAGGAGGCAGAGAGACAGACTCCAGCATGTGCCCTGACCGGGATCCACCTGGCAAGCCTACTAGGGGGCAATGCTCTGTCATCTGGGGCTGTGGCTCCACTATCCATTTTTTTTTCTTTTTTTTGTTTTTTTGTTACAGAGACAGAGAGAGAGAGACAAAGAGAGGGACAGATAGGGACAGACAGACAGGAAGGGAGAGAGATGAGAAGCATCAGTTCTTTGTTGTGGCACTTTAGTAGTTCATTGATTGCTTTTACATACATACCTTGACGGGGCTACAGCTGAGCCAGTGATCCCTTGCTCAAGCCAGCGACCTTGGGCTTTAAGCCAGCAACGTTTAGGCTCAAGCTAGTGACCATGGGGTCATGTCTATGATCCCACACTCAAGCCAGTGACCCAATGCTCAACCTGACAACCTCGGGGTTTGAACCTGGGTCTTCTACATCTCAGGCCAATGCTCTGTCTACTGTGCCACTGCCTGGTCAGGCCAGGCAGAGTTACTTTCTTTTCTTGTGTGTTTTTCTGAAGTGAGAAGCAGGGAGCCAGAGAGACAGACTCCTGCATACACCCAACCAGGATCCTCCTGGTCTTCCCATCAAGGGGGTGATGCTCTGCCCATCTGGGGCATTGCTCTGTTGCAACTGGAGCCATTTTAGCACCTGAGGTGGAGGCCACAGAGCTATCCTCAGTGCCTGGGCCAACTTTGCTCCAGTGGAGCCTTGGCTGCAGGATGGGAAGAGAGAGATAGAGAGAAAGGAGAAGGGGAAAGGTGGAGAAGCAGATGGGCGCTTCTCCTGTGTGCCCTGGCCGGGAATTGAACCCGGGACTTCCACACTCCAGGCTGATGCTCTACCACTGAGCCAACTGGCCAGGGCCAGGCAGAGTTCCTTTTAATTTTAAATATTTTTCACCTGTTTGAACTTAAGTCTAGAAAATTATCAGTAATCCTAGTATTAGGCTATTTTTGTGGAGTTTTTATTATGCTTTCCACTATTAAAAAATCTCAATGGAAGTTTGTCATTTCATTGTATAGAATAATTTGGAGAGATTTGACATGTTAGTAATATTGATTATTCCCATTTAGGAATATGCCATATTTATATATGCTGTATGCTTTTCATTAGCATTTTATAGTCTTTGTATAAGCTTTAACTATTTTATATATATATTTTTTAGATTTATGAATATTTATAGTATATGGTTTATAATTAATTAAAAATTTTTTATTTAACTGTCCCAGGTTTGGCCATTAAGTATTCCTTCCAGTTGGTTCCTGTGTGCTTTGGGCATGACTTTGCATCACTTTTTTATTACTTCCTTACTTCCTAGCACCACAAGTAGTTTTAGGTTTATCTTTAACAAGATCTTTTAAAATTACATTTCTAACTGATTATTAGTGGTTACATGAAAGTTGCAGATTTTATGATTTTATATTTGGACATGTTACAGAATTTTTTAGTTCTAATGTTTTTTCAGGTGATTGATTTGGATTTCTGGGTCTATAATGTCATTTTATACTACTTTAAAACTTGTGTTTCAGATTCCTCAGTTTCTATTAGATGACTGTTTTAAAAATGGCATTCCCTGCCGTATATTTTGTACTCAACCAAGACGATTAGCAGCTATTGCTGTGGCTGAAAGAGTTGCTGCAGAGAGAAGAGAAAGGATTGGTCAAACAATTGGGTATCAGATACGATTAGAAAGCAGGTAAAGACAATTCTCCAGTAGCCTATCTTTTAGCAGTATTAGAAAAGATAAATGTCTGTGCTTCACTAAATATAAAGAATGTGTTAGTTGAAAAGTTAAATGATTATTTACTTCAAGTAATAATTCTATGATAGGACATTGAGGTCAAGTCTAAACTTAGTGAGCTTTTTAATAAATAAATAGTTGAGAAAGAGTTTAGGCCATAGATACAAATCCTATTTCATAGTTATATGATCCAAGTACAAGTTATTTCACCTCTAAGCGTCAGTTTGGTCATCTATAAAATAGGGCTAATAAAAGCATCTAAAGCACACGATGTGAAGTTTATAGTAAATACTCAATAAATGTTAGTGATTGAATTGATTATTATTAGTACTATTTCTTAATTTGATCCCTTTTATGATATACTTTTGTCCTCAAGCAAAAAATTATTTAAGGTCTTCTAAAAAAATCTGTTTATGGTTTGTTTTTTGTATTTTTCTGAAGCTGGAAATGGAGAGGCAGTCAAACTCCCGCATGTGCCCGGCCGGGATCCACCCGGCACGCCCACCAGGGGGCGATGCTCTGCCCATCCGGGGTGTCGCTCTGTTGTGACCAGAGCCACTCTAGCGCCTGAGGCAGAGGCCACGGAGCCATCCCCAGCGCTCAGGCCATCTTTGCTCCAGTGGAGCCTTGGCTGCGGGAGGGGAAGAGAGAGACAGAGGAAGGAGAGGGGGAGGGGTGGAGAAGCAGATGGGCGCTTCTCCTGTGTGCCCTGGCCGGGAATCAAACCCGGGACTTCCGCACACCAGGCCGACGCTCTACCACTGAGCTAACCTGCCAGGGCTGTTTATGGTTCTTTAGCAAAAAAAAAAAATCATTTAATAAAAAGCTGTTTTAATCATATATTATTACATATAGTGTTTGTAATTCTGCATGTTATTTTGATTTTTTTAAAAGGGTTTCTCCAAAGACACTTCTGACATTTTGCACTAATGGAGTATTGCTTCGCACACTGATGGCAGGAGATAGTACATTGTCAGCTGTGACACATGTTATTGTGGTAAGAATATTGCTGAGTTTGCCATGTATAAAATTCAAATACGTAATCATATGTTTAGAATAGGTTATAAATGAGAACCAACTTTTTTTGAACAGGTTATTATAATCCAGTTACTTTTTATTTTATATAATTACTAAAAATAAATATTTTGTATTAAATACAGATATTCTTACCATCATGTTGTATGAGGGAAAAGAAAATAAGTAGGTAGATTATTTTTTTAAAAAGTGCTTTGTATGTATGAAAATGATATATGCGTACTTAGATTTCTCTAGAATGGTGTAAGTTTTCTTTTTTCTCTGTATGCTTAGTTATCTGATTCATCCTTCAACTAATGTGTATTTATTAGCCTTAGGACGTACTTCATAGTCAATTAACTTTGTGGTTAAGCTGTTAAATTAACTAGCTGCTGATGAAAGTAAATGAATTACCACCTTATTAAAGAATTATAAACTTTTATCCAGTTTATGTAAAAAAATTAGATTGTTTTATAAACTTGCAGTAAACAGCTTTTGGAAAATTATTAGCTCTGTGTATTCAAACCAAAGGATGCACCCGAGCCCTGATGCTCACAGAAATGTATTTAAATAAATTTTGTAAACTATGTTAAAAGTACATTAAATTCAACTCCAGTAATTCAGAGTTTATTTTAGTTTGTGCGGTTTTATAGCCTGTGGAAAAAAAACAGACAAGGTCTTTTTCTTTTTTGACAGAGACAGACAGAGTCAGAGAGAGGGACAGATAGGGACGACAGGGAGAGAGAAGCATCAATTCTTTGTTGCGGCACCTTCCTTGTTCATTAATTGCTTTCTCATATGTGCCTTGACTTGTGTGCTACAGCAGAGCAAGTGACCCTTTGCTCAATCCAGCGACCTTGGGCTCAAGCCAGAGACCTTGGGCTTCTAGCCAATGACCTTTGGGCTCAAGCTGGTGAGCCTGTATTCAATCGGATGAGTCCATGCTCAAGCTGGTGAGCTCAGGGTTTCAAATCTGGGTCCTCCGTGTCCCAGTCCGACACTCTTTCTGCTGTGCCACCTCCTGGTCAGGCCCACATAGGTTGTTAATGTCCAATTATTTACGAATTTTTCATAATACAAAGTTTTTACTAATACTGATTGCCTTGTCCACATTCAGTATGAATTAATATAAAACTTAGCAGTTCCATAATTTTAAAGACTTAGTTATCCATGTTTTAACTGTTCCATGGTTTTATTTTTGTTTACTGCAGGATGAAGTACATGAAAGGGATCGATTTAGTGATTTTCTACTTACAAAGTTAAGAGATTTGTTACAAAAGCACCCAACTTTGAAACTAATTCTTTCTAGTGCTGCCTTGGATGTAAATCTCTTTATAAGATATTTTGGAAGTTGTCCAGTGATATATAGTAAGTTAAATTATAAGATTTCTTTTAGCATTTTTTATGAAAATATACTTTTTGGCATGATTGTACTTACTGTAGTCAGAATTGGGGAATGTGCTGAAATAGCATTGATTTCTGTTTCCTCTGTGATATGCTTAATTAGTCATCGCTCTGTATTTTTTCCTTTCCATCTGCAACTCTGCTATTGTGTTACGAGGTCAATTCTCTAGTCTTAAAAGGAAATATTCTTCATTTCAGCCATGTATTCCTCTGTCCTGTGGCTTCTCCTTTCTTGCTAGACTCCTTGAAAACGTAGTCTACACTCTCTTGTTTACTTTCCCTCTACTTGTGAGCTTGCTGCCACTTAACTTATCCTTTAATCAAAACTGGTTTTGCCACCAGTCTTAAAAAATTAACTTTATCTTTAAAAATGGAAATGTTGTATGTGTTCACTTAACTTATATGGTACAAACATATATAGGAAAGAAGTTCACAGTTGCCCTGTTAGTTGGAGTTAAAGCTTAATGTATGTCCTTTCTCACCTTGCCCATGCTCATACAAGATAGGCAAATATATACATATATATATCAGGTTTGCAGAAATTGGTTTTACAAAAACAAGTACATACATTATTTTGCAGTTTGTCTTATTCATATGACCAGGGGTCCCCAAACTATGGCCTGCGGGCCACATGCAGCCCCCTGAGGCCATTTATCCGGCCCCCACTGCACTTCCGGAAGGGGCACCTCTTTCATTGGTGGTCAGTGAGAGGAGCATAGTTCCCATTGAAATACTGGTCAGCTTGTTGATTTAAATTTACTTGTTCTTTATTTTAAATATTGTATTTGTTCCCATTTTGTTTTCTTACTTTAAAATAAGATATGTGCAGTGTGCATAAGGATTTGTTCATAGTTTTTTTATAGTCTGGCCCTCCAATGGTCTGAGGGACAGTGAACTGACCCCCTGTGTAAAAAGTTTGGGGATCCCTGCATATGACAGTACATCATGGACAGTCCTCCATTTCCGTGGTTTCAGATGTAGTTCATTTAAGCAGCTGTTTTTATAACAGGAATGTACAATGATTTATTTAACTGTTTCTTTACTTTTGGACATTCATATTGGTTATAGACTCTCATTCCCCCTCCATAAAGTGTTGTAATTAATATCCTTGTATGTATATCCTTATATATTGGTGCTCCTATGTCTAAGGATTGGTTCCTAAAAATGAACTTTGAGTAAAAGAATATATCTATTTTTAGTTTTAACAGGGTTTTCCATTTCCTCAAAAGTCTGAAGTGTTTCACAGTTTTGCAGTTGTATAGAGCTGTTCACTTGTATATTCTTCACAATATTGTTTTGATACTAATTTAATTTCCAAGCCTACTATTCATATTTTACACAAAAATTTTAATTAAATTTTCTGTAGTATTTTTCATGGTTAGCCCTCATTTTTTGTGTGTGAAATGCTCAGATCCCATAATTTATTTAACAACACTACTTTCTGAGTCACAGTGTACATGATAGCTTGAATTTTCTTTTGTGGTCTCCTTTATGGGTTTCTTCTTTTGCATGGTACTTAAATATTGGTATTTTCTAGGATTATTCCCTTGATCTATTTTCTTTCTCTTCCCTTCCCTTCTTTTCTTTTCTCTTTTCTTTTCTTTTCTGTCTCTCTCTCTCTCTCTGTCTCCCTTCCTCCCTCCCTCCCTTCCCTTCCCCTTCCCCTTCCCCCCTTCCTCCCTTCTTCCCTTTCTTCCTTCCTTTCCTCTCTTCTCTTCTCTTCTCTTCTCTTCTCTTCTCTTCTCTTCTCTTCTCTTCTCTTCTCTTCTCTTCTTTCTTTTCTTTTTCTGTGAGAGGCGGGGAGGCAGAGACAGACTCCCGCTATCACCCAGACTGGGATCCGCCCAGCAAACCCCCTATGGGACAATGCTCTGCCCATCTGGGGCATTGTTCCATTCCTCCTCAGCCACTGAGTTTTTCTTAGTACTAGAGCCATCCATAGCACCCGGGGCCAATTCTCTCCAATAGAGCCATGGCTGAGGGAGGGGAATAGAGAGAGAGAGAGCGAGAGCGAGAGAGAGAGAGAGATGGACAGACACACAGAGACAGAAGCGAGAGGGGAAGCGGTGGAGAAGGTCGCTTCTCTTGTGTGCCCTGACTGGGATCGAACCCGGGACATCCACATGCCAGGCCAGTGTTCTACCACTGAGCCAACTGATCAAGGCTCCTTCCTTCTTTTCTTTATTTTACTTCTTTTATGCTCCATGCTGCACTACACAAGGTACTGAAAATGCAGTTAGTTTTCCTGGAAGTTGTCATTCATGCCCTTTCTTAGCTTCTGCTTTCTTATTTAGACTGATGACTCCTGAATTTTTATTTCCAGTTCAGACCATTCTCCCCAATTCAGACTGTTCTCCAGAGCTTTGGACTTGGATGTCTTAAAGCAGCTCACTTCTTTTTTTTTTTTTCTTTATTGCTAAATGAGAAGAGGGGAGGTAGTGAGAGATTCCAGCATGTGCCTGGACCAGAGTCCACCTGGCAGCCCCATCTGGGGCCAATGCTTGAGTACTGAGCTATTTTTAGTGCTTCAGGCCAGCACACTTGGACCAACCCAGCCATCCTCAGTGCCTGGGGCCATGCTTGAACCAATTGAGCCACTGGCTGTGGGAGGGGAAGGGGAAGGGGAGGACGAGAGAGTGAGGGAGAGAGGCAGATGGTTGCTTTTCCTGTGTGCCCTGACTGGGAATTGAACCCAGGATGTCCATACGCTAGGCCAACACTCTATCCACTGAGCCACCAGTCAGGGTCAGCAGCTCATTTCTAATATGCCCCAAACTGATTATTTAATGTTTCTACAAAATCTTTCCTTGCCTGTTTTGACTAATCATACCATTATCCTAGCCACCTAAGTCACAAATCTATAAATCTTCTCATAATATTCTTTGATAATAAAGCACATGAAATTTGTACATCTGCTAATTGAAAGCTAATTTTGGCACCTCACAGTTGATATGTCTAAAACCAAACCCCAACCCCTACCAGCTAACTAACCTGTTTCTTTTTCAGTTTTCCTAGTTGCCCAGGGGAATAACATCATCTATTTAGTTTTGTAAGCCAGAAATCCAGAAACTGTGACATGTGACACTTCCTTATCATGTCTTCATATCCAATCTAATGCTGAGTTCTGTGAGTTTTACTTTCTGACTGTCTCTAGATTTTGTCTTTTTCCCTTTTACTATCACCAGTCTCATTTAAGTTTTTGTCTTCTTTTTACCTAAACTCTTGGAATAGTTCCTACCTGGTCTGCTCCATCCACTCTGTTCTTTTTTAAATCCAGTTCTCCACAGTGCAGTCAGAGTGGCCTTTTCTGAACTGGAATTTCGATGATAATGAACACTTTCCTGAGCTTATAACTTTGAATGACCTTTACTTCAGGATAAAGACCTAAACTCTTTTTTTTTTTTTTTTTTTTTGTATTTTTCTGAAGCTGGAAACGGGGAGAGACAGTCAGACAGACTCCCGCATGCGCCCGAACGGGATCCACCCGGTTCGCCCACCAGGGGCGACACTCTGCCCACCAGGGGGCAATGCTCTGCCCCTCCGGGGCGTCGCTCTGCCGCGACCAGAGCCACTCTAGCGCCTGGGGCAAAGGCCAAGGAGCCATCCCCAGCGCCCGGGCCATCCTTGCTCCAATGGAGCCTTGGCTGCGGGAGGGGAAGAGAGAGACAGGAAGGAGGGAGGTGGGGGTGGAGAAGCAAATGGGCGCTTCTCCTATGTGCCCTGGCCGGGAATTGAACCCAGGACTTCTGCACGCCAGGCCGATGCTCTACCGCTGAGCCAACCGGCCAGGGCAAGACCTAAACTCTTTATAAGACTTATCTATTTCTCCTGCCTCTTCTTCAACTATAATCCTCTCCACTCACCCTCTTATACTATATTCCAACCAGCTTGAAACTAGCTAGGTCTTTTAGTTTTTTTAAACATCATACTCTTTCACAATAGAGTCTTTGCATGTGCTGTGTCTTTCCTTATAGCTTATTTTGTTTACTCCTTCTTTTGGTCCTCAGTTTCTCAAGGAAGGATGCTTTTCTTGACTCAGTAACACCCCCACCCCCATTAGATACTGTCATGGTATCTTGTGCTTCCCTTTCTTTGGTAGGACTTTTCACAACTGTGTCTTAAAATTTATATTCTGGATAATTGGATTAATGTCTGTTTCTGCTAGCTTACAAGCTTCAATAGGTCTAGAGGTAGCTCTGTTTCTGCTTACCATTCCTAGTACCTTATTATCAAACACATGATAAGTAAACAACTGGTAAAAACAATCATATAAACAGTTTTCTAAAGTACAGATCAAAGTTGTATTTAAAGGACAATGTTGCCTGACCAGGCGGTGGCGCAGTGGATGGAGCATCGGACTGGGATGTGGAGGACCCAGGTTCGAGACCCCGAGGTTGCCAGCTTGAGCGCGGGCTCATCTGGTTTGAGCAAAGCTCACCAGCTGGGACCCAAAGTCGCTGGCTCGAGCAAGGGGTTACTCGGTCTGCTGTAGCCCCACGGTCAAGGCACATATGAGAAAGCAATCAATGAACAACTAAAGTGTCAAAACGAAAAACTAATTATTGATGCTTCTCATCTCTCTCCATTCCTGTCTGTCTGTCCCTATCTATCCCTCTCTCTGACTCTCACTCTGTCTCTGTAAAAAAAAAAAAAAAAAGATAAAAAAAAAGGACAGTGTTATGAGGATCACTTGACCTATGGAATTGCTTTTGGATTTTATACTCCCGTTTATTAACTTGGGATTCTCATGGTTTTATGTGAATTATCTCTAAGATGCAATAACTGTTCTAAAATTTTTCTATTATTTAGTACAGGGAAGACCATTTGAAGTAAAAGAAATGTTTCTAGAAGATATTTTAAGAACTACTGGATACACAAACAAGGAAATGTTGAAATATAAAAAGGAAAAACAGCGAGGTAAGCTTTTTATCAAACACATCTAAAAAGAAAATTACTATTCCTATTGACATTTTTTTTTTTAAGTGAGAGGAGGGGAGATAGACTCCCGCATGTGCCCCGACTGGGATCCATCCGGCAACCCCCGTCTGGGGCCAATGCTTGAGTCAGCTGAGCTATCCTCACACTTGTGGCCAATACTTGAACCAATTGAGCCACTGGCTGAAAGAGGGGATAAGAGTGAGAAGGGAGATGGGGAGGGGAAGAGAAGCAGGTGGTCCCTTCTCATGGGTGCCCTGACTGGGGATTGAACCTGGGACTTTCACACACAGTGATGACACACTATCCACTGAACAAACTGGCCAGGGCCCCTACTGCCTTTTTAACTCTTGTGTATAATTGTGTAATATAGTAAGATACTGTCCCAAATGTACCTTGTCTTGTGTGTGACAGAGACAGACAGAGGAACAGATAGGGACAGACATCAAGGGAGAGAGATGAGAAGCATCGATTCTTTGTTGAGCCTCCTTAGTCTCCTTAGTTGTTCATTGATTGCTTTCTCATATGTGTCTTGACTGGGGGCCTACAGCCAAGTGAGTGACCCCTTGCTCAAGCCAGCAAGCTTGGGCTCAAGCCAGTGACCTTGGACTTTAAGCCAGCAACCTTTGGCCTCAAGCCAGCCACCATGGGGTCATCTCTATGATCCATGCTCAAGCCAGCAACCCCACACTCAAGCTGATGAGGCCGCTCTCAAGCTGGTGGCCTTGGGATTTTAAACCTGGGTCCTCTGCGTCCCAGTCTGACACTATCCACCGCGCCACCACCTGATTGGGCCCAAGTATACCTTTTATTTACATTCTGGTTTATGTCCAAAAGTTATAATCTATAGTTAGGAATGCAAAGTAGATACCAGTATGGTGATAACTGAAGGGAAAGGGAAAGGGGGGAGATAGAAGAGGGCAGAGAGGGTAAATGGTAATGGCAGGAGACTTTACTCGGGGTGGTGAACACACAATGCAATATACAGATAATGTATTAGAGAACCGTACACCTGAAACCTGTATAATTTTATTAACCAGTGTCACCCCAATATATTCAATGAAAACATAAATAAGAAAATAATTAAATAATATTAAAAAAATAAGAAAGTGGATGCCAGAATTGAGGAGGTGTTTGTGTTTTTATTAAAAGAATTAACAACTGTTTTAAGGAGGGAGAGTAGGGTGTGCTGCCATATATATGATATGCCACAGCATTATGTCCAGACAAAGTGGGGAGTAGTGGGAGGGAACTCATCTTTGATACAAATGTCAAGGTGTTCAGATCCTGATATTGTTATGAATTGCTTCTGTACTTTGATTTTTAGCATTATTTGCCTATGAATATATTTCTTATCATGACATAGCTTAGATTTTGAATTTGGGTGAGATTTTTTTTTTTGCTTACTTTTAACTACATTATTCAATATGGAAGAATGGTTTGTTTTGTCTGTATGATCTTGGATAAATAACTTTGGATTTTTCACTTGATAAAGCAATTGGCAATACTTATTTCACAGTGTAGTGCTAAGTCACTAATATGTAAATTATAAAACTTCTAGATCTTGAAACTTGAATGTAAAAATTGTTTATAACTTGTTATTTCAAACCGCCAGCATGGTCACAGAAGTTCAATAAATGGTCTTATTCAAAATTGTACATGAATTTCAGTCATTGATTTAGAAAGTATTTATTTGGCCCTGGCCGGTGGCTCAGCAGTAGAGTGTCGGCCTGGCGTGTGGAAGTCCTGGGTATGATCCTTGGTCAGGGCACTCAGGAGAAGCACCCATCTGCTTCTCCTCCCTTCTCCCTCTCCTTCCTCTCCTTCTTCTCTGTCTCTCTCTTCCCCTCCCACAGCCAAGGCTCCATTGGAGCATAGTTGGCCCGGGCGCTGAGGATGGCTCTATGGCCTCTGCCTCAGGCGCTAGAATGGCTCTGGTTGCAACAGAGCGACACCCCAGATGGGCAGAGCATTGCCCCCTGGTGAGCATGCCGGGTGGATCCCGGTTGGGCGTATGCAGGAGTCTGTCTGACTGTCTCCCGGTTTCTAACTTCAGAAAAATACAAATAATAATAATAATAAATTAAAAAAAAGAAAATATTTATTGTATGGTTAAAATACTTGTTCTTTGAGTTACGGACTTAGAAGTTAACATTTTATTAATAGACACATGAGGTTTCTAAGCAGTTTCATGTGTCTTTATGGTTCAGTATAACACATTAAATATTACTAATTAATCTATTTTTTTAAATAACCATGGTTAATAAAGGAAATGGATGCTTGTGTTTCTGACATATGGCTGTATGTTGATGCCTTTGCTCAGATTTTTCGCTTTAACTGAAGATGGAAGTGTATTTATTTTTAATAAGGCCAATTTTTAAGTATTTTCATATTCACTTAAGTTTTAAAACAAAGGAATAAATGTCAAAAAGCAAAGAATTTATTTATGTATCCTTCCTTTGGTAATCAATTTAGAAGAAAAACAACAAACCACACTTAAAGAATGGTATTCAGCTCAAGAGAATACTTTCAAACCTGAATCTCAGAGGCAGAGAACTGTTCCAAATGTGACTGAAGAGTATGATTTATTGGATGATGGAGGTGATGCTGTTTTCAGTCAATTGGTAAGACCTCACTAGTTTCAGACTGATATTTTGAGTAAAAATTATATAGTTTAAAGAACATCTTAGGAGATTATAATATTTTACTTCCTTATTAAAGTGTGATTCTTTTAGTTTGTTTTAGGCTACAGCATTTTCACAGCTTTCTAAAACTTAATTTTTTACAAATAATGCAATATCTTTTATTGTTTCATTCTGACTTTAAAATATTTTTCTATTTATCTATTTATTAATTAAGTGAGAAGCAGGAAGGCAGAGACAGACCTGAGTCTGCATGCGTCAGTGATCTGCCCGGCAAGCCCCCCTACCAGGCAATGCTCTGCCCATCTGGGACCGTTGTTCTGTTGCTCAGCAACCAAGCTATTTTAGTGCCTGAGGAAAGGCCATGGAGCCATCCTCAGTGCCCAGGGCTAACTTGCTCAACCATTTGAGCCATGTTGCAGGAGGGGAAAAGAGAGAGAGAGAAGGGGGAAGGGAAGGGATGGAGAAGCAGATGGTCATTTCTCCTGTGTTTCCTGACCAGGAATCAAACCCAGGACATCCACATCCAGGCTGATGCTCTGCCACTCAGCTAACTGGCCAGGGCCTGACTTAAAAATATTTCAATATTTTTTTTCTAAATTTTTTGAATAAAATAGTTACAGACATTATGCATGTAAATTGGTATTAGTTGATATTTTATCTCAAAAAGTAACGAGTTAAATAATAAGATATTCTAACTTAGAAGAAAATTGAGAGAAGATTGTTATAGCAAATAATTAATACTGGTGTTGTTTATACCACCAACTAGCTATGTGACTTTATACAATCAATTACCCACTATAGACCAAATCAAGTTATTCTTTTTTAAATTTTTCCTATTTTTTTTCACAAAATCTTTTACAAGTGAAATAATTTGTAGAAACCTTGCCCGGTCATCCATCAGTCTTTATCCCCATCTGCAGATGGGGCCTCTGCCACACTGGGTTCTATAAAGTCTGTTTGAAAATTGGAACTAGCTGATTTCAAGGACCCTTCTGGTCTTTGATTCTGATTTGGAATTGTTTTTTATGTTTTGGGTTTTTTTTTAAATTTAGAAATTAAATTTAATGGGGTGACATTGAGCCCTAAAAGTACATTGGTTTCAGGTAAACATTTCTATAGCATTTGAACTGTTGATTATATTGTGTACCCATTACCCAAAGTCAAATCATTTTTGGTCATTGGTTTGGAATTCTTTAAAAGGCTGGTAATTAGTATGATGCAGAATATGGCTGGGACTATGCACTTTTTAGAAAAAGAATGTAATACTGTACAGAGCATGAGAAGGTAGATAATGCAGATATGCTTGCAGTTTTCTACCAGTATTTAGACTTCTAATGTATCCAAATGAATTGCACATAAGTTTTTAAAAATGCTTTTAAAGAATGTTTAAAGTTTTTAATATAGGGAATGTTCATTTGCTTCAGTGAACAGCATTTTGGTTATTATTTGTTCTTAAGCCTGGTTACACAGTAGCATCACCTAAGGAACTTTTAAGGCCCTGTGGAATCTGGCCTTCATTACTAGAGAGTCTAATGTACTTGCTCGAGGGTGGAACTTGGCCGTCAGTGTTGAAAAGCTCCAGGTGATGGTCCTTCTAGTGAGCCTTTGGCAGAGAGAGATACTGGTGTACTTTTAACAATATCCTATCAGACTCACACTTAGGTAATATTTTGACTGAATAATACTACTATTTTTTTGACATTTTTAATCTTAGATGAAAGATGACTGTAAGAACAAGAGATGGTGTTGTGAGTGATAATGTTTGTGACCAGGTCAGAAACTTTTATGTCAAAGCCTTTACTATAATACCATATGCTTAATAGTTCTTGTGACCATTATGGCCAGCTCACATTCTTTGCAAACAAAGGTTAAGCTGTTAGGTAATTTATAACCTTTGCTTTTTTTGTTTTGTTTTCTTTAAAGACAGAAAAAGATGTGAATTGCCTTGAACCTTGGTTAATAAAAGAAATGGATGCTTGTCTTTCTGACATATGGCTGCATAAAGATGTTGAGGCCTTTGCTCAGGTTTTTCACCTTATTTTAACTGAAAATGTTAGTGGTAAGTGTAATTTATTTTTAAAAATTGTATTACTCTTATAGTTATTTATGCTGAAAATCTGTTAATTCAAAATAGATACACTACATTTTTTATTCACAACCAGTAACTTGTTCTTTTGGAGTGTTTATTTCAAATGCACATATCAGGACCTTTTTAGCATAATACTGTTGGAATCCATGGGAGTCCGAAAAGACCAGAGTAACAGGCTTTTATTGAAAGGAAGAAAGAAACCCTGCTGGGCACTTCTCGGGGAGAAGGGCACTGAAACAGACTCTGAGGTAGAAATTTATTAAGGTGGGGGAGAGCTTTGAGCAAGTGTGCGTTGAGTCAGCAATTTGCGTTGAGTCAGCAATTCTGGTATGCTCCCTTCTGCAGTCTTACGATTTTGGCTTCCTGGAACGCTTCTCCTTGGGGCGATTGACCAGCTTCCTAGAACTGTTCTGCTTCAGGGGCGATAGTCCAACAAGCAAGGGTGGGGTCAGATAGACAAGCGGAACAGGAAAAGGGCAGTTGGAAGTTCTGGTGAATTTATGGATCTATCAAATACAATAAATAAATATTGTGTTATACTATTCTTAACCTAGTTATAATAGAATAGTTTAATGGAGTTTATGAGTGTATGGCAATGTGCAGAAGTATATACTTTTATGTATATGTATTGTGCATATAAATGTACTTCTCCTACCTTTGTTAGCAATGGAATTAAGCAAGACTCATGGAACAAAATACCTTGGCAAGGCAACTTTAATAACTTCCACAGAAGGGCGTGCTTCTGCTATTGAAAGCCAGCCAGCAAGCTTACGGGCAGAGGGCAAATCCTGTTTTTATACCTAACACAGGCCCTAGGATGCTGGGTCTTGCTCCATTGGCTGGAGTGTTGACCTTACAATCTTATTCTTTCTCGACTGGCTAGTTTAAATGGTTATACCAAGGTGGAAGGGAGAGATGAGGATATCATTAACTAGGTAAGGGGGTTGGGAAATAGAAAAAACTGGATGACCAGGCAAAGGGGGCTGGGGGATTAGTAAACAAGTTAGTTATTTTTCATTCTACTCCCTGGTAAGAGGAATCCTAATGGAGGGGATTAGGAATTAGTTGAAGAAGAGAACATGAGTTAAACATCTCCTTTACCTTCAGGGGGAATATCTTGGATTTTCAGAAAGATTTGGGATTTAAAAAAAAGAAGAAAAAGCTTTGCTCTAGATTTTTAATTAAGCGAATGGAGAATTTTATCATACCTTTAGTTACGTAAGTTCAAGTTCTAATTCATGTGTACATTCTGTATGTCATGTGACATGTTTTCACTAGTGAATTTTCCTGATATTAGTTGTGGATGTTGTCAACCAGAGGTGAGTTTCAGAACCCTGAGGCTTCTTGGTGAATGGTAGAAAAAAAGATCATAGAAGTCAGTATTGAGAAAGATTTGATGTCCTATCACCTGAACTTCTCAGCATTATTATTATTACTATTATTATTATCACTCCCTTCTTGAAACACTTTCTTTAGTTAACTTAAATTAACTTCTGATATTCCATACTTGATTTATTCTCATCTCCCTGGCTGTGACTTCTTGGTAGGGTTTTTCTCTTTTTCTTGACCTACAGTGTATCTGTAAAGTCATGGTGCACTTTTGACTGGTCACAGGAAAGCAACAAAAGATGATAGAAATGTGAAATTTGCACCAAATAAAAGGAACCCTCTTAGTTTCTGTAGGATGATGTGGCATCATGTGCACATGCGCAGATGATGATGTAACACCGTGTATACAGCGGAGCAGCCCATGGCCATGCCAGTTGAGATGTAGACAGTACAGAGGAAAGTTCAGTGAGTTTTGTGGCTTGCTAAATTCGAATCCGTGACCAAAGTGGAACGTGAATAATGGTGCGTTTATAACGAAGCGCCCCCACATAGGAATAACATTACTCAGTGGGATAAGCAGTTGAAGGAAACCGGCAGTTTGGTGGAGAAACCCCGTTCTGGTAGGCCATCAGTCAGTGATGAGTCTGTAGAGGCTGTATGGGATAGCTACCTAAGGAGCCCTAAAAAATCTGTGCGTGAGCCCACATCGAACTGCACTGAATAGGTATGAAACTGGGAGAGCTTTCCTTTTATTTGGTGCAGATTTCACATTCACATTTCTATCGTCTTTTGTTGCTTTCCTGTGACCGGTCAAAAGTGCACCATGACTTTACGGACACACTGTATATATATGAAATGTCTGAGGCCTCAATCCTTAGACCTTCCTTCTATTTACACTTCCTATGTAGATCTCATCTAGTCATAGCTTTGATACTTGTTTAAAATGACTTTAATTTTATGTCTCCAGTCCTGACCTCGTTCTCTCTTTAATATATCCTATCACTTGATATCTCCAGTTGTGTGTCTATTGAATATAAAACTTTATATGCCCTAAACAATTTGATTCCCTCCTTACCTACCTCCCTTTCAACCTGCTCTTTCTTAGTGTTCATAATCAGTTGTAGTAGATCTTTTAAAAATGCAAGTGCCTGGCTTTCCCAGACCACTTGAATTTAAATGTAAGGTACTGCCTGACCAGGCAGTGGCACAGTGGATAGAGCATCGGACTGGGATGCGGAAGACCCAGGTTCAAGACCCCGAGGTCGCCAGCTTGAGCGCGGGCTTATCTCTTTTGAGCAAAGCTCACCAGCTTGGACCCAAAGTCGCTGGCTCGAGCAATGGGTTACTTGGCCTGCTTTAGCCCCACGGTCAAGGCACATATGAGAAAGCAGTCAATGAACAACTAAGGTGTCGCAACGAAAAACTAATGACTGATGCTTCTCATCTCTCTCTGTTCCTGTCTGTCAGTCCCTATCTATCCCTCTCTCTGACTCTCTCTCTGTCCCTGTCCCTATAAAAAATAAAATTAAAATTAAAGATTAAATGTAAGGTACTATAATTTATCTAGTTGCTAAGTCAACAAAACATCAAATCATCCTTGACTTTGCTTTTACACCCCACATATAATTCATTAACAAATCCTGTTAGCTTTACCTCTAAATAAATCAAAATCTGGCTACATGGCACTTCCCTTATTGCTTCAATCCTAGTATAAGCCAACATTTCTCTCCTGGACTATTGCAGTAGCCTGTTAACGGCTTCTATTATGTTATTGCAGTCTTTTCTCCAGAGAACAATCAGATTGATCTTTTCAAAAAGGAAATTGGATCATGCCACTTCCCTGTTCTTTGCTCTTCTTTAGCTTTTAATTATACCTTGAATAAAAATCAAAGACCTTTCCCTGATTTGGTCTCTGACTGCCTTTTTGGTCTCATTTTCTACTTCTGTTTTTCTTGTTCACTTTGCTTTAGCCACTCTTATCTTCATATGTGCTGGCACTTTCCCATCTTTGGGCTTTTATTTTGCTGTTTCCTATACCTGGAATTCTGTCTTCATAGATACTTTTATGGCCTAATGTCTATTTCATTTAGGTTTCTACTTAGTGACTTCTCAGAGAGACCTTTTCTGATCATTTTATTAAAATTGCACCCTTTTCTCACTATTTCTCTTTCCTCTGCTTTATTATTTTTATTGGACAGTTGACCCTTGAACAGTGTGGGGTTAGTAGTACAGACCTCCATGCATTTGAAAATTTCATGTATAATGATTGACTCTCCAAAAACTTAACTACAGTTCCTCGGAATCCCAGGGGTATCACTTCCA
Source organism: Saccopteryx bilineata (assembly GCF_036850765.1). Lineage (NCBI taxonomy): Eukaryota > Metazoa > Chordata > Mammalia > Chiroptera > Emballonuridae > Saccopteryx > Saccopteryx bilineata. The sequence continues at coordinate 242,777,019 of NC_089493.1, forward strand.
GGATCCCCTTAGGATACTGAAATTCACTGATACTTAAGTGTCTTATATAAAATGGCATAGAACAATGTATCATATATAAGTTGGCCTTATGCATCCACAAATTCCAAGTCAGAAATCGAAAATACTGTTTGAATAAGCACTCAATATTCTTTTTTTTTTTTTATTTTTTTTTTAATTCAGTAAGAAGAGGGGAGGCAAAGAGACAGACTCCTGCAGGTGCCCTGACCGGGATCCACCTGGCAAGCCCACTAGGGGGTGATGTTTTTTCCATCTGGGGCATCGCTTCATTGCTCAGCAACCAAGCTCTTCTTAGTGCCTGAGAAGGAGGCCATGGAACCATCCTCATGGAGCCTGGGTCCAACTTGCTCCAATTGAGCTATGGCTGCAGGAGGAGAAGAGAGAGAGAAAGAGAGAGAGAGAGTGACAAAGAGAAAGAGAGAGAGAGAGAAACAAGAGGGAGATGGATGGAGAAGCAGATGGGTTCTTCTCCTGTGTGCTCTGACTGGGAATTGAACTGTGGACATCCACACTCTGGCCAATGATCTACCACTGAGCTAACCAGCCAGGGCCAGCACCCAATATTCAGTGTTTCTCAAATAATGATATAACTTTTAAGTATCCTACCAAATAATTATCTATTTGACCATGTTTAGTAATAGAAAGCTTACTACCTTTTTTAAAGACTATTTTTTCAAATTTGATTTTTTTTTTATTAAGTGGGAGGTGGGGAGGCAGAGAGACAGACTCCTGCATGCACCCTGACCAGGATCCATCCCAACCAGGATCCACCTGGCAAGCTCATTACCAGGTGATGCTCTGCCCATCTGGGGCCACTGCTCTGCTGCTTAGCAACCAAGCTATTTTAGCACCTGTGGTGAGGCCTTGGAGCCATCCTTAGTGCCTGGGACCAACTTGCTCAAACCATTTGAGCCATGGCTGCATGATGGTAAAAGGAAGATAGAGAGAGAAAGAGAGAGAGAGAGAAAAGGGGGAAGGGGAGGGGTGGAAAAGCAGATGGTTACTTCTCTTGTGTGTCCTGACCAGGAATCGAACCCAAGACATCCACACGCCGGGCAGATGCTATACTGCTGAGCCAGTTGGCCAGGGCCAAATTTGACTTAATTGTTAATTTTTAAAAGTACATTTTAAAGTGAAATCTACCTATGTAACCTCTACCCTTTTTTGCTTCTTGGGAGATGATAAAGTATCTATTTTTGCCTAACAGAAATTCAGATATATGCAAATAGTTATTCTTTCTCCTATTTTTGTATTCTGGGATAGCCACACTTATGACTTCAACTATTCTTCTTTTTCATAACATGCTATCTAATTCTCTCCTGTCCTCATTTACCTCCTCTGGTTATGTTTTAGTTTGTCCCTTTTAAAAGCATGGTGTTCAGCCTGACCTGTGGTGGCGCAGTGGATAAAGCATCGACCTGGAAATGCTGAGGTCGCCGGTTCGAAACCCTTGGCTTGCCTGATCAAGGCACATATGGGAGTTGATGCTTCCAGCTCCTCCCCCCCTTCTCTCTCTCTGTCTCTCTCTCCTCTGTCTCTCTCCTCTCTAAAATGAATAAATAAAAAACAAAAAACAAAAAACAAAAATAAAAGCATGGTGTTCAGTCCTGGGTGATAACTCTCTTAATGATCAGCTTTGGGTAGAGTAAATCTGTCAGCCTAAAAACCTCTACTCTTGACTTACAGTAATTCATCCTATAGTCAGTGTAACTGTTTCCAACCACATTTTTTACTGATTCAGATTGTCTTTGAAACTTCTAGTTCTTTTTTAACACATGATTAATTCTCCCTATAATTTACTTTTTGTTTTAAATTTTTTTGAGCTGAAGACATTTATTTATTCCTTTTAAATCTCATCATATAGGTAGATTTTTTTATTTTATTTTTGTATTTTTCTGAAGCTGGAAACGGGGAGAGACAGTCAGACAGACTCCCGCATGCGCCTGACCGGGATCCACCCGGCACGCCCACCAGGGGCTATGCTCTGCCCACTAGGGGGTGATGCTCTGCCCCTCTGGGGCGTCGCTCTGCCGCAACCAGAGCCACTCTAGCACCTGGGGCAGAGGCCAAGGAGCCATCCCCAGTGCCCGGGCCATCTTTGCTCCAATGGAGCCTCGGCTGCAGAAGGGGAAGAGAGAGACAGAGAGGAAGGAGGGGGTGGGGGTGGAGAAGCAAATGGGCGCTTCTCATATGTGCCCTGGCCGGGAATCGAACCCGGGTCCCCCGCACGCCAGGCCGACGCTCTACCGCTGAGCCAACCGGCCAGGGCCATATAGGTAGATTTGGCCCATTGTTTCTGCTTACCAACTTTTTTTAGTTCTAATTGTTATCTGGCATATTAATGAACTTTCTCAGCTTATGAACTTGAAGAGGACTGTATCAATAACTAGACATTATTTATCCTACTAGTTCAACATATGGGCGTGGTATTTCAAGTGGTTATAATACTATCTATTAATCTAACAAACCTCTTAAGAAAATAAAGGTCATTTGGCATTTCTTGTTCTTTGTAAATGTATTGTTGACTCCTGTTGATCTACTTTTTTCAACTTATCATTCATTTAAAAAATAATCTATATTTTGAAAAGTAAGTTGTTGTTGTTTTTTGTATTTGGAAATGTAGCCATTTATTCATCTACAGTATCTGGCAGTCTTTTTTTTCCATTATTTTCTGAAATATATACTCTGAAGTTTACCAATCTTACCTGAGAGATGGGAAACTTAAACTTTGAGACATGTTGCTTTAAAATATTTATGAAATATTTTAAAGTATATATATTATTTTTGATCCTCTTCCTAGATATATTTTTAGTGGATGCCAGATGATTGCTTTCATAGTAGTCATCCTATGGACCCAGGTCCCTCTTCTTTATAGTTTTATTGGATATTTTTCAGAGCCTAGTATTTTAATGTCTTAAGCCTTATGGGATAAACTAAAATGTTTTTAGCTCTATGAACAGTTATTCCCTTCCCATCTATTTATTTCTCTTCTAAAATCTCAGCTTTTAATTGACACCAGAGTTGAAAATACCTTGTGTGATCCAGGAAACCTTGGGCTTCATCGATTTCTTTTTAATGCCATCAATTTTCCCATGTGATCCCATGGAAGCAGCTAGTAATTACCTGTTTTAGTAAGACCAAGCGTTCTCTGTCATGTTCTCTCTTTGTTATCTATTGCTGTATAACATATGGTTATACAGCAGTTTAGCAACCTGAAATACAATATTATCTCAGAGTTTCTGAGAGTCAAGAATCTGGGATTGGTTCTGGTTCCTAGTCACTTGTAAAATAGTGGTTAAACTGTTGTCAGGGGCTTGGTCCTATGTTCATTAATATGCTAGATAACAATTAGAACTAAAAAAAGTTGGTAAGCAGAAACAATGGGCCAAATCTACCTTTTGGTCTGAAGGTTTACTGGAGCTGGAGGATTGCTTCTGAGAAGGCTCATTCACATGGCTGTTGGTAAGAACCTCACTTCATCTCTGCTGTTGGCAGAAGGCCGCAGTTGCTTGCCATCTGGATCTCTCCATAGGGCTGCCTTATTTTTCCAGGATGTTACAGTTGGCTTCTCCCAGTGTGAGTGATTCAAGAGAGGAAGAGAAAAAGCAAGCAGGCAGCTGTAGATACCTTTTATGACCTAATCTTCAGAGTTGCACGCTATTACTTTATTTGTTGTTTGTGAGCCACTTAGCCTAGCTCACACTTAGTGAGAAGGGAATTAGGCTCTACCCTTTGAAGGGAGGAGTATTAAAGAATGCTTGGATGTTTTAAAACATTCATGCTTACTCATGCCCCTCTGCTCAAAATATACACATTTTGGTTCTGTTTTCCAAGACTGTTAATTGAATTTTTAGTGGAAGCAGTAATTCTCATATAGTGAGTAGAGATCATAATCTTGGCAGACCTCTTTAAAAATGTCATGTACCTGGCTATCCCAGACCTATTGAACTTGAATGTAGGAGTAAGGCATGATGACTCTCTGTGCTTTCAGAAATAAAACGCATGAGCTAAATCCCTTGTAAGTCTTCCTTCCCACCTTAAGAACCATTGATTTATATTAGCACTGCATACCATGTTTTAGAGTGTTATTATGTGATGAGAATAATTATGTATATATGGAAAATTAAAATTTCCTTTTGTAATTATCTTAAAATTTACTGTGGAGAATTTTTTTCAATGGTAATTTCTTTCTGAAGTTACCAATTTTGTAATGTAAGCTAATTAGTGCTAAGCAATTACAATATAAAGCATTGCTTGAGAAATATATTCTAGGATGGAACTTAAATTCAATAGAACTTTAATTATTTTTCTCATGGAGGGTTTTTATGAGAAGTAAACTTTCTGCCAGTGTTATTTCCATTAAGAATCTTTGAAAATAGTAGCCTCAAATGATGGGGGGATAAAAGCAAAACGAAAGAACAGCAAAAAGTGGTTTTAAACTTTGTCACTTTTAATCATTCATTACCAGCTGCTGATGAAAATTAACTTTTTAATTTTTCTCTAATTCTGTCATGTCATTTGGTGATCAAGGCAATCTCTATATTTAGAAAGATTAAGGGTTCTGCAATTCTGCAAGTTAGTAGCTCTCCTTTTCTGTTTTAATTGTCTTGGTGAGCTTAAAATATTTTACCAACTATCTTTTCTTCTCTGACCTTCCAATTGATAGTCCCTATTTCGTCCTGTTTATACTGAGGACATATCAATAACGTCTCCTGGGATGATATGAGTTAAGGGTTATATAATTCTGTTATAATGTAGCTGGGTGAAGGAGCATGTCCCAGGTTAATTCTCCTGATACTCAATTCTTTCGTTTAAATTTTAAAAATGTTAAAGTGATTTAAAATATTTTGGAAATTTAACACATATTTATCTTTTCCTTATTTCAGTTGATTACAGACATAGTGGCACTAGTGCAACAGCTCTGATGGTTGCTGCAGGACGAGGTTTTTCAAGTCAAGTAGAGCAGTTAATTAGTATGGGAGCCAATATCCATAGCAAAGCATCAAATGGCTGGTAATTTTAAACTGCATCCATTTTTTGTGTATCTTTGTGTAGTTACATGTATCTTTTTTGATTTCTTGCTATTGTGTGATAATTGCTGGTACATCTCTAATGAGTGAATGAATAATTTTGAATGACTTAGTTTTATAATTTGTAGAACATTATTTCTCTGTCTTAATTTAATATCTTTGAATTTTGGCAGGATGGCTTTAGATTGGGCTAAACACTTTGGGCAGACTGAAATTGTGGATCTTCTAGAATCGTACAGGTAAAACTTTATACTATGTTTAATTCTAATTACTTTTTTTAAATATATTTTTTGAATTTTTCTGAAGTGAGAAGCAGGGAGGCAGAGAGACACTCTTCTGCACGTGCTAACTGGGATCCACCTGGCATGCCCACCAGGGGCGATGCTCTGCCCATCTGGGGTGTTTCCCTGTTGCAACCAGAGCCATTCTAGCGCCTGAGGTGGAGGCCATGGGGCCATCCTCAGTGCTTGGGCCAACTTTGCTCCAGTGGAGCCTTGGCTGCAGGAGAGGAAGAGAGAGACAGAGAGGAAGGAGAGGGGGAGGGGTGGAGAAGCAGATGGGCACCTCTCCTGTGTGCCCTGGCCAGGAATCGAACCCGGGACTTCCATCCATGCACTGGGCCAGTGCTCTACCACTGAGCCAACTGGCCAGGACCCCTAATTACTTTTTATAAAAACTTAGCCATGTAAATCATAGAAAGTGACAAATTTACAATCTCTTATCCAGACATTTCTTTTTTTGTAATTCTAAGAATTTTTCTGATTTTTTTTTTTTGGTAAGTTGCTAATAAGATCCACTAATTAGTTTTTATAAAAACTTAGCCATGTAAATCATAGAAAGTGACAAATTTACAATCTCTTATCCAGACATTTCTTTTTTTGTAATTCTAAGAAATTTTTCTGATTTTTTTTTTTGGCAGGTTGCTAATAGCTAATAAGATCTACTGTTTATATTTATCTTATTTTTAATTTTATTTTGAAAATGCAGAAGGGGAATTTCCAGTTAAACATGGTAGCTAAAAACATGTATTTATCTCTGCATTTTCCTAAAACATCACTAAAATGGTAAAAAAGGAATATAAAATAAAATTGTAAACTGACAAAGTTATTTGGCAGATCCAAATGCTCATTCTGGTATGGTAGGTTTTATTGTCATTTCAATAATAGCACTCAGAACTTGCAATCCTTTTTAGTGCTAACATTTTGAATGTTTCAGACATTCTTATGCTGTTAGGTATACCTCACTAGACACTACAAATTAACAATAAAGTTATTATCTGGATAATATTTTAATTATCCTGATTAACTGGGCTTTCTTTTTATTTCCCAGATCATGACATTATCAATTATAAATTTCAAATATTTAAAATTATATTGGTTATGTTTGCTGCATAATTGATAATTGATATCTGAAGTTTATAACTTAAAACAAAGAACATAATATCTTCTTCATTCATGTGTTAAAGAGTAAGAATAAAACCTTGGAATGTTTTAAAATTGATCTTAAAATTAAATACTGCAATTATAGAGTTGTATAAGTTTAATATTTTCCCTGTTGAAAGCATTCTTATGTTTATCTTTTTGCTAAACTCTTTTAGAGTGATTGCACTATGCTGAACTTCCTAGAAATGTTATCAATAATTATTGGTAATGGCAATAGTTTGTATTTTTACATATAGGATAAAGAAGCAAGGCATTTATTTCAGTAATTTATGCTGATTTTGGCTTTTGGAAAATAGTGTAATTAATCTGCTTTTAGTATAGAATTACCAAATTAAGAATCTTGTTAAGAATATTTTTTTAAATGTGGATTTTTCTTCAGTGTCATTTATTATAGTGAAGAATGAGAAAATAACCTATTAAGAAAATGTACATGATAACCAGAAGTTTGGTTTTTAAATTTATTGAGATAAATTTTACAAACCACATACTGTATTTCCCCATGTATATGATGCACATTTTTTTTCGAAAAATTTGGGGTCTAAAAACTGGGTGCGTCTTATACAGTGTTTGTAGATTTTTTTTACTTGCTTTTTCACGCTTGTTTTTGCACTCATTGTTGCAGACACAGATGAGAACAAGCTAATGGATGGGAGTTTCGACAGTGATGAGGAGTTGTATGAATTTTATGATGAATAAAACTTGAGTTCAATAACTTTATGTAATACTTTTTTTTTTTCAAATTTTGGGCCCCAAAATTAAGGTGCATCTTATACATGGGATTGTCTTATACATGGGGAAATATGGTAATTCAACCATTTAAGTGTACAATTTAATGGTTTTTTAGTATGTTTGCAATGTTATGCAACCATTACCACAATCAATTTTGAGAACATATTACCCCAAGAGGAAGCCTTTACTAATTAGCAGTTACTCCTCATTTACCCTAACTTTCCCAGCTCTAGTCAAACACTAATCTACTTTGTGTTTTTACAGATTTATCTATTCTGGACATTTCAAAGAATTGGAATTTTATAATATGATTTGTGTTTTTTTGCAATTGGCTTCGTTCTCCTAGCGTAATGTTTTCAAAGTTTATCCATCTTGCAGTATCCTTTTTCTGAGTAATATTCCATTCTATGGACAGATCACATTTTGTGTATTCATTCATTAGCTGATGAACATTTTGGTTGTTTGCACTTTTTGACTGTGATGAATAATACTGATATGAACATTTGTCTGCAAATTTTTATATGGACATGTACTTTAATTTTTTTGCATATATATACACCTAAAAGTCAAATTGCTGGGGCATTATGGTAGCACTATGTTTAACATTTTGAAGAAATGTCACATTGTTTTCCAAAGTGGCTGCAATAGTTTATGTTCCTACTAGCAATGAATGGGGGGAAAGTTCCAATTTCTCCACACCCTCTCAAACATTTTTTTATTATAGTCATCAAAATCATTGTGAAGTATTATCTCATGTGGTTTTAATATTTATTTCTCTAATGACTAATAACATATTTTCATGTGCTTTTTGGCCATTGTATATTTTCTTTGGAGAAATGTCTTTAGTTTGTTTTTTAAAAAGCACTTATTACCAAATTATACTTTGAATAATGTACTTAAACGAAAGCATAAATTATAGCTAAGACATTAAATATCACTTACCTTCCTTAGTGTATATTGTATTGAAAATTTGAAGAAGGACATAATGGGGCACATTAGCCTTAAAAGATTACTCTTTTTAGGCCCTGGCCGGTTGGCTCAGCGGTAGAGCGTTGGCCTAGCGTGCGGAGGACCCGGGTTCGATTCCCGGCCAGGGCACACAGGAGAAGCGCCCATTTGCTTCTCCACCCCTCCGCCGCGCTTTCCTCTCTGTCTCTCTCTTCCCCTCCCGCAGCCAAGGCTTCATTGGCGCTGGGGATGGCTCTGTGGCCTCTGCCTCAGGCGCTAGAGTGGCTCTGGTCGCAACATGGCGACGCCCAGGATGGGCAGAGCATCGCCTCCTGGTGGGCAGAGCGTCGCCCCATGGTGGGCTTGCCGGGTGGATCCCGGTCGGGCACATGCGGGAGTCTGTCTGACTGTCTCTCCCTGTTTCCAGCTTAAGAAAAATGAAAAAGAAAAAAAAAAAATTAAAAAAATTAAAAAAAGAAAAAAAAAAGATTACTCTTTTTAATAAAAAATCGACTTGGTCCTTATTTACTTACTTATTTATTTATTTATTTATAGTGCTTCGTTGGAATTTGGAAATCTGGATGAAAGTTCTCTGGTTCAGACAAATGGAAGTGATCTCAGTGCAGAAGATAGAGAACTCCTGAAAGCTTATCATCATAGTTTTGATGATGAAAAAGTAGACTTGGATTTGATTATGCATCTTCTATACAATATCTGCCATAGTTGTGATGCTGGTAAATAAGTGTTGTCTAAAACAGTATTTTTCAACCATCGGTCCAGGGACCAGTCCTCCAGAAATTTCATGCTGGTCCATGAAAGAGTTAATCACCCTGATACTGTATGAAGATTACAGACCTAATGATCTTAGTCAAATTCTCTTATGCTCAGGGTGATTTCTGCCTTATTGGTCCCTGAAATAACTCTCCTATTTTCATTGGTTCCCAAGTATAGTTGATAACCATTGATCTAAAAGACCTGGAACAAAAATGTATACTTTGATGTAAAAATTCATATTTTGTGTGTACAAATTTTTATGTAATTCCCTTGATAATGATACACGATCTCTTAAATGTCATCTTATTACATTTTATCAGTACTTGAAAACGTGATGTAGTTTATTATAGCTAATTCTATTGATTGAGTTTGGTTTCACAGTGAAATTTAATATTAACAAAATCATTTTTCTCCAAGGTGCAATATTAATTTTTCTTCCTGGATATGATGAAATTGTTGGACTGAGGGATCGCATCCTATTTGATGACAAGCGGTTTGCTGACAGTACACATAGGTAAAAGCTAAAGCTTTATATTTTTTGCTTTATATAAGAGATACATACCATAGCATACTTTCTCTTTCAATTGTGAACAGATATCAAGTCTTTATGCTTCATTCAAATATGCAAACATCTGATCAGAAGAAAGTATTAAAAAACCCACCTGCAGGTGTTCGGAAAATAGTAAGCTTCATAATATCTTATTTTTATATTTTATTAATCATTGTTTGTTTTTGTGTTAACTATAACATGACATCCCTTTACAGATCCTTTCCACCAATATTGCTGAAACCAGCATCACAGTCAATGATGTTGTCTTTGTTATTGATTCTGGTAAGGTGAAAGAGGTATGTATAGATAAGTTGTATTTTTAACTGAAATGAGGAAGGCTAAGTTCTATTCAAATGCATACTTTTATGAGCAGAATTCACTTTACTGGAAAAATTTCTGGTTCTAGATAAATTTAACATAGTAAATGTTAGTGAGTATTCTGCCTTAAACAATTCAGTATATAGGATCTATCTTGTTATTTTAACAAATTATGCAAAACAATTATCTTTTGCTCACTAAATACTAAGAGGAAAGTAAAAGGTTTGGCTAGTTACAGTGAAAATTTTATCAATTACATATTTTGTATTTTTTACATATTTTGTATGTTTTTCTTCTACATGTAGGAATGGCCTATGTCCTTCTTATTTATTGTTATGTCTTCAGTGCTACACATATAGTAGGTTTGCAAAAGATATTTAGTGTAAGAGAACCATGCTGAAATAAAGTGAACAAAACCATTATTAGCCTATCACCTGCTTTTATAAAAATAAATTTTATTGGGAAACTGCCATGTTTATTCTTTGACCCACTCTCTGTGGCTACTTTTACACTGCAATGGCAGATATGAGTATTGCAACAGAAACCCTCTACAAAGGCTAAAATATTTAGTACCAGTTCCTACTGTAAATAAAGGCAACATAGGCCTGTGCTGGTTGGCTCAGTGGTAGAGCTTTGGTCTGGTGTGTGGATGTCCCAGGTTTGATTCCTGTCAGGGCACATAGGAGAAGCCCCCATCTGCTTCTCCACTCCTCCCCCTCTTCTTTTTCTCTCTCTCTTTTCTACTCTCCCGCAGCCATGGCTTGATTGGAGTAAGTTGGCCCTGGGTACTGAGGATGGCTCCATGGCCTCTGCCTCAGGTGCTAAAAAATGGCTCCAGTTTCAACGAAGCAATGGTGTAGTGCCCCAAATGGGCAGAGCATCGCCCCTTGATGATCTTGCTGGGTGGATCCTGATTGGGGCATGTGTGGGAGCCTGTCTCTGCCTGCCTTCCTCTCACTAAAAAAACCCCCCCCAAAACAGAAAGAATATAGGCAGCATATATGTTCTTTTAGTATTGGAATGCCTAGCAACTCTCAATATACTTAACCTTTCACTGAACGAATTGAAAATGATAGAGGTAGTTGATTTTTCAAGGAAAGAAGTACTATTCATGTTGTAGAAGGTGAATTATGTCCATTCTAGTGGAGATAAATGATTTTTTTAATGATAGAGATAGAGAGACAGAGAGAGGGACAGATAGAGACAGACAGGCGGGAAGGGAGAGAGATGAGAACCATCAATTCTTTATTGCAGCACCTTAGTCTTCTTAGTTGTACATTGATTGCTTTCTCATATGTGCCTTGATCAGGGGCGATAGCAGAGCCAGTGACCCCTTGCTCAAGCCAATGACCGTGGGCTCAAGCCAGCAACCTTTGGGCTCAAGCCAGTGACCATAGAATCTTGTCTATGACCCTACGCTCAAGCTAGCAACGCCATGCTCAAGCTGGTGAGCCCTCACTCAAGCTGGCATCCTCGAGGTTTTGAACCTGGGTCCTCTGCATCCCAGTCCAATGTTCTGTCCACTGCACCACTGCTTGGTCAGGCTAAATGATTATTTTTAATGTGAAAATTTGTTAATTACTTTATAATGTTTTCAATATAGTTTTTAGGATTAGCTTATTAAAAATAAAATATCATTATAAAAGTTTGACATTTAATTATATTGGATATTGTAAAAGAGGGATATATTTTATTTTTTATAGGAGGGTAAGAATATTATCATTAAAAGTCTGAATAAGGAATCAATGAAAATTCAGATTTTATTGCCCTAAAATTATCTAAAACTGAAGTAGATTTTGACTAAGAAATTAATTTCTTTAAATGTTATTTATCAAATAAACCATAGTTTAGAAGATGATGCTAGTGTCAAAAGTAATTTACATACAATATTGACAAATGTAACATTTCATTAAAAACTAAGCAGCATCTTTACTAATCCCACAATTAAACTATTAGAACATTTGTTTGTTTTATATAGTTATTTTTCAAAAAAGAAAGTATATCACTGAATGAAGTATATATTTTAGTTAAGAATGAAATCTTTAAAAATATTTTTCTACAGTACATTTTCACTTTAGATTCTATGAGGAAGTATGCTGTAACAATCTGGATAGGCTAACTTCATTAGTCTCAGCAGGAGGTAAAATGGAAGGGGTTAAAATTTTTTCACTTTGGGATAGGATTGGTTCAGAAATTGTTGTTGTTCTTATTTCTCCAGATCAAGCTCCCTGAAAAGTATTTTATAAAACTGTCTTTCCCTGATCATTTCTATTCCCAACAGTAATGTAAATCTGGTGGAAAGTGACATGGAGAGAATAGACCAGCTCTTTCCAGTCTTTGATGCTTGTGAGAACTGACTGCTATTACTCAGCTATAGCAGAGAGAAACAGATAGCTCAGCAAGGCACAGAGAGAGGAAGTTTTTAAGCTCTTCTGAGTTGTTTTCATTCTTTTCCTTAGAATGTTTTTAGTCAGAAATCTGGATTAAAAAGAAATTAGTCCCCTGTTGTCATTATCTAATCAAGAGGAGCTTTGAATTAAACTTGGCATATTAAATATATATATATGTAGTAATATTTTTGCTATTTCTTCTTAAATACCTTTTATGTTTTGACATGAAGTTGATTTAAATATTACAATATTACAGAAATCCTTTGATGCACTGAATTTTGTTACAATGTTAAAAATGGTGTGGATTTCCAAAGCTAGTGCCATACAACGAAAAGGCAGGTAATGTCTATCTAATGTACATATTATCTTCTTTCAAATCTTTAAGGAATGAATTGGTAGAGACAAAAATGATGGTAGGAGATTCTTTCTAATAATTCCATTTATAGGGAGAAATGAGAGTAGCCTGGATTGTTATAGAGGTGGTAGAAATAAAGAGAAGTAGATAATTCACTCAGGAGACATTTAGAAGAGTAGTATTGGTGATCATCTGTCCAGGGGGTCAGGGGTAAGGAATATAGTGGAATCATGGGTGTCATACATGTTCTTTTTTTTTTTTCCAAAGAGAGAGGGACATATAGGGACAGACAGAGAGGCAGGGAGAGAGATGAGAAGCATCAACTCATAGTTGTGGCACTTTTAGTTCATTGATTGCTTTCTCATATGTGCCTTGACTAGGGGGTTACAGCTGAGCCAGTGACCCCTTGCTCAAGCTAGCAACCTTTGACTCAAGCCAGCAACCTTGGGCTTCAAGCCAGTGTAACCATGGGTCATGGCTATGATCCCACACTCAAGCCAGCGACCCTGCACTCAAGCTGGTGAGCCTGCGTTCAAGCCGGCGACCTAGGGGTTTCAAACCTGGGTCCTCAGCATCCCAGGTCAATGCTCTATCCACTGTGTCACTGTCTGGTCAGGCAGTACAGGTTCTATTTCAGAGAATTTTGTGGATAGTGATGCCATTGTCTGGTAGGGAAAATGGGAAGAGTAGTTATGTTGAGGAAAATAATTAATTTTTGCTTGTGTTGAGCTAGAGCTGACTATGGAAAATCAAGAGGAGTTAAGAGGCTTCTGAAGTATAGGTTAGAATTAGTATAAAGAGATCTAGATGGATAGAAATTGAAGACAGGAGGATAATGAAAATCACCTTGAGAGAGGGAAGAATAAGAAGAGCAGAGGTGAGTCCAAACTCAGAGGAACATCAACATTTAAGGATTTGCAAAGAGAACTTCTCAGAGGAGGCTGTACAGGTGGGAGAACTGATGGGTGTATAATAAGGGAAGCATTTGATGAAGGAAGAAATGGTCCAACAATGTCAGAGTTTATAACTTGTATCACATTCTGTTATAGTTTTGTTTGCCACTGTGATCTGTGAGCTTTGCGAAGATAAGGATTGTTTCTGTATATCACTTAGCATATTCAACCTTGCCATTAGCAGATATAGCAACTGGGTGAAATTAAAAGATTACTTTTCCTCAAAATAATTTTGTCACTGTCTAAAAAATTATACAAATCTCTATGATGATGGGATAAATGACACTGCCTTGGGGTTGTGTAATCATGGATAATTTGTATAACTTGCATCAGTGTGCCTGAACACAGTGCTTGGTATCAGCTCAGTAAAGTTGGTTAAATTTAAATTACCATATGTTTATTCATGGTTTATTTTTTACTCACTTTCATATATAATTCTTTTTTTTTATTTCTACCATCAGCTTAGACTGTACAGAGGTGGGCAAAAGTAGGTTAATAATAATATCAATAATAAATACAATAAATAAATAAATAATAATACAAGAATAAACTGTTTCACATACTTACACTGTAAACCTACTTTTGCCTACCCCGTATATCATGTAGGTATCATTCATGAATCTTACTTTATAAATGAGATAATTAAGTCCTAGACAACTGAAGTGCCTTCTGAAAGGATTCATAGAGGATAAGTATCAGAACTGAGATTCAAACTTAGATGTCCTGATACTGGTTTATTTGTTTTGTCTCCTAAATCACATTGGTTATACAGTTTTCATATTATGGTCTTTATTCCTTGAGTCATACTTTTATATTTTACTTTAAAGGGCAGGGCGATGTAGACCTGGAATTTGTTTCCGTCTGTTCAGTAGACTTCGATTCCAGAATATGTTGGAATTTCAGACTCCAGAACTTTTGAGAATGCCATTACAGGTAGAAGTATACTTAATTCTAAAAGCCTATTTTTGTGGGTGAGGGAGGAGAAGGGACCATTTCAGCTTATGCTGATTGTATTTTTCAGTAATTAATTTATAAAACAAAATTATTAAATACATATTATGGAGAGTGGTTATGTATATAACTAATATTTTTTATATATAAGAAAATTTATTTCATAAATGTCCAAAGTTTTAAAGAATTACTTGAGAACACTTAAGTGATAATACAGTTTATATAAGCATATCATTTGTTTTTATGCAGCATTCTAGGAGTCTGTCAACCATGTAGTGTTCACTATTATATTCTCAATGAGGATTAGAAAACAAATTATTTAAGGTCCAAAACATAACACGAAAATCTCAGTTTAAAATGCTTGGTAGATTTGGAAATAAGTTCATTGAGATTTTCTGCCCTTGTTTTCCTTTGGGTTTTCTGACTTCATGCAACAGCCAGACATGGTAGCTTCTGGGGAAAACTATCAGAACATTAATATGATACTTTGATGTGCTGAGCTAGATGCTGATTTCCAGATTTTTAAAGAGACACTGGATCAGATTTTGGTTACCACTTACTTAGATGACTTCTTACTCCCTCATGCTCATGCGCATTCTATGTATGTTCCTCTTAGAATTAAATACAAAATTATATCCACTGCCTAAATTATCTCTCCTACTTGTGTTTCCAATTTAAATGTTTTAGTTCTTTCCTTTTGTATTCTCTTGACTCATACCTGTAATTTCAATTTCCCCACCACATCTTATTTGTTTCTATCTTAGGGCTTTCATATGTGCTATCTCCTCTCCCTAGACTCCTCCCACCCCTTATTCCTTTAACTCCAACTCAATTTTTACATCTTAGTTTAAGATCATTTTCTCAAAGAAATTGTTTTTGACTTCCCCATGGCTTTTTCCTTCTTGTTCCTCAACTTGATTAAATGTTTTGTTTTACCTCTAAAGTTCCGTGTCCTACATAGCACTTATCACAATTGTAATTAAGAAGTTAATTATATAATTATTCTGTTTTTCACACACAATGAAACTCCGTAAGGGCAGACATTTGTCTGAAAATCTGTCCTCTTCTTTTTCTCCAATTGGCTGCATAATATCTAGCACTTAGTAAGTACTTAAGTATTTGTTGAATGGATTCCAGAATGTAAAGGAGGAAAAAAGATTTTTTTGGACAGTGACTCTTATATGTAAAATCAGTATGAGGAGACATTGTCAATGGTGGCAATGGTAATCTTTTTTTTTTTTTTTTTTTTTCTTCATTTTTCTGAAGCTGGAAACAGGGAGAGACAGTCAGACAGACTCCCGCATGTGCCCGACCGGGATCCACCCGGCACGCCCACCAGGGGCGGTGCTCTGCCCCCCAGGGGGCGATGCTCTGCCCATCCTGGGCGTCGCCATATTGCGACCAGAGCCACTCTAGCGCCTGAGGCAGAGGCCACAGAGCCATGCCCAGCGCCCGGGCCATCTTTGCTCCAATGGAGCCTTGGCTGCGGGAGGGGAAGAGAGAGACAGAGAGGAAAGCGCGGCGGAGGGGTGGAGAAGCAAATGGGCGCTTCTCCTATGTGCCCTGGCCGGGAATCGAACCCGGGTCCTCCGCACGCTAGGCCGACGCTCTACCGCTGAGCCAACCGGCCAGGGCGGCAATGGTAATCTTAATATGAGTTGTTGGAGGGTGTATGTAAAAATCTGGTTCCTATGGCAAAGCATAAGCCCATCTTTCATTGAAAGATATTGTTTCCTTTACTGTTCATTTTAATCAGAGATTCTGCTAGTCTTTATTTGGGAACTATAGTTCTCATGAGTTCTTTAAAAGTAAAAGTCACTTATAAATTTTAATATTTCAAAATTATTTGCTATTCTAATTTACAGGAACTTTGTTTACATACCAAGCTGTTAGCCCCAGTTAATTGTCCTATTGCTGACTTCCTTATGAAAGCTCCTGAACCTCCACCAGCTTTAATTGTGAGAAATGCTGTACAAATGCTTAAGGTTGGTGTCTTTACAGTTTTAGTTAACCTATTTTACTTGAAACTTAAGCCAAATGAGAACACATCTTAACTAATTTTGTACTTTAAAAAATTATCTTAATCATGTACTTTGACTAATACTGTTGTAGTTATAATAAAACTAGTTTTTTTGTATATTTGAAACAAAATATATTTTTTGTGAGATGTGGTAGCAAAACAAAATTTACATTCTTTTTCTTATAGATTGTTTTTAGGTATGTCACTTGCTTAAGCGTTGTTTTCGGTTATGTCAAATTCTGTTTTGTATCCTTTTATTTAGACAATAGATGCAATGGATGCATGGGAAGATCTCACTGAACTTGGATATCATTTGGCTGACTTGCCAGTAGAACCACATCTTGGTAAAATGGTCCTGTGTGCTGTTGTTTTAAAGTGTCTGGACCCCATCCTTACAATTGCTTGCACACTAGCCTATCGAGATCCCTTTGTCCTGCCAACCCAGGCCTCTCAGAAACGTGCAGCTATGCTTTGTAGGAAACGTTTCACTGCAGGAACTTTCAGTGATCATATGGCACTTCTCAGAGCATTCCAGGTACTATCAGTGTTACTTTATTTCTGAAAATGTTGCTGGTTAAACACACTCCTTGAGCAAGTGTAAGAAATTTAAAAAGTAGATATGATTTCATTAATTTTGTTTCATTAGAAAGTCAATTTTTTTAATAGCCCAGAAAAAAACCTTCCTACTGTTAAGTATGTTAAAATTGTCAGTTTTTCTCTACCATTTTTCTTTCATTTCCTCTTTATTAGGAATATGTGTATTGTTTTGTATATATTTTTTTATTTTTATTTATACTTGTATTTATTTTCAATACTCAGGTTCCTTATCTTTCAGTAATATCTTAGGTGAGGAATGCTCCAAAATTTTAGTTAATAAATATTGTATATTATTCCAGTATGTAGAAGAAAGCTTGAAAGAAAATTATCTTGATTTTAATATAATTTTTTAGAGTACATCTTTTTCTTGTGTGTTCAAGACACTATGCTAAAATCTTAATTTTATACAGCAAAATCATAGGATCATTTAGAATCTCTTAAGATAATAGAAATGAAAAATTGAGGGAAGTGCTAAATGGGAAAAAAAGATAAGGAAAGTGAGACTCTGTAGAAGGGAAATTATATGTAATTTAGAAATTTATATGCAGGGAAGAAAATGTTACTTCCTGAAAAGGTAGACATGTTATTTATCCTTAAATTCTCTTAAATGTAGTCTATACCTGTACATTAAAAAACTTTTTTTTGTTTATGCAGAAAGTACTTTTTCCCAAGCATTTTTTTATAATGCATACAATTTACACAAATAATGATAACCTTTTTTGTGAGCATTAAACAATGGGTAATGCATTGCTATTAATTGAGTCTGTTCAGTACCATATATTTTAAAGATCAGTAGCATGATATAATTAGAGGGAGATTTGGAGAATTACTGTCTATTTCTTGCTTTTCCCCTACTCCCTGAAAAGCAGAGAAGATAGATAATACTGCTTTTCTATATTCCAAAGGAAAAGGACGCATTTTCAATAGGAGCTGTTTTATTCTGCACATTGATGGTTTCTAGAAATTCCACTTTCCAGTCTCAGACTGATTAGGAAGTTGATAAAAAGGTTATTTTGGGAAGAATGGAGGATTCTTAGGTATAACTGATGTTATGATGGCTTAGTTGAAAAATCTCCATACTCTTCATGGAGAAAAATTAACAGCTATATATGAAAGGTAAATATTTTTACATAGCTGGTCAGTTAGGTTACCTGATATTTAGTTCTCTCAGGGATTTTATAAACTCAGAGGCTTTCATAGCATTTGAGTATAAATTAACTAATGATACATTTTATTTGATCACAAAGTTTTAGATTTTATTTTTATATTTAATTTTTAAATTATTTTTTAAAAATTAAGGTATAATTGGCATATAAGTTTCAGGTGTACAACATAATGATGTACTATTTGTAAATCTAATTAAAATATTCATCATCACACAGTTGAAATTTTTTTCTTTTTTTTTAATAAATAAATTTTTATTTTAATGGGGTGACATCAATAAATCAGGATACATATATTCAAAGAAAACATGTCCAGGTTATCTTGTCATTCAATTCTGTTGCATACCCATCACCCAAAGTCAGACTGTCCTCCGTCACCTTCTATCTAGTTTTTTTTGTGCCCCTCCCCCTTTCCTCCTCCTCTCCCTCCTTCTTTCCCTCTACCCCCCATAACCACCACACTCTTGTCCATGTCTCTTAGTCTCATTTTTATGTCCCACCAATGTGTGGAATCCTGCATTTCTTGTTTTTTTCTGATTTAGTTATTTCACTCCGTATAATGTTATCAAGATCCCACCATTTTGTTGTAAGTGATCCGATGTCATCATTTCTTATGGCTGAATAGTATACCATGGTGTATATGTGCCACATCTTTTTTTTTTTTTGCTCATGTTTTTTTTTTTTTTAATTTTATTTTTTTAATGGGGCGACATCAATAAATCAGGATACATATATTCAAAGATAACAAGTCCAGGTTATCTTGTTGTTCAATTATGTTGCATACCCATCACCCAAAGTCAGATTGTCCTCTGTCACCTTCTATCTAGTTTTCTTTGTGCCCCTCCCCCTCCCCCTTTCCCTCCTCCCCCCGTAACCACCACACTCTTATCAATGTCTCTTAGTTTCACTTTTATGTCCCACCTACGTATGGAATAATGCAGTTCCTGGTTTTTTCTGATTTACTTATTTCACTTCATATAATGTTATCAAGACCCCACCATTTTGCTGTAAATGATCCGATATCATCATTTCTTATGGCTGAGTAGTATTCCATAGTGTATATGTGCCACATCTTCTTTATCCAGTCATCTATTGACGGGCTTTTTGGTTGTTTCCATGTCCTGGCCACTGTGAACAATGCTGCAATGAACATGGGGCTGCATGTGTCTTTACGTATCAATGTTTCTGAGTTTTGGGGGTATATACCCAGGAGAGGGATTGCTGGGTCATAAGGTAGTTCTATTTTCAGTTTTTTGAAGAACCACCATACTTTCTTCCATAATGGTTGTACTACTTTACATTCCCACCAACAGCGTATGAGGGTTCCTTTTTCTCCACAGCCTCTCCAACATTTGCTATTACCTGTCTTGTTAATACTAGCTAATCTAACAGGTGTGAGGTGGTATCTCATTGCACTTTTTTTTATTTTTTTATTTTTTTTTGTATTTTTCTGAAGCTGTAAACGGGGAGAGACAGTCAGACAGACTCCCGCATGCGCCCGACCGGGATCCACCCGGCACGCCCACCAGGGGGCAACGCTCTGTCCCTGTGGGGCGTCGCTCTGTCGGGACCAGAGCGACCCCGGCGCCTGGGGCAGAGGCCAAGGAGCCATCCCCAGCACCCAGGCCATCCCCGCTCCAATGGAGCCTCGCTGCGGTAGGGAAAGAGAGAGACAGAGAGGAAGGAGAGGGGGGGGAGGGGTGGAGAAGCAGATGGGCGCTTCTCCTGTGTGCCCTGGCCGGGAATAGAACCCGGGACTTCTGCACGCCAGGCCGATGCTCTACCACTGAGCCAACCGGCCAGGGCTCATTGCAGTTCTGATTTGCATTTCTCTAATAACTAAAGAAGATGAGCATCTTTTCATATATCTGTTGGCCATTTGTATTTCTTCCTGGGAGAAGTGTCTGTTCATGTCCTCTTTCCATTTTTTTATTGGATTGTTTGTTTTTTTGTTGTTGAGTTTTATGAGTTCTTTACATTTTGGATATTAGGCCCTTATCTGAGCTGTTGTTTGAAAATATCATTTCCCATGTAGTTGGCTTTCTGTTTATTTTGTTATCAGTTTCTCTTGCTGAGCAAAAACTTCTTAGTCTGATGTAGTCCCATTCATTAATTTTTGCCTTCACTTCTCTTGCCATTGGAGTCAAATTCATAAAATGCTCTTTAAAACCCAGGTCCATGAGTTGAGTACCTATGTCTTCTTCTATGTACTTAATTGTTTCAAGTCTTATGTTTAGATCTTTGATCCATTTTGAGTTAATTTTAGTACAGAGGGACAAACTGTAGTCCAGTTTCATTCTTTTGCATGTGGCTTTCCAGTTTTCCCAGCACCATTTATTGAAGAGGCTTTCTTTTCTCCATTGTGTGTTGTTGGTCCCTTTATCAAAAATTATTTGACTATATATATGTGGTTTTATTTCTCGACTGTCTATTCTGTTCCATTGGTCTGAGTGTCTATTTTTCTGCTAATACGATGCTGTTTTGATTATCGTGGCCTTATAATATAGTTTGAAGTCAGGTATTATAATGCCCCCAGCTTCATTCTTTTTCTTTAGGATTGCTTTGGCTATTCGGGGTTTTTTATAGTTCCATATAAATCTGATGATTTTTTGCTTTATTTCTTTAAAAAAGTCATTGGAATTTTGATGGGAATTGCATTAAATTTGTATATTGCTTTGAGTAATATGGCCATCTTGATTATATTTATTCTTCCTAACCAAGAAAAAGGTATATTCTTCCATCTCATTATATCTTTTTCGATTTCCCTTAACAATGGTTTATAGTTTTCATTATATAAATCCTTTACATTCTTTGTTATGTTTATTCCTAAGTATTTTATTTTTTTTGTTGCAATCGTGAAGGGAATTATTCTTTTGAGTTCGTTCTCAATTGTTTCATTGTTGGCATATAGAAAGGCTATTGACTTCTGTATGTTAATTTTGTATCATGCGACCTTACTGTATTGGCTTATTGTTTCTAGTAGTCTTTTGTGAATTCTTTGGGGTTTTCGATGTATAGGATCATATCATCTGCAAAAAGTGATACCTTTACTTCTTCTTTTCCGATATGGATGCCTTTTATTTCTTTGTCTTGTCTGATTGCTCTGGCTAGAACCTCTAGTACCACATTAAATAAGAGTGGAGAGAGTGGACAACCCTGTCTTGTCCCTGATTTAAGGGGGAAAGCCTTCAGTTTTGTGCCATTTAATATGATGTTAGCTGATGGTTTATCATATATGGCCTTTATCATGTTGAGATATTTTCCTTTTGTTGAGAGTCTTAAACATAAAATTGTGTTGTATTTTATCGAAAGCCTTTTCTGCGTCTATTGATAAGATCATGTGGTTTTTGTTCTTTGTTTTGTTGATATGGTGTATTATGTTAACCCTTTTACATATGTTGAACCATCCTTGAGATTCTGGGATGAATCCCACTTGATCATGATGTATTATTTTTTTAATATGTTGTTGTATTCGATTTGCTAGTATTTTGTTTAGTATTTTAGCATCTGTATTCATTAGAGATATTGGTCTGTAGTTTTCTTTTTTTGTGCCATCCTTGCCTGGTTTTGGTATGAGGGTTATGTTGGCCTCATAAAATGTGTTTGGAAGTATTGCTTCTTCTTCAATTTTTTGGAAGACTTTGAGTAGAATAGGAACCAAGTCTTCTTTGAATGTTTGATAAAATTCGCTGGTATAGCTGTCAGGGCCTGGACTTTTATTTTTGGGGAGGTTTTTAATGTTTTTTTTCTATTTCTTCTCTACTAATCGGTCTGTTTAGGCTTTCTGCTTCTTCTTTTTTTTTTTTTTTTTTTTTTTTTTTTTTTTTTTTCATTTTTTTTTTTTCATTTTTCTGAAGCTGGAAACAGGGAGAGACAGTCAGACAGACTCCCGCATGCGCCCGACCGGGATCCACCCGGCCCGCCCACCAGGGGCGGTGCTCTGCCCCCCAGGGGGCGATGCTCTGCCCATCCTGGGCGTCGCCATATTGCGACCAGAGCCATTCCAGCGCCTGAGGCAGAGGCCACAGAGCCATGCCCAGCGCCCGGGCCATCTCTGCTCCAATGGAGCCTTGGCTGCGGGAGGGGAAGAGAGAGACAGAGAGGAAAGCGCGGCGGAGGGGTGGAGAAGCAAATGGGCGCTTCTCCTGTGTGCCCTGGCCGGGAATCGAACCCGGGTCCTCCGCACGCTAGGCCGACGCTCTACCGCTGAGCCAACCGGCCAGGGCCCCTGCTTCTTCTTGACTCAGTCTAGGAAGGTTGTATTGTTCTAGGAATTTATCCATTTTCTCTAGGTTGTTGAATTTAGTGGCATAAAGTTTTTCATAGTATTCTACAATAATTCTTTGTATATCTATGGTGTCCGTGGTGATTTCTCCTCTTTCATTTTGGATTTTGTTTATATGAGTTCTTTCTCTTTTTCCTTGGTAAGTCTTGCCAACGGTTTGTCAATTTTGTTGATCTTTTCAAAGAACCAGCTCCTTGTTCTATTAATTTTTTCTATAGTTTTTCTGTTCTCTATTTCATTTATTTCTGCTCTGATTTTTATTATTTCCTTTCTTCGGCTGGTTTTGGGTTGTCTTTGTTCCTCTTTTTCTAGTTCCTTAAGGTGTGAAGTTAAGTGGTTCACTTGGGCTCTCTCTTGTTTGTTCATATATGCCTGAAGTGATATGAACTTCCCTCTTATCACTGCTTTTGCTGCATCCCGTAGATTCTGATATATCGTATTGTCATTTTCATTTGTCTGTATATATCTTTTGATCTCTGCACTTATTTCTTCTTTGACCCATTCATTTTTTAAAAGTATGTTGTTTAGTTTCCACATTTTTGTGGGATTTTTTTCCTCTTTTTTGCAGTTGAATTTTATTTCAAGGCTTAATGATCAGAAAATATGCTTGGTGTACAACTTCGATTTTTCTGAATTTGCTGATGTTGTTTTTGTGGCCTAAATATGGTCAATTCTTGAGAATGATCCATGTACACTGGAGAAAAAAGTATACTCAGTCACTTTGGGATGAAATGTCCTGTAGATGTCTATCATATCCAGGTGCTCTAGTGTTTTGTTTAAGGCCACTATGTCTTTGTTGATTCTCTGTTTGGATGACCGATCTAGAGCCGTCAGCGGTGTATTGAGGTCTCCAAGTATGATTGTATTTTTGTCAGTTTTTGTTTTAAGGTCAATAAGTAGCTGTCTTATATATTTTGGTGCTCCTTGGTTTGGTGCATATATATTAAGAATTGTTATGTCTTCGTGATTCAGTGTCCCCTTAGCCATTATGAAATGGCCATTTTTGTCTCTGAGTCCTTTTGCTGTCTTGTAGTCAGCATGATCAGATATGAGTATTGCTACACCTGCTTTTTTTTGGATATTTGCTTGGAGTATTGTTTTCCAGCCTTTCACTTTGAATTTGTTTTTATCCTTGTTACTTAGATGAGTTTCCTGTAGGCAGCATACGGTTGGATTTTCTTTTTTAATCCATTCTGCTACTCTGTGCCTTTTTATTGGTGAGTTTAATCCGTTTACATTTAGTGTAATTATTGACACTTGTGACTTCCCTATTGCCATTTTATATCTTGCTTTCTGTTAGTTTTGTGTCTTGTTTGATCCTTCCGTTTTTCTATCTTTTGTTTTTATTTGGTTGTATTCCATACATCTTTCCTCTGTTGCTATCTTTTTTATCTCATGTGCTTCTGTGGTGGTTTTTTCAATGGTGGTTACCTTTAAGTAATGAAAAGGGTTCCTACCCTGTTCATTGTAGCGCACTATTTTGCGAGTCCTTTTGCACTCCATCGTCCTTTGCTACTGTTAATCTCCATCCTCCCTACCCCTTTCTTTTTGTTGTTGTCACAGTTTAAATTTGGTTTTATTGTGTTCTTTTTGGAGCTTTTACTTGTGGCTTTGTTTTTTTTTTTTGTTCTTTGTATCTGATTGGAGAACCCCCTTTAGTAATTCCTGGAGTGAGGGTTTTCTGATGATAAATTCCCTCATCTTTTCTGTATCTGTGAATGTTTTTATTTCTCCTTCATATTTGAAGGATAGCTTTGATGGGTATAGTATTCGTGGCTGAAAGTTTCTCTCTTTCAGGACTTTAAATATTGGGGTCCACTCTCTTCTAACTTGTAGAGTTTCTGCTGAGAAATCTGATGATAATCTAATGGGCCTTTCTTTATATGTTGTATTCTTCTTTTCCCTGGCTGCCTTGAGAATTTTTTCTTTGCCGTTGGTTTGTGCCAATTTCATTATGATGTGCCTTGGAGTAGGTTTGCTGGGGTTAAGAAAACTCGGAATTTTGTTTGCTTCTTGAATTTGAGGCCTTAGTTCTTTCCACAGGCTTGGGTAGTTCTCATCTATTATTTGTTTGAGTATGTTCTCCATTCCATTTTCTCTCTCTTCTCCCTCTGATATACCTATTATTCTTATGTTGTTCTTTTTGATGGAGTCAGATAATTCTTGTAGGGCTATCTCATTTTTTAAAATTTTTGAGTCTCTTTCTTCTTCTCTCTGTTGTGCCTCAAGTTGCTTGTCTTCTATTTCACTAATCCTCTCTTCTATCTGGCCTGTTCTATTAGCTAAGCTTGTTACCTCGTTTTTCAGCTTGTGAATTGAGTTTTTCATCTCTGTTTGGTTTTTTTTTTATAGTTTCAATTTCCTTGGAAATATATTCTTTGTGTTCACTGAGTTGTTTTCTGAGCTCCCTAAATTGCCTTTCTGTGTTTTCTTGTATATCTCGGAGGATGTTTTATCTTGAATTCTCTGTCATTTAGCTCCAAGGTTTCCAATATATTAAATTTTTTCTCCATAGATTTTTCTTCATCTAGCTGTGTTACCTCTCTTTCTTTTGTATCCATGATATTTGATTTTCTCTTCCTTAATGACATCTGAGGGTGGTTTTGTTGATAGTATTAATGAGATTTAATAAAGAATAAAAAGTTAAAAAAATAAAAAATTGAAAAGAGTTGTTTTTTTAAAAAAAATTAATAATGGAATAAAGAAAAATAAAATAAAATAAAAATTAAAAAAAAGGAAATTATTCCCCCCCCTCCTTTTTTCCTCTCCTCTCCTCTCCCCTCTTTCTTGAGAAAATCTTGTGGTGAACTGTGAATTATATTGTATTAAATAGAACAAACAATTCCTGTAATGGAGGGCCTGAATTGTGGAAAACTAATAAAGGGGCAAAAAAAAAAAAAAAGAAAAAGAAAAAAGAAGGGGGTATGGACCCGTAAAAAGCAAATAAAGAAAAAATTTGGGTCAAGAATAAAATGATTTGCTTTTAGGTGTTGGTTGACTAAGAGTTATGAAGAGAGGAATAAGAGGGAAACAGGAAAATGGGGGGACAAATTAAAAAATTACTATTGTATTTAGTGGAACAAGAACTAGATAAAATGGAGAGCCGGGGATGGGAGCACTGCTAGTGAGTTAAAAAAGTGAAGTAAAACCCCCCCAAAATGCCACAAACATACGTTTGAGTCCCTGATAAGATAATTTGTTCGTT
Organism: Saccopteryx bilineata; assembly: GCF_036850765.1. NCBI lineage: Eukaryota > Metazoa > Chordata > Mammalia > Chiroptera > Emballonuridae > Saccopteryx > Saccopteryx bilineata. The sequence continues at coordinate 242,802,747 of NC_089493.1, forward strand.
ATTGAGGTTTGAATGAGAGGAGATGTAAAGGAGAAAGGAAGAAACTAATATAGAGGGAGAAAAGAGAGAGAGAGAGAACAAAAAAGAGGGAACCACTAAAAGAAGAAAAAAGAAAAAGAGAGAGAGAGAGAGAGAGAGAGTTAAGGGTTTTGGAGTGCAACCCTCATAGAGAGAAAGGAAAAGAAAGAAAAGATAATGGGAGATGTAACACTTATGGTTAGTGTAGTTCAAGGAGAGGAGAGAGTAAGACCGGCAGAGAGTTAATCGACCAAATTGGAGGAGGAAAAAAAAATATCAAGCATGAAGATAAGAGAAACTAACGATCAAATATAATAAAATGGGATAGGTTATAAAGTCTGCGGATTATTCTGGATTTTGAGAGGTTATCTTCTTGCTTTTTCTTTTGTCTCTCTCTTCCTGGTCGGTGACTCTGTACCCCGGGTTCTGCCCCTTGGCACGCTCAGGTAGAGGTTTGCAGTTGATAAGTGTCTATGGCAATGTCATGTATTGTGCTTCAGTCTCGTTGGCAGTCGAGGCTCATTAGCATTTATAGGCTCTGCCAGCGAGAGAGTCCGTGTTCCTGTTGCCTCTCTCCTAGTCTTTTCTTCCTCAATTAGTAGCCTGATAATCCACCTGTGGGGTTGCTGCTGCCTCTGCCTGGATAGTAAGAGGCTCAAAGAGCTGGCAACTCCCCACTCTATTTCCACTCAGCACAGGGCTCTGGGTGAGGCTCAGTCAGTCAGAGCTACTAGCATAATCAGGCGGGGCTTCCGTCCACTCCAAGACCTCTGGCTCTGCCACTCTGTCCGGTAACACCTGCGGGCACCCACTCGCGGGGTGCTTGGAGGAAACTCTCGCTCACTATCTGCGTGCGCAGACCAGGATATCAGGCCGGCAGTCCCACCCTCATGGAAAAGTTCCAGTGTTGGAATTGGCTCTTGCTCCGTCCTCATGCGCGGCTTTTGCAAGGTGCTGCGGCGGCCAGAGATTCCGCTTTTGGCCCACACAAAGGTCCCTGACTCTGCTCCTCTGTGGGATAACACGGGCGCACACTGCCGAGGTACTCGGAGGAATCTCTAGCTCACTATCTGCGCGCGCCGACCAGGGGATCGGGGAAAATGGCTGCCCCACTTGTCTTTCTTTGTCTGGGTTTGGTGCGAGTGTTAGCTTGTATTGACTGGGTTGCCACAGGAACAGTTTTTCCTCGGCCTGGATCTCTGTGCCACAGCCTGGTTCGGCCGTTTGTGCCGCGGCCTGGATCTATTCACCCCCTTTGCCTGCCTTAGTTTCTATATTCTCAGTTCCCAGTGAAAGCCGCCCTGTTTAGGTTAGTGAGGAAGGCGGAGCATTTCTTACTCCCTATTTCCTTCGGGGTTTGGTTATATATTTAGCCAATTTTTCACTCGACCATACCTTCGGGTGTATTGTGAAACATCTGGAGGCTCCAAGGATAGGTTTTTCTGTTTCTGGTTGAAGATCTTGTTGAGTTTTGGGGGAGATTTATCTGTATCGCTTCCTACCCCGCCATTACTCTGATGTCATCCTGTGCCACATCTTCTTTATCTAGTCTTCTGGTTTTTTTTTTGGTTTTTACAGTGATTAAAGCCTGTAAGCAAACTCTTGGCCAATACAGCAAGAATCCATAAAAGAGTAGTGTCCTTAACATGTTCACCAAATCCAAGTTGGCCACAACACCATGCCAAATACCTGAAAAATGCAACCCAACCCCAGTTCAGTCTGTTAGGAGCTGTCACAAGGAGCAGGAGTCCAGGAACAGTCCACATCCAGGGAAAGTCTGCATGGCACTGGAATTGTTGTCACAATTCTATACTTTGCAGCTCACGTCCAAGTCCCAATGACCGCTGCTTCTAGCTGGTAATGATTCAGGTAGACTGGAAAAGCCATCTGCAGCATGCGTGGATATGGAGCTTCTGTTCTCCTCTGCTTGGAGAGATGAGACCAGGTTGCTTTTCCCTGGAGCTCTGCGACTGTGGCTTGGTAAAGAGAACCTTGGGATACACTAAGCTGGGTGGCAAAGGTAGATTCATAATAGAAGTTGGCAAAAGGGGGAAAGAGAGCTCTAAATTAGGAGTAGGTCCCAGCCTGAAATATGAGTGGGGCATTGAGGTAGGAGGGATAAAGGAAACACTATATATTAAACAAAGCAGCAGAAAATAGGACTATCAACACCCACAACAGAGATCTTTGAGGGAAGAATAAAAAACCTGACTATTCAGGCCAAACATAGTTAAGTGGCCCTTGTGCAAATGAGATCAGTTTACCTGCTTCTTGGAAGAAATACCCTAGGCTCGTCCACAGTGTCGTAGATGGGGCCGACGGCCCTGGGCACCTTCAGCCTTCAGTGGCCAACCCCAGCTCTCTGGGCAAGGTTAGGTCATAGGTGGCTGGAGCAGGACTGGAAGAGACTGAACCCTCCTTTAGAGGAGCGAGGGGCAAGCCTACCTTCCAGTGTCCCTGTTTCCTCACAGCAGAGGCATGTAAGTCTGGCAGGCTTTAGCTCAATGACCTTCCTTTCCACTATTTAAGCAGGACCCAGATGGAATCCTATGAGACCCCTTTGGGGCGTTGGAGCCTCTAAGGGTGTATCCTAAAAACTGGTAGTTCCCCTGGTCTCTATTGGGCTTTTTCTGCCTCTTGGTATCTTAAAAGCCATGCTCAGAAGATCTCACTGAGGGGTTTGAGGATCCCCATCTGCCTACATAAATCTTTTCCATATATCTGGAGCTATTTGGAAAAAGATAAAAAAGTGTTACTAGCTGGATCAAATAAAGAAGATAGTAGTTTGCAGGAGAAAAAGATTTGGCATCTTTTGTTCACTAGCATTCAAAAGAAATTAAAAATTTTTTTTAAGTAAAAAGCATGATATGATAGACCCGTAGGAGTTCCAGGATATGACTCCCCCCTTTTAAATTTTTTTAAATTGACCTTAAAATATTTGCTGGGTACACTTTAATAATACCTTAACTTTAAAGATTATAAGAATGACAAAGTATAGTAAATGCTTTTGCTCCATATGCAGGAGCATTGTCAGTTTAACCAGTTTAGGAAATCCAATAATAGAATAATGCATACAGACAGTGAGCTATAACATGCTTAGCAGCCTCTCCTGTTCTGACCAAGGTTACTATAAATCCAGAATATGTATGCACTGTAACATGTACATAGGACAGTTTGCCAAATGACGGTATATGAGTAACATCCATTTGCCAAAGTTGTCCTGGTAGGGGTCCTTGAGGGTTAACTCCAAATGAAGGGGCAGATTGTAGAATAGGACCCCTTGGACAGGATTTCCCAATCTGCCATTCTGCTTCCGGAGAAAGTTGAAACTGTTTACACAGGGCTGCAGTGTTCTGGTGATGAATAGTATGAGACTGAATTGCTCGGTCTGTCATGGTTGCTCCAAATAATTTTCTTTTGGGTAGCTTGATCAACAAGGGCATTCCTAGGCCCTGGCTGGTTGGCTCAGTGGTAGAGCGTCAGCCTGGTGTGCAGGAGTCCCGGGTTCGATTCCCGGCCAGGGCACACAGGAGAAGCGCACATCTGCTTCTCCACCCCTCCCCCTCTCCTTCCTCTCTGTCTCTCTCTTCCTCTCCTGCAGCCAAGGCTCCATTGGAGCAAAGTTGGCCTGGGCGCTGAGGATGGCTCTGTGGCCTCTGCCTCAGGTGCTAGAATGGCTCTGGTTGCAACAGAGTAACACCCCAGATGGGCAGAGCATCCCCCCCCTGGTAGGCCTGTCGGGTGGATCCTGGTCAAGCGCATGCGGTAGTCTGTCTGACTGCTTCCCTGTTTCCAACTTCAGAAAAATACAAAAAAAAAAAAAAAAAGAAAAAAAAAAGGGCATTCTCTTGTGCTAGAGCTCCAGGGAGCATGGAGTGAGCTCGAGTATGTCCTATAAAACATGGAGCTCTATGTTAACATACAAGTCTCTGAAGAAGGAGGAACTGCTGAAATAGTTCATCAGCATTTGTCCCTAAGACAGCAGTCTTTATAGTGGAAACACCATAAGTAAATATTTGCTGTCTGTATTAGATTAAAGGGGGAATATGGCAAATGCTAAAAAGCCATTATAATGGCATATAATTCTAGACTTTGAGCTGATTTTAAGTTGACAGTTTCAGTATAAAGTCCATTGATTTGCAAGAGCGATTTGCCATTTAGTGGAAGTTTCCCAGAGCCATTGTTGTTGATCCTTTGAAAAAAGGAACAACAATAATTTTGAGGCTCAAAACCTATAAACTGTAAGGGTTGCCTATGCCCCTTGATAATCCAGGAGACAAGATCAAAATATGGAAGTGTATTCCATGGGCTATTAGATGGTTCAATGTGTCCAAGCTGCTCTTGTACCAATTGAGCAGCTGCCCTAAGTTTCTCCTGAGAAAGGGGCCATTGGTCTACCCATACAGGGTTATCTGATTTCCAAGTAATTGGGTCTGCACAATGCATTATTGAAGTTGCAGGAGCTACCAAGGCCCCTATGCTAAATTTTGATATCCTAATCCACACCTTCTGGTATTGGGTGCCACTTCTATGGGGGTGAGAATTCCTTGCTGTTCTTTCCCTAGTCCCTTGGTGGGCAAAAATCCCCGATGAAGCATCTGAGTACTGACTAAACCATTAGGACTGACAAGCAGCACTCCCATATTTTTCAAAACATCTCTACCCCACAAATTAACTGGCCATCCAGGGAGCACATAAGGCTTAAAAAATCCAGAATGACCTTCTTAATCTTCCCAATGTAGAAAACTAGAACTTTGTTGAGGGGATTTACTCTGCCCTATACCTTGTAAGAAATTTTTTTCTTTTGTGATGTGAACTTTTAAGATCTCTAGACTGTTAACTAGATTTAGTGTGAAGATAGTTTCACAATATATACAAATATCAATCACTATGTTTTACTCCTGAAATTAATGTTATATGTCATTTATATCTCTAAAAATAAAACGTTTACTTTAAAAAAAGATCTATTCTTTTAACTACTTCCAAATATCAACTATAGTCACCATTGCTGTTCATTACATCCCCAGGACTTAAAACTTAATTTATAACTAGAAGTGTCTTTGACCACCTTTACTCATTTTACTTACTCCTTCACTGTTGGTAACCACCATTCTGTTCTTTATATTTACAAGTTTGGTTTCTGAAAAAAAGTCATAGATTTCATAAAATAATTAGATGGAGAATTGATGTTGAGTGGTAATATACTGGCTTTCAGTTACTTGACTGCCTACCTAAGAAGTTATTGGTAAATGTATATCTTGTTATATAATTTTTATAGGCATGGCAGAAAGCACGAAGTGATGGGTGGGAACGAGCCTTTTGTGAAAAGAATTTTCTTTCACAAGCTACCATGGAAATAATTATAGGCATGAGAACTCAATTGCTTGGTCAACTTAGAGCATCAGGTAAAGTTTTTCCCCAAAGAACCTATTTAAACCACTGAAAGTACCCTGCCCATACCTTGTAGTATTTCTAGTGTTAACTGATACCATCTTATATTATTTTTATGACATTATCACATTATTGTATATCTTATATTCATGAACTGCTTTGTAGACTTCTGTGTGACCAACTTTTGTCTGTTGAAAAAAATGATATTGCAGAAGTTTTAGATGAGAAATGTATGAATATCTTTGATACTGTTGGCAGCAAGCAATTTATAATGCTTTTGTTGGCAAAGATAATTAGATATTACAGTAGTCATTGTTAACAATTATTTAGCTCTATGAAATAAAAAGTATAAAAATTTAAGTAGATTGATATGAATGCTGGCCTTCATATTTTTAGAACATAAAGCAACAAGTAACACTTGAAGGTGCTTTGATTTTTATATTTTTAAATCAAAAGAGAATGCCAGTGTTGCTATTTTATTTTAGAATTGTTCATTTCTTTTTGAGTAGTGTAGTACATTGAAGAAATACTCAGAAGAGAAGTGCCGGAGCCTGGATTTATGGATTAGCTGAAGTGCCAAAATAATGTAAAGATAAACCAGAGGAGTTAGAGTTGTCTCAAATATGGGGAAATCTGAAAGACTTTAGAAACTTAAGCAAGAATACTCTATATTTACTCGACTTTACCTCCAATGTTTATCATAACCAAAGAATTATTAATACTTGTCAATAGAATGATTTAGGTTTTCAGCTATGATTTTAGTGTGTTTCAGATAGCAGCTTATGAACAACTTTACTGCAAGAATATGTAATTTTTAAAAAGTTCCTAAGTTTCCAATGAGTTTTCTACTTTCTTTATCCTGAGCAAACCTAAACTTTCCTAGAACTTTTATTCTATATTTTAAACTAGATTTTATTATTTATTGTAGAATTTGAATATTATTAAACTTATCTGAGTTATATAATTTTTTGTAAAAAACACAAATTTAAAAGCATATTTTGAACAATAGGAAAAGTGGGTGTGGTTTTTTCCTCTTTCTAGGTTTTGTTAGAGCACGAGGTGGTGGTGACATTCGAGATGTTAACACAAATTCTGAAAATTGGGCTGTCGTTAAAGCTGCATTGGTGGCAGGCATGTATCCTAATTTAGTCCATGTGGACAGAGAGAATTTAGTATTGACAGGGCCAAAGGAGAAAAAAGTACGGTTTCATCCCACTTCAGTTCTCAGTCAGCCTCAATATAAAAAGGTAAAACATTTTTAATACTCTTAGGCCTTGAGGTTTATAAAACTAACCTAATTTAGATGGTTGAAAAAATCAACAAAAAAATGTTCCAAATACTGAACCTGTTTTATGAAATTAGTTTTGTATGTATAATTTAGCATTGGAACAAAATTATGATTCACTCTTAGAGTTGAAAGAGTTAATTGTGTTAAGTAATGAGGACCTCTGTATAAACTACATGAGCAATGATTTGCTTTAATTTCTGCTTGGATATACATCACATATTTCATCAAGGGACTGTTTACATTTATAAGTATTGCCAGTTAACAATTTTTTGATTTTTTTTTTCCTAATAGATTCCTCCAGCCAATGGTCAAGCTGCAGCAATTCAGGCACTGCCCACAAATTGGCTAATTTACGATGAAATGACCAGAGCCCATAGAATTGCTAACATTAGATGCTGTTCAGTAGTGACACCCGTCACTGTATTGGTATTCTGTGGACCAGCTAGGTTGGCGAGTAATGCTCTTCAGGAATCTTCATCCTTCCGAGGTAAATGTATTATGAAGGAAATAAAAATCTATTGGAAATGAATTTTTTTACTAAACCAAATTTTGAGATTACAAAAACTTAGGTAGTAGTAGCTCCCTTTCAATATATTATGACTAATTTAAAAATACTAAAACATACCACTGTTCTTGAAATTAACTTCTAAGATAACTTGATTTTGATTAATCTTGCTGATAGGAAGTTTGTTTTTCTCTTCTATTGAATTTAAATGATAGTTTAACATAAATAAAGGTATTTATTTAAATGAAGTAATAATAGTAGTTACTCATAGTCTTTTTACCCTTATTTAAACAATTTTTAATATATATATTTATATATGAAAAATATTTTTATATATTATAAATTATATATTATATATAGAAAAATATATAATAAACATGTATATATGTGTTGTATATGTATACATATTTATGTATGTATGTATATGTGTGTGTGTGTGTGTATATATATATATATATTTTTTTTTTTTAAATTATTTTACCCATCCATTTTTTTTTTAAGTATGAGGAGGGGAGATATTGAGATAGACTCCTATATGTGTCCCAACTGGGATCCATCTGGCAACCCCATCTGAGGCCAATACTCGAGTACTGAGCTATCCTCAACTCCTGGGGCCGCACTTGAACCAATAGAGCCACTGGCTGTGGGAGAAGAAAAGGGGGAGAAGAAAGGAGAGAGAAGCAGATGATCTCTTCTTCTGTGTTCCCTGACCAGGAATTGAACCCGGGAGGTCCATATGCCTGGCTGATGCTGTATCCACTGAGCCACTGCCACAGCCCCATACTATTTTTTATATTCTTTTATTTTAATTATTTAATATATAAAAACATTTTAAGTATTTTATACTAATGGCTGAAAAATATTCTGTTGCAATAAAGTGGCATAATGCATTTAATATGCTTCTTTATAGTTGGACATCTTGATTATTTTTATCTATTGTTAGTGATTCAGCACATATTTATTGGGCATCTATTATATGTCAGGTATGTGCTAGGTATTGAGGATGTAACAGAAAGCAAGATAGACAAAGTGTTTCTGTCCTTAGGCATTTACAGGGTTGCAGATGGTAGACAGCAAAAAAGTAATTTGTGTAGTACTATGAAAGAAAGAAAGAAGCGGCTTTAGGGTTGACCTACTTTAGAAAGAAAACCTAGACAAGTTTCTCTGAGGAGATGTGATTTAAGCTGAGACCTAAAGTAGAAGAAGCCAGCCATGTGAAGATACAAAAATAAGCTGGCAAGGGCCAAGATTCTTTACTAGAATATGATCTAAGAATTGACAGAAAGATTATGTGATTGGAAACACAGTGGTCAAGGAAAGAGTGGGATGAGATAGGTTGAAAGAAAGGCAGGGACTTGTAAGTCATGGTAAATGCAAGGGAAAACATTAAAAGGTTTTAAGTAAGGGAGTAACATGATGTGATTTATGTTCAAAAAGACCATTTGGCTGTGAGAATGGAATGCTGAAGGAACAGAATGGGAGGGAGGATGCAGGTAGGAGTTTTTGCAGTGGTCTTTTGACAGATAATGATGGCCCAGAACTATAGTGTTGGCAGCTGATATTAAGAGAAGTACATTCAGAATTATTTTGGAGATAGTATTAGTAACTACTGGGTTGAATGTGGGTGTTGAGTGAAAGGGAGAAGTCATTAACTCCCAGGTTTTGGTTGTGGTAGCTTGTTGAATAACTGATGCCACTTATTTGAGATTGAGGTTGTATGGAAGTCAGTTCTGTTTTCTACATGCTAAGTTTGAAACAGCTAAGGCATCCTAAATAAGACATTTTCTGGAGACATTGGATTTACATATCTGGAGTTCAGGGAAGAAACCTAGCCCAGCAATACAAATTTGGAAGTCACCAGCTTATAGATAATACTAAAGACATTAAAATGGATATCCTGATGGAATGTGTAAGTAGAGAAGAGGGTTCTTGACAACACTCAGAGAAATTCTAATTTTTAGAATATGAGTAGAGGAAGAAAGAATGACCAGGTGTTGAAGGTAAATATGCTTCAAAAAGGAATAGTCAGCTCTCCTGAATGTTACTTTGAGAGATTGAAAAAGATATGTACTGAAAATTGTTTGTTGTATCTGTCAGTATGGCGGTCATTGATGACCTTTACAAGAGCAGTTACAGTGGAGTGGTGAGGCCCATAGAGGGTTAAGTTTGCATAGAAAGAGTAGAAACAGTATGGTAACTCATGAGGACATGAGTAAGTTGAGGGCATTGATACATTTATGTCTTATCTGTGTGTCCTTTTGCTTTCATAAAATATTTTCTTTGATATAAAATTCCTTTAAATAGAAAAAGAATATGAATATTATTTATGGTTCTTACTTCATACACAGCCATTGTAGGGCCATTAAGAGTGAATTTCATTGCAACTACATACCATCATTAGGTACTATTGTAGCTTTAAAAAGTAAATTTGCGCCTGACCAGGCGGTGGCGCAGTGGATAGCACATTGGACTGGGATGCAGAGGACCCAGGTTCGAGACCCCAAGGTCGCCAGCTAGAGTGCAGGCTCATCTGGTTTGAGCAAAAGCTCACCAGCTTGGACCCGAGGTCGCTGGCTTGAGCAAGGGGTTACTTGGTCTGCTGAAGGCCCGCGGTCAAGGCACATATGAGAAAGCAATCAATGAACAACTAAGGTCTCGCAACGAAAAACTGATGATTGATGCTTCTCATTTCTTTGCATTCCTGTCTATGGGTCCCTGTCTATCCCTCTCTCTGACTCTCTCTCCGTCTTTGTAAAAAACAAACAAAAAGTAAATTTGCTATATTAGTAAATATGTTAATAAAATATATTTTTAAAGATTTTTAAATTTACACTTTTAATTTTATTTCTGTGAAAAAGAAATTATTATCCATGCATTTGCTTATATTTCTCTTTAATTGAGATTAAACAACTCAATTTGCCTATTCATTTGAGTGCTGATATTTTTCTTAACTTGAACTGTTTCATGACTTTAAAGGTGTTAGTCTTTTTTCTATCATATATAATATAATATAATATAATATAATATAATATAATATAATATAATATAATATAATATAATATAATATATATTTTTTCTTGGCTTTACATAACTTGAGTCTGTATTTTGATTACTATATATTCAAACTGAATAATCTTTTTCTATACTGCTCATTTCAAAGCTGAGAAAGTTTCATTCTTGCGTGGACCTGATAAGTACTTTTTTTTCTTCTTCTATAATTTGATTTTTAAGGTATTTTTTCTAAACATGTTGCGTTGTCTCTGGTTTAGAGCTAATGTTTTTCTAGTGTAGATGTAATGTTTTTCCAAGTGCTTTCCCCTTACCGCCACCATTTATAAATAATCCTTCTGTATCCTCCTTTAGAAAGCTTACATTGATTTCATATTACATTTGGCATTTTAAAACTTTTTGTATATTCCTTTAAACTTCTGCTGTATTATACCATTTTAGTCAATAGTTTTGTTTTTTAATAAGCTCTAATATCTGGTAGTGGAGGATCTACCTGTAACTTTATGCTGCTTTTCTGTTGTTAAGCTTTGATAATCTTACCTACTTTTTAATGATTATTGAATAGTCATCTTCTTGTAACCCTTTTTGCACCTAAGAAATCTTTTGTGATTTTAACTTACTGTTACTTCCAGCAAATTTAATATATTCTATTTAGTCATACCTTCTATTAAATTTAGCCATATTTTTTTGGGTAACTTTATAAAGGTAGATATAATTCTTAAAATGATCATTAAGCTGTTTTATTGCTGGTTTTGAATTATTACAGTAGATAAGTTATTTTTCTCATTTTCCTGCTGATTTTGCTTAATAGGAACAATACTGTGGACAGTATATTTTATTTGCTGCTTTACTAAGCTCTTATTAACCCTTTAGATTACTTATTAATCTAAAGTAATACTTTGTTACCATAATTTATTTTTTCAATTTCTTTTTTATGATTTTGGAAAACCATGTTAATAGTCTGTTTCATCTTTTAAAATTTTAAAGGTTTGAATTCTAAAGTTGTACCATTGATTTAATGTTAATTTTTGTTTTAGTAAATTAAGGAGGATTGTTATTTTTGATGTTTTAAAAAATGTGTTGAATTTTATTTATTTATTTATTTATTTATTTATTTAATTATTTAATTTTTCCAAAATGAGAAGGGGCGGGGAGGAGGCAGTCAGACAGACTCCCACATGCGTCCGACCAGGATCCACCCAGCATGTCCACCAGGGGGCAGTGCTTAGCCCCTCTGGAGCATTTCTCCGCTGCACTGGGAGCCGTTCTACATTCTAGCACCTGAGGTGGAGGCCATGGAGCCATCCTCAGTACCCAGGCCAGCTTTGCCTCAATGGAGCCTTGGCTACGAGAGGGGAAGAGAGAGATAGAGAGGAGAGAGGGAAGTGTGGAGAAGCAGATAGGCGCTTTTCCTGTGTGTCCTGGCCGGGAATTGAACCTGGGACTTCCATACACCTGGTGGACGCTCTATAGCTGAGCCAACTGGCCAGGGCCAATGTGTTGAATTTTTAAAATAGTTTTTGAGCATTTCATGTAATTTGTTTAGCTCACTGACATGATATATATGTTTGTGGGGTTTTTTGTATTTTTCTGAAGTTGGAAACAGGGAGGCAGTCAGACAGACTCCCGCATGTGCCCGACCAGGATCCACCCAGCATGCCCCCCAGGGGGCGATGCTCTACCCATCTGGGGCGTTGCTCTGTCACAACCAGAGCCATTCTAGCGCCTGAGGCAAGAGGCCATGGAGCCATCCTCAGCGCCCGGGCCAACTTTGCTCCAATGGAGCCTTGGCTGCGGGAGGCGAAGAGAGAGACAGAGAGGAAGGAGAGGGGGATGGATGGAGAAGCAGATGGGCGCTTCTCCTGTGTGCCCTGGCCGGGAATCGAACCCGGGACTCCTGCACGCCAGGTCGATGCTCTACCACTGAGCCAACCGGCCAGGGCCGATATGTATGTTTTTTTATGTAACTATAATTTTGTGCCAAGGATAAACCTTTGTTGAATTAAGGATAATTTATTGTAATGCTAAATATTTTAGCTAGCATTTATTAAAATTAAAATTGTTATATTCACTAGTGAGGCTGACCTATAGAGTTTGTATGTTCTGTGCATGTGCCATTTACTTATCTTCAGATTTTAGGTTTTATCAGGTTTTAGGGTTCGGTTTATATTTCTCTGATTTAAAGGAACTGGCTATTTGATTTTTGAAAGTTTGAGAGACTTGATATTCTGGATTTCTTTATTGTTCTTTAAGGACATCTTGAATTTTATCCTTAAATAATCTGAGTTTTTCTGTATCTTATTCTTTCAGTTTTAGTAATTATGTGTTCTTTCAGTTTATTTTGTAGAAAAGAATAAATTTATTGGAAAGTTTTAAGTTCATTCCATAATTATGCATAGTATATCTTTTTAGCTTAATTTTTATATTCATTTTTATAACCTTATTCTCAGTTCTGATTTTGTAGATTTGTGCTTTTTCTCTTAAATTTACCAGAGAGTTGCCTATTAGGTTTTCAAGAACTGGATTATAGCCTGACCAGGTGGAGGTGCAGTGGATGGAGTGTTGGACTGGGACACAGAGGACCCAGGTTCAAAACCCTAGGTTTGCTGGCTTGAGCACAGGCTCACCAGCTTGAGCCGAAGGTCACTGTCTTGAGCAAGGAATGACTTGCTCTGCTATAGCCCTCAGGTCAAGGCACGTATGAGAAAGCAATCAATGAACAACTAAGGTGCCACAATGAAGAATTGGTGCTTCTCATCTCTCTCTCTTCCTATCTGTCCCTCTCTCACACACACACACAAAAAGAAACTGGATTATAGTTTTAAATGTGAATAACATTTTGTCTTATTTAATACATCAATTTTTTGCTTAATAATTGTAGTTATTATTTAACTTAATAAATTTAGTTATTATAATGTTCTTTGTCTCATAATTATTTGAATGTACTTTTGATTTTTTAATTTCTTGTCTTTTTTGTTTTGTTGCATTGTGTTAGAGATGGTAGTCTTTACAATTCTTTTTTTCCTTCTCCTTTTAAATATTGACATTTAATTTGTGACTTGTGGGGTTTAGAGAACTCCCACACGAATTATTAGTATATATAGCAGGAGGATTTCTTTAAATATGGAGTGTCTATCTAATTTACTTATTCTTTTTTGCTGTCATATAAGATGGTAAAGTGAACTTTTTTTTCAATATTTGTTTGAACAGTGGATGGTATTTCTAACGACAGTAGTGATAGTGAAATGGAAGATAGAACTACTGCTAATTTGGCAGCTTTGAAACTTGATGAGTGGCTCAGTTTCAAACTAGAGCCTGAGGTAAGTTGCTTTTTAGTAGTATGATAAATTTTTTTTATTCAGTTCATGTGAATTGATAAACAATATAAAGAAAATTATGTCTATAATATTGCGCTCTTAGTATTAGGGAATACAGCTTGTTTTTCAGTGTGAATAAGGCCATCAGATAGTCTTTGCTGTATTGGGGTTTATTCCAACAGAGGATTTGAAAAGCCTACGTGAGGGTCCATATTTATGTATGGTAATATTTGAGTATTTCTGTGTATATAAGAAACCTTTGAGTATTGGCTGCACAAGCACTCCCTTTATTTTGTATAACTCTTTCTAAGAGAAAGACCTGAGTTTTTATATTCATTTTCTGTTTTGTTTTGGCAGCTAAGCTGTGGATAGTCAACACTGGCTTGATTTACTTTCTTACTAGTCATTTCTTCAGCCTACTGTATGTAGTCTTACTCGCATTCCCACCTGTCTGTCCAGTCCGTCACTTCACTGAAGTTGTACTTGCTGAGGCCAGCACTGTCCTCATGTTGTCAAAGCCAGCCTGTTGTCCTTGACAAATTTGACCTTCTCTTGTTTTTGACACTATTGTCCATACCTTTCTTTTTGTAATTCTGTCTTTCCCATTTTTCTTTCTCACCCCTGCCTGACCTTCTTTGTCACCAGTTACTGTGACATTAATCTTTCCTGATTCTTCTTTGTAGAGAGATCATTCATTCTTAGTTTCTTTCACTCACTCTTCTATATGTGTTTGTGCCTTAAATGATATGTCTTCCAGTACTCTTGTTTTCACTGTCTCTGCACAATCTCTAGGGACCTATCTCTACATGTGGATTTAGTAACCATTTATGCATTGATAACTGCCATGTCTGTATCTAGCTTAGGACTTTCTCTGGACCTCTGAATTCAGCTGCTTTTTGGATATCATTGTTTGGATGTTCCACAAACAGTAAAATAAAAAATGAATGGAACTAAATGTATTTTTGTTTAGTTGCCCTGCTGTTGATTTTCCATATTAATAACACTCTACCACATACTGTATATTGTCTCTCTCATTAAACTTTCATTTGATTTTGTGCTTCAATTATAGTAAATAAGAAGTTTTATTTCACTCATGCTGCAAAAAGAATGAAATTAGTAGTAAATTATATGAAATGTAAAACTTGTTCTATATTTGCAGACCTTAACTAATAAACAGATAGCTCTCTTGCAATATCTATTTGAACTAAGGACACTATTTTATTACAGGCTGCCAGTTTATTGCTGCAGCTCAGACAGAAGTGGCACAGCTTATTTTTACGCCGAATGAGAGCTCCATCTAAACCTTGGTCTCAAGTTGATGAAGCTACCATTAGAGCAATTATAGCTGTTTTAAGCACTGAAGAACAGTCTGCAGGTTTACAACAACCATCTGGGATTGGCCAAAGGCCAAGGCCTATGTCTTCAGAAGAACTTCCTTTGGCATCATCTTGGAGGTCAAATAATAGCAGGAAAACTTCAGCTGATACTGAATTTTCTGATGAGCCTACTACTGCAGAAAGGTAAATTTACAACATTTTATTGAAATGGGAGACAGTTTCTTCAGGAAAATGAGTTATTTATCATTGAACCATGTGCTTTTTTAATATTTAGAAATTACATTTTTATAATGTAAGATACAAAAAAGGTTACAATAAAATGCGAAGAGATGTTTCCTTTTCAAGCATAATTCTTATAAGCATTAAGATAATAATAATAATGATTTTAAGCTCCTGACGTGAGCTATTTAATAAGGATTTTTTGGGGGGGTGGTCAGGAAGAATTTTTCAAAATGTTAAATTTCAAGAATTCACCAATTTAGGGTCTGTTAAAAAGATAGCAACGTTTATTTATTATACATTTTAGTTAATATATGTTAAGTGGCACCTTTCCTAGATACCCTACAAAAGGAAGTATTGGCTATGAGCATTCAAAAGGACAACCTCCTGCCCTGGCCAGATAGCTCGGTTGATAAGAACATTGTCTCAATATGTAGAGGTGACTGGTTTGATCCCCGATCAGGGCACATACAGAAACAGATCAATGGTTTTGTCTCTCTCTCTCCC
Organism: Saccopteryx bilineata; assembly: GCF_036850765.1. Lineage (NCBI taxonomy): Eukaryota > Metazoa > Chordata > Mammalia > Chiroptera > Emballonuridae > Saccopteryx > Saccopteryx bilineata. The sequence goes on from NC_089493.1 coordinate 242,818,338, forward strand.
TTCTTCTTTCTCTAAAAATCAAATAAATTAAAAAAATAAAATAATAACTTCCCCACAAGTATTACCTAGCTATCAATATTACTGACTAGTATCTCTACAGAAAAATCATTCATTCATTCATTCATGAGAGGAAAACTTGAATTTATCAGAGGAAAAAACCCTTGCCTGACCTGTGGTGGCACAGTGGATAAAGCATCGACCTGGAAATGCTGAGGTCGCCGGTTCGAAACCCTGGGCCTGCCTGGTCAAGGCACATATGGGAGTTGATGCTTCCAGCTCCTCCCCCCTTCTCTCTCTCTGTCTCTCCCCTCTCTCTCTCTCTCTCTCTCTCTCCCCCCTCTCCTCTTTAAAAATGAAAAAAAAACAACCCTGAAAAATGATCTTTTATACTTATTATCAAGTTGTTACTGATTCACATATACATTTTTTTGTTGCTGTCTTTTTTATTTTTATTTATTTATTTATTTTTATTTATTTTTTTATAAATAAATTTTTATTTTAATGGGGTGACATCAATAAATCAGGGTACATATAGTCAAAGAAAACATGTCCAGGTTATCTTGTCATTCAATTATGTTGCATACTCATCACCCAAAGTCAGATTGTCCTCCGTCACCTTCTATCTAGTTTTCTTTGTGCCCCTCCCTTTCCCCCTCCCCCTCTCCCTCTTCCTCCTTCCCTCCCCCCACCCCCTCGTAACCACCACACTCTTGTCCATGTCTCTTAGTCTCGTTTTTATGGCCCACCAATGTATGGAATCCTGCAGTTCTTGTTTTTTTCTGATTTACTTATTTCACTCTGTATAATGTTCTGAAGATCCCACCATTTTGTTGTAAGTGATCCGATGTCATCATTTCTTATGGCTGAATAGTATATCATGGTGTATATGTGCCACATCTTCTTTATCCAGTCTTCTATTTTTTTTTTTACAGTGATTAAAGCCTTTAAGCAAACTCTTGGCCAATACAGCAAGAATCCATAAAAGAGTAGTGTTGCTGTCTTTAAGTTTTAGCTATTTTATTTTATTTGAGAAAGAAGCAATCCTTTTTCTAAAATATTTTTTTCTTTTGCCTTTTTTGTTTACGTTTCAAAATAAACACCGCACATTCTCATTTTACCTTCCAGTATTTAAATATGCAGCTCTTAAAACTACAAGCTTGATTTTCTGAAAAATCAAAATCTAATTATCAATCCCAATAAAATGATCTTTTCCCCAATTCTCTATAGATTTATTGAAATTAGCATCCAAGGGAGGACTTATATATTGTATTAGGGTATTTCTTTCTTTCTTTTTTTTTTTTACAGAGACAGAGAAAGAGTCAGAGAGAGGGACAGATAGGGACAGACAGGAACGGAGAGAGATGAGAAGCATCAATCATCAGTTTTTTGTTGTGACACCTTAGTTGCTCATTGATCGCTTTCTTATTTGTGCCTTGACTGTGGGTCTTCAGCAGACTGAGTAACCCCTTGCTCAAGCCCGCGACCTTGTGTCCAGCTGGTGAGCTTTGCTCAAACCAGATGAGCCTGTGCTCAAGCTGGCGACCTCAGGGTCTCAAACCTGGGTCCTCTGCATCCCAGTCCGATGCTCTATCCACTGCGCCACTGCCTGGTCAGGCATATTAGGGTATTTCTTAAGTTTCTTGTGATTTAGAGCAGTTCCTCTACTGACTTTTTTGAAGAAACTAGGTCAATTGTACTGTTAGATGTACACCAGGTCTTTGAATAACATCATTTTATTCAAAGTGTTTCATTATAACATTGAGATAAGATGCCATAGTTACTTAACTTTGTTTATATCAATTAGCTTATGGTAAAATTGGTTTCATTATACATCATTTGCTTAAAGTCACAGCACCTGTTGAGAATGCTGAGTACTTACTGAACCACATTCTGGTTTTGTCTCTATTTTTTCCTGGCATTATTTATTGCTCTACCTTAAGTATTTCTTATAAAATGGTAGTTAGCTCTCAGTGCTTGATTAGATCCTACATTTCATGAGAATATATTATAGGTGGTACTGTGAACTCTATATTGCATGACTTAAGGAAATACTTAAAAAATTTTTTTTGTTAATGTCTGGTAGTTCCACAAAAAAAAGCTCAGATAAATTAAGAGACTTGCTCAGGATCACATACTTCATTAGTTGTAAATTTATTACTGTCCTAGAAATCTTTTACCCTGACTCTTGTCTAGTATTATTTCCACTTTACCTAACATAATTTTTAGTAAGATTTTTTTTGTTTTGTTTTTTGTTTAACAAGAACGAGAGACAGAGAGAGGGACAGATAGGGACAGACAGACAGAAAGGGAAAGAGATGAGAAGCATCAATTTTTCATTGCAGCACCTTAGTTTTTCATTGGTTGCTTTCTCATATGTGCCTTGACTGGGGGGGTTCCAGCTGAGCCAGTGACCCTGCGCTCAAGCTGGTGAGCCCTCACTCTAGCCAGATGAGCCCCTGCTCAAGCTGGCGATCTCTGGGTTTTGAACCTGGGTATTCTGCATCCCAAGCCGATGCTCTATTTACTCTGCCACCACCTGGTCAGGCATTTTTAGTAAGTTTTTAAAATCTATTTTATTTGGCTCTAAGGCAGCTCTAAGGAATTGGATAAAGGTAGAAGGGAAGTAGAGTGGGTGATATTCTTATAAGGGTCAAAAAGACATTAAATATCAATATAAAATACAGTTGTTAAAGACCTCTGCTGTACCATCATAAAAGAGATTAGGAATTTTGTAGGGGAAATAGTACTTGAGTAATTGTTAATATTAACTTAAAGTCTTTTGTAGACTGTTTTAAGTGTATTTTAGCCTATTATTTTTGTTAAGTATACCCTAATAGTCCAACTGTTTCTTAACTTCCAAATGTAATAAAAGAATGAAATTCCCTTTTAAAATAATATTCTGTCAGTTATACTGTCCTTGAAATTTTGATTTGAAATGGCATCTGCTTTGTATTATGGATTTACATATAACTTAAATATAATGGATCTTTGCTTCCTCCTTCTTACTCAAGAGTATTGATGAAATCTCCATCTCCAGCACTACACCTACCTCAGAAGTACAAAGATAGAGGAATTTTACATCCTAAACGAAGCACTGATGACCGGTCAGATCAGTCATCTGTAAAATCTACAGAAGATTACCCAAGTCCTTGTGCTAGCCCTTCTCCTCCATCCTCAGGAAAGGTAGAGTGTCTAAAAGTTGATGTAACAAGGATCAGATTTGTACCAGATATAATATTACATATTTAGACAAAATTATAAACCAATTATTTTCAGTTACTAATTGTGGTCTTTATTCTAGATATATATTGAAGCTGGCAAACTTGAGACACCTTGAGTAAAGTTTTTACTTTTTTTTGCTTGCCAAATTTTTCTAGTTATTACTTGGTGTGTTTTTAAAACTAACAGATTATTCACTGATGGCATATACATAGATAGCTAGACAGTTCTTTATTTTCTTTCTACATCTTTAGAACTTTTTTTTGTTAAAACAAATACGATTATCTTATCTTAATTTTGGTTTATAATTTCAGAATTGAAAATAATGTTTTATTTTATTTTTATTTGGTTTTATGAATTCAGTATATATACTATAAAACAAGACAGGATAGGGTTAGGAAGATAGGAAATGTTGATAGGGAATTTAGAACTATGTATCTTTTAAAAAACTTATAATATGAATGATTTCAAATCTTTGGGATATATTTTCTTTTACTCTTCTGTGTTTTTAATACCTGAGTAAGTAGTTCATTAAGGATTGTTTAGCTGTTTATTGTGTTCTGGTGAAAATGTCTGCTGAAACATTCTTGTTAAATAAGAATGCTTTTGCTGATTTACATTCTTAGGTTTTGGGTTTTATATTTTTACATACCTTTATTAAAGTGTAATTTGCACACAGTAAAATTTATCAATTTAAAGTGTACAATTCAATGAGTTTTGAAAAAATATATACAATCATTTAAACCATACTACAGTCATATACAGAACATTTCTATCACTCCTGGCTCCCATTAGCCACTGAACTGCTTTCTCTTTCAAGAATTTTGCCTTTTCTGGAATCTTCTATAAATAGAATCATGTATGTTGTTTTTTTAGTGACTGGCTTATTTCACTTTTGAAATTCATCCATATTTTTGAGTATAATATTAATCTATGAGAGTTCTATTTGCTCCATATTCTTGACAATGCTTGTTATTATTAGTCTGTAATTTTAGCCATGCTAGTGGATACATACATAGTGATATCCCACTGTAGTTTTAACATGCATTTTCCCATTGACTAATGATATTGAGCATCTTTTTCTGTTCATATTTGCTATTCCTGCATCTTTGGTAAAGTATGTGTACAAACTTTTGTTCAAATGTTTTAGGTTCTTTTATTTATTTTTTTGTATTTTTCTGAAGTTTAAAGTGGTGAGGCAGAGACACAGACTGCTGCATGTGCCCAACCAGGATCCACCTGGCATGCCCACTAGGGGGTGATGCTCTGCCCATCTGGGGCATTGCTCTGTTGCAACTGGAGCCATTCTAGCACCTGAGGCGGAGGCCATGGAGCGATCCTCAAAACCCTGGCCAATATTTGCTCCAGTGGAGCTTTGACTGTGGGAGGGGAAGAGAGATAGAGAGGAAGGAGAGGGGGAAGGGTGGAGAAAGCAGATGGATGCTTCTCCTGTGTTCCCTGGTGGGGAATTGAACCTGGGACTTCCACACGCTGGGCCGATGCTCTACCACTGAGCCAGGCAGCCAGGTCCTGGTTTGTATATTGGTTATCTTCTTTTACTTAATAGTAAGAGGCTTTTTAAAAATATTCCGAATACAAGTCAATTGTATATGACCTGGAAAGTTTTTCTAACAGTCTGTGCTTGCATTTTTATTTTCTTAAGTGTCTTTTGAAGAGAAAATGTTTTTAATTTTTTTGTTTGTTTGTTTTTTGTTTTTTTTTTCATTTTTCTGAAGCTGGAAACAGGGAGAGACAGTCAGACAGACTCCCGCATGTGCCCGAGCGGGATCCACCCGGCACGCCCACCAGGGGCAACGCTCTGCCCACCAGGGGGCGATGCTCTGCCCATCCTGGGCATCGCCATGTTGCGACCAGAGCCACTCTAGCGCCTGAGGCAGAGGCCACAGAGCCATCCCCAGCGCCCGGACCATCTTTGCTCCAGTGGAGCCTTGGCTGCGGGAGGGGAAGAGAGAGACAGAGAGGAAAGCGCGGCGGAGGGGTGGAGAAGCAAATGGGCGCTTCTCCTGTGTGCCCTGGCCGGGAATCGAACCCGGGTCCTCTGCACGCTAGGCCGATGCTCTACCGCTGAGCCAACCGGCCAGGGCAAATGTTTTTAATTTTGATATAGTTCATTTAACCTATTTTTTACTATCTTGGTTTCATCTATTTTTTATATTATGGTTTATTTTTTTTTTTTAAGTGAGAGGAGGGGAGAAAGAGAGACAGACTCCCACATGTGCCCCAAACTGCACCAGGCAACCCCCATCTGGGGCCATTGCTTGAATCAACTAAGCTATCCTCAGCACCTGAGTCCGACACTCAGACTAACCAAGCCATCCTCAGTGCCCGTGGCCGATGTTCTAACCAATTGAGCCACTGGCTGCGAGAAGGGAAATGAGAGAGAAGGAAAGAGAGAAGAGTGAGAGGGAGGGGATGAGAAGTAGATGGTCACTTCTCATTTGTGCCGTGTCTGGGGATCGAACCCGGGGTGTCCACACGAGGGGTTGACGCTCTGTCAACTAAGCCAACTGGCTAGGTCCAGTTTATATTTTTTGTGTACTAAAAAATGTTTTACCCAAGATTACAAAGATTTTCTTCCATGTTTCCTTTTTGAAATTTTATAGTTGGAACTCTGATATTTAGGTATACAATCAATTTCAAGTTAATTTTTTTTGGCATTTGCCTATAAGATTGTTCCAGCACATACCTTGAAAAGATTTTCCTTTTTCCATTGAATTACCTTGGCAGCTTTGTCAAAACTCAATTGACCATAAATATGTGGTTTCTTTATTGGATTCTATTCTGTTTCATTGCTCTGCATACTTACTTTTTGCCAGTGCTGCAGTAACTTGATTATAGTAGCTTTATATATATATATACATATATATATATTCGATCTGGGGATCGAACCCGGGGTGTCCACACGTGGTAAAGGTTAGTAAAGGTTTTTAAAATTTAGCTTTATATTAAATCTTGAAATCACTTAAAGTTTTTCCTCCAACTCTATTCTTTTTCAAAATTGTTTTGGCTATTTATGTGCTTTATGCTTTCATATAAACTTTAGAAAAAGCTTGTCTCTTCAGAAAAAATTTTTGATACTACACATTTTTTATTAAATTTATCCATATTTTATATTTTGATACTGTTTTAAAATTTTTAATTTCTAGTTGTTCATTGTGAGCATAAAGAAATACATTTGATTTTCAAATATTTACTCTATATCCCATGATCTTACCTCACTTACTATTTTTATCATCAATTTATATATTTTCTCAGGATTTTCTAAATGGATAATCATGCCATCTGTTAGTAAAGGCTTTTAAAATTTTTCCTTTTTAATGTGGATGCTGATCATTTCTTTTCTTGCCTTTATCTCTTTGGCTAGACCCTTCAGTAGTATTTGATAAAACTGTTGAAAGCAGACATATTTACCTTGACTTTTTAGGGGAAGAAAGCCTAAGTCTTTCACTTTTTAGCATGCTGTGACTATGGCATTTCTCCTTTTGTATGTAGTTGCTGAAAAGGTTATGATGAGCATTGAATTATGTTCAGTGCTTTATCTTAAAACATCTTTTGAAATGATAATTTTTTTGTATATTTTTATAATGGATTTCATTGATTGATTGTCTAATGTTTTTACCTCAGTTGGTCATGGTATATTATCCTTTCAAAATATTCCTGGATTTAATTTTGTTCAACTAAAATTTTTGTTAAATGAGGAATCTTTGTTCATGAGGGATATTTTGTAGTTCTCTTGTGTTATTCTATGTTTTTAGCGTCAGGGTAATGCTGGCTTGTTAAGATTAGTTGGAAAGTATATTTTCTACTTCAGTAATTTGGAAGAAATGTGTAGATTTGGCATTGTTTTTACGTTTGTTACAATTCACTAGTTATGCCATTTTTAGCTTTTCCTAATATATCTTGATTGTGCCACTTTCTGTATAGATTGAGAACCATTCATCAGTGTACTTTTATTTACCTTTTAGTCTTTTGTGTTATTGGTTTCATATATTTTATTTCTACATATGTTATAAATGCCACACTGTATTATTTTTTACTTACATAGCCAATTTTATCAAAATTCAGAAAAATATCTTTTATATTTACTAAATATTCACTATTTCTAGTGCTCATTATTCTTTTGTTTTGTTAAGAATTTCTGTATACTTCGGTTCGAAACCCTGGGCTTGCCTGGTCAAGGCACATATGGGAGTTGATGTTTCCAGCTCCTCCCCCCTTCTCTCTCTCTGTCTCTCTCTCCTCTCTCTCCCTCTCTGTCTCTCCTCTCTAAAAATGAATAAATAAAAAATAAATAAATACTACAGTTTTTAAAAAGGCCTGACCTGTGGTGGCGCAGTGGATAAAGCGTCGACCTGGAATGCTGAGGTCACCAGTTCAAAACCCTGGGCTTGCCTGGTCAAGGCACATATGGGAGTTGATACTTCCTGCTCCTCCCCCTTCTCTCTTTCTCTCTCCCCCCCCTCCCCTCTCTCTCTAATAAAAATGAATAAATAAAATCTAAAAAAAAAAAAGAATTTCTATATACTTCTTCCTAAAAACCTTTGTGTAACATTTCTAGTACAGATCTGCTGGAACTGGATTGTCTAATTTTTTGCCTGGAAGAAATTAAAAATTTTCACTTTTATTTTTATAAGATATTTTTATTGTGTGTATAATTCTATATTGACGGTGGATTTCTTCATTACTAAAAAGCTGTCACTCCAGTATTTTCTGGTTTGCATAGTGTCTGATGAGAGATTTACTATCATTGTTATCTTTGTTTCCCTGGATATAATGTGTCTTTCTTTTTCTAGATGTGTTTAAGATATTCTTTTTACCACTTGTTTTTAGTAGTTTGATTTTAGTATTACTTGCTCTGATTCTCCTTCTATTTCTTCTTCAATCTCTATATCTATATATTCCATCAATTTTGGAGAATTTAAAACCATTATTTCTTCATATACTTTTTAAAGCTCAGCTCTCCTGTCTCCTTTCTGGGATCCTGGATACAATATCTAAGACCACTTGATACTGTTTTGCAGGTTACTGATGCTCTTTTTATTTTTTTGTTTCTTTTTTTTATCTCTTTGCTTCATTTGAGATAGTTTCAATTGCTATTACTTTAATTAGTTCAGTAGTATTTTTATTTGTGGTGTCTTATCTACTATGCATTCTTTCTAGTGTATTTTCACTTCAAATACTATAACTTCATCTTTAGAGCACCCTTTCGGTCTTTAAAAATACTTTCTATTTCTCCTCTCATCATGTTCATGCTTCCTTTGCCTTCTTGAACATAGTGAACATATTTATAATAACTACTTTAACATTCTTGTCTCCTAATTGCATCATCTCTGAGTCTGTTCTTATTGATTAAATTTTTGGAGGGGTTTTGGGTTGCATTCTTCTGTTTTTTGGTGTGTTTTTTTTTTTTTACATTCCTTAAAAAATTTTGTTTGGCTGCTAGGTTTTTGTTGTATTCCTTTAAATAATTTTAGACATCCTTCTGGTACACAGTTAAGTTAGTGGCAATCAATTTAATCCTTTCAAGATTTGTTTTTAAACAGTGTTAGTGTAGGTCCAGAGCAGTTTTTATCTGGTACTAATAATTTAGCTCCAATACTAAGGTGTGATGTTTCTCTGGGCTAATGCCCTGTGTATTACCAATTCTTTTTATTATGGCTAGGAATAACATGAAATAGTCCCAACCATGTGTGAGCTCTTGGAAGTGTTTGGCCTACTGCTTTCTTTTGAATTTTTTCCTGGTCATATTTCTACAGTCATGTGCATGTCAGTATTTAGCCAAAAACTTGTGGGGAACCCTCTACAATTCCCCCCCCAACTCTCTTTCTGTGTAACTTCCCTCTATCTGTTCATTGCTATGCAAATCTAGCTACTTTGGCTTATCTCTGCGGTTCAGCAAGACCACTGGTTTCTTTTTGTTTCCTTTCCTTACGCTATTGTCTGGAGAAGTTTTTGTTTTGTTTTCAGACTTTGAAGTATGTTTAAATATTTTCTGAAAGGACATTTGGAGTATAAGTCAGATTTGGTATCCTTTCTTGATAAGGGATTTTGAATGCTCTAAAACTCAGTACTTTATTTTGACTCTTTAACCTCATTTTGATTGAGCTTCTGTAGGTTTTCAGGAATGATAGAGCTATTTGCATTTGGTGAATATTAGGTAAAATATTTTGGTTTATATGTTCATGAAGATGTTATTTAATGGAGCCTATTGATTTTGAAAGGTCAAATTACCTTTCAAGAACTTATGCATTCTTTTATAGGGGTCAAAATCTCCTTCACCAAGACCAAACATGCCTATACGATACTTCATAATGAAGAGTAGCAATTTGAGAAACCTTGAAATTTCTCAACAGAAGGGTATTTGGTCTACAACCCCTAGTAATGAGCGGAAGCTAAATCGAGCCTTTTGGGAAAGCAGCATGGTTTACTTGGTATTTTCTGTTCAAGGATCTGGACATTTCCAGGTGAGCCATCCTGAAACAGTAAGGGTTTTTCTGGCTGCAGGTTAGACCATAGAGATAAAAAAGCAACCCCCCACTGGCTTTTTATTGTATCAGAACTCAAGAATTCATTTTGCTTGTCTGCGAGTGAGGAATATAGTGTATCTCTTCAAGGGAATGATAAATAGGGATGGATCCCTTTGTTTTTGTCTAGCCTTACCAGAGAGCCTTTCCAGATAAACAATTTCTGTTTCTGAAAACAACGTAGATTTACCATATCTTAGGTAGAATAAAAGTACTGAGAAACTTGACTTTTTGGTAAAATGTTTATTTAAATAGGCCAAGGAAGTTAGTATTGACAATCAAGAAACTGAGTGTGCATCTTAACTCATCTTGATTTAATATGTCTCTGAATTTACAAAATAGTGAATTTATTTGATATTATAATTTTAGAAGTAAAAACCTAGAGGTTAGATTGTATCCATTTATCATAGAAGAACTGAGTGTAGAACTATTGATACCTTATTTAGAAAATATATTTAAAATTATGTTGGAAGGCTGAAATTGATCTTTCCTATAACATTTGCTAATATTTTGATAAAAAACACTTAATAAGAAGCTTATTTCTTGTTTTTGTTAGCTATGAATATTTTTACCTTAAAGTAAAAAATAAAACTCAGAGCTTTCTCAGATAAATTGAATTCAGACATTTTAATATTGTCCTCATTTTCACTCTTTTCCCTCATTTTACCCCCAGGGATTTTCTAGGATGTCTTCTGAGATAGGAAAGGAGAAGAGCCAGGACTGGGGCTCAGCTGGACTAGGAGGAGTATTTAAGGTGGAATGGATACGAAAAGAAAGTCTTCCTTTTCAGTTTGCACACCATTTACTCAATCCTTGGAATGATAACAAGAAAGTCCAAATAAGCAGAGATGGGCAGGTATATAATGGCATTTAATATTTTCCTTCTACTTTTCTTTTTATTTTGTTTTGCTGTTATTCAGTGATTCCTTTGAGGAGCAAACATAAGAATATTTATTGTGTTTTCCACATGCACATGGGAGATAGTAGTTCAGATTTGTAAAAGAGCTAGTAAAAATTTATCTGCAAATGTCTCTTATGGAGATCACTGCTTTTTTTTAAACATTTTGTAAATTTGGCTTTTTTCTGGCATTGCATATATAAAATCTTTTATAACTTTCTTTATGGAGGCTCCTTTGTCTTATTAAGATATGATAAAAACCGAGTGTAATTATGAAAGAATTTCACTCAAATCTGAGGATGGTAACAGTAACTAACTCCTTTATGTCTTTAATTATGTAATATAAAACATAACCTTTATATTTTTATGGCTTGTTTTATTTCTATTATGTTTTGCTTTGCCTTCATTATGCTCCTGACATGCATTTTAAACTAGTTAGGGTGATTGAAATTACCATTTATATGAACTATTGTGCTAGTTGCTTTGTATGAGATAATTGCATTTAATGCATATAATGAACTATTAGCACAATTTTATGTAGAATAAAACAGGCTCAGAGAAATTAGTCTTGCCGAAGGTCACACAACTACTAATTTATTTTAACCAGAGTGACTCACTTTAGATTACCATGTAAAAAGTGTTTTGATTCTTTTTAAAAGAATCACAAGAGGCCTAGGTCACAAGAGGACTAAAAATCACATTCTTTTCAGTTGTATAAGAATATCTTTATTTTTATCCTAAATAGTGATTTTGAAATAAAATATCGAAGATAAGAGTATTATATAGTCACCTAAGATAGTTTCTTGAAAAAAACAAAACAAAGCCCAAAACATCTAATATGCTAGGTTGTATAATGAACCTTTTGAAGTTCAATCTATAGTGCTTTTGCCAAATATCTGTTAGAAATGAAATTTATTATTTCCATATACAAAAATATTCCAGCAATTGGTAGAAATCTCTCACCAAATTGTCACATATAATTGTGATATTTGCAGATTATTAAAGTCTGAAAATCAAGTTTATATATCTTAAAGCAAAGAATTAGACTCTAATTATTAGAGCAATGCATACCATATAATTTTAGCATGTTCTGATAGAAAAATGAAATCTAAATAGATTTTCTTACATTTTTGTAAGAAATGTAAGTGTAAGTGTTGGTGATTAAAACAAATTCAATCTAGTTCTTTTTATGTTTATTTTGACTTTTGATTTATCTAGGAACTAGAACCTCAGATTGGAGAACAGTTGCTACAGTTATGGGAACGCCTTCCCTTGGGAGAAAAAACCACAACTGATTGACATTCAGGTTATACCATTCTTGACTTTGAGTACTGGTAGTGTTTACAAAGGATATGTTTCAGATTATTTATCTTTTCCTTTTTTAAAAAAAACCTTTCTAGAGCAATTACTACAGAACATCTTGCCTATATCTAACCACTAAATGCACTGACTTCTAAAAACTTGAATGGGTTTGTGTGTTATGAATAGACTTTTCTGGTTTATAGTATTGCTTTAGAACCACCATCTTTGTATAAAAGAGAAAAGGATAATTTTTTGTAGTGATTATAAGGAATGATTATGCAATGTTTGTTAATTGTATTTTTCTAATTGAATAAAATAGTAGTAGTTTCATTATTTGACACAATAGCAGTTATTTTAAATGGAATATTTTATATGTTTAAAACACTGAATTGCAATTCTCATTGATGATTTTTTTTAATGCAAAGCAAATTGTTTACTTTTAAGAAAAGCCTGGATATATTAGTACATCTGACACCATTTTAGAAGAGTCAGCTCTTAAGATTTATCACTAAAAAAAAGCAAACAGAAGCACAATGTTTCATTTAAAAACAGTGTGTATGGATTAAGGACTATTTATTCTGCCATTTTTAACTCGAGGTACATTAAGAAAAAAAAGGAAGGATGTTCTTTTTCTGCAATTATGAAATGCAGTAAAGTCTGAAGAAAGGCACCATTCCTCCCTGTGTGTGATCAGATCGGATTCAGTGCTTCGTTTTCTTCCTGGTTCTGCCTCTTGTAACCTGGATATGCACCATACCTCTTTCTTCCCATGTTACAACCTTCACACATCTCTTATATGAGCACAGTAATTATGACCTCTTTGTTTTGTCTAAGAAAACTTGATTTAGGCAAGTTAAAAATTTAAACAAGTTATACAAGTTAAAATAAAGTGTTCATCAGTTAGTGGTATCTTGATTGCTTTATGTTTTCCAAACTAAAGCCCACAAGCATCACAATTCTAAATGCCTTATACTTGTTTTCCAGCAGTTTTTATCCTGCTTATGTTTTTGGATATGATCTCCCCCTCTTTTTTTTGCATTTATAGTTTAATAAAAGGGGGTGGTGGTAGTTTTTTCTAAACCTTTATTAGTGCTATCAATCTACTTTGCCATATAAGAATTATTTTGGTTGAACTGTTTACCACCACTGTCTGTAAAGTTTCCTAAAAGGCTTTTGGAAAGGAAATAGAGATGCAGTTAAAAAAGGAATATATGTCTTGGTTACTGAGCTCTTAATAGAACAAACAGGTTTGATAGCATTTCTCACAATACATTTGGGTCATTGCTACACAACAAAAAACCACATGAAGTTAATTTAAAGACAAGAAGAAACTCCAAAGTAATTTGCTTTTGTATTTGAGAACAAAGAAGTGAAAAATTATAGTTCAACATAAAATCTTGAGAACCTCCTACTTTCTCTGGGAAAGCATTGTATATTGGTGCATTAGTTTAGAATTTCAACTGTGATTTTTGCCTGTTTTTGTAGTTATTTGGCTTTTAAAATTTTGTTTTATACTTTGAGACATACCTATAAGCTGAACCTATGTGAATTATGTTCCACTATATGTTTATTATAGTTCTTTCCTTTTAGAGCAAGTTGTGTTTCTCTAATAATGTTTACATTTTGTTTGAGTATATATTTAGCAGTTCATGGTGTTCTCAATTTGGAAGTTAAAGACTTTAAAAAAATAAAACTTGTTTTAATTTTTATCTGTTTTCTAATATTCAACCCTCTATGTAAATGATGAGTTTGTTGATATTTAAAATGAATACAATTTGAATGTAATTAAAATGCTGTTTTTGGAAGAGATGAACTTTAAATATACTTATTAAATGAAATTCTATTAAATTATTTTTATCTTCTTTCTACTACTATATAATAGCAGTAAGATAACAATGATCAGCAATATCTCTTGAAATATTGATTTTCAAGCATGTTGAAGAATATTAAATTGATAGAGAAGGTAATGGTTTCATATTAGTATCCCCTCCTTGAGAAAAAATAGCCTTATTATGATAGGGGGATAGAAAAAGTCTATCTTTACTATAAAATCTTTTGAATATTGATAAAATATTCAGCCATCTATCTACATTCTTAGTCAGGACACTTCATTATGGTAATTTGCCATTGTAGCCACTGAACAACCCCACTTCACTCTACCAATTACAGCAGACAGGCAGTGAGGAAACAATAAACATAAATTAATACTTCAGGAAAAGACAGGTTCATTTAAGAATTTTTCCTCAGAGATTTATTCTTTACCATTAAAAATTTTATATCCTAAAACAAAGTCAAAAGAGCTTTACCCTGGAATCAACACCAGGGCAAAAATATTGCAACTGAACATGTAATTCACAAGTGACCACACTTCCCAGACTGAGTGAACAGACACCTTCACTATGCTCTAGATCTCTCCATAATTCCACTCTACCCAAAGGACCACACAGTGTCTGTATGCCCAGGGCCACCGATGCATCTTGTTCTTTCATCCAAATGTGAAATTTTCACTTGGCAGTCTAATAAAAAATCTCAACCTCTACATCTTAAAAATTGAACTACAATTTTTTCCTTATAGCCTCTTCTACCAAAGCTGTCTGTCTTCCTTTCAGTTGATGCCAATTCTAGTCTTTTGGTTTCTCAGGCCAGAAAAGTCAGTCATTCTTTTCTTTTTCTTTTTCTTTCTTTTAGCATGCGTGAGAGAGAAAGAGAGAGAGACAGGGAAGGAGGTGAGAAGCATCAACTCATAGTTGCCGTACCTTAGTTGTTCATTGATTGCTTCTCATATGTGCCTTGTCCGGCGGGCTCCAGACAAGCCAGTGATCCCTTGCTCAAGCCAGCGACCATGGGGTCATGTCTGTGATCCCGCGCTCAAGCTGGCAATGCCTGTGCTCAAGCTGGAACCTGCGCTCAAGCCAGCGGCCTTAGGGTTTTAAAACTGGGTCCTCGGCATCCCAGGCTGATGCTCTATCCACTGAGCCACTGCCTGGTCAGGCACCTGGAGTCATTCTTGATATCTTTCTTTACTCAATCCAGTGCATCAGAAACTTTTCTTGGATCTGCTTTCAAAATATTTCTGGACTCCAGCTGTTTCTCACCACAACTGTCATAATTATTCTGAACTGAGCTGCCATCATTCTCACCTAGGTTATTGAAATAGCTTCCTAAGATATGTTTTCTCTTCTATCTTTCCCTGCTGCCACCAATCTATTTTCCTTTTTTTTTTTTTTCTGTATTTTTCTGAACTGAGAGACAGGGAGGAAGAGAGACAGACTCCTGCATGTACCCGACTGGGATCCACCCAGCACATGCCCACTAGGGGGCGATGCTTGGCCCCTCTGGGGCATTGCTCCATTGCAACCAGAGCCATTCTAACACCTGAGATGGAGTCCATGGAGCCATCCTCAAAACGCGGGCCAACTTTGCTCCAATAGAACCTTGGCTGTGGGAGGGGAAGAGAGAGAGAGAAAAGAGAGAGGGAAGGATGGAAAAGCAGATGGGTGCTTCTCCTGTGTGCCCTGGCTGGAAATTGAACCTAGGACTTCCGCACGCCAGGCCAGGGCTCTCTCCCACTGAACCAACTGGCCTGGGCCCACCAATCTATTTTCAACAGAGAAATTTTAAAACATTAAATGAATTAAGTCATTTTATTACTCATTTTATTTATATTACTGTGCTGCTCAAAACCCTGCAGTGGCTCCTCATTTCACTCAAAAGCCAAAGTCTTTATAATGGTATAAACACTTTACCTGATCTGGTCCCCCATTATATCTCTGACCTCTCTCCTACTCATTCTACTTTAGCCATATTGACCTCTTCACTATTCCTTTACTTTGTCAGGCATGTCCAGCCTCAGAACCTTGTTTTAGCTGTAAACTCTGCCTGGAATACTCTTCTCAGAATATTTGTGTGGCGAACAAATTAGTGTAAAGTTTTCTTTAAAATTTATTTAACTTTTAGAATTAACATAAATTAACTTTTTAAAAGATGTACAGCTCTATGAATTTTAAAACATGTACAGTTTTATATCTTTTACCATAATCAGGCCACAATCAGGATACATTTCCATCACTCCCCCGCCAAATTCCCTCATGCTATTCCTTAGTAGTTACATCCTCTTATTCCTAATTCGACAGCTATTGTAGTTTTTCCTCTTGAGAATGTCATATAAATAGAATTATTTTTCACTCAGCATAATGCCTTTGAAATTGATCCAAGTTGTTGTTTATATCAAAGTACATTTCTAGACTTCAGGTCAAGGTAGTAGAGTGGGTAAACACTGTGCTCACATCCTCCCACAACTACAACAAAATTACAACTAAATTATAGAAGAGCCGTCATTGAGAACCATCTGAATACTTGCTGAACAGAAGTCCTGTAAGGATACAAAGAAGCCATGTCAAGATTGGTAAGAGGGGCAGAGATGAGGCATGGACAGGTCCCACATGTAAGTGTGAGGATTAAAAGTTGTGAGGACTAACTCAGCTGTGGAGGTCTTCCCTGAGGAGCATGGGGCCCCAACCCCACACTGGGATCCCCAGTCCAGGGCTCCAGCTCCATGAAAAGGAGTCCCTATGGCTGTGAAAACCAACAGGGATTGTACCCAAGTGAGATGGAGGGCTGCTGGAGACCTAGGTGGTGCAGGTCTTAAAGGGCCCAAGTACAGACTCACTTCACAGATTTACTTGCTCTGGGCTCCAATATAGTAACATCAGCTCAAAGTGTACCAGGGACATATGGAAAGAACTTCAGGGCAAGGGCTAGAGGGGCAAGGATCAGGAAAGCTCTCTCTGGGGGTGGAGGTGCAGGAAGGTACTATTGTTTCTTTATTGAGCCTTTCCCCCACTCAGCTGACCTGTCACAGGTGGGCATCAAGTATGCGCTCTTCATTAACCTGCCTAACTCACTTTGCAACACCCAGCATGTGTGTCCACCCAACCTTTCAGCAGATCCTCCACATAAGCAGCCTGCCTCAGCTCATGCTGTAGACTCTTCTAAGTTCTCTCAAAGGTGCACAAACCTCAAATAAATAGCAGCTGGCTTTAGTGTACCCTGTACCTCCTGCTAAGCTTCCCTAATCCTGGCATAAGCTCTGACTGGTCTCAGCTTGTATTATACCTCCCATTAGATAGCCCCAAACTTGGCATGAGCCATAGCCAGTCTTGGCTTGGAATTTAGCCTCAACTAAATGGTCACAAACTGGCACAAGTGGCAGCTGGCCTCAGCTCACATTGTGATGGCCACCAAAGTGCCGTAGCCTGACACTAGTGGAAACTAGCCTCAGTTCACAGAATAGCCTTACCTGAGCACCTCCAAACTCAGCACAAGCAACAACCAATTACAGATCACTTTGTTGCTCCTACCAGACAGTGACCAGCCAGGCACAAGCGGTGTCTGACCTTGACATGTAGCAGAGCCCCTCCCATGAGGCTCCAGAACCAACACATCTAATCTCAGATTACACCAGAGTACCACCAATCAGCTCCATAAATGACACACTCAGAGGGTAGACTTGGCTGGCACTAAAGCAACTCTTGACCCATAGGGACAGCCCTGGCAGAACAGCTCATTTCTTGTAGTCATGGCCAGCCCTCACAGCCAGTCAGCCTGAGGATGAATCTCATCCACTGATGTACCAACAGCAATCAAGGCTCAACTACAATAGGAGGGTACACATAACCCACAAATGGGACACCCCTGAGAGCATACAGCTCAGGTGACCAGGAAGACTGTACCTTTGGGCTCAACAGGACACCTACTACATAAAGCCACACTGCCAAGACCAGGAGATGTAGCAGATTTATCTAACATAGTACATAGAAACAAACACAGGGAGTCAGTCAAAATGAGATTAAGAAAGATGTCCCAAATGAAAGAAGAGGACAAAATTTGAGAAGAACCAAAATGGAGACAAGCAGTCTACCAGATGCAAAGTCCAAAGCACTGGCTATAAAGATGTTCAATAAACTTAGGGAAAGAATAGATGGACTCAGTAGGAACTTCAGCAAAGAGATATAAACCATAAAGAAGGAGATAGAAAACAAAAATTAGTCAGAAATGAATACAATAATTGAAATGAAAAATACATTAGTGGGAATTAATAGTACATTAGATGAATAAGGAATTGAATCAGTAATTTGAAACAGCAAAAATAAAAATAAAATAAATAAGGATACTTTAAGGGACCTTAAATACAATATCAAGTGTACCAATATTCACACCACAGTAGTACCAGAAAGAGAGAGCAAGAGAATGAAAACTTCCTTGAAAAAATGACTAAAAACTTCCTTTCCTAGCAAAGGAAATGGAGTTACAAGTCTAGAAGTACAGGGAATCCCAAAGATAAACCCAAGGAGGCCCACACAAGCACACACCAAAATTAAAATGTTAAAGGTTAAAGACAGAAAATCTTAAGAGCAGCAAGAGAAAAGCTGTTAGTTATGAACAAAAGAGCTCCCATAAGACTGTCAGCTGATTTCTCAATAGAAACTTTACAGGCAAGAAGAGATTGGCATGAAATATTTAAAGTTATGAAAAGCAAGGACCTACAACAAGATTGCTCTACCCAGAAAGGCTATCATCAAAAATGATCAAGAGATACAGGTTCCCAGACAGGAAAAGCTAAAGGAGTTAATCACCTCAAAACAAATATTACAAGAAATGTTTAAGGTCTCATTTTAGAAAAGAAAAAAAAATGACTAAAAATATAGGAAAGAAAAATATTTTTACTGATAAAGGCAAACACTTAGAAAAAATAGTGGATCAACAAACTAGAAAGCTAATACAAAGGTAAAAAAAAAAGGTAGATCATATGCCATTATAACACTAAGGGATACATACACACACAAGAAATAAATAATGACAAAAACATAAATGTGTAATGGGTGAGTAAAAATGGCAGTGGTTATAGAATGTGTTTAAACTTAAGCAACCATCAACTTAAAATAGATTAGTATAAAAATAGGTTTTGGCCCTGGCAGTTTGGCTCAATAGTAGAGTTTTGACACGGCATGTGGAAGTCCTCGGTTTGACTTCCAGTCAGGACACTCAGGAGAAGCGACCATCTGCTTCATGCCCCCCCCCTCCTCTCTTGCAGTCATGGCTCAAATGGTTCGAGCAAGTTGGCCCTAGGTACTGAGGATGGCTCTCTGGCCATGGTCTTGTGTCAGGTGCTAAAATGGCTCAGTTGCAGAGCAACGAAGCAGTGACTCCAGATGGGCAGAGCATCACCTGGTAGACTACTTGCTGGGTGGATCCTGGTCAGGGCACATGTGGGAGTCTGTCCCTCTGCTGCCCTGCCTCTCACTTAATAAAAAAAATTAAAATAGGTTGGTATAAGGAAGCACATAGTAACCAAAAACCAAAAGTCTATAAAAACAAACACAAATAACAAAGAGAAAGGAATTCAAATACAATAATATAGCATGTCAACATACAAGAGATCAGGAAAATAAGAAAGGAACAGAGAACTATAAAAAAAATAAAATGGCAATAACTGCATACCTATCAAAAATCAAATGTAAATGAACTAAATAGTCCAATCAAACAACATAGGGTGATGGCCAATAGACATATGAAAAGATGCTCAACATTACTAATTGCCAGAGAAATGCAAATTAAAACCACAATGAGATAACACCTCACACCTGTCAGAATGACTATCCTCAATAAATCAGCAAATATGTTGGTGAGGATGTGGAGAAAAGGGAACCCTTGCGCACTATTGGTGGAATGAAGATTGGTACAGCTATTGTGGAAAGCAGTATGGAGTTTCCTCAAAATATTAAAAATGGAACTGCCTTATGACCCAGCAATTTTACTTCTGGGAATATAGCCAAAGAAACCCAAAACAGTAATCTGAAGGAATATATGAACCCCTTTTTTCATTGCAGCATTATTTACAATAGCCAATTCTGGAAGCAACCCAAGTGCGCATCAGTAGATGAGTGTATAAAAAAAGCTGTGGGTACATTTACACAATGAACTACTACTCCTCAGCTGTAAATAAAGGAGGAAATTCTACCTTTTGCAACAGCATGAATGGACCTGGAGAGTATTATGCTAAATAAAATAAGTCAGAGAAAGACAGTACTATATGATTTCACTTATATGTGGACTTTAATGAAGAATAACAACAAAACAAAATAGAAACACTAATGGAGGACAGACTGAAAGCTGTCAGAGGGGATAGGGGTTGAGGGGCTGGGTAAAAAAGGAGAAGAAATTAAGCAAAGAGAAAAACTTATAGATACACAACGGTGTATGGATTGCAGGAAGGAAAAAAGGGTGGGAGAAGGTTGAGGAGGGTAGAGGAGGGGATAGATGGTGGTGGAGGGAGACTTGACTTGGAGTGATGAACACAGTGCAATACACAGATGATGTATTATAGAATTATATGCCTGAAACCTGTATACTTTTATTAACCAATGTCACTCCAATAAATCCAATTTAAAAATTTTTAAAAAAGACATAGGTTGTCTCAATGGATAAAAAACCCAAGACCCATGCATATGACTTCTACAAAAGACCCAGTTCAGATCGAAAAACACACACAGATGAAAGTAAAGGGATAGAAAAAGATATATGTGCAAATGGAAATAAAAATGCTGGGGTAGAAATATTTATATAATGCATTTTTCAGAATAGACCACATACATATTAGGTCACAAAACAAGTCTCAATAAATTTAAGATTGAAATCCTATTAAGTAAGCATCATCTTCAATCAAAATGGTATGAAACTTGAAATCAATCACAATAAGAAAACTGAAAACACATAAACACATGAAGACTAAATAACATGCTACTAAACAATAAATGGGTTAACAAAATGAGATCAAGGAAGAAATCGAAAGATACCTGGAGACAAATGGAAATAAAAACAATGACCCCAAATCTTTGTGATACAACCAAAGTAGATCTAAGAGGAAAATTCATAATGATTCAGGCTTATCTTAAAAAACAAGGAAAATCAAAAATACTCTAACCTTATTTCTAAAGAAACTAGGAAAGCAACAACAACAACAAACAAAACCCAAAGTGATTAGAAGGAAGATAATGGTATAGAAGAGAGTTAAACAAAATAGAGTCTAAAAAAAATACAAAAGATCAATGATGGGGTGATGGGTATGCAGCATAATTGATTGACAAGATAACCTGGACATGTTTTCTTTGAACATATGTACCCTGATTTATTGATGTCACCACATTAAAATTAATAAAAATTTTTTAAAAAGATCAATGAAATGAAGAGCTGGTTTTTTGAAAAGATAAGGAAAATTGATAACATTTAGCCCAACTCAACAAGAAAACAAGAGAGGGCCCAAATAAGTCAAATCATTAATAAAAGAAGACAAGTAACAGCTGACACCACAGAAATACAAAGAATTTATAAGCAAATACTAGAAACAATTATATACAAATGAATTGGATAACCTGGTAAAAATGTATAGTTTCCTAGAAACATACAATGTTTCAAGACTGAATCAGGAAGAAAAAGAAAATTGAAACAGACCAATAACTACGAATGAATGAATCAGTAATCAAAAAATTCCCAACAAACAAACGTCCTGGACCAGATAGCTTCATAGGTGAATTTTACTGAACACTCAAATAAGAATTAATATCTATTCTTCTCAAACTATTACAAAATATTGAAGAGAAGGCAAGGCTTTCGAACCCACTTTATGAGGCTAGTATTATCTGATACCAAAAGCCAACAAAGACATTAAGAAAAAAAAAAGCTAATAAAATAAATAAATAAATAAATTCTGGACCTATACATACTATGATCAAGTGGAATTTTTTTCCAGGGATACAAGGTTGATTCAAAGTTTACAAATCAATGAACATGATACATCACATAAAAACAGTGAAGGATGAAAATAATATAATTATATCAATACATGGAGAAATTTGACAAAATTCAATGTACATTTATGATAAAAGCTCTCAACATAGTAGGGATAGAGGGAACATACCTTAACATAATAAAGGCCATATATGACAAACCCACAGCTAATATGCTCAATGGGGAAAATCTGAAAGCTTTTACTTTAAGATCAGGAATAAAACAGGGATGTATGTCCACTTTCTTTATTTTTATTTTTATTTTTTATTTACAGAGACAGAGAGAGTCAGAGAGAGGGAAGGATAGGGACAGACAGGAACGGAGACATATGAGAAGCATCAGTCATTAGTTTTTCACTGTGACACCTTAGTTGTTCATTGATTGCTTTCTCATATGTGCCTTGACCGGGGGGCTACAGCAGACTGAGTAACCCCTTGCTCGAGCCAGCGACCTTGGGTCCAAGCTGGTGAGCTCTGCTCAAACCAGATGAGCCCGTGCTCAAGCTGGCGACCTCGGGGTCTCAAACCTGGGTCCTCCGCATCCCAGTCTGACGCTCTATCCACTGTACCACCGTCTGGTCAGGCTGTATGTCCACTTTCAACACTTTTATTTAACATAGTATTGAAAGTCATAGCCACAGCAATCATATAAGAAATGAAAAAGGGCATTCAATTGGAATGGAAGAAGTAACTGTATTTGCAGATGACGTGATACTATATATAGAAAACCCCAAAGATTCCACCAAAATGCTCTTAGAACTAATAAATGAATTTGGTTGCATTTTTATACATCAATAACAAACTATCAAGGAAAAAAATTAAGAAAACAATATAACAATTACAACAAAAAGAATAAAATACCTAAGAATAAATTTAACCAAGGATGTAAAAGACCTGTAGTAGGAAAATTATAAGACATTGAAGAAAGAAAGTAAGGAAAATACAAATAAATAAAAGCATATTTTGAACTCATGGATAGAAAGAATTAACATTGTTAAAATGTCTATATGACTCAAAGTGATCCTCATAATTAATGCAATTCATATAAAAATATCAGGGCATTTTCACAGGACTATAATAAATAATCCTAAAATTTATATGGAACCACAATGACCCTGAATAGCCAAAGCAATCTTAAGAACAGAATTGGAGATATCATTCTACCTGATATCAAACTATATATGCCACAAGGCCATAGTAATCAGAACAGCATGGTACTGACATAAAAACAAACACATAGATAAATGGAACACAATAGAGAGTCAAGAAATAAACTTGCAACTTTATGGTCAATAAATATTTGACAAAGGAGGCCAAAACATACAATAGGGTAAAGATAGTTTCTTTAATAAATGGTATTGGGAAAACTGGACAGATATGTGCAAAAAGATAAATAGAACTAGACTACCTCTTTACACCATATACCAAAATAAATTCAAAATGGATGAAAGACTTAAATGTAAGTCCCAAACCATAAAACTACTAGAAGAAAACATAAACAGTAAAATCTCTGACATTGCTCTTAACAATGTGTTTTGTATTTTTTTTTTGATATGTCTCCTCAGGCAAGGGAAACAAAAGAAAAAATAAACAAATGAGCTACATCAAATTAAAAACTTTTTGCACAGCAAAGGAAATCAACAAAATGAACCTACTGAATGGAAGCAGATATTCAACAATGATAAGAATTTAATATCCAAAATATATAAGGAATATACAATATAACAATGAAAAACCTTGCAATCAGATTTTAAAATGAGCAGAGGACCTAAATAGTCATTTCTGCCAAGAGGACATACAGATGGGCCAACAGACCTATGAAAAGATGTTCAATGGCACTAATCATCAGGGAGATTCAAATTAAAAGCACAATGAGATATTACTTCTATCACCTGTCAGAATGGATATCATCAATAAATGAACAAATAAAGAAGTGTTGGCAAGAATGTGGAGGAAAGGGAACCCTCATGCACTGTTTGTGGGAATACAGACTGGTGCAGCCACTGTGGAAAACAATGTGGAGGTTCCTCAAAAAATTAAAAATACAACTGCCATATGACCCAGCAATTCTACTTCTGGGTATTTAGCTGAAGAAATTCAAAGCACAACTTTGAGAAGATATATGCACTCTTTTGTTTACTTGCCGCGGACCAGCGCGGCTCCAAATAACGGTGCGGAATTGAGGAAACACACTTTGTCAGAACAAAACCGATGGGACCGGGAGGACTCCTCAAACTGCCTGGCAGTATCTGAGTGCCTCACAGCCCCAGTTCGCTTTATTATATAGACCTATGCAAATCAAGGACCCTGATACAAAGTTGCACATCAAAGGCTAAGACAGGAACTCTCCCAAGGCAAAAACAGGATACATTAGTGAAATTTACAAACATCTGAAACAAACAAAGAGTCAGAGGAAGGGCATGTATATTGCTTTCTGCAACCCAAGGAAGGAAGTGGAGTGGGTGCAAATACTCAGCATCAAAGCCAAATATGGAGATGGAGGGGGGAGAATTTAGCCTTTTGCTAAGCCTCCAATCTATAATGGCTTTTTGCCATTAACGGTCCACAACATTCACTACAGCATTATTTACAATAGCCAACCTATAGAATCAACTTAAGTGCTCATCAATATGTGATTGGATAAAGAAGAGGTGGTGCATACATACGATGGAATATTACTAAACCATAAAAACGAGTCAAATCTTGCCATTTGTGCAACATGGATAGACCTAGAGGGGACTATGCTCAGTGAAATAACTCAGACAGAGAAAGATAAACACTATATGATTTCACTTCTATGTGGAATTTAAAAAACAAACAGAGAATATTGCTGGTTGCCCGATGGGGAGGTTTGTTGGGGGTTGAGTAGAAAAGGTGAAGGAGTTGAGAAGTGCAAATTGGCAGTTAAAAAAAGTCATGGGCTGTAAAATACAGCATAGGGAATATAATCAATATTATTGGATACCAGACTTATTGGGATGATCACTTTATAAATTATATGTCTTGATTACTATGTTGTACACCTCAAATAAATATAATATTGTATGTTACCTATAATTGAAAAGTAAATATTTTAAAACTTTATTTCCTTTTATTGTGGAGTAGAGTTTATTGCATAGAATATGCCAATTTATTTTTCAATTTTATCTGTACTGGTTTCAGATGTTTACTTAGTGGTTATACATAGTGTTCCCCGGATATTTCCAGTACCCCAAATAGTACCATATATAGTTATCACAATATTATTGACTATATTTCCTATGCTTTACTTACATCTCTGTGCCTATTTAGTAATTGCCAGTTTGTGCTTCTTAATCCACCCTGTCCTTCAAACTCCCTCTCTTCTGGCAACTACTACTTTGCTCTCTTGGTCTAATAAGTCTGTTTCAATCTTGTAAGTTTACTTTGTTCCTTAGTGTCCGATATAAGTTAAATCATACAGTATTTGTTTTTCTCTGACTGACTTAGTTCACTCAGCATAATACCCTCTAGGTCCATTCATACTATTGCAAATGGTAAGATTTTGTTGTTTTCTCTGGCCAAGTAATATTTATTGTATATGTGTACCAGAGATTATTTATCACTCGCATATTGATATGTACTCAGGTCACTTCCATAGCTTGGCTATTGTAAATAATGCTGCAATGAACAGAGGGGAGTATATATTCCTTCAAATTAGTGTTTGAGGTTTCTTTGGATAAATCCCTAGAAGTGGAATCGCTGGGTCAAAAGGCAGTTCCAGTTTTAATTTTCTGAGGAATCTTCATACTGTTTTCCACAGTGGCTGCACCAGTCTGCATTCCTATGAATAGTGCATGAGGGTTCTCTTTCCTCCATATCTTCACCAACATTTGTTGTTGATTTATTGATAATAGCTATTCTGACAGGTGTAAAGTGATAGCTCATGATGGTTTTAATTTGCATTTCTCTGGCAATTAGTAATGTTGAGCAGCTTTTCATATATCTACTGGCCTTGTGTATAACCTCTTTGGAAAAATGTCTATTCAGATCTGTGCTGTGGCTAGGACTTCCAGTACTATGTTGAATAAAAGTGGTGAAAACAGTTCTCCCTGTCTTGTTCCTGATCTTAGGGGAAATGCATTTAGTCTTCCCCTATTGAGTATAATGTTATCTGTGGGTATGTCATATATGGCCTTTATTAGATTGAGGTATGTTTTTTCTAATCCCACTTTGCTGAGAGTTATAATCAAAAATTGGTGCTGGATTTTATCAAATGCTTTTTCTGCATCTTTTGATATGATTATATGATTTTTATCCATCATTTTGTTTATGTAGTATATCACATTAATTGATTTTTAGATATATTACCAGTCTTGCACCCCAGGAGTAAATCACATTTGATCATGGTGTATGATTTTTAAAAATGTATTGCTGGGTCTGGCTTGCTAATATTTTGTTGAGGGTATTTGCATCTATGTTCATCAGGGATATTGGCCTATAATTGTGTTTTGTTTTGTTTTGTAGTGTCTTTATTTGGTTTTGAAATTAGGATAATGCTGGCCTTGTAAAATGAGGTTGGGAGTCTTCCCTTCTCTTGAATTTTTTGGAATAGTTTGAGAAGGATTGGTGTTAGTTCCTCTTTATATATTTGATAAAATTCACCGTGAAGTCATCTGATGGTCTAAGACTTTTAAAGTTTGATGGGAGTTTTTTTTTTAAATTAATGCTTCAATTTCATTTGTTTTAATTGTTCTGTTCAGATTTTCTGATTCTTCCTGATTCAATTATGGAAGATTGTATATTTCTAGGAATTTATCCATTTTGAGTGAAAAAATATTAAATCACTTTCCTGTTGAAGCATATTTAGGTTATTTCCATACTTTTGTGTATGATTATAAATAGAAGAGCTAAACATTTGTGTGCAGGTCTTTGTGTGGCAATGTGTTTCAAAATTTTTTTTGTTTGACAGAGACAGAGAGAGAGACAGAGAGAGGGACAGATAGGGACAGACAGACAGGAAGGGAGAGAGATAAACATCAATTCTTCGTTGTGGCTCCTTAGTTGTTCATTGATTGCTTTCTCATATGTGCCTTTACCAGGGTGGGGAGTTACAGCAGAGCAATTGATCCCTTGCTCATGCCAATGACCTTGAGCTCAAGCCAGTGACCATGGGGTCATATCTACGATCCCTCATTTAAGCTAGAGACCCCACATTCAAGCTGGTGAGCCTGTGCTCCAGCTGGGCTGGCGACCTAGGGGCCTTGAACCTGGGTCCTCTTTGTCCCAGTCCAATGCTCTATCCATTGTGCCACCACCTAGTGAGGCTGTTTATTTCTTGAGTAAATATAAAGGACTAAGATTGCTGGTTCATATGGTAAGCATGTGCTCAGTCGTAGAACGTGGGCCCAGTGTGTGGATGTCCCAGGTTCAATTCCCGGGCAGGGCACACAGAAGAAGTGCCCATCTTCTTCTTCAGCCTTTCCCCTCTCAGTTCTCTCTATTTATTTCTCTTTCCCTCCTGCAGCTATGGCTTGAGTTGGCCCCAGGTGATGAGAATAGCTCCATGCCCTCCACCTCAGGTGCTAAGAAGAGCTTGGTTGCTGAGAAACAGAGCAATGCCCCAGATGGGCAGAGCATAATCTCTTAGTGGACTTGCTGGGTGGATTCCGGTTAGGATGTATGTGGTAGTCTGTCTCTCTGCCTCCTCTCCTCACTGAATTAAAGAAAAAAAAAGCTACCAAAGTATTTTTCAGAGTTGCTATATTATTTTGCATTTGTACTAGCAATCTCTGAGAGTTCTGGTTGTTCCACATACTTTATGGCACTTACTATTGTCACTGTTTTACAAATCTAATAGATGTGTAATAGTATCTGATTGAGGTTTTAGGTTGTATCTCTCTAATGGTTACTAATATTGAACATCTTTTCATGTGTTTATTGTCATTGTCTTAGTCTGTTTAACCTTTATTACAAAATGCCACAGATTGTGTGGTTTATAAACAACAGAAATTTATTTCTCATGGTTCTGGAAGCTGAAAGTCCAAGATCAAGGCGCCAGCATGGTTGGGTTGTAGCATAAACCCTTTTCCTGATTGCAGACAGCTGACTTCTTGCTGTGTCCTTACATGGTGGAAGGGGTATAAACAAGCTCTCTGGGGCCTTTTTGTAAAGACAGTATTTTCATTGTTGAGGGTTCAACCCTGTCACCTAATCACCCCCAAAGGCTACAAGAAGGCTACTAGTATTATCACATTGGGCATTAGGATCTTAATATACAAATTTTGGAGGGGACACAACATTTATCCTATAGTAGTCACTCATATATTCTCTTTGGTGAAATGTGTGTCTACGTGTTTTGACCATTTTTAAATTAAGTTGTTTTCTTATCATTTTGTTTTGAGAATTCATTGTATATTCAGAATACAAGTATTTTGTCAGCTATGTGATCTGCAAATACTTTTTCTCTATTTGTAGCTTGCCCTTTCATTCTCTTGATAGTATACTTTGTGGATATTTTTGTTTGGAAAACTACAATTTATCAGATCTTTTATTTTATGGATTGTGATTTTATTGTTGTTGTAAGAACTCTTTGCCTAATTCCCTTGTCAGAGTCTATAAAAATAATCAAGACTCAGTTGCATGATGCCTACAAAAAAATGTACTTTACATATGAAGACACAATAGATTAAAAGGTTAAAAGTGGAAGAAGTGCCTGACCTGTGGTGGCGCAGTGGATAAAGCCTCGACCTGGAAATGTTGAGGTCGCCGGTTCAAAACCCTGGGTCTGTCTGGTCAAGGCACATATGGGAGTTGATGCTTCCTGCTCCTCCCTCCTTCTCTCTCTCTCTCTCTCTCTCTCTCTCTCTCCTCTAAAATGAATAAATAAATAAAAATAATTAAGAAAAAAAGAAGTTAAAACATCTAAAAAAAAAGTGGAAGAAGTTATACCATGTCAGTATTATTAATGAAACCAAGGATAAAGACAGTCATTTAGTAAATGATGAAAAGGTCAGTGGACATAATAATTCTAAATGCTTAGGCACCTAATAAAAAAGCTTCAAACATTGATACGTGAAGACACATGTAGCCCCATGTTGATTGCAGCACTGTTCACAGTGCTGGAAACACCAAAAAGCCCTTCAATAGAAGACTGGATAAAGAAGATGTGGCACATATACACTATGGAATACTACTCAGCCATAAGAAATGATGACATCAGATCATTTACAGCAAAATGGTGGGATCTTGATAACATTATAAGGAGTGAAATAAGCAAATCAGAAAAAAACAAGAACTACATGATTCCATACATTGGTGGAACATAAAAATGAGACTAAGAGACATGGACAAGAGTGTGGTGGTTACCAAGGGTGGGGGGGGAGGGAGGACATGGGAGGGAGGGAGGGAGAGAGTTAGGGGGAGGGGGAGGGGCACAGAGAACTAGATAGAGGGTGACGGAGGACAATCTGACTTTGGGCGAGGGGTTTGCAACATAATTTGATGACAAAATAACCTAGACATGTTTTCTTTGAATATATGTACCCTGATTTATTAATGTCATCCCATTACCATTAATAAAAATTTATTAAAAAAAAAAAAAGCTTCAAAACACTGAAGTAAAAATTAATAGAACTGAAAAGAAAAAAAATAACTTTACAATTATTGTTAGAGATTTCTATACCCCTCTCGCAATTTTGAAAGAAAGAATAGGCAGAAGATCAGCAAAGGTGTAGTGGGATTGAAAAACCCTATCAAGCAACTTGACCTAACTAACATGTATAGAACATACCACCCAAAGCAGCAGAATGTATCTTTTTTTTTAAAGTGCATACAGAACATATGTCATGACAGACCATTTATTGGGTCATAAAACAAACCTCAGTAAGTTTATTTATTTTTAAATGTAGTAAGAGCACTTAAGATGATATTTATCCTTAACAAATTTTAAATGCACAACACAGCAACGTTAATGGAAAGCACAGTGTTGTACAGCAGATCTCTAGAACTTACTCATCTTGCATAACTGAAACTTTATATTCTTTGAACAGCAGCTCTTTGTTTTTCTCTCCCCCTAGTCCTTGATAAATACTCTTCTCTCTTTCTATGATTTTGACTATTTTGACTACCTCACATAAGTGGAATGATGCAATATTTGTCCTGTGACTGGCTTATTTCACTTAGCATCATGTTCTCCAGCTTTATTCCTATTGTTGCATATTGCAGGGCTTCCTTCTTCTTCTTTTTTTCTTCCTTTTCTTTTAAGGCTGAATAATATTCTGTTGTATGTATGTAGTACATTTTCTTTATCCATTCATTTGCTGATAGACATTCAGGTTGTTTCCATATCTTGGTTATTATGAATAATACTACAGTGACTTATAAAGGTATAGTACACAAAACAGCTTGGTATTGGCATAAAGATAGACAAATAGATCATGGGACATAATGGAGAGTCCAGAAATAAACCCAATATCTATCTATGGACAACTGAAATTTTAACAAGGGTGCAAAAGCGTATAGCCCTTTCAATAAGTGGTGATGGAAATATTGTCTATCCATATGCAAAATAATGAATTGAGATCCATGCCTCACATAATATTCAAAAATCAATGCCTAATGGATTATAGGCTTAAATGTAAGAGCTAAAACTATAAAACTTCTAGGAGAAAACATTTCTTATCTTTGTTTATGAAGAGATGTCTTAGGTTTATTATCTCTAAAAGAACAAAAGGATAAATTTGGCTTCATCAAATTTAAAAGTTCTGTTCTTCAAAAGACACTGTTACGAGAATGAAAACACAAGCCATAGATGGGATAAAATATTTGGAAGACATGTATTTAATAAAGGACTAGTATCAGAATACTTAAAAAATTCTCAAAACTCTACAATAAGAGAACAAACAAGCCATTTAAAATATCGGGCCATTTGAACAAATACTTCACCAAAAAAGATACACAGAAAACAAATAAGTACATAAAAAGTGCTCAACACTATTGGTCATTAAAAAAATACAAAAAACCACAACGAGATGCCATTATACTTCTATTAGAATGTCTAAAGTGAAAAAAGGACTTAACCATGCCAAGTGCCAACAAGGATGTAGAGAAGCTGGATTTCTCATACACTGCTGGTGGGAATGTAAAATAATAAAATTACTTTAGAAAATAGTTTGGCCTTTTAAAAAAAGTTAAACAGACATTCACCACATTCCACTCTTAAGTACTGACATAGCTTTTTCCTCACTGCTTTGCATTTTCACTATAGAAATCAGATTGCTTTATGCCTGTTTTTATGTCTGCCTCCAGCTGCTCTTGTCCACAGACTATATACACTCCTTGGAGGGACAGAATCTTTCAATTTTATATGCTGAGTATCTTATCTATTATCTAAATCCCTATAGGTATTTAATAAATACTTGTTTAAGAAATCACTAAAAGCAATGATGAAAATAATCAGAAAAATTAATTATTGAATATGAATTTTGCCTAAACCCTTTTATAATATAGTATATTTTATCCTATTTATTTTCACTTATAATTATATGATAATGTTTCCTTAATGTTATTGCAGACTTCTGATTTATACTAATGGCTAAATAATAATATATTTTCTTTATTATAATAACATTTATAATTTTATTTTGATTTTGTATAGTGAATAGTATTGCAAACATTTTCTTATATTAAGTAATCTCATTAGGACAGATACCCAGGAGTTGTATTACTAGATAAAAGGGTATGAACAATTGTACTATATTATTTTAAAATCTCTTACATACTGGAATATTATGTTTCTTCAGCAGGATGAGTTCAGTATGGAAATGGCCTTAGCTATACTTGAGTAAGTTTTTAAAATTTATTTTTAAATCAGGGAAAGAATCTTTCCAAAATTTGGGCTTATTCTGTTTGGGTTTGACATAAAAAAAATAAAACAAACAAAACCTCTTTTCAATATTGGTGGTTCTTTCCTCTTTCATGTGGCAATAACGTTTTAAAAAAATTCTACACTTACAATTTTTTCCTTAAGAACTTGCTTAACCTACTCTTATTCCATTCTAGCCATCTATCAGATACCCTTAGCTGAGTATATAAGTATAGAAAACACTCTGTCTTCTTCCAAAAAGGATTTGAGATTATATTAAATTCTGGTGTGAAATGCAGGGGAAAATAACAGAACAAGAAATAATGTTTTTTTTATTTAATTAAGCGAGAAGTGGGGAGGCAAAGACAGGCTCCAGCATTAGCCCTGACTGGGATCCACCCAGTAAACCCCCTACCGGTCAGTGCTCTGTCCATCTGGGGCCACTGCTCCATTGCTTGGCAACCAAGCTATTTTAGTGCCTCAGGTAAGGCCATGAAGCCATCCTCAGTGCTCAGGGCCAACTTGCTCAAACTGTTTAAGCCATGATTGTAGGAGAGGGAGAGAGAGAGAGGGGAGAGAAAGTGGGAGAGCAGGGGGAGGGGTGAAGAAGCAGATGTGTGCCCTGACTGGGAATTGAACCCAGGACATCCATATACGGGGCGCATGCTCTACCACTGAGCCAGTTGGCCAGGGCCAAGAAATAACTTCTTGAAAGACTGTATAAATAGCAAAGTGCAGGATTTTTTTTTTTTTTTTTGTATTTTTCTGAAGTTGGAAACGGGGAGGCAGACAGACTCCCGCTTGCGCCCGACCGGGATCCACCCGGCATGCCCACTAGGGGGCGATGCTCTGCCCATCTGGGGCATCGCTCTGTTGCAACCA
Organism: Saccopteryx bilineata; assembly: GCF_036850765.1. Lineage (NCBI taxonomy): Eukaryota > Metazoa > Chordata > Mammalia > Chiroptera > Emballonuridae > Saccopteryx > Saccopteryx bilineata. The sequence continues at coordinate 242,850,852 of NC_089493.1, forward strand.
GAGCCATTCTAGCGCCTGAGGCAGAGGCCATAGAGCCATCCTCAGCATCTGGGCCAACTTTGCTCCAATGGAGCCTTGGCTGCGGGAGGGGAAGAGAGAGATAGAGAGGAAGGAGAGGGGGAGGGGTGGAGAAGCAGATGGGCGCTTCTCCTGTGTGCCCTGGCCAGGAATTGAACCCGGGACTCTTGCACGCCAGGCCGATGCTCTACCACTGAGCCAACCAGCCAGGGCCAAGTGTAGGACTCTTTAGGTGAGAGAAGGGTGCCCGTAAGTCTGGACTGGACTGGTGTAAGGTACCATCAATGCTTTGATTATCTTTAGAGAAGATGTGACTCTGGAAATTTTAGTTTAGTTTTTGGTCTTTTGCTTTAGATAAAAGTGCAAATGATAAAATATGTTGCATTGAAGGAAAGATACATTTTTGGTCACTTCTAACAATTTTATACGTATACCAATGAAAAACTTTGGTGTTACTTAATTGTAAATAATACATTCTGACTTAAGCAGTAAAGGGATTTATTGGAAAGATATTAAACAGTTAAGAGAATTGATGTGATTGAAGAACCAGATATGGACATAGACAAAGAAGTGGGTAGATGATATTAGAGCCAAGGAAATGTCAGGCTAGGACCTCACCCCTGGATTTGCTGCCACTGGACACTCTTAATGCTAGATTCTCACTTCTTTCTTCAATAATTTTTTTTTTCCCAGCCTTCCCTGTGTCTTTTGTCACATCCTCTCAGGAATCAAAGTGTTTGGGAGCAATGATTGGCCAAGTAAGTGACTTCCTGCTAAGGAGTAGGAAGCAGAAGGATCTGGCCTTTTCTGCCGTGGAAGGTGGGATCCTACCTTCCACCAACCCTAATACAATGAAGTAGTATCCCAAATAGGAAGGAGGTTTGGGTTATAGTTAGGTTAAAAATAAAGACAAGACCCATGACATCTATTGATTCTTTACTATTATAAGATTATTTTTAAATTTTAATGGTTGAAATAATGTATATACAATGGAGATTGTTAAATTGTGGCCCATGCATAGCTGGGGAGGGGTTGCTGCACATGGCCATAGATTCCTTTAAATTGTATGCAGATTTTTGATCTATGTGCTGCATTTGTATTTGTGGGGGGGGGCAAGATGGTTTATAACTTTTGTTAGATTCTCCAAGATGCCCACAATCTATAAAAAGTTAAGAAATATTACTTGGAATGTTCTACATAATTACGTACTTTCTCTTTGTGAATTTTCATTTCATTTATCTCTGTTAATTGTCATTATTTACTACCTTTGGTCCACTAGATGGTACTGTTGTGTGCATTTTCAAACACCAATCAAACTTCATTGAGACTCATGGAAAACCACAGTGCTTTACATGGCAAGTTCTCAAGATCATTTTAGGGTTGGAAGTAATTTTACAAATCATATACTTCATCCCTATTATTTTACAGATGAAGAACCTGATGCCCAAAAAGTTAAGGGAGAAGTTTGAGCAGAACCAGGCCTTTGGGAAAGTCAAAAGGGGAAGGAACACCTGGAGCTGGGCTTCTCCTCCTTCAACCAGAACAGAACTTTGAAATGCGCTCTGGCTGCTGAGGGTCTGGGGGTGGTATTGGTTGTGGACTTCGGATTCTTTGACTCAGACATCTGTACATTTTAGTTATAATCATGACTTAAAGTCTGTTCCTTGTCCCCGAGGGATCAGTGCTAATGCTCAGAAGGGCTGTGGGTAAGTAGAAAGCTTGTACAGATCCTTGCTGGGACCAACTCTCCCTACCCCCTTGCCTGGTCAGCTTTAGACATGCCTTACAATTATGTGCATTGTGTTCTTTCCAGAACCAATGGTAACCCTAGAAATGTATGTATAAGAAGTATTGATGACACAATAAGGGACATGCTATAAATATTGGTGTTTAGATTTCTCAGATTTGAAGAGAGAGAAAACCCAAGTCAAATGGAGAGACAACTTGGAAAAACAGTTTCTCTGTGGTATCCTGTGTACGGACCAGTAAACCAAGGCACAAATAGGAGCAATGGCATGTGCTTAGGACCCATCCTTTGCAGGGGTGCCCAAACTTTTTACACAGGGGGCCAGTTCACTGTCCCTCAGACTGTTGGAGGGCCGCCACATACAGTATTCCTCTCACTGACCACCAATGAAAGAGGTGCCCCTTCTGGAAGTGCGGCAGGGGGCCGGATAAATGGCCTGAAGGGGCTGCATGTGGCCCATGGGCCGTAGTTTGGGGATGCCTGCTTTAGAGGATAATCCTTCCAGATTTCTCACCAAAAAAGTTTTGAGGTAACCAAGTCTTCAAAAAATGTGCTATTTCTATTTTCCCCTCCACTTCTCTGTTTTCTTTGTTCCTTGGTTCTTTCTGATTTTGACAATACCTTCAGGCCCACCTAGGCAAGACAGGAACCAAAGCACCCATCATTCACACCTCTTTCCACCAAATCTAACAATATGGAATCAGTGAAGTGCCCTTTTCATTTGCGCTGATAAATATACCTAACCATATCTAAAACTCAGTGTGTGCCTTAAATGTCCGTCAGCAGTTGTGACGTTGCTATGACGGTTGGTCTCTGTCCCTGCAGACTCACTCTTCTTTATGCGCCGGGTGCTGACTTCCGTGTCCTCTGACTTCTAGTGGTTTTGGGCAATGTGAAGCACCAACCAGTGATGGGAAGGGGAGAGGAAACAGGGCTGGAGAATTTGTTTTCCCACACCTCTGTATGTGGGGTCTCTGGGCAGGTTGGCTGTGTCCCTTATCCTCTGCTGAAGGCCACTGCTCTCGTCAGACAGCCCTCTCCTGCAGCTACTGTAGGTAGGGTGCAGAGTGCATTCCTAGCAGCTGTGGCTGATGCAATGCTGTGAGAACACTCTAGCACCTGAAACCCTCCCAGGCACATCCAGGAGGGAGCTCACCCGCTGTAAGGAAGCAACTCAGCGCTAACCAGGCAGCTTCCTGACCTTTTCAGCCATTGGCTTTGAAGAACATGCTGTAACACCCTATTGGCTGAACCCATGTATATAAGCTAGCTTACTTCCTGAATAAAGCAGATCTGCATCACTGAACCTGGTCCCTGGAGTCGGGTCTCTGTGTCTCTGTCATCCTCACCCCTGGTGGCCTTGTTCACATACTGGCACTTCAAACAGGGACCCAGCCAGCACTCAAAGGACGGGTGAGTGACCGACCATCTGCAATGGGAAACCTTCTCCCCCACTCTCGAGCCCCGTAGGCTCGAGCGCTGCACACCCTATTGTAGAGTAGGCGAGTTAAAGTTAGTGAAAAGGATCTCTGTACTTACTGGGAGATTCTCTCTGGTTTTTTTTTTTTTTTTTTTATAAATGATTTTTTTTAAATTTTTTAAAATTTTTTTTTAAATTTTTATTTATTCATTTTTTAGAGAGGAGAGAGAGAGAGACAGGGGGGAGGAGCAGGAAGCATCAACTCCCATATGTGCCTTGACCAGGAAAGCCCAGGGTTTCGAACCGGCGACCTCAGCATTTCCAGGTCGACGCTTTATCCACTGCGCCACCACAGGTCAGGCTCTCTCTCTGGTTTTAATCCCTGGATTGAGGACACGCCCCTCTGGGACCAGGATACTTGGGTCCAAGCTTTCCGGAGCATCTGTTCCACCGAAGTACATGAAGGACAAACCTTCTCTCTCAGCCTCATTCCTGCCCTGTTAGCGATACGTGCCTGCCTGACCAGTGCTCCTGCTGGGGACCCTCTGCCGGTGCCAAAACTATTACAGGCTGCCTCTCTCTCTGAGGAGCCCCTACCTTCCTATTCACCCCCCTCCACTGAGGAGGAAAGTAGTTTAGCCTCTGAGTTTGATGGCCTTGCAGCCGAGTGTGCAGAAACAAAACTAGATACATTAGAAACTGCACCATCAGCTCCGCCACCGAAGAAGTGAAAGTTGCTACTTCCACATTCCCTGCTAGGCCTTAATGCCCCACCGCAGTCTCTCAGATGCCATTTTCTACCCCAGCTTTAACTCCAACACATGTTCCTGCTGTAGACCCATGGGCCAGCCTATATGCCCCCATGTGTCTTTTCTCTTTTCTCCCCTCATTTGTCTGTCTGTCTTGTCTGTTTTTCTGTATCTCTTGCTCTCTCTCTCCTCCTCCCCTCTCTCTGAAATGACGCTGGAAGGACCCAGCCACGGCACAGTGGTGAGGATCACACCCTCTCTTAACGCAAGGGAGAAGTTATGCTTGTGTTTTTCAGCCAATTTGGATCCCAGGAACCCCCAAACCTGCTTGACAGGGTTTCTTGGGCACCCACTAAGTGGTTCAGTCTTCACCCGTCCAAAGCCACAGTCCTGGCCTCCTCCACACCGACTACACCTGAGGGGAGGAGGTCCTCAGCGCTCCAGAAGACCTCCTGGCCTGCGTGCACGCCCCATCACCTGGGGGGATGTGGAGGCTTCAGTGGAGCAAGCCCAGAGATTGGCCCCTGGCAGGCCCCAAGCCCTGGTGCTCTGTTCCTCCTCATGTGTGCCATTATCACAGTGAACTCCCAGGCGTGAGGAGATCCTCATGTCTGGGCTGCTGTTCCCCACCCTGGCATAGTTATGCCTGTTTAAGTTAATAGCCCAGTTTCCAGCAGTATATTCCAGTAACTGCTCCCTTAGTCTCCCTCATGACAATAGTGGCCGGGAATCCCAACAGTGGGACGGCACTATATGGGGTAACCTCAGTGACCCAATGCTACTTAAATTTACTCTGAATAATAACACCGTCCCCTCAGATGGGTGGGTCCTCCTTCGAAATCATACTACAGGGGACTTTGCTGAAAACAGTGCTACCAACCAAGGCTCAGTACTTGGCCTACAAGCCCTCCTCCCCCTAGCTACCAACAGCTGGGCCCACCCTGCTAACCTTGCCTTTCTAGGGTTGCCTCTTTGCCCGTTCCTGTATGACGAACATCTAAGAACACTCCCGAGAGAAGGAATTCTTTTTTTTTTTTTTTGTATTTTCCTGCAGCTAGAAACGGGGAGAGACAGACAGACTCCCGCATGCGCCCGACTGGGATCCACCCGGCACGCCCACCAGGGGGCGACGCTCTGCCCACCAGGGGGCGATGCTCTGCCCCCCTGGGGTGTTGCTCTGCCACGACCAGAGCCACTCTAGCGCCTGGGGCAGAGGCCAAGGAGCCATCCCCAGTGCCCCGGCCATCTTTGCTCCAATGGAGCCTCGGCTGCAGGAGGGGAAGAGAGAGACAGAGGAAGGGGGGGTGGAGAAGCAAATGGGCGCTTCTCCTGTGTGCCCTGGCCGGGAATCGAACCCGGGTCCCCCGCACACCAGGCTGACGCTCTACCGCTGAGCCAACCGGCCAGGGCTGAGAGAAGGAATTCTTTGGAGAGACTGCCGCATTGCCTCTGGCCCAGATGCGCAGACCATCAACCTCAGAGTTTGGCATCAGAAGCTGAGAGACGGAATGGAACCGTATGCAGTATGCAGCCCGCAGCAAGCCATCTGTTTCGTGTTTCAATGCTGGGACCTTTGTGGGAAGGGGGCGTGCATGGACCTACGTCTATTTTCTATGATCAAAATGGAACTGTATTTAATGGCACCTAGAAGGTCTTGTAACACAATGGGAAGGAAATGACATCCCGACCCCTAGGAGGAATCCCCTGTTTAAGACCCCCGTTCTATTTCCTAACTAGTCAAACATTACAGAAGCTTGCCTCATTGTTTAATCCAGATAATTTATTAGCATATAGTATAATAGGTATTATAGTTGTTTTAGTTCTACTAGGGTTCCGTTGCATAATGCGTAGCATTCAGAAGCTGCAACAGCAAGCTGTCATTCATCAAGTCCAACTGGCCCTAATTAAAAGAGAAGGGGGAAATGTAGATAGAGCACAGAGTGCATTCCTAGCAGCTGTGGCTGATGCAATGCTGTGAGAACACTCCAGCACCTGAAACCCTCCTAGGCACACCCAGAAGGGAGCTTGCCTGCTATAAGGAAGTGACTCAGCACTAACCAGGCAGCTCCCTGACCTTTTCAGCCATTGGCTATGAAGGACATGCTGTAACACCCTATAGGCTGAACCTGTGTATATAAGCTAGCTTACTTCCTGAATAAAGCGGATCTGCGTCACTGAACCTGGTCCCTGGAGTTGGGTGTCTGTGTCTCTGTCGTCCTCACCCCTGGTGGGCCTTGTCCACAGCTAGGACTTTCAGTTTCTGGTAATTTATTATTCCTTCTCTTGCTCCCACAGGTGTAGGGGTGTGCTGCCCATGGGGTGCTTCTTTCTTGCCTGTTGTTTTTCCTGAACCCAGCCTCCTCCTTTTTTGTGAACAGACCCTTAATTAAAATCTCTTTTTTTTGTTTTCAGTCCAAACCCTGACCCATTCAGCCAGAAACATCATTGAATTTCTATGAGTTTTCTTATAAATATCTATTTATGATGCTGGATTGATAATGTGTGTGAATTTCAAACTGAAACAATGATGGTCAAATTTTGTTATATTTACTTTGAAAACATTTACTGAATGGCAGGGATGAAATGAGCACTTCAGTCTCTCATTGTATTTGATTTTTATTGCAACTCTCTAGGTTAAATCAAAGTTTATAAAAGCAGTAAGATGAACATTTTTTAGGCATGCACAAATAGTTGAACATTGACATTTTTATTGTGTGTGTATTTTTATATGTGTTTTAAAACATTATTATAAAAATCCATTATTTACCTCTAGTCATAGTTTCTATGAGGCATACCATGATGTGTTACCAAAATTTACATTTAGGAAGGAAGAACTTATGTCCCCCATACTGGGTGGGCTGCTGGCACAAAGCACTGAGATACCAGATGCTTGTGGCTATTGTCTGAGCTGAAGAGAACTGAGTTGATTGATACTTGAGGTATAAAGGCTGAGACAACTCTGAAGAGTCATCCCAGATTCAAGACTTTCTGTAGAGAGGGCTGAGAGCTCCACTGAGTTTGAATTGTTGCTCATCTTCTCCCTCTGACCACTATGCTTTCCTTGCATACCTGTTTTAGGTATTATAAGAACATTCCTGCATGACCTTATTCTTCCCAGAGTTGAACCGAATCTGAGACGTTTGGTGCCAGGAGTGAGCCAAGAAAATGCTGGGATAAGATTTCAGATCTGAATTATGCACCACCTGGTTGAAGATGGGACATCCATTACTGGTGGTAAGTAGAGTGAAAATACCCTGGCACAGGATGGCTATGCAATTGTTAAAACTTCTGACCCTGCTTGAGTAACATGACTAACTACTCACTGTAGACTGGATGAGAGGGGACAGTGCTGGACCTGACCTGGGTAATGTACTTTGCAGCTGGGAACAGTCAGGTTATTATGACAGAGATTCAACAGAACCATGTGGGGGAGGGTGGGAGTTCACTAAAGAAAGCAGTGATGAGGTGTTCACTGCAGTTGGAGATGCAGTCCTTGTTAATAAAGTCCTTGTTATGGCCTATAATACTCTGCTTGACCTAGTTTGTCTTTCTAAACTTTGTGTCTTTCCACTCCCTCAACCTCACCTTCCATTTTTCTAGGCAACACTTGCCTTCTTGTTGTTCCTTAAATAAGCCAAGCATGTAATTCTGCCTCCGGGCCTTTGCACCTGTTCTCTCTCTTTGGGAAGTTTCCCCCCTCATTTTACCATGATTATGCCCTCACTACATCTGGGTCTGTGCTCAAAAGTTACTTACTGAGAATTCTTTCTTGACCCCTTCCAGGGGTCACTGTATTTATCTTACTCTTTGCCTAACTTAAATTTTCTTCACAGAATTACAGAATCAAGTTGCACTTGAAATTAAATTATTTTTGTTTGTTACTTTGTATCATCCATTTGAATGTGAGCTCCTACAGCAAGAATTGTACCTTTACCAACACTGTACCCATAATCCTTAGAATAGTGGTTGGGATGTGGATTTAAGGTGATTTTAAGATGATAAAATAGAGATGCAGAGTTGGGAAAGGTTAATTTTCACTGGAGAAAACAATGACAAAGGCTTCATGGAAGATAAAGAATTTGAACGTTGAAGGGTAGGTAAAACTGACAGGCAGAAATGGAAAAGTTCGCAGAGGGACATTTTTTGGGGAAAGGCACTTTTATGGGACATATATATAGGAGTGAGTAGAACATTGTAACAGGAGTTCCAAGGTAGTCTGGTGACCTAGGCCAAGTGGTTTTGGGGCAGGTCATAGTTTGGTCCAGGTTCAGTTGATAAGTAGCATTTACCGTGGAGTTTATACCCTGGAAAGATATTGCTGTCATTTTAAAAGTTATTTCTTATTTATGTTGTGCAAACATCTCATTTGTGGTTTCTGATTTTAGTTCAAACTAATTTACCTACCTGTTTACCATACCAATTAGTTGATATTTATCCACAGTATGTGCAGCTTAAATAGCTACCCTCCCTGTTATCACTGTGTTCCTATAGGGTCCTAACATAAAGTAAAGATGACCAAGAATCCTATTAAGCTGATGGCTAGTAAAGGAGTGAACGATGTGATGTCTTAGCCTGTGTCAAAGATTCACATTTTGAACAAAGTCTCACCTCTTAGAAGAGGTTGTTTTTTTTTTTTTAATTATTTTTATTTATTCATTTTAGAGAAGAGAAAGAGAGATAGATAGAGAGAGAGAGAGAGAGAGAGAGAAGGGGGGAGGAGCAGGAATCAACTCCCATATGTGCCTTGACCAGGCAAGCCCAGGTTTTCGAACCAGCGACCTCAGCGTTCCAGGTCGACGCTTGATCCACTGTGCCACCACAGGTCAGGCTTAGAAGAGGTTTTTGATGTTTGCATTATTGGTATCTTCTTTTTGATATTCAATTGTGTATAGCTCTGACTAAATATACAATATTTAATCAATATTTTGATAAAATATTGAATATTTAATTGGTATTTAAATATTTGAATTAGAGACTGTTCTGGAAAGATGGTAGAATGAAAGTAGGTTTGCCTTATTTTTCTCTCTGAAACTTACAGAAATAGAAAGAAACAAATATGTAGATGACAAAAAAGGACCTATAAAGAAACTAAAAAACAGTTAAATTCCACATCACAGATTAAAGAATATCTTCTAGATGCAATATCATTTGAACCATATTGAAGAGGGATGATCAGAGCTGACTCTTATAATCCTCTGATATTGGGAAACGGACAGATTTCAAAATGTGAATTAGTGGATTAAAAAGAGCCCTACTAGTAACGTTTAACTTGATACAAATCAGGGGTCCCCAAACTTTTTACACAGGGGACCAGTTCACTGTCCCTCAGACCATTGGAGGGCCGCCACATACAGTGCTCCTCTCACTGACCACCAATGAAAGAGGTGCCCCTTCTGGAAGTGTGGTGGGGGGCTGGATAAATGGCCTCAGGGGGCCGCATGTGGCCCGCTGGCCGTAGTTTGGGGAAGCCTGCGTGTGGATGGATCAAGGAGAAATAGGGAAGACCTTGACTGGTGCACATTTCTATTCCAAAAACTGGCAAGGGAGACCATGTTGAAAGAGACCATGTGCCTATTCAATCTTTATTGTCTATAACCTGATCCCAGACTGGGATGACTTTCAGAATAGCCAGGATTCTAAGAGATCACTCTCACAAAACCAATATGTTACACAACAGAGGATTTATCAATTTTGTAGGAAAAGAATTATATTAAGCCCAGTTTTTTATAGAAAGGCCAAACAAACAAACAAACAAACAAAAGCCCCAACCCAAAATCTCTATGAGAGGAAAATAGAGGTCACTGGTCTGCGGACCAGTTGGCCAGAAATTTTGTGCTGGCCTCAAAAGAGTTAAGCACTCTGATGTTGTATGAAGATTATAAATCCAAGGATCTTCGTTGAATTCACTTATGTTTAGGGTGATTTCTGCCTTAGCAGTCCCCGAAATAATTCTCCTATTTTCTCCAGTTCCCAAATGTAAAACAGTGGAAAACTACTGTTCTAAAGCAAGTGGTTTTGACAATAAAATGATCAAGAAAAAAAAACTAATTGTGAAACTTTGGTACTATTCAGTGCTGTTATGTCTTGAGGAAATGTCTGGTCCCTGGTTTGAACATAGAGAAATAAAAAAATTCTGAAGTAATTTTCACACATGCATAGTTTACTCCAATTCTATTTGATTATTATTGCCCCATAGAATGTTAGACATTTATGGCATTAGTTCTCAGCAACCTAACCACTTTTTAATACTAAATAAGAAAAGGAATTGGTGAAGCAAATTTGGAGCTCTTCCCAAGATTTTTATAATTTAGCTATTTTCTGCTTTCTGTGTCCTGAGATGGTCAAGAGTTGACTGGAGGTAAAGATATTACATTGAAAATCTCTGTTATTGGGTGATTTCTTTTTTTACTTCCAGGATTTCTAATGTACACAGTTTATCAGTTGTTCCTTACCATTATTTCCTACAAAGTTTCAGTAGTCCAAATACAAGGTATTATGCGTGGCTCTGCTGTCTACTTATCTGTGTGACTTGGGGCAAGTTTCTTAATGTGTTCAGGTTTTGCTTTTGTAAAATGCAGATAATATTTACCTTATAAGGTTGTTGTGAGGATTAAACAAGATAACATGGAAAACACCTGGTTCAGAGTCTGGGCCATAGAGGGCACCCCAGTAATAAACTGTTGTTTCTTATTCACCATAAGAGCTCATAACTAATGAAGTATGGTAATGCCAGAAAGATTACTTCCTTCCCTGAAGAAATTTCCCCTCTTAGGTAGCAGCCCACCCACGACATCTGTTACATTACTCTATATTCTTAAAATTAGCATAGCATTGCATTCTTCTGGATATTTTATGGGTGGAAATAATTAGAAATTTTATTTTTGGTTCAGATAATGGCCTCTGAGCATATGGAAGTCTCTTAATTCATTGGCAATGAATTCATAAACTCTGTTGGATCTACAGCTGTGAACCTACAGTACACATCCTCTGGGCATTTTTAACAGATTTTTACTTGGTGATAATTAATAAATTAATAATTGGTGCTAAGAGAATTTAGTGTATCATGCAAGGGGAAGAAGAAACAGCAAGTAAAAAACCCACATGTTTCTATAAGGGACATGCTACTAGAACAAAAGAAAAGCTGGAAGGGGGACTTACTTGATCTTGGCCTCCACCCACTTGTGAGGGTAAAATGAGTGTCCTTCATTTAAACACTGGTTACTGATGCTATGGAAGTTATGTTTTATTAGAAGAGTGGTATGATGGGAACTCTTGAATTATTAATGATTAGTGCTTAAATATTAAATTTATACGGAGTATATGTGCAGTAAGAAAAAGTGATGCACATCTTGTCTTTGAAAAACTGTTTATGTTGGAAGTCATATTCTCCGACATAATTGCTCTCCTTCAGAAAAAAAGATCTTTTTGTATAGTCTTGTCATTATTCTCAATAATTTACCCAAAGATCAGTGCAATTGTGGAAACCCAATAATAAGAATTCAGAATCCATACATTGTTTTTTAAAGAGCTTTCTTAAGTTATTTTGCATTAAACCTTTTATTATTATTACTTAATATCCAGAGATTGACAGTGTTTGTCAGGTTATAGGTTGTAGTGCTTTTCAGATAGAGTTGTGTCCAGAGAATGAAGCTGTCCTAGTAAAAACAGTGCCTCTTTCTTCATTAATATCCTTGGAAAATGGAGAAAGGAGTAAGAAAGGTACTGGAAGACAAAATTAATTTTCTTTGTTTCTTTCTTTTTTATCTATGTTAAATTTCTAAGTGTGATACAAGGCCATGTAAAGAACTAATGTTCCACTGCCTATTCGACATCTCTGTTGGATGTCTTGAAGGAAACTTAAATCACCATGTCTAAAACTGTACCAACCTCACAATTTGGACTTCCCAATTCAGCAAATGCCACCACAATTCACGGAGATGCATGTCAGGAACTGAGGGGTTTCTTAATCCGGATGCATCATTCTGCTTCACCTCCCACTACACTACAACTGACCATTTTACTTCTTAGTATCTCTCAAATCTCCATCTTCACTGCCACTGCTGTCAATAAAGCCATCAGCATATCTCACCTAGAGTACTGCAGTAGCCATCTAACTGGTCTCTCCATTTCCACTTCCCCCTTCAATCCACTCTCTGCTATTCAAGTGGGCCATTTAAAACCTAATTGGATCACATCACTGACCTACGTAAAATCTTTGCTCTTGGGATATGTATGGCCTGTTTGACCTGGCCTCTGCTTATCTGTCCAGCTTTGCTTGAACACCTCCTCTTCATCTGCCACTTACTGTCTTCTTACAATCCTTCAGCTGTGATGGGCTTCTTCCCACAAGGGCTCACCTGGGTTAACTCCTTCAGACTACAGTTCAAAAGTAACTCCTGGAAAGCCTTCTCAGATACTTTAGGTCAAATCCCCATTATGTGCTTTTATTGCACCAAGTACTTTTTCCTTGGACATTTATCACACATATACACATATACATTGTGTGGTTGTTGTTCAGGGTTTTTCTGTGCAGGAACATTGTGTATTAGGCATATGGTTGTGGCTTGCTGCCTGGGACTTTGTAGCCTTTCCCCATTATTTTAACTTAATTCCTTAGTTTCACTTGTGGTTCTTTTAAAAAAATTTTTTTTATGAATTTTAATTTATTGTGTTAACATGGATTCTAGTGTCCCATCGAATATAACTCCCTCATCCCCACCCCATGTCCCTTTTTATACTTCCTTTGTCCCCCTCCCCCCAACTCCCTCCCTTTTTCCCTCTGGGATTTGCTGTCCTGTTATCTGTATCTATGTGTTATGTATATATAGTTTCACTAATTCCTTCGCCTTCTCTGATCCCATCCCTTCATCCCCCTTCCCTCTGACAGCTGACCCTCTGTTCCCTGTGACCCTGCCTCTGCCTCTATTCTGTCCTTCAGTTGACTATGTTCATTAGAATCCACATATAAGTGAGATCATATGATATTTATCTTTCTCTGCCTGGCTTATTTCACTTAGCATAATTATCTCCAGGTCCATCCATGCCATTACTAAAGGTAAGATTTCCTTCTTTTTCACAGTTGCTTGGTATTCCATTGTGTATATATATATATATCACTGATTTTTAATCCACTTGTCCACTGACAGACACTTGGGCTGTTTCCAGATCTTGGCTATAGTAAACAATGCTGCAATAAATATGGGGGTGCATATCTTCTTTTGAATCAGTGTTTTGGTGTTCTTAGGATATATTCCTAAAAGTAGGATAGCTGGATTAAAAGGAAGTTCCATTTTTCATTTTTTTGAGGAAATACCATAGAATACTGTTTTTTCCACAGTGGCTGCACAAGTCTGCATTCCCATCAGCAGTGCAGGAGGGTTCCCTTTTCTCCACACCCTTGCCAGCACTTACTGTGTGGTGATTTGTTAATGAGCGCCATCCTGACAGGTGTGAGGTGATATCTAATTGTGGTTTTAATTTGCATTTCTGTGATGATTAGTGACATTGAACATTTTTTCATCTGCCTATTGGCCATCTGTATATCCTCTTTGGAGAAGTATCTATTCAGTTCTTTTGCGTATTTTTTTTTTGTTTTGTATTTTTCCAAAGGTAGAAGTGGGGAGGTAGTCAGACAGACTTCCACAGGCACCTGACCACGATCCACCCAGCATACCCATCAGGGGGCGATGCTCTGCCCATTTGGGGCATTGCTCCATTGCTGCCAGAGCCATTCTAGCCCTGAGGCGGAGGCCATGGAGCCATCCTCAGTGCCTGGACCAACTTTTGCTCCAATGGAGCCTTGGCTGCAGGAGGGGAAGAGAGAGACAGAGAGGAAAGAGAGGGGGAAGGGTGAAGAAGCAGATGGGTGCTTCTTCTGTGTGCCCTGACTGGGAATCGAACCTGGGACTTCCACACACCGGGCCCATGCTTTACCACTGAGCCAACCGGCCAGGGCTTGCCCATTTTTAAATTGGATTGTTTACCTTCTTTTTATTTTTATTTTATTTATTTTTTGTATTTTTCTGAAGCTGGAAACGGGGAGGCAGTCAGACAGACTCCCGCATGTGCCCGACCGGGATCCACCCAGCACACCCACCCGGGGGCGACGCTCTGCCCATCCCGGGCGTCGCTCTGTTGCGACCAGAGCCACTCTAGCACCTGGGGCAGAGGCCAAGGAGCCATCCCCAGCGCCTGGGCCATCTTTTGCTCCAATGGAGCCTCGGCTGCGGGAGGGGAAGAGAGAGACAGAGAGGAAGGAGAGGGGGAGGGGTAGAGATGCAGATGGGTGCCTCTCCTGTGTGCCCTGGCCGGGAATCGAACCCGGGACTTCCGCATGCCAGGCCGACGCTCTACCACTGAGCCAACCGGCCAGGGCCTGTTTACCTTCTTGATGTTGAGTTTTAGAAGTTCTTGATAAATTTTGGTTTTAACCCCTTATCAGACGTATTGGTGAATATGTTCTCCCATTGTGTGGGTTGTCTTTTTATTTTGTTCATGGTGTCTTTTGCTGTACAAAAGCTTTTTAGTTTGATATAGTCCCATTTGTATATCTTGTCCTTTATTTCACTGCCTGTGGAGATAAATCAGCAAAAATATTGCTACAAGAGATATTGGAGCATTTACTGCCTATGTGTTCTTTCAAGATGTTTATGGTTTCGTGACTTACATTTAAGTCTTTTATCCATTTTGAGTTTAGGTTTGTGAATGGTGTAAATTGGAGGTGTAGTTTCTTTTTTTTTTTTTTTTCATGTTTAATTATCCCAATTCCATTTATTAAAGAGACTGTCTTTACTCCATTGTATGCTCTTACCTCCTTTGTCAAATATCAATTTACCATAAAAGTGTGGGTTTATTTTTGGGTTCTCTGTTCTGTTCCATTGATCTGTATGCCTGTTCTTATGCCAGTACCAAGCTGTTTTGAGTACAATGGCCTTGTAGTATAACTTGATATCAGGAAGTGTGATACCCTCTGCTTTATTTTTCTTTTTCAAGATTGCTGAAGCTATTTGTGTTCTTTTTTGGTTCCATATAAATTTTTGGAATATCTGTTCCATATCTTTGAAGTATGACATTGGTAATTTAATCGGAATTGCATTGAATTTATATATTGCTTTGGGTAGTATAGACATTTTAATGACATTTATTCTTCCTATCCATGAACATAGTATATGCTTCCACTTGTTTGTATCTTCCTTGATTTCTTTTTTCAATGTCTTATAATTTTCAAAGTAGAAGTCTTTTACCTCCTTGGTTAAATTCACACCTAGGTACTTTATTTATTTTTTTGCTGCAATAGTGAAGGGGATTGTTTCCTTAATTTCTCTTTCAGACAGTTTATTGTTGGTGTATAAAAATGCCACTGATTTCTAAATATTAATTTTATACCCTGCCATATTGCTGAATTCATTTATCAGGTCTAGTAGGTTTTTGACTGAGACTTCAGGGTTTTCTATATACAGTATCTTGCCATCAGCAAATAATGACAGTTTTACTTCTTCTTTTCCAATTTGGATGCCTTTTATATCTTCTTGTCTGATTGCTGTGGCTAGGATTTCCAGAACTATGTTGAATAAGAGTGGTGAAAGGGGGCACCCCTGCCTTGTTCCTGATCTTAAGGAGATTGCTCTTAAATTTTGCCCATTGAGCATGATGTTGACTGTTGGTTTGTCATAGATGGCCTTTGTTATGTTGAGGTATGTTCCCTGTATTCTGACTTGGCTGAGAGTTTTGATCATAAATTGGTACTGGATTTTATCAAATGTTTTTTTTGCATCTATTGATACAATCATGTGATTTTTCTCCTTTCTTTTGTTTATGTGATGAGTCACATTGATTGATTTGTGAATGTTGTACCAGCCTTGCCTCCCAAGAATGAATCCCATTTGATCATGATGTATGATTTTTTTAATGTGTTGCTGGATTTAGTTTGCTAATATTTTGTTCTAAGTTCTAGCATTTATGTTCATCAGAGATATTGGCTTATAATTTTCTTTGTAGTGTCTTTACCTGGTTTTGAAATAAGGATAAAGCTTGCCTCATAAAAGGAGCTTGGAAGTCTTCCCTCCTCTTGAATTTTCTGAAATAGCTTGAAAAGGATAGGTGTTAGTTTTTTGAATTTTTGGTAAATTTTGCCTGTGAAGCCATTGGTCCAAGACTTTTGTTTGCTGGGAGTTTTTTGATAACTGTTTCAATTTTATTTGTTGTAATCAGTCAGTTTAGGTTTTCTGATTCTTCCAGATTGAGGTGTGGGAGATTGTTTGTTTCTAGGAATTTATCCATTTCACCTAGATCATCCAATTTTTTGACATATAGATTTACATAGTATTTTCTTACAATTCTCTGTATTTCTGTGATGTCAGTTGTTATTTCTCCACTTTTATTTCTAATTTTATTTATTTGAGTTCTTTCTCTTTTTTTCTTGATGAGTCTGGTTAAAGATTCATCAGTCTTGTTTACCTTTTCAAAGAGCCAGCTCTTGGTTTCATTGATCTTTTGTATTATTTTTAGCTTCTATGTCATTTATTTCCGCTCTGATCTTTATTATTTCCTTCCTTCTACTTCCTCTGGCTTTATTTGTCTTTTTCTAGTTCTTTTAGATGCAGGGTTAACTTTTTAATTTGAGCTTTTTCTTGCTTCTTTTTTTGTGTGACAGAGAGAGAGACAGAGAGAGGGACACATAAGGACAGACAGGAACGTAGAAAGATGAGAAGCATCAATTCTTCGTTGTGGCACCATAGTTGTTCATTGATTGCTTTCTCATATGTGCCTTGATTGGAGGGCTACAGCAGAGTGAGTGACCCCTTGCTCAAGCCAGCAACCTTGGACTCAAGCTGGTGAGCCTTGCTCAAACCTGATGATCCCATGCTCAAGCTGGCAATGTTGGAGTTTCAAACCTGGATCCTCTGTGTCCTGGTCTGATGCTCTATCCACTGTGTCACCACCTAGTCAGGCTTCTTACTTCTTAAGGGAAGCTTGCTTGTAATGCTATGAACTTCCCTCTCAGGACTGCTTTTGTTGTGTCCCATAAATTTTGAGTTGTTTTATGTTCATTTTCATTTGTTTCAAGGAAATTTTTCATTTTTTCCTTGATCTCATTGTTAACCCATTTGTTATTTTATAATATGCTATTTAGCCTCCAAGTGTTTGAATGTTTTTCAGTTTTTCTGTTGTAATTGATTTCTAGTTTCATGCTGTTGTGTTCAGAGAAGATGCTTGATATGATTTCAGTCTTCTTAAATATATTGAGACTCATTTTGTGTCCTAACTTGTGGTCTATCCTAGAAAATGTACTATGAGCACTTGAAAGGAATATATATCTGCTGCTTTGGGGTGAAATGTTCTATAGATATCAAATCCAGCTGATCTAGTGTTTCATGTAAAGTCGCTATTCCTTTGTTAATTTTCTGTCTGGAGGATCTATCCATTGATGTTAGTGGGGTATTAAATTCCCTACTATTATAGTATTACTGTTGATCTTGCCCTTTATTTCCATCAAAATCTGCTTTATATATTTAGGTGCTCCTATATTATGTGCATAAATATTTACAATGGTTATATCCTCCTGTTGGATTGCTCCCTTTATCATTATGTAGTGATTTTTTTTATTCCTTAGTATAGCCTCTGTTTTAAAGGCTATTTTGTCAGATATGAGTATTGCTACCCCAGCTTCTTTTTCATTTCCATTTGCATGAAATATTTTTTTCCTTCCCTTCACTTTCAGTCTATGTGTATCTTGTTCTGAGGTGGGTCTCTTGTACACAGCATATATATGGGTCCTGTTTGCTTATCTATGCAGCTACCCTATGTCTTTTGATTGGAGCATTTAACCCATTTACATTTAAGGTTATTATTAATATGCACTTACTTATTGCCATTTTATTCTTTAAATCTATAATCCTCTTTTTTCCGATTTCTATTTTTTTCCTTACTCTTTTTACAGCAGGCCCCTTAACATTTCTTACCATACTGGCTTGGTTGTAATAAATTCCTGGAGTTGTTTTTTGTTTTTTTTTTTGTCTGGGAAGCTTTTTATTTCTTCTTCAATTTTAAATGATAGCCTTGCTTGATAAAGTAGTCTTGGTTGTAGATTCTTGTTTTGCATCACTTTGAATTCTTTTTGCCAATTCCTTCTGGCCTCAAGTGTCTCAATTGAGAAGTCAGATGTCATCCTTATGGGGGCTCCCCTGTAGGTAATTAATTGCTTTTCCCTTGCAGCTTTTAGTATTCTTTCTTTGTCTCTTAACTTTGGCATTTTAATGATGATGTGTCTTGGTGTAGGCCTCCTTGGGTTCCTTTTTAATGGGACTCTCTGTGCTTCTTGAATTTGTGTGACTTTTTCTTTCATCGATTTAGGGAAGATTTCAGCTATGATTTCTTCAAACAGTTTCTCCATCCCTTGTTCATTCTCTTCTCCTTCAGGAACACCTATGATATGATGTTGTTTCTCTTCATGTTATTACTGAGGTTTCTTCAAGTTTTCTCAGTCTTTTTGTGTTTCTTTTCATTTTGCTGTTCTACTTCTGTGCTTATGTTTATCTTGTCCTATAAATCTCTGATTCGATCCTCTACTTCATCCAGCTTGCTGTTTATTCCTTCTAGTGCAGTCTTCATTTTGAGATTGTATTTGTTATTTCTGACTGCTTCTTTTTTTATGATTTCAATGTCCTTTTTTAATGCTTGCTATCTCTTTATTTAGGTGCTCATTATGTCCATCCTTTGTTGCTCTAAGATACTTGAGCATCCTAAAAATCATTATTTTAAACTCTGTATCTGTAGTTTGGTTACTTCCAAACATTTAGTTCTTTTCCTGGGGATTTCTTTTGTTGATTCATTTGGGTTGCATTTCTTTGCCTGCCCATTTTGTCTGTGTATTAGACAGACAAACTGTCTGACTGTCTGACTTTGAAATTTTTGTGGGTCTTTATGAGGAAGATGGACTCAGTGGTACTGACCTCCAGGCCACCTGTTTTCCTTGTTCTAGGAATGCTTCTTGAGGGTACTATTTTCCTTCCTGTTGTATGTGAGTACTGAATGCAATTGGTCCTTTTGTGGGTACAGTTATTTTTCAGGCTGTCTGGCTCTAAAGGTCAACCTTTATCATGTGTATTACAGACTCTGCAATGTCTGTCCTGTTGGGTGTACTTATTCTCCACAGTGTCTGGTGCCTGCTGGACTCCTCCTTTGGGTGTGCTGCTTGTGTAGCTAGCTGAGTCTAGGGTTGGTTCTGTCTGCCACCCACTACCAATTGTGTTGGTTTTAGATCTTTTTGGGTTGGCGTCAGCT
This sequence comes from Saccopteryx bilineata, assembly GCF_036850765.1. Lineage (NCBI taxonomy): Eukaryota > Metazoa > Chordata > Mammalia > Chiroptera > Emballonuridae > Saccopteryx > Saccopteryx bilineata. Next base: position 242,870,068 of record NC_089493.1, read on the forward strand.
GTTGTTTGTAACCCTCGCTCTTTTCACTGTTTGTGCCTGCATTTTCTGTGCCTGGGCAGTGTGAGAGGGGCCAACCTGTGTATTATGATCAGCTTCCTTCTATTTCAATTAGCAATAATCGCGCCTCGGATAAACCTCATTGGCTACGATACTGCCACTGTGCAAAGCTAGCTTCCTTCTGCTTAGAGATGACAGCAGCTACATAGAAGCCCCAAGCTCCATAAGATTTGCCTCCACTTTTCAGCTGCTCCACCTCCTCTTGCAGCTGCCTAGTCTTCCCACAGAGTCTTCTGTATAAAGACTGTAGTGTGGGCTCAGACTGGCCTCACCCAACCAACCGCCTTTACAGGTTGCAAGCTTGTTGGGTTAGTGTAGCTGAGGTTGGGAATATAATGTTAGTGGGGTCTCTTGGTCAGGAGCTCAGTATGGGTAATGTGGCCCCTATTCCAGAGCCTAATTCCTCAGCCACTGCTGGATACTCAAATTTTATTTCTTCCTAACAAGGTGAGTATCAGGGTCAGATCGAGTGTGGCCGACAGTCTTCTCTGCAGCAGTTCTTTCAGCTGGTTAGACCTTGGTCTCAGGGAGGAAGACTGAGAGAGTCCTCTCCTGGGGCTGACTATGTCCCCCTAGAAAGTGACTAAGACCCTCAACCAGATCCAACAATAGGCTCATAGGGACCCACACGTTAACTGTCCATACTCTAAGCCTCTCTCCCTTCCCACTGTGGAGTCTAGCCCAGCAGGGCAGGATATCCAGCACCTAGGCCAGCTGACTGTGAAGCTCCACCCTATCCAATGTACATGAATCACTGTGCCAGTGCTGATCACAGAGAGTGGAACTTGCCTCAGTTGTGCCAGTCATGAGGAGCCCTTCCTTAGGATACCACTCTAGCAAGGGTTGTTAGGTCCTGTACTGATGCTCTCCACAGCTGGCCACTGGATGTGCCAGCCCTGGGCCTCCCAAGCAGGAACCTGGTGCAGACCAGTGGGAAACACTACCCATGACTAGCCCTCAGCAACCTTCTTGGAGATACAAGCAATCCAGAGTTTGTGGCTGCCTCTGCTGGGTCCAGGTGCTCACTGAAATATGAAGCTGCACTCCTAGGCTGGCTTTTCCCCACACCAGGCCTAGGGGAAGGTCTGCTTAAAAGGCCAAGGTTCCCTGAGTCCTGAATCCTGCAGCCTCTGTCTGTTGGCTGCTTGTTGGGCTCAGCCACTGAAGAAACCTCTTGTAGAGTTTAGAGCCTGTGGCAATTCAGGGATTAGGAAGGGTAGTGGGTGTGGTGCTACCCCTCAGCCCCAGGTGTCAGTCTGTCCAGTTTTTTTTACAGACTTAAATAGGGTGTGGCCCTAGGAGTATGGTGGGTGTGGCCTCTGAGACCCAGAGATGTGGTCTGTCAACAGTCTGGACAGTTTCCACTGAGTCTCCTGTGAGGCAGAATTATCAGTCTTATCCCCCACTCAGGAGCATGTGGGGGAAAACTCTGGCCTCAACACCAGAAAACTGAGTCACTGACATGCCCTCTGCTTCCTGGCTTCTCAGAACAACCCCATCTCCTTGACTGGGGCAGGAGAGACTCCCCAGCATGGGGCAGTTGCTTTTCCCTAGGCTGATGCCACTCAGAGGGGACTATTCTACTCAGAAAAGATAGTGACTGAATTATTGGGAAATGACTGAGCACAGGGTTTCTGGTGGCCATCCCCCATGGTGTATCTCCCTGGGCTCCAACTTTACACTCTCCACATACGACTCCAGTCTTCTCAGCCCTCCCCGTTGGAGCCCCGGGTAAGTGGCTGTGAATGTGATTTTCTGTGCTGGCCCTTTAAGATGGAGACACTGGCTCCAAGAGCTCCTGTCTCTTCCTTATAGACAGAAACCTGGCTCTTTTCACCTCCAAATACTGTGTGGGAGCCTCTTCTAGGATTTGGGGCTCTAGGCTGGGGCTCCAGGCCTGGAAGCTGAGCACCCACACTTCTTAGGGCGACCCTCCCCGCAGTGAGAGTCCCTTGGGAACCTCAGCTGCCCCTTGCTCGTGGGAGCAGGCAGCCCTGTCTGCATCTCTGCCCTTCCTACCAGTCTCGGTGTGGCTTCTTCTGTGATCCTTGGTTATAGGCTCCACTTCATTTAGTCCAAAGTTGGTTTTTCAAGATGATTGTTCTTAAATTAAGTTGTAATCCAAGTTGGTCCTGGGAGGTGGCAGGTGGAATGTCTGCCTACTCCGTTGCCATCCTGCAATCTTCTTATGGTTCTTTCTTATGTGTCATCTTTCAGGTTGGGTTGGGGGAGGAAGTAAGAGCCTGTGATAATTAGCCATCTTGCCAGGAACAGGGAATTCCCTATTTCTATTCTTTATAATTTTCAAAATTAAAATTCAGTGGCTTTGGTATATTTTATCTAATTGATGTACACAATATAAGCCATTCACTAAGGCAAGAAAAGTATAGTATTTAGGATCATAAAAAGGTGATAAAAGTATATGAAAAGCAATAAAGTGGTTATCATAAAAGTCAGGATAGATATTATCTTCATGATGAGGGAAAGAAATTTTAATTTGGAAGGACAAGTTGAAGTCTTCTGAAGTGTAGCAAATTTTTTGGGTTTTTTTTGACATGAACGGTGATCAAGATAGGCTACATAAAATCTGGAGTCCCTTGTTTTCAAAATTATTGAACATCTCAAGACAGTGACAGCAGCTCACTGAACAAAATGTGGGACCGTTTGAATAGCGGATCCTTGTGGAACTGCACAGGTTACATGCCTGTGAAGTCATTCTAAGTGGTGACTGGATGAGTATTCCTTCTATGATAATTTGCTAAGCTATATATTTGTGTTTTATGCATTTTTCCTCTGCATTGATATATTTCACAATTAGAGGTTAAAATAATTGAATAAAATGAGATCTCACAAATGAAAAATGATTAATTAAAAATTATATAATAACTTTGAGCCACTCCCACTGACTAGGAAAAGATAATAAGGGCAGAAAATATAAACAAAAAGTAAAAACATATGAATAGTAAAAAGAATTGTGTTAATATCTTTATAATAAATAGAAGTCTCTACAGAAGAGGAAAAAATTAAGCAAAGGAATAAATATTTTAAGAAATAATAACTGAACATAAGGTTGCATATATTCTTTTGAATTCATGTTTTGGGTGTCTTCAGATATATTCACAGAAGTGGATGGAACTGGAGATTATTATGCTAAGTGAAATAAGCCAATCAGAGAAAGACAAGAACCATATGATTTCACTCATATGTGAACCTAATAAACAAAATAAACAAAATAGAAACAGATCTAGAGACAGAGAACAGACCGACAACTGTCAGAGTGGAGTGGGGTTAGTGGGCTGGGTGAAAAAGGTGAAGAGATTAAGCAAAAAATAAAAAATAAAAAAACTCATGTACACGGACAAGCATGGTCATTACCAGAGGGATGGGGGTTGGGGGGAGCAAAAGAAGGTAAAGAGGGGAATCAATGGTGACAGAAGGAAACTTGACTTGGAGTGTAAAAACATACAATACAGTATACAGATGATGTATTATAGAATTGCACACTTGAAACCTATGTAATTCTATTAATCAGTGTTACCCCAATAAATTCAATAAAAATTAATAAAAAGAAATAACAACTGAAAATGTTCAGAATGAGAGAAAAGTAGAGAGAATTCATAGAATACAAAATAGAAGAAATCTACACCTAGATATACTATTATAAAATTTAAGAGCAACTAAGGACCAAAGAAAAATTTGAAAGCCTATAGAAACGACAGATAACTCATAAAGAAACAAGAGTAGAATCAATGCCAAATTTCTCTTCAAGGACATAGAATGCAAGAACATAATGAAGTACTATCTTCAACGTGTTAAAGAAAATATTTTTGAACATAGACTTTTATATTTAGCTATCTAGTTCTTTTTAAAAAAATTTTATTTAGAAAATTAAATTTAACATGGTGACATTGATCAATAAGAGTACATAGGTACCACATAAATGTTTCTATAGCATTTGAACAGTTGATTATATTTTAGCTAACTAGTTCTAAAACTTTTTGATATCAGAACTTTACATTTTAAAAAGTAATTGAGGACTCAAAAGAGGTATTTTGTATGTGGAATATGTCTATTTATTTATTTATTTATTTATTTACAGGGACAGAGAGAGAGTCAGATAGAGGGATAGATAGGGAGAGACAGACAGGAACGGAGAGAGATGAGAAGCATCAATCATCAGTTTTTCGTTGCGACACCGTAGTTGTTCATTGATTGCTTTCTCATATGTGCCATGACCGTGGGCCTTCAGCAGACTGAGCAACCCCCTGCTCGAGCCAGTGACCTTGGGTCCATGCTAGTGAGCTTTTTGCTCAAGCCAGATGAGCCCACACTCAAGCTGGCAACTCCGGGGTCTTGAACCTGGGTCCTTCCGCATCCCAGTCCAACGCTCTATCCACTGCGCCACCGCCTGGTCAGGCTGGAATATGTCTATTGATATTTAATGTACTTCATATGAAAACAAAAATTGAAAATAGTTATATTATTTTATTTAAAAATTATCAATTATATTTTAACATTAAGAGCATTTTTAATGAAAAGTATGTTTCTTTTTTTACTGAATTTATTGGAGTGACATTGGTTCACAAAATTATACAGATTTCAAGTATACAATGCAGAAAAACATAATCTGCAAATCACATTGTGCCTCTACCACCTCAAGCAAAGTGTCTTTCTGTCTTCATATTTCTTACCTTTACTCACCTCTACCTACCCCCACCCCCTTTTCCACTTCTGCTTTTGCCACACTGATGTCTGTGTCTATATGTTATATGTATATATATATAAATATATATATATATTTATATATATATATTTATATTTATTATTTTAGTTTTCATCAAGTGAATCAAGTGAGAGGCATGGAGGCACAGAGACAGATTCTGGCATGCTCCCCAACCAGGATCCACCCGGCAACCCCACCTGGGGATGATGTTCTGCCTATCTGGAGCTGCTGCTCCGTTCCTTGGCAACCAAACTATTTTGGTGCCTGAGACAAGGCCATGGAGCCATCTTCAGTGCCCTGGGCCAACTTACTCATTTGAGTCATGGCTGTGGGAGGGGAAGAGAGAGAAAGAGAGAAAGAATGGGAAGGGGTGGAGAAGCAGATGATTACTTCTCCTGTGTGCCCTGACCGGGAATTGAACCTAGGACATCTACATGCCAGGCCCATGCTCTACCATGAAGCCAACTGGTCAGAGCCTATATATATATATTTTTGCTTAATCCCTTTACCTTCTTTCACCCAGTACCCTGCCCCCCCCCCCAAGAGTGTTAGTTTGTTTTTTGTCTCTGAGTCTTTATCTGTTTTGTTTGTTAGTTTATTTTGTTCACTAGATTCCATATATAAGTGGGATCATGTGGTATTTGTCTTTCTCTGACTGGCTGTTTTGCAAAGCATAATAATTTCCAGGTCCATCCATGCTGTTGTGAAAGGTATGATTCCCCCCCTTTTTTTTCAAGCGAAAGGAGGGGACATAGACAGACTCCCACATGCACCCCTACTGGGATCCTCCCAGTAGTCCCGTCTGGGACCAATCCTTGAATCAACTGAGCTATCATCAGTGCTTGCAGCCAATGCTTGAACCAATCAAGCCACTGGTTTCAGGAAGAGAAGAGGAAGAGGAGGAAAGGGGGAGTGGGAGAGAAGCAGATGGTCAGTTCTTATGTGTGCCCTGACCAGAGATCGAACCCGGGATGTACATATGCTGGGCTGATGCTCTATCCACTGAGAAAACCAGCCAGGGCCTTTTTTATTTTTCAGCTGAGTAGTATTACACTGTGTAAATGTACCACAGCTTTTTTTTTTTTTTATCTATTCATCTACTGATGGACATTTGTGCTATTTCTAGATCTTGGCTATTGTAAATAATGCTGCAGTGAACATAAGGATGAATACATTCTTTCAAATTAGTGTTTTAGATTTCTTAGAATGTTTTTCTAGAAGTGGAATTGTTGGATCAAAAGGCAGTTCCCTTTTTAATTTTTGAAGTAACTTCATACTGCTTTCTACAGTGGTTCCACCAGTCTGTATTCCCACCAACAGTGCACAAGGGTTCCCTTTTCTCCACATCCTCTCCAACACTTGTTTGTTGATTTATTGATGAGCGCCATTCTGACAGGTGTGAGATGATATCTCATTGTGATTTTATTTGTATCCCTCTGATGACTTGTGACATTGCAAACAAAATAACTGTAGTGAGAGGAATGATATTGTAATTACTTGACCTGACCCAAGACTTGATCTGTGGGAAATGCTCTATCCCCAAGGCATTTGTCAAAATAAAAATCAGGCTCTGGCTAGATGGTTTAGTGGATAAAGCATTGTCTTGGAGTGCCAAGGTGGCAGGTTCAATCTCTGGTCAGGACACATAGGAGAAGCAACCAATGAATGCACAAGTAAATGGAACAATGAGTTGATGCTTCTCTTTCTCTACCCCTCCCCAAATCAATGGAAAAATTAAAAAAAAAAATAATAGCAAGCAGGAATTGTTTAGTATTTTAGCTGCCTGATGCTGCAATACCAGTTGAAGCAAATAAGCCTGGCCAGAAACTTAAGAGGAAAATCTGGGAGACAAGAAATATATTGGGGGCTTTGAAAAGCTGTGACTTAGCCCTGAAAATCTAAGAGGCCCATGTTTGTGCATGTGAGCATACCCAGGAAAGGGCCTGTCTCTCACTTTGGCTGACCTTGAGGCTCTGGGCAAGCAGGAAGTGAAGATGAAGGCAGAATTGTAACTTCCTGAATGTTTTACATAGACTCCAGAACAAACTCAGAGCCCTTTGTCAAAGCTTCCAATTTCAAAATAGTTCTGTGGGATACAGGAAGATGCCTTATACCTAGTAAAGGAATGTTCTTTTGTTGATCAAGAGAGAGGGTCTGAACATACTCAGATATTATTTTCCTCTCTATAGTTCGCACGCAGGTAATGACTCTATTTGTTTCTTTCTTCTTGACCTGCACATTCTCTAAAGGTAGTTCTAAAGGCTTGTGAAATAAGAATGTGGGTAATGAGAGGACACCAGTTTCTCTCATAAGGCATACTCTAACATGAGGCTTTATTTCCACTGAACTTAACATCAGGAAACAAAAGCAAACAAATACAAATAAAAGACCTAATCTGTTTTACAGCATTAAAATGGGCTCCAGGGTAGAGTTGACAATAATGTTTTAGAGAATAAGATCAAGAAAAATGAATAATGCTGAAAGCACATAGTAAATGACACCTGTTTCAAAGCAAAAGGGCTAAATCAAAACCAAAAAAAATTTAGGCAATTCAAGGAACAATAGAAGTGTGCCTTTAAGTTGAGCAAGTTTTGAATAAGGAGGAATCCAACCTCTGTTTGGGGAAGCCCTTTCCATTTCAAACTCACAAAACTAAGCTCTGTCATTTAAGGGTTAACCCTTGAAAAAAACAAGCTTTTATATACACATGTGTCCTGCCCCACCAATTTTCTTTACTTGGGGTGGCACTGAGAGTGCAAATGATGTGAAAGGAGGCCACAGCTCTCTCCCTAAATCAGAAATATAAGTTGGTCATGTTTTAATGGGGTCTACTCTACTGTTTGTTTTTAAAAACCTACTATGGATAGGGCTGCGGGATGGGGAGAGTAGACTCGTATTACTTTTTGATCTTGTTGCCCAATCTTAGACTTGTTCGTATTTCTGAAGCATTATCATTTTGGGAGTTGAGATGAATTCTCTAGGCTCACTTCCTGCTGGTTGGGTGTAGGAGCCCTGTGCATGCCTTTCCTCCCACACTCAGGAATTACATCTGTTTGAAGCTAATCCCCTCATACAGGCTGGGCAATTCAAAGCAGATGAGGCAACCAACAGAGAAATTCATATCCCCATTCAAAACTGTTATAAAGGACAGGAAAATGCTTTATAACTGGTTTCAAATTCATTGAATCTTCCACAAAAGGTCTCAGACCTGAGACCTTGTCATTGTGAGCACTGGAACAATGCAGACATATTTGAAATGCACAACCTTTGTGAGGACACCAGGATTGACTTTCCCTCGTCAAAAAGTTCGTTTATTATGTTGGTTCAGCTAAAATATTCACATCCCATAATTTCTTTTGAAATTTACAAGCTGCTTAAAAAACCCATAAGAAAAACAGCCGGATGTGTGGATGTATGTAGTAAGATTTTATGACAGGTAAAAAGTGTATCCCTGAAGCTTAATTATGGGTCCTCCATTCAGAAAAAATGTTGACATAATGCAGGCATTCCAGGGCTCCCAGGACAGGAAGTTCTGCAACTCACTGTCTGTTCTAGGTTTCTCAAAGGAAAGAATTCAAACACAAGCCAGCATAGAGTTTAAAGTGTCCTGGCCAGGTATTTCAGTTGGTTGGCGCGTCATCCTGAAACACCAAGGTTGTGGGTTCAATCCCCTGTCAGGGTACATAAAAGAATCAACCTACAAATGCGTGAATAAGTGTAACAATAACTTGATCTCTCCCTCTCTCTCTTCCTCCCTCCCCCCTTTCCTTTCCACCCCCTTCTTTTCTATCAATTAAAAAAAAATATTGAAAGTGAGTTTATCAGTGAAGCAGTGAGACAGAGCATGGGCTACTCTTTCTAGCAGAATTTGCTTTCTTTATTGAGGTTAATTTAATTGGTGGGTAGGGTATTCAATAATTCAGGATCTTCTTGGGAAAGGTGGAGATTTCTTAGATCTATGTTGGTCATTTTGTGTCCTTATATAGGTTTTCTATTGCTGATCATGGAGGCATGGAGTGTATTGTTTAGCATGCATTGTTTTAGTATTACAATAAATGCATTATGAGGCTAAGCTTTGCACAAGGTGAAATTAGTTGCCATGTTGTATCAAACTGGTCTCTGATGATTTTAAGCCATAAATATGGTGGTGGTGGTGGTGGTGGTGGTGAGGGGTGTTTTCCTTCTTCTTGACAGCTCCTGGAGCTTTTATTAGTTCCAGCTGTTCTGCCACATGCCTATCTCTGACAGAGGGGGCAGGATGTAGATCAGGCATGTGGGACTGTCTGGATGACTGGGACTTAATGTTTCTAGTCACATCCTAATTCCAGATTGTAAGTACTTTCTAAAGGCTGCAGGAGAGAGGATTTGCTGCCTCAGTTTTTACCCTTACTCCAACTCATTATGTGGAAATGAGTTTAAGCCTAGAAGTAATGATGCTTTTAAGACAGGGTCAGGGTCCAAGCCTGAGGCATCATGTGGTTGAGTGCAAAATCAGGAGATAAAAGGAGTACTAGAGTCCTCTGTAACTTCCCCATCAGCACCTTTCACTCCCCTCCCTCCTCAGTCAGGATCTAGGGTGAATGAAGGTTGGGGGTCCTGGCTGCCCTCCCTGCCCACTTCATACTGTAAAGTTTCAACTTCTGAATCTTTAATGCATGTTCAGAATACCATCTCACTGTCAGGATATTTCCTGAGGGGGGCATGGAGCCCTGACACCAAAAGCAGAAGCTGCCCTCCTCAGGGGGAACAGGGAGAGGGCACAGGTACTAGGCAGGGAAGAATGACTACAGTTTTTAAGGCCAGAGAGTACAGAGGTGAGAGCACAGGCTCTGGGCTCAGACCCTGAGCCCGCCATTTCCTGCAATGGGACTCGGGCAAATTGCTGGATTCCTTAGTGGCCTCATCTGAAGGAAGGCTCAAACAGCTTTGCAGGGTGGTTTTTAGACACGTGAGATAATATGTGCAAACTGCTTAGTAAGTGTTCATAAATTTTCACTCTCATTAAAAATATGCACTCTCTATTGCCTTGGGTGAAATCATAAAGTTGAGGAAATTGCATAGGAGCAGATAAATCACAGGGGTCCTGTTGGAGGGGCTTCTCTGATGGGGATGCATTTTGAGTGGCCTGGTTCTGTACACTTGGCAGCAACTTTATGCTAAATTGGCAGTTCTTCAGTTGATGATGAATCATTATTTCACCTCATTAGAAAAGAACAGAAAACGACTATGATATGAATGGGTCATTAGCAAAAATTCCATTGTATTTTATCATATTAAATACCACTTTCAGAGATTAGAATAAGATCATAAGACATAAAAACCTGTTACAAATTATCTTAATATATATTTTTCAAATGCTGCAATAGAGCTCATATCATGCCTAGGTAAAATTTAAGTGTTTCCTATAATTTACTTGCACTTTTTACTCATGAATTTATCTAAGTCTTTGAAAAATCCACTGTCATGATATCTTTTTTTTTTTAATTTAGAAAATTAAATTTAATGAGGTGACACTGATCAATAAGAGTACATAGGTTTCAGGTAAACATCACCTTAGCATTTGACCTATTGTGTTGTGTGCCCATCACCCAAAGTCAAATCATTTTCTGTCACTAAAAATTTGTCCCTCTTTCCTTCTCTTCCTCTAGCCCACTCTTCTTGGTAACCACTTCACTTTTATCTATGTCCAGGAGTCTCAGTTTTATGTCCCACCTATGTGTAAAATCATATAGTGTTTAGCTTTTTCTGATTTACTTATTTCAGTCAGTATAATGTTCTCAAGTTTCATCCATGTTGTCGTAAGTGGCAATATCTCATCATTTCTTATGGCTGAGTAGTATTTCACTGTATATTTGTGCCACATCTTCTTTATCCAATCCTTATTGAGGGACACTTTGGTTGTTTCCATGTCTTGGCCACTGTGAATAATGCTGTGATGAACAATGTCATGATATCTTGAAGGTGGTGGGTTCCCTCAGTTATTGCCCATACTATTAAGTACAAATTTTATCTCTTTCAAACACAAGTTTTTTGTTTTTTTTGTTTTTGTTTGTTTTTTGGTTATTTTCTCAGACAAAAGAAATGAGAAAAATGATGTTTAACTTTCATGATGCATACTCATCTTTGAAATGACATAGTTTGAAAGTGACCTGGCAAATGAAATAGATTACTTACAAAAACACAGGAAGCACTGTTTTTTCTAGTCCAGTAAAAGCAGATGATTTCTTAAAATGGCTGTATACTGTGTCTCACTGTGAAAGACAAGGCCCTCTCTCAAGAGTTAAAGTTTAGAGATTGTTGTCTTGGGCAAATTTTGTCAGCAAGGCTTCTCTGCTTTTCTGGAGCATGGTTAAGTACAGAACCTAATGTGAATATTGTTGTCCTTCCTTTCCACTGGAAAATTAAGGAAACAAACTCTAGATGACTAAGAATTTTTAATTGAGGATGTACAGACTAAGTATACTTCCTAGGAAGAATGACCTGAACAATAAACTGTACGTGTTGGCAGACAGTTCTCCCTGTGTCTCTTGTGGTTATGCACATCTTGTGAGATAGGCACTGAGTGACTTTGTTTTGGGCTATCTTTTCATTGATGTTTGTATAGCAAACAGCCTTGGAAGATAGAGACAGGGTCTCCTTCTGGAACAAAGGGAAGGCATGCTTACTGTCCTTGTAGAAGGTTGCGTTTCTGCAACAGCCCAGTGTGGGTGTAGGTGTCCCTTGACTCTTTTTGCTTTGCCCTTAGAAATGGACTCAGGGAACTGACACAGAAAATGTGAAAACAATGCTACTGGTATCTCTGTGAGTAACAGTGTTTTGACTCTGACCCAGGAGTTTTATGTCTTCTCTCAGGATCCATAAACTGTGGCACATTGAAAGTAAAGAGGGGTTTACTGAAAGGAAAGTTGGGGTACAACTACCGGAAAAGAAAGAAATGAATGCTGGGCGAACAATGACCAGGTATCTGCTACTGTGACATATACTTTGTATCTTTGGTCCTTGGAGGCTACTGATTTTCATGCTCAGTGACTCTATTTGTCAAAGTTTTAGTCTTTACTCAAGGTTGAGCAAGTCTCTCCAGCCCAAGAATGGCATTGAACCTCTTGGAATCTCATTTTTAGAAAAATGTGTTGTATAAAGTAGGTACTCCATAAATAATTGTTGGTGATTTTTATGTGTTCTCCTATATGCTCTGGCTGTACGATCTTCTGGACAGAGAGTGTAACCTCTGGGATTCATTAAAATCTGCAGCTTATATTGAAGCATAATGCAAAAAGTCTTATTAATCTAGTTAATACATATTATCCATGTTAATAAGTAGCTTATTACTGGTGTCAAGCTTATATTGTAGGAAAAAATCAGTAATATAAAATATATGAAAAATAGGTACAAAATCCATCTTTTGGTAAATATAAGTTGTGTTCTAATGTGTTCTGGGCTTTCAGATCATGCTGTATTCTTGTGAACTTTAAGATTTAGTGTGAGGAGAAATGCATACTAGGAAATATTGTTACCTAAAATATTTTAGCAGAATGATAGAAAATTTGATAAAAAATTAATAAGGAGAATGGAAAGATGGGTGATGGTTTTAATATGCAAAAGCTTGTTTAACTATATGTGTGGCTTAAGGTGAGCTTCTGTTTGCACAAAGAGAAACGAGGCATGTTCCTGAATGCACTAAGTCTTAGAACCAGTAGTATGCTCTAAGATTCTCTCTAAGATCATGGACCTCATTTAGAAATATTCCAAATTAACTCTCTTGAAATATGAAAAATGGCATCTCTTTTCCATATTCATATTAAGATTCCTTCAAAATGTCACCTCTTCCTTTTCTTCTCTGGGTTTAATATTTTATAGACCTTAAAGGTTTAAATATTTAATCATTTTTAAGAGAAATACTTCAAAAATTATGTATAATTTCAATGTGTACAAAGCTTTACTCAAAGGAATTAAATCCAAAGTGATTTGCCTCTGCCTTTGACAGTTGTGTATACTGAGGCAAGACCTGGCAATTTGTGGATCTCTAGGGTGAGAGCACTTTCTAAGTTCCTGGAAACACAATCAAATATCCAATAAGATATTTTTTTGTTTTATTTTTATAAAATGACTTCATTTTTTAAAAGGATGTTATTGATTTTACAGAGAGAGGAGGTGGGGGAGTGAGAATTATCAACTCATAGTTGCTTCACTTAGTTGTTCATTGGTTGCTTGTTGTATGTGCCTTGACCAGTCAAGCCCAGGGTTTCAAACTGGCAACCTCAGTATTCCAGCTCGACACTTTTTCTACTGCGCCACCACAGGTTAGGCTAAAATGACTTCATTTTAATACAAGAAACCACAAGGAAAAGTTTGAGTTTAAATAAACAAATAGAAAAAGTAAACCAGAGAGTTTTGAACTGAAAGATTAGAGAAACTATACAGAAACAAAGAACTGTATGACAGCAGTGGTTCCCAAATGTTTTTGCACATTAGAATGACCTGGGGATCTTTAAAAACCATTGATGCTTGGTTAAACATAGCTATTTAGTTGGCATGAGGTGCCACTTTGGAACCATTGTGACAAAGAATATTCCTTCAATAAGATGCTTCATAATCTATGACAGATTTTTTTGTGTGTGCCAGAGACAGAGAGAGAGAGAGATAGAGAGAGGAACAGATAAGGACAGACTGACAGAAAGGGAGAGAGATAAGAAGCATCAATTCTTCATTGTGGCATTTGAGTAGTTTGTTGATTGCTTTCTTATATGTGCCTTGACCAGGGGCTACAGCAGAATGAGTGACCCCTTGCTCAAGCCAGCAACCTTGGGCTCAAGCCAGCGACCTTGGGCTTCAAACTAGTGACCTTTGGGCTCAAGTCAGCAACCATAGGGTCATGTCTATGATCCCAAGCTCAAGTCAGTGACCCTGCGCTCAAGACAGCGACCTCGGGGTTTTGAACCTGGGTCCTCTGTGTCCCAGTCTGATGCTCTATCCACTGCACCACTGCCTGGTCAGGCCTTTGACAGATTTTAAAGGATATTAATTACTTGTAGGGGACTCAATGGTGGTCTTCCAAAAGATATGTCCATATCCTGTGTTACCTTATTTAGAAAAAAGGATCTTGACAGATGAATTAAGTTAAGGATTTTGAGTGAGATCATCTTAATCGAAAGATAACTGAATCTGAGTGGCCCCTAAGTCCAATGACAAGTGTCTTTATTGGAAGGAAATGGAGGGACATTAGACAGAGAACAGGGAAGGCCATGTGACCATGGAGGCAGAGATCCCCCCTTTGGCCTTTTGAGTATTTGTTACTGCACTAATAATCATATTGACATGAGCCCAGATTAAAAGTAGAAAAACTAATTTAATATGTGCACATGAGAGATCATAAATGATGCTCAAAGAAATGATAAAAGCAGCCAGCTTTTTATATTTTTTTAGACAAAAGAAATGACAAATTTGTGAAGAACCAACAGAATAAAGAAACAGATTTGGGTGCTCTTTAGAAAAGAATCTAAAAAGAAAGAGGGCTTGGGTAGTAAATTAGTAAAAAACAACAAGGTTTGTTTATACAGGCTTCTTGGCTCTGGATTTCTTAACTGTAGAAATGAGGAAATCTCTCTGCCTCCTTGGAGTAAGGAGGGTACTTTTCGGAGTGGAGATTATTTCCTGCATTCAAGGAGACAGAGGAGGGTCAACACACCCTTCTTACACTAAATACTTTCAAGGAACTTTAATATGAAATAATCTATATACCAGTGTGGGGTATATTGAGACAACCTGCTAAAGGCCCTGACAAAATGATGTCTTGCAAGCCCAGGAATGCCAATAGTCACCAGAGGCGGGAAGAGGCAAGGACTGGAGTCTCCCCTAGAGCCTCTGAGAGGGCGTGGCCCTGCCAACGGCTGGATTTCAGACTTGTGGTCTCCAGAACTGTGAGAGAATAAATTTCTGTTATATTAAGCCACAGTTATTTTAAATCACAGTTTTTGGTTGAGTTGTTGTGGTATCTCTAGGAAACTAACACATTACCTAATGCTCCTGTAACAGCAAAGCCGATGCTAAAATGAGGGGTAAAACTGATAAATGCTAGCTTTTAGGCACAAACACATCATAGCCAGATGGATCCCTGAGTTGTCATGTAAGAAGTCCTAGGCTGCCGTGCTCTGAAGATGCCCAGACCAAAGAGAAAGACCTTTATATGCAGGTATTCCAACCAATAACCCAAACTGAGATCCCAGCCAACAGCCAGTACTAACTCTCAGACAGAAGTCACAAAACCTCCAGATAGTTCTAGCCCCAGTTGTTGAATCACCCCAACTTTTGAGTTTTACCAGCTAAGGTTGCAGACATTACGGTGAAATGACAAGCTGTCCCTGACAAGTTCTTTTCAGTTTTCTGACTTGCATAATTCATGAGCATAAAAATAGTTGTTTTAAATTGATAAGTTTTGGAGGTAGTTTGTTACACAACCATAGATAACCAGCAGTCCGTGACCACTTATTTCTTTGTTTTTCATCTTCTAGAATTTTCTTGTTATCACGTACTCATTGTTTTCTTATGTTCTTTTTCTGTTTTTGTCTTTTTTGTTTGTTTAAACCTTTTATTTTTTTAATGTTATTTTAGGGATTTTGGCAGGTAGTTGAGATGAATACACATTCAATTTATAGTGTTTTGATGGATAACTGTTTCAAGTTTCTTCCATCTTGTTGAAGTACATTTCAAGATGTTTTTGTGTTAAGGCTATAGATTAATATCTCTGTGACTGGGTGTGCCTGTGTATGCACAGAATTTATTTATTTGATCATTTTGAGAAAAAATGAGAAGAGTGACTAGTACATAAAAACACTGTTCTTATTGTAAAACATGCCCATGGTATTCCTCTAAGGCTGAAGTGCTCTAGACAATACACGTTTCTCATGTCCTTGGTGCTTGAAGATAGTATATTCTTGAGTTCTTGTACAGACAGTTACAGAAATACTCAAAGCCTCTGACATGAAATAACTAAATAGTATTTTTTATTTGCTGAATTGTGTTCCCTCAAAATTCATATGTGAAAGCTTTAATCCCCAGTACCTCAGACTTTGACGGTATTTGGAGATAGGACCTTTAAATAGGTAATTAAATTAAAATGAAACTTTTAGAATGGACCCTAATCCAATCTGATTGGTGTTTTTAAAAGAAAACGACACACACAAACAGAAACCAGGACACCAGGGATGCATGTGCACAGAAAAAAGACAATATTAGGACAGAGTGAGAAGGTGTCAGGCTGTCTGCAAGTCAAGGAGAGAGGCCACAGAGGAAACCAAACCTGTTGGCACTTTGATCTTTGACTTCCAGCTTCTGTAGCTGTAAGAAAATAAGTTTCTGTTGTTTAAGCCACTTCATCTGTGGTGTTTTTTATGGTATCAGACAACAAAGTTAGCAAACTAATATAAACAATAAGTGTTTCTACTTTCTCTATAGGTCCCACACCTGAAAGAAAACAAAGAATCAAATCAAGCCGCATCAGATCAAATCCGGCAGTGTTTGTGGAGCTCTTTAGGTAGAGTGATAGGTACAAGAGCACCTCTCAAATAGTGCGTGGAGGAGATCAGTATGGAATATCTGCTGCCTATCCAGGTCAGATTGGGCTGATGGGGCTAATGTATTCGATTTGATCATTCCCAGAGTAGGAAGAGACAAACATCTAAATGGAGTCTCTAAACAGAAATATTTAACATGTTCTAGCTAGTGTCTAAGGCACTTCCTTTGAACTTTTAATTCTATCAAGATTTTACTTCTCCCAAACCGCTGAGTATACTGCTAAGGAACTTACCACTTCCGAACTAAAAGAACAATACCAACGTAGCACAGACCAAACCAAGGTGTGCATCAAGAGAGCCCATGAAAGAAGAAGGGTGGGAATGACCCAGGGAGCCCAGACCCTTTCTCTCCCAGGCCTCTTCCTTTCACCTTTGAGGTTCCGCCCCTGCTATGTACAAGGGCCTTCTGCCAGAAACGTCTTCCTGCGACTCCATCTCGTCGACACAGTCAACTTGACCCAGTCCTCATACCCGATTATTGCTCTGCATTGTGAAACCTTCTCAGCTTAGCCTCACCAGCTCCTCATCAAGCTTTTTCTTGGATTAGTCATCATTGATGGTATGGATATGGTTTTTACAGACACTGTGAATGTAAAATGTAACTTTTTAAAAAAACTGCATTTAATATTTAACGAGCACCACTACATTAATTCTGAGATATTCAGTTTTTTTTTTATATTTTATTTATTTTTTTTATAGGAAGGGAAAGAGACATCTTATTCTTGGGTCATTAGTCCATATTGTCATCTATCTGTCTCACTCATACTGACCCATTTCTGCTTGTCTTAATTGTCAGCTTCTGTCCTTGCTAACATCCATGAAACATGGGCTTTCCAAATGGATTCAAGTGCAAGCTCTAGATATAGTCTCTGTTCCCTCAGTCTGACTGACCTTGAGACTTCTTTGGGTTCCTAGGCTTTCTCTGCTACACCAAGTCCCCAGAGGCTCACTGACCCCCCGGTCAGCCCAGGGAGATTTCTGATGCTCTTCCAAGCCATACGGGGCCATGAGAACACAGTGGAGCTGTGTCTTAAGCTCCTTCTCTCTGCTCATCATATCTGCTCCACCACTGAAGAGGGTGTGTGAATTTTAGAATTTCATTTAGGAAGCAAGGTTCAATTTTATCTGTTCTTATACCCCCAAATTTACAGTGGGTTCTTTTATCTGAGAGAGGGCAGCGGCAGTTACCAGGGACACTCACTAGTCTCTGGTTTCTTGCTTCTCTTCTGACTGCTCCTTCGGCTGACATAATCTCCTCTGGGGTAGAAGATTCTTGCCGCAAGTAGTCATCTATGTGTTTCTGATCTCGACTTGGAAGCACCAAAGCCAATAATTTGAATCCTTTTTTTCTCTGGGTTGCTTGTGACAGTTCTCCTTGTGTCCTTTCACCCCCTGAAACAATGGGCACAAATTGTGACTTTTCTTTCTATCAGGTGAGTGTGTGTGTGTGGTTTTTCCTTATTTTTTTAAGGTTTTATTTGTGCAGATAAAGATGTACTCTTTTTGCTCTTTCTTCCTTTTCTCCCTCTGGCTGACTAGAGCAGCTGCAAGGCGTCCTTGGGGATATAATTCAGTCTAAGGATGGTCGGCAGGATACAAAGAGGAAGCCTAGGTCCCTGATAACTTCACAGAGCAAAGATCCCTGCCCTGGACTGCCTTAGCCTAGACAAACAGCCCTATGTCTGGAATACCTTATGGAGAGAACACACCCTTTGTGTTTAAGCTACCATTATTTTTTCTTTATATGCAGCTAAACCTATTTCTCATGGATAGCACTACTCTTCCAACTTGAGTCTGTGCATATTGAGTAGACACAAGGTAAACAGGACATTGTTGTTGTTCTCAAGGAGCCCACGTGCCAGGATGAGGGACAGAAATTTGCACAACTCTGGCACGAGGTAAGGTAGAAATACAGAAGTGATGTGCAAAATGCTGAAAGAGATACACGTTTAGCATGAAACAGATATGACGGAAGACTCAGGGAAGGTGGTTTTTGAAAGATAGTGTTTTTTTTTGTCGTTGTTGTTGTTTTCTTTTGACTGGAGTCAGGAAAGGAAGGGCTTTGCAGGCAGAATGAATAGCGTGAGCCAAGGAGCACTGTGTGGTTTCCCTTTAAGAACGCTGCACTGTCTGGTTTGGCAACATTCCTGTGTGGAAAATGGCATTTCCATGTACTCGACTTTCTCCATAGTCAGCCACGCATGCAACTTCTTGGGGATCAGAAACATTAAAATTCTTAAAGTTGGAATGCAAACGAGAAGCAAGTGTTAATATTTCGCTTATGAAATTCAAAATAGATTTAGCACCAAGACAATAAGCTTGAAAGCCAAGTTCTGTCTTAAAAGGAGAACAACTTTCTGAATTCTTTTAATAGGCTGAGAATAAAGCCCAGAGGCCTCCGATCAGAGGATTCTGCTACAGAAATGAAAAGATTCCCATGTCCCTTTGTCATCTAGGCCTGGAGGCTTGATGTCCAAGTAGAAATCAAGAATGAGGCTTCCTAATCTGTGTGTTCCCAGTGAGTTAGAAGCATATTCTGACCCTTGGTTTTCAGGAGAGACTGGCATGAGCTGAGGTGGCCATACCCCTTGGCTAGTAGCTGTGGCACCACTGGTAGCTTCTGGACATGAACTATTTTATCTGGGACTTGAGCAAAATGGAATCACGTTCCCTCCCTGTGCTTGGCCTAAGAGGTGCTCTGTACTCGGGCTTGGACTGCAGCAGCCAGCTAAGGGGCAGAGTGTGTGGCTACCCACTGTGGACATGTTGCCTCTCATGCTGCTGGGGATTGCACTGTGTGTGTGTATGTGTGTGGAGGGGGTGTGTCTATTCTTCCATGTTGAGCTCAGGAGACTGGGATGCAACCTGAGGGCCAGTGGTCAAGGGTCAGAGTTGGGGAGCTGGTTGGGAGCACCTGGTAGACCTTTAGTTGCTGTTTGCCATTTATCAGATATGTGTGCTTTTGTGCAAAAGGTGTGCCCTTTTATAGTGCCCAAGCTACTGCTGGAGTGACTGCTTTAAGAGTACGCATGCCATCTGCAAGTTAGCTTTACCATTAGTATGAATACTTCATGTGGGAAAGAAGTTGGACTGGACTCTAAGTGCTTTTGCATTATCACCAAAAAATTTAACATTACTTTTGTCCATGAAAGAAAAGAAAGAGCTGATACATTCTTTAAATGTCATTTCAACTATTTTAAGTTTCTGGTTTTGTAAAATTTCAAAGATTTGAATGGCTTTAAAATATTTGGTGTAAAAATGGTTTTAGAAATATTACCCATTTGTGAGAATAAAGATTCTCATAAAGGGAACTCTCTAGGATTTGAAGAGCTCATCATTGAAAACTTGATCAGGAGTAGTTTGTGCCCATTTTTTGAGATAGAAGCTGATATAAAATTTATGCACATAGGATCCATTTATGAACTTCTCATCAGTTCCAAGATGAACACACACCGTTTCTGGAATAAGACCCTATCTCTGCTCCCTCCAACAACCCACACTAAAATTCTTTACAATGAGAGCTATAAGTTTTCCTGTTAGGAAATAATCCGGCCAAATGAAGATGCTAATTAGAGCTTTTATGTCAGTTCACACTATTTATCAGTTTTTTTCTAAATCCTAACATGTACTAAAATACATTAGGTAACAAAATGGTGATGAATCCACTTACATAAAGTAGCTATAAGTAGAGATTGTTTTTTAAAAAACTGGCATTGGGACATCACCAAAAACACCCTCCTAGGTCTGTAGAACGGATTTGGGAAATGGCATGTGATACATTAATTATGTATCCCACATACCACGGGATAATTATTTTTTTAAGCTGAATTATTGGATGATTATTTGTACAATGTGAAGTGTCTTTCCATCATAGAACATGCATTGTGAAATGCCTGTCATATGTTTCTCTTTGGTTGGGAATCTTTAGGCTACAGACAAATAAACATGGAAGCAGAAACATGAGTGTTGTGGGGAAGCTGGGCCTTTCAGTGATGATGTTGGTGTGTCTTGGCCCCTCCCACCTCTGACGTGACACTTTTGCTCAGGACTTAACTTATAAACTCTTCTGCCTTGCCCTGTTTTCTTTATTTCTGGGGTGAAGTATCTCTTGGAACACTCATATTTTATCACATATTGTGTGGGAGTCATTTAGTAAATATGCTTTGCAATTTAGAAAGTGCTTTATATTATTTTTTTTGAAAAAGAAAAGGGAAAAGTGCAGTTAAGATGCTCAAATTTGAATTATATACATAAAAATATGAATATTACTCATTGAAAATACAAATTCTCTACCATTTTTTTGTTCTAAATTATACCATTAATCAAAATGTTGTAAAGGAATATCTGGTTTATGAAAGGTGATTAAGTTAGGAGTGATGGATGCTTAGCTTTTAAATAAAACATGTCAACTCTTTAATGTATCACAAGGCCTAATTCATAAGGTCTACCTCTTTAGCAGCCTGTCCATCTCACATGTCTCCTTGCCTTTCTTTATTGTGAATGCACAATAATGCTGTTTTCCCGGGGCGGGGTGGGGGGGAGTCCTCTGGTATGCTAGTGATGAGAGACTAGGGAGGTCTCAAAATGATGGCACAATGTTTTTTGTTTTTTTTTATTCTGACAGTCTTTAAATTGGAGAGGGGTAATATGTTCACTATTTAAATTAATTATAAACCTTTTTTTTTTAATCTCTGAAAAAAGGGGACACATTAAGGTTTTAGATAGTACTTGTTCTTTGACTTTGGACATCAGTCTTTGGAGAAATTCTCTTTGGTAAATGCAATTCACACGCACGCAGTGGAAACAGCCATTAAAAGCTTCCATACAGAAGCTAATAGTATAGAGTAATAACTACTTTGCAAGGGTGTTGGGGGAATTAATCAGAGAGGTTCTGTAAAGTGCTTTGGAGACTCAAAGCGCAATATAAATGCTAAGTAGCCACATACTTTTCTGGGAAGAGGTGCAGTAAATGTAATCAGGGCTCTGCTCAAGCTGAGCAGCTTGATGGCCACCTCCGCACTCATATTTAATGCTAATAGAACCACTGGCAAAACTTCCAACTGAGCATTTCCCCCCCTCCTACCACAACGTAAATAATTTCCGCAAGACTCAGGGCAACTCAAGAGTCTAAAAGCTTTTGCAGCATTGTGAAGAAAAAAACCAGGCATACGGTATTTACATAGTAGGTGCTCAATAAATATGTTTCTTTTATTTTACCGTTGCTTTTTAGGACCCCTTTACTCCTGTGCTATTGAATTCCCTTAAAACAGTATCAGCACTAGATGGCACTATGTCACCATGAAAGAGTGGTGGGGGTGAAGGTGGGGATGGTGGGACTGAAGGTGGTGAGTGAATCTCTACTTTCGTAATTAGTCAAAAATGTAGATAAACAGAAGTTTATGTCATTTCCTCTTCACTTGAGAAGAAATAATGACCTTTTTATATTGAAGAAGGGGCGACAGGGACCTACTGTATTATTCTACCTCTGCATAAAGCAAGTGCAAGCAAGTTCAATTTGACTTAATTCTCACTTTGACGGAGAGACCGCCAGAGTGCCGCCAGCCCCGTTTCATCCTGTGTGGCATTGGTGATGGGCTCGGACACCCTCCCTCCTGTTACTGTCACTGTCACACGAGCAGTGCGGAAGGTGACTTGAAATTGGGAAATAGGAAAGTGCATGACTGATTCACAATGAGAACGTGCGTTCTAGCCTTTCTGTCTCTGAAAGCTAATGACTTTTTAATTTTTATTAGAATAAAAGCATTATTTTGTCATAGTCCTTGAAAATTCCCGTAATGGACGAAAATGTTCCTTTACCCTTTAAAAACAGTTTTTAATGATTCAGACTATTACTATGATTTAAAAAATAATTGAACAGTTAAGCTTTAAGGTAATATATTAGAGCAAATTCTAGCAAAAGAGATCATTGGCTTTTAATATAAATAGAATGATCTTTTCAGGGATAGAGACTATTCCCCTCAGCCTCCCATCATTTATATGTGAGAGGAGATGTGTTTAATTGGTTAATGGTGTTATGATCTGTTCAGTATTTAAAACATTCAAAGGGGATTAACTCCTTCAAGAACCCAGAGAATGAAGGAAATGGGTCCTTCTCCAAGATAGAAGGCCCTCAATGACTGTATTACTACAATGAGATGCATAGTTACGTGCATATATAGTCATGCCTTATTAAGACAGTCTTGGGGTTGCTCATACAGGACATTGGGAAGCAGGAATTTTAGAAAGGAAGCCAGCAAAGCTACTCAAGAGGCTACAAGTCACTTTGATGAAGAGAAGGAAAGAGGTTTAGGAATATGGTAACCCCACAGTCCCTAAACTGTGTACTGGGACACCCTGGGGTAGTACCACAAACCCTCTAGGATCCCATGGGACATTTTAATATTTGAGAGAAGCAGAGCAACATCTGATGGAGACCAAGCAAACTGTTTCAGAGTGTCAGTGTTAGATTGCACTCACATTCTTTCGGATGACATCATATTTTTGAAAGTTGGGTTTTCAGAAGTTAATGGGATAAAAAGCAAGTTCTATTTAAAAATCAGAATGGAACAGTGAGTGAGGATGGCAGTGTCTGATCTGATTACAATGTTTGAGGAATTGTGCAATGTCCAAGAGTACCACACTCCTCATTTGTAAGTAATTGTGGTTATTCACAAGTAAATGAAACTTTTTTTTCCCATTTATGCATATCATTTTTGTGAATGACTACTAAGTTGTTGGCACATAAACATTTAGGATTTAATTACCATATTTCTCCATGTATAAGACACACCTTTCTCGAAAAATTTGGGGTCTAAAAACTGGGTGCGTCTTATACAGTGGTTGTAGTTTTTAAACTTGCGTTTCCCGCTTTTTTTGCACTCAGTGTTGAAGACAGTGATTCATCATCAGACACAGAAGAGAATAAGCTAATGGATGGGAGTTCTGACAGTGATGAGGAGTTGTATGAATTTTGTGATGACTAAAACTTGAGTTCAATAACTTTATGTAATACATGTTTTTTTTTCAAATTTTGAGCCCCCAAATTAAGGTATGTCTTATACATGGGAGTGCTTTATACATGGGGAAATGTGGTAGTTATAAAAGGAACTGTTAGGGGCCCTGGCCGGTTGGCTCAGCGGTAGAGCGTCGGCCTGGCGTGCGGGGGGACCTGGGTTCGATTCCCGGCCAGGGCACATAGGAGAAGCGCCCATTTGCTTCTCCCCCCCTCCCCCCCTCCCTCCTCTCTGTCTCTCTCTTCCCCTCCTGCAGCCAAGGCCCCATTGGAGCAAAGATGGCCCGGGTGCTGGGGATGGCTCCTTAGCCTCTGCCCCAGGCACTAGAGTGGCTCTGGTCGTGGCAGAGCGACGCCCCTGGTGGGCATGCCGGGTGGATCCCGGTCGGGCGCATGCGGGAGTCTGTCTGTCTCTCTCCGTTTCCAGCTTCAGAAACATACAAAAAAAATATAAAAAAAAAAATAAAAGGAACTGTTAGGTATTTATTTTGGCAGAGTGGTACTGTGAAAAAGTTATTAAGACACTTAGAAAGTTTGAGAACTTCTGGGCTACCACTGAGAGTGCCTCCATGATATTCCTTGAAGAGTGGCAGACATGCTCCCGTCTCAGAGCCTGGGCTGTGGCTGTTCCTTCCATCTGGAACATGCTTTCCTCAGATACCTGGCTGCGTTCATCACTTGCAGTAAAGTCAGTCTCTGCTCAGGTCTCACCTCGTCATGGAGGCCTGCACTCACCACCACCCTGTCTGCCCTCCCCAGCAGTCAGCGACCCCTTCCTCACTCTATGTTTTCATCATGCATAGCACTTTTTATGGTACTAGATAATAATTGTTTATCATTTCTATGTTTATTCCTCTCACTAAACTGTATGAGCAAAGTTTTTGATGCTGTGTTATTTACTGACTAGTAAATAAGTGTTTAGAAGAGTGCCTGGCACTTAGAGTTTTTTGTAAATATTTGTTGAATGAGTAAAAAGTAATTTGTGGTATCTTAAACCCGGTCCATATATATTTCTTTATATATTTATTATTTTAAAAAGTATACAAACGTTATACAGATAAAAGTACATTAGGACCCTTTTCTTGCTCAGAGGTATTTTTGTGGTTTATATATTGGAAGAATAGTTAACTGAGACACTGTTGTTATCATTATTATGGCTGCTGAAATAAATCCTTATATTTTTACTTTATAGAATGAGGAAGTGAATGGATGCAAGTTTCTATTCTTGCTTTTCCTAGTTCTCTGTTCTTTAAGATGAACCTAACATGTGCCTAGAGCTATACTCATGAAATGCCTTTAATTGTCCTCCAGTAGAGGTGATCCTTATTTCTGTGAAAGAACTAAAAAGTATTTCCAGGTGTTAACTTAAAACTTCAGACTTCTCTGAAGTGAAGAAAACTTCACAGAGATAAGTATTACCCATTCGTATAGTGAGGGTTGAAATCATTATGAATAAATGAGGGAAGGATATTACTGAACTTGGTTGATTCAAAATAAAAAGGATTGCATGTTAACTCAGTGTATTAGCTTTCTACACTGCATAACAAGTCCCCACAAACTGGGTGGCTTGAAATTTATGATCTCACAATTAGTGTGGGTTAAGAGTCGGCACAGGTTAGCTGGGCCCTCTGTGTAGGCCCTTGCAAGGCTGCAATCAAGGTGTTGTCCAGGTTGTACTCTCAGCTGGAGGTTTGATAGGGAAGCAATGCTTCCAACTCGTTCAGGTTGTTGGAAAAACTCATTTCCTTGTGATTAAATGACTGAAGACCCCTGCTATTGGCTGGTGGCCCTCTTGGATTATTGAGACCACTTGCAGTCATTTGCAATGTGGCTGTCTCTATAGCCAGTTTCTAACATAGCTTGTTTCTTGTGTAAGGCCAGTAAGAAGGGCTCTCCTTTTTGCTAGGATGGAGTCATAATTGTATAACATAAGCATGGGAGAGATAGCCATCACCTTTGCTATATTTTATAGGTTAGCAGCAACTCATAGGCCTCACACTCCAGAGGAAGACAGTTCACAAAAGGCATTAAGCGGGATTTACTAAGGTCTGCCTGGTACTCAGGGGGCAGAAAATGAAGCAGTTTTTATTTTCTATAGGAATCCTGTTCCCATATTTGCCACTTTATCTATATTTTAGGCTAACCCCCTTTTCCTACCCTCTATTCTGCATTCAGAGCTATGAAGATTACTGAAAGGCCTGGTGTGCTCCTGGTATGAACTCAGAGCAACGAAGTCCTCCAGCCTGAGCTGCTCTGAGACCTGCTGGCCACCTTGGCTACAGCTGCCCCCTTGTCTGACAAAAGTGGTTCTTCTTTAGCCTCTGCCGCAGAAGCTCTGGGTTTGTTAAAAATTAAAGGATTGAAATTATATTTTTTATTTCAGTTCCTCTCTGTATTAGGCTGAATTATTATTTTTTATATTCATGATACTTTTTACTTCTTTTTTCTTTTTCAATTATAGTTTACATTTAATATTATTCTGTATTAGTTTCAGATGTGCAGCAAAGTGGGTAGAAAATTATGTGCCATACAGAATGGTCCCCCACTGCTTCAAGTACTCACCTGGCCCCATATCTATTTATCTCGATATTATCAACTG
This sequence comes from Saccopteryx bilineata, assembly GCF_036850765.1. Classification (NCBI taxonomy): domain Eukaryota; kingdom Metazoa; phylum Chordata; class Mammalia; order Chiroptera; family Emballonuridae; genus Saccopteryx; species Saccopteryx bilineata. The sequence continues at coordinate 242,896,029 of NC_089493.1, forward strand.
TATTCCTCACGCGGTAACCTCCATCTCTGTGGCTATTCTGCAATTATCAATTTGTATTGTTTAACCCCTTTACAGTTTCCACCCAATCCTCCAACCTCCCCCTCCCCATCTCCACCATCAGTCTGTTCTCTGTATCTGTGAGTCAGTTTCTATTTTGTTTGTTTATTTGGTTCATTAGATTCCACATATAAGTAAAATCATTTAGTATTTCTCTTTCTCTGACTGGCTTATTTCACTTAGCCTTATGCTATCCAGGTCATCCATATTGTCATAAAAAGGTAAGATTTCCTTCTTCTTTATAGCTGAGTAGTATTCTATTGTGTAGATGTATCACAGCTTTTTTATCCACTCATCTACTGATGGACACTTGGGCTGTTTCCATAACTTTGCTATTGTAAATAGTGCTGCTATGAACATAGAGGTACATATATTTTTTCAAGTTAGTGTTTCAGGTTTCTTGTGATAAATTCCCAGAAGTGGAATTGCTGGGTCATAAGGCAGTTCCATTTTTAATTTTTTGAGGAAACTCCACATTGTTTTCCATAGTGGCTGCACAAGTCTGCATTCCCACCAGCAGTGCAGGAGGGTCCCTTTTCTCCACATCCTTACTAGAACTTGTTGTGTGTTGTTTTATTGATGAGCGCCATTCTGACAGATGTGAGGTGATATCTCATTGTGGTTTTAATTTGCATCTCTCTGATGATAAGTGATGAGTGATTTTTTTATATTTCTTTTGGCCATCTGTATGTTCTTTTTGGAGAAGTGTTTATTCCGGCCCTTTGCCCGTTTTATACTTGGATTGTTTCTTTCTGGTGTTGAGTTTTATAAGTTCCTTATAAATTTTGGTTATTAACCCCTTATCAGATATATCAGTGAATATGTTCTCCCATTCAGTGGGTTATCTTTTCATTTTGTTGATGGTTGTTTTTTGTTTTTTTTTTTTGCTGTGCAAAGATTTTAGTTTGATGTAGTCCTGTTTATTGATTTTTTCCTTTGTTTCACTTGCCCAAGGATATATCTCAGCAAAAATATTGCTACAAGAAATGTTTAAGATTTTATTGCCTATATTTTCTTCTAGAAGTGTTATCGTTTTGTTTCACATTTATGTCTTTAATCTATTTTGAGTTTATTCTTGTATATGGCGTAAGAAGGTGGTCTAGTTTCATTTTTTTTGCCCGTTTCCGTCTAATTTTCCAATACCATTTATTGAATAGACTCTTTACCTTATTGTATGTTTTGTTTCCTTTGTCAAATATTAATTGACCATATTGGTGTGGGTTTATTTCTAGGTTCTCTATTCTGTTCCATTGATCTATATGTCTGTTTTTATTCCAGTATTATGATAGTTTGATAATTATGGCCTTGCATCAAAAAATAAGTACCTAGGAATAAATGAAAACAATTTGGTAAAAGATCTGTTCTCATAAAATTATAAGATACTGAAGAAAGGCATTAAATAAAATACAAATAAGTGGAAGCATATACCATGCTCATGGATTGGAAGAATTCACATAATTAAAATGCCCATACTACCCAAAGCAATCTATGAATTCAATGTAATTCTTATCAAAATACCAATGACATATTTTTCAGAAATAGAACAAATAATCTGAAAGTTTATATGAAACCACAAAAGATCTCAAATAGCCTCAGCAATCTTGAGAAAGAAGAACAAGGTTGGAGGTATTTTAAGTTTATTGTTGGAAATTTAGTTGTTACACTTGTGACCCAATGAATTATTGCCTTTGAATCAACAATAACATGTTATGTATAGCAAAACATGTTTAGATACACATCTAGGGGACCTAACAGGATACATAAATGTTCTTACTACAAATATAAAAAAATTACCTATCAGTAACTCTGTGCCTTAACCCTGTTCTTAACTAATTCGAACTGCTAGTCTATTTATTGCTAGCATAGGGAGGGAGTGCAATGATATTCTGTTAATATCAAAGATACATTGCAGTAATAAGAAGTCGTGAACAGCAAGGTGGAGTTAACATGTAGCTGCAACTGACCACTCCTGAATTAAAACTAAATATTTTATACCCTCTCTCTTTCCCTGCTCTTAGATTTTTCTCAGGAGTATCATCATGAGACAAACTTCAGTCCTTATAAAAGTTGGAGGTAATTCGAGCTTACTGACTTAAGAAAAGTTTAGACAAAAATGTGACTCTATTTTTTATGCAGGAAGATATTAAATGCATATTAAGTAACTATATTTTAATTACTTTGGCCATAAACTGTCATCAAATTATAGCATATATTTTATTAAGTATTGGCAACCAACATCTTTTAAAAAATAAGGATAGGAAGACAAGATGGCGTACCAACATCCACCTCCCAGAACCAAAGTGGATAACAAAATAATTTTAAGAACTATCATCTGGAAAAACCAACTTTGGACTAAACTAAGAGGACTCTTCAACCAAGGAACACTGAAAAAGCCACACCAAGACTGGTAGGAAAAGCAGAAATGCAGAGAGGGCTGCCCAGCTCCCTGGAGTGAATGGAAGCCAGGAGAGACTCGTGTGGTGGGAAGTGAGTTTAGCAGAGAGGGGAGGGTCCTGAGCCTCAGAAACAAAGCCCCAGCCTGCAGCCCCAGACCCCAGAAGAAGTGTAAGGACAGTATTTAGCTGGAAACAAGTCAGGATACTGTTTGTGAGAAAGAGACTGATTTCTCAGACCCAGGATTCTTCTTAAAGGGACCGTGTAGAAAACCTCTCTCACAACCACTCACTCGGGGCTCCGGGGAATGGGGAGAGAGGAGAGTACCAGAGTAGCAGGAAGAAAGTGTAAGCTAGGAGGCACAGGGAGAAACATTTTGGGAGACAGCCACTCTAACCCCTGGGTTGAGTCACTCTCCAAATCTGAAGTGAATATTTCCCCTGGAAACAGCAATACCAGCAAAGGGAAGCAGGAGAGCAGCCAAACATGCTCCCCCGGGGCACTCAGAGCAGAGTCGCTTAGAAGGAGGGAGCTTTCAGGTCTACAGTAGTGAGTGTTAGGGTCTGAGCGGCAGCGCCCACACCCCACACGGCTGAGGGTCGCTGTAGGGGGGGCAGCGGCGAGATGCAGAGACTTGGTTCTGTCGGCAAGGGCGGAAGCCTGATGGCCGCCACTGGGCTCACGTGTGAGCTCAGTCTTGCCCCGCTGGAGAGGAGTAGGCGGGCAAAAGTGGTCAAGCCCAGCTACCGGCAGCCTGTAATCTAGCCTGCGGGAGAAGGATGGGAACCCCGGAAGGGGTGGAGACCAGCCCTTGAGCAAGGGTGCAGGAGCACAGCCTTGCCCTGCCCGCAGAACCTAGGCTTGTGGCCTGACTTGGGGGCTGGCTCCACCCATGGGGGTGGAGCCAAAAGCCCAGAACAGGCAGAGTTCTGCTACTGAGCTGAGTGTGGGCACTTAGTTCTGCCCCGCCGGGTAGAGCCAAGGCTAGCAGCCATTCCACGAGTGGGCTCCCCTTGCAAGGGTGGGGCAAAAGCCTGGAAACAGGCAGAGACCCACAGCTGAGCAAAGGTGCTTGCCACTGCCCTCAGGGAAGAGCATAATGCCACCCACGGGGGCGGGGCAAAGGCCAAGGCCAACAAGGCTTGTGCACCCAAGCACATGATCACAGCCACTCCCGTGAAGGAGAGGTGGAAACCACAGCAACAGCCTCAGTGGGCATGTACTGGCAACACCCAAACTCAAAAGCCCTAGACAGCAACAAAAGAGGGGGTGGCAGGCCTGCAGACAGACCATACCTAGGGAACAGAGGCCACACCCAGTGGACTCCAGTGGCCAAAACCTTTACACAGAGAAAATGCAAAAGCAGAGAAATGCAACACAAATGAACCAAGAGAAATCCCCAGAAAAGGACCTAAATGAATCAGATATAACCAAATTAACAGATGCAGAGTTTAAAATAATGATTGTTAGGATGCTTAAAGATATTAGAACAATAGATGGTCATTACAAAAACCTAAATAAAGAAATAGCAAATATATAAAAGGACATTGAAATAATAAAAAAGAATCAGTCAGAAATGACAAATACAATATCTGATATAAAGAACACAATGGAAGGAATTAAAAGCAGGATGGATGAAGCAGAGAATCGAATCAGTGAGTTAGAAGACACAATAAATAAAGGCATGGAAGCAGAGCAGAAAAAAGAAAAGAGACTCAAAAAGTCTGAGGAAACTCTAAGAGAGCTCTGTGACAACATGAAGAGAAATAACATCTGCATCATAGGGATTCCTGAAGAAGAAAAGAAAGAACAAGGGATAGAGACTTTGTTCAAGCATATCATACCTGAAAACTTCCCTCAATTAAGGCAGGAAAACATCTCACATGTTCAGAAAGCACATGGAACTCCATTAAGGAGAAACCCAAAGAAATCAAAACCAAGACACATCATAATTAAAATACCAAAGCTAAGTGATAAAGAGAAAATATTAAAAGCTGCTAGACAAAAAAAGACTATCACCTACAAAGAAGCCCCCATAAGGATGACTTCTGACTTCTCAACAGAAACACTTGAGGTGAGAAGGGAATGGCAAGAAATTTTCAAATTAATGCAGAACAAGAGCCTACAACCAAGACTCCTTTATCCAACAAGGCTATCATTTAAAATTGAAGGAGAAATAAAAAGCTTTACAGACAAAAAAACCCTCAAGGAATTCACTACAAGCAAACCAAGGCGGCAAGAAATGCTAAGTGACCTGTTGTAAACAGATCAAAGGAGAAAAAGAATATAGCAAAAGAAGAACACAGTTTTAAAGAATAAAATGGCAATAAACAATTACATATCAATCATAACCTTAAATGTAAATGGATTGAATGATCCAATCAAAAGACATAGGGTAGATGCATGATAAGAAAACAGGACCCATACATATGCTGTCTACAAGAGACTGTTGTGGACCGTTAATGGCAAAAAGCCATTATAGATTCGAGGCTTGGCAGGGGGCTAAGTTCTCCCCCCTCCATCTCCATATTTGGCTTTGATGCTGAGTGTTTGCACCCACTCCACTTCCTTCCTTGGGTTGCAGGAAGCAATATACATGCCCTTCCTCTGACTCTTTGTTTGTTTCAGATGTTTGTAAATTTCACTAATGTATCCTGTTTTTGCCTTGGGAGAGTTCCTGTCTTAGCCTTTGATGTGCAACTTTGTATCAGGGTCCTTGATTTGCATAGGTCCATATAATAAAGCGAACTGGGGCTGTGAGGCACTCAGATACTGCCAGGCAGTTTGAAGAGTCCTCCCGGTCCCATCGGTTTTGTTCTGACAAAGTGTGTTTCCTTAATTCCGCACCGTTATTTGGAGCTGCGCTGGTCCGCGGCAAGAGACACACCTTAAATCAAAAGATGCACATAGGCTGAAGATAAAAGGATGGAAAAAATATTTCATGCAAATGGAAATGAAAAAAAAGCTGGGGTAGCAATACTTATATCAGACAAAATGGATTTTAAAACAAAGACTATAGTAAGAGATAAAGAAGGCCACTACATAATGATAAAGGGAGTAATCCAAAAGGAAGATATAACCTTTATAAATATCTATGCACCTAATATAGGAGCACCTAAATATATAAAGCAGACTTTGATGGATTTAAAGGGTGAGATCAACAGCAATACTATAATAGTAGGGGATTTCAATACCCCATTAACATCATTAGATAGATCCTCAAGAAAGAAAATTAACAAAGAAACAGCAGACTTAAAGGACATATTAGATCAACTCAATTTAATAGATATCTTCAGAACCTTTCACCCTAAAACAGCAGAATATACATTCTTTTCAAGCACTCATGGTATGTTCTCTAGAATAGACCACATGTTAGGGCACAAAAGCAGTCTCAACAAATTTAAGAAGTTTGAAATTATATCGAGCTCTTTCTCTGATCACAATGGCATGAAACTAGAAATCAACCACAACAGAAAAACTGAAAAATACTCAAACACTTGGAAACTAAATAGCATGTTATTAAATAATGAATGGGTAAACAATGAGATCAAAGAAGAAATTAAAAAATTCCTAGAAACAAACAATAATGAGCATATATCAACTCAAAATTTATGGGATACAGCAAAAGCAGTCCTGAGAGGGAAGTTTATAGCATTACAGGCATACCTCAAGAAGCTAGAAAAAGCTCAAATAAACAACTTGACCCTACATCTAAAAGAACTAGAAAAAGAACAGCAGGTAAAGCCCAGAGCTAGTAGAAGGAAGAAAATAATAAAGATCAGAGCAGAAATAAATGACATAGAGGCTAAAGAAACAATACAGAGGATTAATGAAACCAGAAGCTGGTTCTTTAAAAAGGTAAACAAGATCAATGAACCTTTAGACAGACTCAACAAAAAAAAAAAAAAAAAAAAGAGAGAGAGGACTCAAATAAATAAAAATAGAAACGAGAGTGGAGAAATAACAACTGACACAACAGAAATACAAAATATTGTAAGAAAATACTATGAAGTACTGTACGCCAAAAAACTAGACAACCTAGATGAAATGGACAAATTCCTTGAAACATATAATCTTCCAAAAATTAATCTGGAAGAATCAGAAAACCTAAACAGACCAATTACAACAAATGAGATTGAAACAGTTATCAAAAAATTCCCCAAAAAGAAAAGTCCTGGGCCTGATGGCTTTACAAGTGAATTCTACCAAATATTCAAAGAAGAACTAACTCCTATCCTTCTCAAGCTATTTCAAAAACTTCAAGAGGAAGGAAGACTTCCAAGCTCCTTTTATGAGGCGCGCATAATTCTGATTCCAAAACCAGGCAAAGACAACACAAAAAAAGAAAATTATAGGCCAATATCCCTGATGAATTTAGATGCAAAAATCCTCAACAAAATATTAGCAAACCGGATCCAGCAATATATGAAAAAAAATCATACACCATGATCAAGTGGGATTTATTCTTGGGAGGCAAGACTGGTACAATATTCACAAATCAATCAATGTGATTCATCACATAAACAAAAGGAAGGAGAAAAACCACATGATAATTTCAATAGATGCCAAAAAAGCATTTGATAAAATCCAGCACCCTTTCATGATCAAAACTCTCAGCAAAGTGGGAATACAGGGAACATACCTCAACATGATAAAGGCCATATACGACAAACCCACAGCCAACATCATACTCAATGGGCAAAAATTAAAAGCAATCCCCTTAAGATCAGGAACAAGGCAGGGGTGCCCCCTTTCACCACTCTTATTCAACATAGTTCTAGAAGTCCTAGCCACAGCAATCAGACAAGAAGAAGAAATAAAAGGCATCCAAATTGGAAAAGAAGTAAAACTATCATTATTTGCAGATGATATGATATTGTATATAGAAAACCCTGAAGTCACAGTCAAAAAACTACTAGACTTGATAAGTGAATTCAGCAAGGTGGCAGGATATAAAATCAATGCTCAGAAATCAGAGGCATTTTTATACACTAACAATGAACTGTCAGAAAGAGAAATTAAGGAATCAATCCCCTTTACCATTGCAACCAAAAAAATAAAGTACCTAGGAGTAAATTTAGCCAAGGAGACTAAAGATTTGAACTCAGAAAATTATAAAACATTGATAAAAGAAATCAAGAAAAATACAAACAAGTGGAAGCATATACCGTGCTCATGGTTAGGAAGAATAAACATCATTAAAATGTCTATATTACCCAAAGCAAATTATAAATTTAATGCAATACCTATTAAAATACCAATGATATACTTCAAAGATATAGAACACATATTCCAAAAATTTATATGTAACCAAAAGAGAACACGAATAGCCTCAGCAATCTTGAAAAGGAAGAATAAAGCAGGAGGTATCACACTTCTGGATATCAAGTTATATTATAAGGCCATTGTACTCAAAACAGCATGGTACTGGCATAAGAACAGGCATATAGATCATTGGAACAGAACTGAGAACCCAGACATAAACCCACACTTTTATGGACGACTGATATTTTACAAAGGAGGTAAGAGTATACATTGGAGTAAAGACAGCCTCTTCAACAAATGGTGTTGGGAAAATTGGACAGCTACCTGCAAAAAAAATGAAACTAGACCACCAACTTACACCATTCACAAAAATAAACTCAAAATGGATAAAAGACTTAAATGTAAGCCGTAAAACCATAAGCATCTTAGAAGAAAACATAGGCAGTAAGTTCTCTGACATTTCTCACAGCAATATATTTGCTGATTTGTCTCCACAGGCAAGGGAAATAAAAGACGGGATAAACAAATGGGACTTTATCAAACTAAAAAGCTTCTGCACAGCTAAAGACAATAATAACAGAATTAAAAGACAAACTACACAATGGGAGAATATATTTGACAATGCATCTGATAAGGGGTTAATAACAAAAATTTATAAAGAGCTTCTAAAACTTAATACCAGGAAGACAAACAATGCAGTCCAAAAATGGGCAAAAGAAATGAATAGGCACTTCTCCAAAGAGGACATACAGATGGCCAGTAGGCATATGAAAAAATGCTCAACATCACTAATTATCAGAGAAATGCAAATTAAAACCACAATGAGATATCACCTCACACCAGTCAGAATGGCTCTCATGAATAAAACAACACAGAATAAGTGCTGGCGAGGATGTGGAGAAAAGGGAACCCTCCTGCACTGCTGGTGGGAATGCAGACTGGTGCAGCCACTGTGGAAAACAGTATGGAGATTCCTCAAGAAATTAAAAATCGAACTGCCTTTTGACCCAGCTACAGCACTGTTAGGAATATATGCCAAGAACACTATAGCACTGTCTGAAAAGAAGAAATGCACCCCAATGTTTATGGCAGCATTGTTCACAGTAGCAAAGATCCTGAAACAGCCCAAGTGTCCGTCAGAGGACGAGTGGATTAAAAAGCTTTGGTATATATATACTATGGAATACTACTCATACATAAGAAATGATGACATTGGATTTTTTACAACAACATGGATGGACCTTGATAACATTATACTGAGCAAAATAAGTAAATCAGAAAAAACTAAGAACTATATTATTTCATACATAGGTGGGACTTAAAAATGAGACTCAGAGACATGGACAACAGTGCTGGGATTACAGGGTGGGGAGAGGAGAGGGAGGGGTTGGGGGAGGGGAGGGGCACAAAGAAAACCAGATAGAAGGTGACAAAAGACAATTTTATCAATGTCATCCCATTAAAATTAATCAAAAAAAAAAAAAAAAGAATGTGTTTTATAGCTAATTCAGGCAGTTAGAAGAATAGTATAAGGATGCTAATTCTGCTTCTCAGGCCACATCCTGCAAATGGGGCCCCAAGCAAATTGGTGATTTGGCTCCTCTGATTTTGCCAATTGGATTAAAAAAAATAATAGGTCAGGTACACCCTGAAATGGAACTAACAATACATGAGCATAAATTTAAAGGACTTTTAGATACTGGAGCTGATGTATCTGTTATTGCTAAGCTACACTGGCCTCCTTCTTGGCCCACTCTTGCAGCAGCCACAGAATTACAAGGTATAGGGCAGAATAAATGCCCTCAACAAAGTTCTAGTTTTCTACATTGGGAAGATTAAGGTCATTCTGGATTTTTAAAGCCTTATATACTCCCTGGATGGCCAGTTAATTTGTGGGGTAGAGATGTTTTGAAAAATAAGAAAGCATTGCTTGTCAGTCCTAATGGTTTAGTCAGTACTCAGATGCTTGATTGCAGATTTTTTCCCACCAAGGGACTAGGGAAAGAACAGCGAGGAATTCCCACCCCCATAGAAGTGGCACCCAATACCAGAAGGTGTGGATTAGGATATCAAAATTTAGCATAGGGGCCTCGGTAGCTCCTGCTACCTCAACAATGCATTGTGCAGACCCAATTACTTAGAAATCAGATAATTCTGTATGGGTAGACAAATGGCCCCTTCCTCAGGCAAAATTTAGGACAGCTGCTCAATTGGTACAAGAGCAGCTACAGCTTGGGCACATTGAACCATTTAATAGCCCATGGAATACACTTCCATATTTTGATCTTGTTGCCTCCTGGATTATCAAGGGGTATAGGCGATCCTTACAGCTTATAGGTTTTGAGCCTCAAAATTATTGTTGTTCCTTTTTTCAAAGGATCAACAACAATGGCTCTGGGAAACTTCCACTAAATGGCAAATCACTCTTGCAAATCAATGGACAACTTTATACTGAAACTGTCAATTTAAAATCAGCTCAAAGTCTAGAATTATATGCCATTATCATGGCTTTTCAGCATTTGCCATATTCCCCCTTTAATCTATATACAGACAGGAAATATTTACTTATGGTGTTTCCACTATAAAGACTGCTGTCTTAGAGACAAATGCTGATGAACTATTTCAGCAGGTCCTCCTTCTTCAAAAACCTGTATGTCAACATAGAGCTCCATGTTTTATAGGACATACTCGAATTCACTCCATGCTCCCTGGAGCTTTAGCCCAAGGGAATGCCTTTTTTGTTGTTGTTTTCTCTCTTTTTTCTCTGTCTCTTTTTTTCTTTTGTTTTTTGTTTTTTGTATTTTTCTAAAGTTGGAAAAGGGAGGCAGTCAGACAGACTCCCACATGCGCCCGACCAGGATCCACCTGGCATGCCTGGGGGGGATGCTCTGCCCATCTGGTGTGTTGCTCTGTTGCAACCAGAGCCATTCTAGCATCTGAGGCAAAGGTCACAGAGCCATCCTTGGTGCCTGGGCCAACTTTGCTCCAATGGAGCCTTGGCTGCGGGAGGGGAAGAGAGAGAGACAGAGAGTAAGTAGAGGGGGAGGGGTAGAGAAGCAGATGGGCGCTTCTCCTGTGTGCCCTGGCAGGGAATCGAACCTGGTACTCCTGCCTGACAGGCCGATGCTCTACCAATGAGCCAACCAGCCAGAGCCTAGGAATGAATGCTGATGAACAGGAGACGTCAAATATTTTTCTCCTGCAAACTACTACCTTCTTAGGTCTGATATATGGAAAAGGTTTATATAGGCGGATGGGGATCCCCCAACCCCTCAGCGAGATCTTCTGAGCATGGCTTGTAAGATACCAAGAGACAGAAAAGCCCAATAGAGATCAGGGGAACTACCAGCTTTTAGGATATGCCCTTAAAGGCTCCAACACCCCAAAGGGGTCTCATAGGATGCTATCTAGGTCCTGCTTCAATAATGGAAAGGAAGGTCATTGAGCTAAAGCCTGCCAGACTTACACGCCTCTGCTGGGAGGAAACAGGGACACTGGAAGTTAGGCTTCCCCCTCGCTCCTCTAAGGGAGGGTTCAGTCTCTTCCAGCCCTGCTCCAGCCACCTATGACCTAACCTTGCCCAGAATGCTGGGGTTTGCCACTGAAGGCTGAAGGTGCCCAGGGCCGTTGGCCCCATCTATGACACTGTGGATAAGCCTAGGGTATTTCTTCCAAGAATCAGGTAAACTGATCTCATTTGCACAAGGGCCACTTAACTATGTCTTGCCTGAATAGTCAGGTTTTTTATTCTTCCCTCGAAGATCTCTGTTGTGGGTGTTGATAGTCCTATTTTCTGCTGCTTTGTTTTTTTTTTTTTTTTTAATAAATTTTTATTAATGGTAATGGGATGACATTAATAAATCAGGGTACATATATTCAAAGAAAACATGTCTAGGTTATTTTGTCATCAAATTATGTTGCAAACCCCTCGCCCAAAGTCAGATTGTCCTCCGTCACCCTCTATCTAGTTCTCTGTGCCCCTCCCCCTCCCCCTAACTCTCTCCCTCCCTCCCTCCCATGTCCTCCCTCCCCCCCCACCCTTGGTAACCACCACACTCTTGTCCATGTCTCTTAGTCTCATTTTTATGTTCCACCAATGTATGGAATCATGTAGTTCTTGTTTTTTTCTGATTTGCTTATTTCACTCCTTATAATGTTATCAAGATCCCACCATTTTGCTGTAAATGATCTGATGTCATCATTTCTTATGGCTGAGTAGTATTCCATAGTGTATATGTGCCACATCTTCTTTATCCAGTCTTCTATTGAAGGGCTTTTTGGTTGTTTCCATGTCTTGGCCACTGTGAACAGTGCTGCAATGAACATGGGGCTACATGTGTCTTCACGTATCAATGTTTCTGAGGTTTTGGGGTATATACCCAATAGAGGGATTGCTGGGTCATAAGGTAGTTCTATTTGCAGTTTTTTGAGGAACCACCATACTTTCCTACATAATGGTTGTACTACTTTACAGTCCCACCAACAGTGAATGAGGGTTCCTTTTTCTCCACAGCCTCTCCAACATTTGCTATTACCCGTCTTGTTGATAATAGCTAATCTAACAGGAGTGAGGTGGTATCTCATTGTAGTTTTGATTTGCATTTCTCTAATAACTAATGAAGCTGAGCATCTTTTCATATATCTGTTGGCCATTTGTATCTCTTCCTGGGAGAAGTGTCTGTTCATGTCCTCTTCCCATTTTTTTATTGGATTGTTTGTTTGTTTGTTGTTGAGTTTTATGAGTTCTTTGTAAATTTTGGATATTAGGCCCTTGTCTGAGCTGTCGTTTGAAAATATCATTTCCCATATAGTTGGCTGTCTGTTTATTTTGATATCAGTTTCTCTTGCTGAGCAAAAACTTTTAATTCTGATGTAGTCCCATTCATTTATCTTTGCCTTCACTTCTCTTGCCATTGGAGTCAAGTTCATAAAATGTTCTTTAAAACCCAGGTCCATGAGTTGAGTACCTATGTCTTCTTCTATGTACTTTATTGTTTCAGGTCTTATATTTAGGTCTTTGATCCATTTTGAATTAATTTTAGTACACGGGGACAGGCTGTAGTCGAGTTTCATTCTTTTGCATGTGGCTTTCCAGTTTTCCCAACACCATTTGTTGAAGAGGCTTTCTTTTCTCCATTGTGTGTTGTTGGCCCCTTTATCAAAGATTATTTGACCATATATATGTGGTTTTATTTCTGGGCTTTCTATTCTGTTCCATTGGTCTGAGTGTCTATTTTTTTGCCAATACCATGCTGTTTTGATTATCGTGGCCCTATAATATAGTTTAAAGTCAGGTATTGTAATGCCCCCAGCTTCATTCTTTTTCCTTAGGATTGTTTTGGCTATTCGGGGTTTTTTATAGTTCCATATAAATCTGATGATTTTTTGTTCCATTTCTTTAAAAAATCTCATAGGGATTTTGATGGGAATTGCATTAAATTTGTATATTGCTTTGGGTAATATGGCCATTTTGATTATATTTATTCTTCCTATCCAAGAACAAGGAATATTTTTCCGTCTCATTGTATCTTTTTCGATTTCCCTTAACAATGCTTTGTAATTTTCATTATATAGGTCCTTTACGTTCTTTGTTATGTTTATTCCTAGGTATTTTATTTTTTTTTGTTGCAATCGTGAAGGGGATTATTTTTTTGAGTTCGTTTTCTAATATTTCATTGTTGGCATATAGAAAGGCTATGGACTTTTGTATGTTAATTTTGTATCCTGCAACCTTACTGTATTGGTTTATTGTTTCTAACAATCTTTTTGTGGAGTCCTTCGGGTTTTCGATGTATAGGATCATATCATCAGCAAAAAGTGATAGCTTTACTTCTTCTTTTCCGATATGGATGCCTTTTATTTCTTTGTCTTGTCTGATTGCTCTGGCCAGAACTTCTAGCACCACGTTGAATAAGAGTGGAGAGAGTGGACAACCCTGTCTTGTTCCTGATTTAAGGTAGAAAGTCCTCAGTTTTATGCCGTTTAATAGGATGTTGGCTGATGGTTTATCATATATGGCCTTTATCATGTTGAGATATTTTCCTTCTATACCCATTTTGTTGAGAGTCTTAAACATAAAATTGTGTTGTATTTTATCAAAAGCCTTTTCTGCATCTATTGATAAGATCATGTGGTTTTTGTTCTTTGTTTTGTTGATATGGTGTATTACGTTAACCGTTTTGCGTATGTTGAACCATCCTTGAGATTCTGGGATGAATCCCACTTGATCATGATGTATTATTTTTTTAATATGTTGTTGTATTCGGTTTGCCAGTATTTTGTTTAGTATTTTAGCATCTGTATTCATTAGAGATATTGGTCTGTAGTTTTCTTTCTTTGTGCCATCCTTGCCAGGTTTTGGTATGAGGGTTATGTTGGCGTCATAAAATGTGTTTGGAAGTATTGCTTCTTCTTCAATTTTTTGGAAGACTTTGAGTAGAATAGGAACCAAGTCTTCTTTGAAGGTTTGATAGAATTCACTAGTATAACCGTCTGGGCCTGGACTTTTATTTTTGGGGAGATTTTTAATAGTTTTTTCTATTTCCTCCCTGCTGATTGGTCTGTTTAGGCTTTCTGCTTCTTCATGACTCAGTCTAGGAAGGTTGTATTGTTCTAGGAATTTATCCATTTCTTCTAGATTGTTGTATTTCGTGGCATATAATTTTTCATAGTATTCTACAATAATTCTTTGTATTTCTATGATGTCTGTGGTGATCTCTCCTCTTTCATTTTGGATTTTATTTATTTGAGTCCTGTGTCTTTTTTCCTTGGTGAGTCTTGCCAAGGGTTTGTCAATTTTGTTGATCTTTTCAAAGAACCAGCTCCTTGTTTTATTGATTTTTTCTATAGTTTTTCTGTTCTCTATTTCATTTATTTCTGCTCCGATTTTTATTATCTCCTTTCTTCGGCTGGTTTTGGGTTGTCTTTGTTCTTTTTCTAGTTCCTTAAGGTGTGAAGTTAAGTGGTTTACTTCGGCTCTCTCTTGTTTGTTCATATAGGCCTGAAGTGATATGAACTTTCCTCTTATTACTGCTTTTGCTGCATCCCAGAGATTCTGATATGTCGTATTTTCATTTTCATTTGTCTGTATATATCTTTTTTTTTTTTTTTTTCATTTTTTCTGAAGCTGGAAATGGGGAGAGACAGTCAGACAGACTCCCGCATGCGCCCGACCGGGATCCACCCGGCATGCCCACCAGGGGCGACGCTCTGCCCACCAGGGGGCGATAATCTGCCCATCCTGGGCGTCACCATGTTGCGACCAGAGCCACTCTAGCGCCTGGGGCAGAGGCCACAGAGCCATCCCCAGCACCCGGGCCATTTTTGCTCCAATGGAGCCTTGGCTGCGGGAGAGGAAGAGAGAGACAGAGAGGAAAGCGCGGCGGAGGGGTGGAGAAGCAAATGGGCGCTTTTCCTGTGTGCCCTGGCCGGGAATTGTACCCGGGTCCTCCGCACGCTAGGCCGACGCTCTACCGCTGAGCCAACTGGCCAGGGCTTGTATATATCTTTTGATTTCTGCGCTTATTTCTTCTTTGACCCATTCATTTTTTAGAAGTATGTTGTTTAGTTTCCACATTTTTGTGGGTTTTCCCCCCTCTTTTTTGCAGTTGAATTCTAGTTTCAAGGCTTTATGATCAGAAAATATGCTTGGTACAATTTTAATTTTTCTAAATTTGCTGATATTGTCTTTGTGGCCCAACATATGGTCAATTCTTGAGAATGTTCCATGTACACTAGAGAAAAATGTATACTCTGTCGCTTTGGGATGAAGTGTCCTGTAGATGTCTATCATATCCAGGTGTTCTAGTATTTCATTTAAGGCCACTATATCTTTATTGATTCTCTGTTTGGATGACCGATCTAGAGCCGTCAGCGGTGTATTGAGGTCTCCAAGTATGATTGTATTTTTGTTAGTTTTTGTTTTAAGGTCAATAAGTAGCTGTCTTATATATTTTGGTGCTCCTTGGTTTGGTGCATATATATTAAGGATTGTTATGTCTTCTTGATTCAACTTCCCCTTAATCATTATGAAATGACCATTTTTGTCTCTGAGTACTTTTTCTGTCTTATAGTCAGCATTATTAGATATGAGTATTGCTACACCTGCTTTTTTTTGGGTGTTGTTTGCTTGGAGTATTGTTTTCCAGCCTTTCACTTTGAATTTGTTTTTATCCTTGTTGCTTAGATGTGTTTCTTGTAGGCAGCATATAGTTGGATTTTCTTTTTTAATCCATTCTGCTACTCTGTGTCTTTTTATTGGTAAGTTTAATCCATTTACATTTAGTGTAATTATTGACACTTGTGGGTTCCCTACTGCCATTTTATAAATTGCTTTCTGTTAGTTTTGTATCTAGTTTGATTCTTCTCTTTTGTTTTTCTATCATTTGTTTTTGTTTGTTTGTGTTCCATACTTCTTTCCTCTGTTGCTACCTTTTTTAAGTCAAGTGTTTTTGTGGTGGTTTTTTTAAGGGTGGTTACCATTAAGTAATGAAAAGGGTACCTACCATATTCATTGTAGTACCCTATCTTATAAGTATTTCTGCACTTCATCATCCTTTGCTACTGTTAATCTCCATCCTCTCCCCCCTTTTTTCCTTTGTTGTCACAGTTTAAGTTTGGTTTTATTGTGTTCTTGGTGGAGCTGTTACTTGTGGTGTTGTTTTCTTTTGTTCTTTGAATCTGGTTGGAAAACCCCCCTTAGTATTTCCTGGAGTGGGGGCTTTCTGTTGATAAATTCTCTCATCTTTTCTGTATTTGTGAATGTTTTTATATCTCCTTCATACTTGAAGGATAGCTTTGATGGGTATAGTATTCTTGGCTGAAAGTTCCTCTCTTTCAGGGCTTTAAATATTGGGGTCCACTCTCTTCTAGCTTGTAGAGTTTCTGCTGAGAAATCTGATGATAATCTAATAGGCCTTCCTTTATATGTTGTACTCTTCTTTTCCCTGGCTGCCTTGAGAATTTTTTCTTTGTCACTGGTTTGTGTCATCTTTATTATGATGTGCCTTGGAGTGGGTTTGTTGGGGTTAAGAAAACTTGGTGTTCTGTTTGCTTCTTGAATTTGAGGCTTTAGTTCCTTCCACAGGCTTGGGAAGTTCTCGTCTATTATTTGTTTGAGTATATTCTCCATTCCATTTTCTTTCTCTTCTCCCTCTGATATATCTATTATTCTTATGTTATTCTTTCTGATGGAGTCAGACAATTCCTGTAGGGCTTTCTCATTTTTTATTATTTTTGAGTCTCTTTCTTCTTTTCTCTGTTGTGCCTCAAGTTGTTTGTCTTCTATTTCACTAATCCTATCTTCAATCTGGGCTGTTCTGTTAGCTAAGCTTGTTACCTCGTTTTTCAGCTCGTGAATTGAGTTTTTCATTTCTGTTTGATTTGTTTTTATAGTTTCAATTTCCTTGGTAATATATTCTTTGTGTTCATTGAGTTGTTTTCTGATCTCCCTATATTGCCTTTCTGTGTTTTCTTGTATATCTCTGAGTATTTTTAAGATTTCTATTTTAAATTCTCTGTCATTTAGCTCCAAGGCTTCCAATATGTTAAGTCTTTTCTCCATAGATTTTTCCACATCTATTTGTGTTACCTCTCTTTCTTTTGTATCCATAATATTCTATTTCCTCTTTCTTATCGGCATCTGAGGGTGGTCTTATTGATAGCACGCAGGCGCACTCCCTCGCGGCTTGAATGAGCGTCGCTGCGGTAGCTTCCTCCACACCCTCGTCTCTCAGATTCAAGTGATAACAGTCCTTTTGCTTTCAGTTTGTGTGGAACTCCGGAATGCTCCGAGGATAAATTTTTCTGTTTCTAGTTGATAAATTTGTTGTGATTTAGGGGAGAGCTGTCGGACGCGCTTCTCACGGCGCCATTTCCGTGACGTCACTCCTCTGCTGCTTTGTTTAATATATAGTGTTACCTTTATTCCTCCTACCTCAATGCCCCACTCATATCTCAGGCTGGGACATACTCCTAATTTAGAGCTCTCTTTCCCCCTTTTGCCAGCTTCTATTATGAATCTACCTTTGCCACCCAGCTTAGTGTATCCCAAGGTTCTCTTTACCAAGCCACAGTCACAGAGCTCCAGGGAAAAGCAACCTGGTCTCATCTCTCCAGGCAGAGGAGAACAGAAGCTCCATCTCCACGCATGCTGCAGATGGCTTTTCCAGTCTACCTGAATCATTACCAGCTAGAAGCAGCGGTCATTGGGACTTGGATGTGAGCTGCAAAGTATAGAATTGTGACAACAATTCCAGTGCCAATCCGACTTTTCCAGGATGTGGATTTTTCCTGGACTCCTGCTCCTTGGGACAGCTCCTAACAGACTGAAAGGGGGTTGGGTTGCATTTTTCAGGGATTTGGCAAGGTGTTGGGGCCAACTTGGACTTGGCGAACTTGTTAAGGACACTATTTCTTTATGGATTCTTGCTGTATTGGCCAAGAGTTTGCTTAAAGGCTTTAGTCACTGTAAAAAAATATATATAGAAGACTGGATGGGGAAGATGTGGCACATATATGCCATCGTGTACTATTCAGCCATAGGAAGTGATGACATTGGATCACTTACAGCAGAATGGTGTGATCTTGATAACATTATACGGAGTGAGGTGGGTAGGTCAGAAAAGACCAAGAACTGCAGGATTCTATACATTGGTGGGACATAAAAACGAGACTAAGAGTCATAGATGGGAGTGTGGTGGTTGCGGGGGGGGGGAGGGAAAGAGGGAGAGGGGGAGGGGGAGGGGCACAAAGAAAACTAGATAGAAGGTGATGGAGGACAGTCTGACTTTTGGTGTTGGGTATGCAACAGAATTGAATGACAAGATAACCTGGACATGTTTTCTTTTAATATATGTACCCTGATTTGTTGATGTCACCCCATTAAAATTAATAAAAATTTATTTATTTAAAAAAATAAGGATAATTTCATTTTGGCATTAAGAGAAAGAGGGTTCAAAGTAGATTTTTTGCATTAATCTCTACAGAATAGTTTCATTATTCTAATAAATTCTACTAATTATGAAATTGAATTATAAAAATAAAAGAAAAATATAAAACATTGGTTTAAGGAAAACTACGGTAATCAACCCTTTTAACAGTGAATATATACAGTCTATTTAAAAAGAAAAATTGTTTTTAATACACAAATTAACCTATCAAAAGTCACATGAGAACTATTTAAAGAGTTGAAGGAAAAAAGTCATTTTTGAGGTGGGTTTTTTTGCATTTTTCCGAAGCTGGAAACAGGGAGGCAGTCAGACAGACTCCCACATGCGCCCGACTGGGATCCACCCTGCATGCCCACCAAGGGGCGATACTAAAAATGTTTGTTAAGCATTGCCAATGTCTTGGTTGTCATATAGAAAATACATGATTTTTCTCCCTGGCTTTATAATTCAAGACATCATGGCATCCATTACCTTTGGTTGGTAAAATACAATATTGTGCATATGTATAATATTTAAAATAAAGAACAAGTAAATTTAAATCAACAAGCTGACCAGTATTTCCATGGGAACTATGGGCCTGCTTTTGGCTAATGAGATGGTCAATATCCGGTTCCATATTTGTCACTGCTAACCGTAACAAGTGATATGTGCTCCTCTCACTGACCACCAATGAAAGAGGTGCCCCTTCCGGAAGTGCAGTGGGGGCCGGATAAATGGCCTCAGGGGGCTGCATGTGGCCCATGGGCCGTAGTTTGGGGACCCCTGTTCTAAAGGGATGTTTATTTCAATCTTTTAAGGTTTTGTAGGCTTGATGTGGACTTTATATATAAGGACAAACTCTTAAAGACGTTTAAGGCAGAGATTATCTGTGCCCATAGTGGGGATGCTTCTTGAAAAAGGTCAGAGAAGTGGGATTTATTAAGAGGCAGGCAGTGACCGCTCCAGGTGTGGGGCTCCACACAGAGAGGCTGCAGCATACAGAGCAGCTGTGAGACCCATAGCAGTGGTTCTCAAACTTAAGACTCCATCAGAATCACTTGGAGGGCTTGTTAAAATCAGAATGGTTACCTGCACCCCAGTTTCTGATTCAGCAGATTGGGCAGTGGGGTCTGAGAGTCAGCATTTCTCACAAGTTTCCAGAAGAGGCTGATGCAGCTGTCCTGAGGACTGCATTTTGAGTAACACTGGCGTAGACGGTCCAGCTCTACCTGGCTGGGTTAGGAGCTAGCTGCTTGCAGAGTAAATAGGAGGTAAGAAAAGCTGGAACACTTCATATGAGAGTGAGCACCCTGAGACTTGATGTGGAATGTTTTTAGGGAGCCCATGACATTGGGAGCAGTCACTCCTTCCCTTGTACTGGCTAGAAAACAAGTACTGGTAACTGTTCATTTGGGGAAATAATTCTCATGGTGATGAGGGCCACAGGTTTTGGAATCAGCTGAGACACAAACAAGTCTGAATTCCTGCTCCACTTCAGAGTGCCAGGGTGTTGGGAAAATAGCTGTGTTAGGCTTGCTCACTGGTTTACTGGCTGCAAGCACTTTGCTTGATTAGTGCCTGAGCACGTGGCAGCACCATGTGTGTATAGTCTAAGTAAGCCTATGGGTGCTTGTGCTCAGGGCAGACTGTGGATGGAAAATTGAGGTTTCTGGTCTGCCACTATGAGGGGCCGTTTTGCTGTTCATTTGGCTAAGAAGGGGTTTCCCTGGCCTGTTTGCTCGTATGCTGTTGTGAGACTACTAAACAAGAATGACCCACCGCTTTCTGGCTCTGCAGTTTCTCTATGTGCTGCCCAAATCCAGTGTGGACCTGCCTGGCCTCGGTCACCATCGTTGCACAGAGCAAGCCTTTCCACTGCTTTAAAGCCATAATCACCTCTCAGAGAGTTAAGGTCACAGAGTAGGTTCTCGGGAAAAATAGTGTGGTAGACATTTATCCTTCCAATTGGGAGGGAACCCTGATGACTGTAATTCAGCCCACCCTCCCTCTGCCCATTCCTGACATGGGGCAAGAAGGCTTGGTGTGCTCTTGCAGGGAGGCAAAAACTTGCCTCTACCTATCTTCTGTTTTTAAAAAACACGGATTGACAAGAGAGTTTATTAACATGTGCAGCTTCGACAGCATCTTCAGCATAGAACAACATATTTATGGAGAAGTGACAGGACGAAGGGGAACGATTTTAGGCTTCCAAGGGTGGCAACCAGTGAGGTTGTAATGGAATAAGGTCTGTTTACAGATTCCTCTGGTGCCACATGTGGAATGATTAGAGTCTGTCTCCAGTAGAAGCAGAATTTATACCTGGCCATTAGGCAGAAAAGGGGGAGAATAGAGAGAGGTTTTCAGGCATTTGCTGCTTATTAAGTGCCTTCAGCTTAAAATACGTTTTTATGTCAGAAGCGTACTTTGGGATGATATATTCTGGTTTCCTTTAGTGACAAAGATGTTCTGCCTGGAGAGAGGGGATGGAATCAATGGAGGAGACAAAAATAAAGGTATGCTGTTAGGCAGATAAAATATATGATGCTCACTTTGTTAAAGATGGCGCTGCCCACATGGAAGCCCGTCGCCCAGGTGATTGCTTGGGATGGGCGTGATTGGATTAATGTGTGTTGGGGGTGGGTTGTGGGCAGGCAGGATCCTTGTAGCCTGGGGCTTGGTTTTAGGACTAAGCCTCACCCACCCTTTTTGATGTGGGTAGTGCACTCTCATGA